>NC_084835.1:1209692-1814538 GCF_033115175.1 Lepus europaeus | reverse complement strand
TGAGCGGCATGGCACGCCCCAGCCCCCCGAGCCTGACATCCCCGCAGACCCGCACAGGGACGCAGGCCCTGCCCAGTGTCAGCTGGGGAGCAGGGGCTGGAGACCTCTGGCTGCTCTTCTTGCTGTTCAGTCTTCAGCTATGTAACTCTCCCACAGAGCCGGCTCAAGTCCACGGTCAGAACCCGTGGAATCTGTTCAGGACTCACAGTGACGCCAGAGACCCACGTGGGGCTGCTGACAGAGCCGCTGTGCCCAAACCACTCTCCTGACCCAGAAGTCACTGGCATCTTCTATGAGAAAGAATGTACTGGTTTGTGATATGGGCCAGCCTGCTGAAGGAACAAATTAAAACACAAAACCGAACCTTGGGACATCACGGAGCGCACACTGTCACTATCAGGAAGGACCCCACGCTCCAGGAGCGATGGGACTGGGACCAGCCTGCTAGTCCTTCTTAAACAAGGCTATGACCGAACTTACTAACGTCCTCTTTTAGGTTTATTTATTTGCAAGGCAGAATGAGAGAGAGGGAGAGAGTGCGAGTGGGAGAGATCTTCCCTCTGCTGACTCACTGCCCAAACAGCCACCAGAGGCAGAATTGGGCCAGGTCAAAGCCAGGAGCCAGGAGCTCCACCTGGGCCTCCCACGTGGGGAGCAGGGAACAGCTGCTTGAGCCATCTCCCACTGCCTTTCCTGGAGTAGCAGTAGGAAGCTGGACCGGAAATGGAGTCGCCAGCACTCCAGTACAGGAGCAGCACTGCAATTGTGGCCTGGCAAAGCTGGCTTCAGGCTACAACTTCCCCCAGCACGATCCAATCTCGATGGTCTCCACCAATCGACTGGGGTCAGGAGTAAGAAACAGGAAATTTTTATTACATCTACCTGTTACTTACAACACATTTACTTATTCAAAGGCAGAGAGAGAGAGAAAGATCGATCTTCCATCAGCTGGCTTACTCCCCAACAGGCTATAACATCCAGGGCTGGGCCAGGCCAAAGCAGGGAGCCAGGAGCTCCATCAGAGTCTCCCAGACAGGTGGCAGGGGCCCAAGCACTGAGCCATCACCTGCTGCCTCCCAGGCACATGAACAGGGAGCTGGGCTGGAAGTGGGGGTGGGGAGCCCTCCCAGGCACTCCCAGGACACAGGTGTCCCAAGCAGTGGTAGAACCCACTGCACAACGCCCCTGCCACATCTGTCTTTCTAATGTTAGTTAAATGAATATCAAAAAGTCTACTGCAAACGCAAACACACAATTAAACAGCAGCACACACACAACCCCCCTGCCCCATTTCTTCTGAGTGAAGAACCTGCCATTCTCCATCTTATCATGTAAGGGTCAGCCAACTATTCCAGATCCAATGATTCTCTACTAGATGACCTATTTATGGAAAGCAAAGAATCCACACATCTTCCTGGACTCACTGCTAAGTGTGCTCCTTGTACGTATTAACTGGTCTTGCTGATCCAAATCAGTAACATTCCAGACTGTCAAAAGCAAACAGTTTCTCAGGAACCGTATTCGATATTATTCTGAGGAAATATGGCTCCCCAATCAAATTCCAGTAGGACCCTCAGCCCATGTAAGCAACGTGATACATGGTGTTCCCCCAAAATAATCTCCTGCTTGTGAAACTGATCTTAGCTGTACACCTGTAGATTTCCAAGTGCCTCAATATGTATGTCACACCCAAACAATTCAAGGTCTTGAAGTTACTGTATCTGACGGAAAGTGAGACTGTCTAAAAGCACCTATTTGTGTAAAAACAGTGCGATTTCTGCAAGGCAGCAATATTTACTGAATTCTGCGACTTTACAGAAACACAAGAGAAACTGCTGGGAGCTCAGCGGCCTCACAGGAAACACGTGTGTGACTGTGTGATGGTGGTGATGACATAGGATACACAGCTCCATATTAGAAATGACTGATGCTAGCAACTACTTCCAGTCATGGGCAGAGCTGGAGTTATTCAACCCAAAGGCAGAAGAATCCACTTGGCAGCCCTGGTGCCCTCCTCCTGAGGGACCCGGATGTACCCAGGTATCTGTGGTGCCTAGGTGGCAACGTCCTTACAGATACAGGGGTGCAGACCATCTTTTTTTTTTTTTTTTGCCAAGGGCTACTGGGATATTAATAACAAAATTCGCAGGCCAGATAAAATTACCCACTTAAACGTTAGCTTGCTGTTGGCTGACTGGATGTGAGTCCCACTAGGATTGGCTTGGTAGGGCTGGACCACGTGGTTTCACTGTTGTTATACGGCCCGCAGGCTGCGTAGTCCCCACGCAGAGCCTTCAGCCACCTGTCCAGAATATGGTCTGCGTGTTTCATTGAAAGCACCAGGCCAGGCAACAACATCACACACCACTTTGTCACCACATGGACTTTAAAGTCGATAGCCAGAGCCCAATCACTGAGAGGCCACGAACACGAGACTCTGTGGCTGCTCCCTCACCCGGAAGTGGGCAAGTGTGACACGGACTTGTTTTTTGTCTCCTGCACAGGAGCAATCTCCAAACAGCTACAGGCCAGGATGACTGAACAGTGATGGAGACAGATTCCAAGCAGAGATGCTGTTATGTAGCAGGTGCTTCAGGAAGACTTGACACAATGTTACCACAGCGGAATGCGGGGATGCTCGCAGCCCTGAGTACCTGTCACTACCCTTGGCATTAGTCACTCAGCAACTGCTCAACACGAAAAGGCAACCAGGGGGCCAGGAGATGCTGTCTGTTCTACAGAAGCCAGAGGTTTCTGTACGTTTAGAAAACAAATAGACTGAGCATCCGTGCTCCTGACCTGTGTGTGTCAAAGTCGTGCAGGCCAACACACGTGGGTTCCAAGAAGGCTTCACAGGTTCTGTCTTTGCTCAGTTAGGGCTGGTCCCAAAGAGAACGTGAAAGACACACGACTCCAACCCCACCCCATCCCCACGCTGCCCGAGCTTGATTACAGAAACTCTGTGCAACATTAAAAACACAGACACTGAAGTGGGAAAAGCACTCAGTTTGTTGCCTGGCAGATGTATTTGCCAACATCTGTGTAAGCTAAGAAAACCTTCAAACAATACCCGTTTACAGTCCTGGGTGGCTGGACCAACCCTCTGAGCTTTGCAGAGGTCTGTGCTCACAGGCAGACTTGCTTCTCATGTTCCCGTCCACGCGTGATGGACTGCACGCTATTCCGAAGCACACGCTCATCGCAGAAGGGTGGATTCCTGCCGGTCATCTCGAGCATCTCTGCTCACGGTGACAGCGGCGCTCCGTGGCACACGACACAACCTTGCAGACACCCGCGTGCCAGGCCAGGACAGCAACCCCTCAGGGCTGGGCTGTGGGTCTCAGCGGCCACTCCTGACCCCACTGCAGTGAAGACCAGATGAGGGCTCCAGGCCTCAGCACTCGTGCCTGGGCAGCCACACGGTGCCCCAGAGACGTCACCGTGCCTCAGTCACCCTCGGTAGGCTGCTTTGAGAAAACTCTCAAATCAACTTGTTCTTCAAAGGGCATTCACCCTGGCCCCAACCTCACCTGAACTTCCCTCACCTAGTGTGCTGCCCACACAGCACAGCACCTGCCCTCTGCACCTGCCCTCAGCGGCTGACCTCTGCACCTGACCTCTGCACCTGACCTCAGTGGCTCACCTGTACACTTGACCTTTACACCTGACCTCTACACCTGCCCTCAGCACGTGACCACAGCAGCTGACGGCAGTCTCTCCAGGGCCGACAGCAGTTGGCTCCTCCTTTACTCAAACACGCTGCTGAGCACCCCCAGGGCTGCAGGCAGCAGTGGCCAGAACACAGTCACGAGCTCCACAGGTCTGTTTCCCCGCCACCTGGAGCTCAGGGCACACAGGCTGCACGCGGGAAAACAGCAATTAGCACCTAGAGCTGCAGCAGGTACGAAAACGGTCAAAAACCAGCGAAGCCCACTTAGAAGATAACGGAGAATGCTTTTCTCTCCCTAAACAGGTAAAACCATATTTATCACACGTGGCATGTGCACATCGTGGGATTGGGAAGAGTAGCTAATAACACAAGTGTGTTCTCACATGGCTGTGGTTGTGGTGAGAACACTGATGTCCATTCTCATTCATGGCGTTCTTGAACGTAGTGCCAGTGCCAACTATGGCCACACTGTGGGGGGCACTTGCTGAGGGACACTGTGGGTGCTGACCATTTTGATTTACCTACAAATCCATGATCCTGGTGTGCTGCCGGCCTTACGTGAGGTCACGTCTCATCGGGACACACACTGCCATCCGTCCCGTTTACGGAATGTCAATGATCTCAGTAAGAGACGATGCCTGGTTCAGTCAGCTCCCTCTCCCGTGAGGACACGGGACAGACAGGTGCCCAGAAGGAAGGAGGGCTCTGGCTCAGCCTGTGGAGACTCATGGTGCACAGTGAGGCAGAGCGGGCAGGGCATCCCAGGGGCTGGGCTCTAAGGTAGAGGCTGGGCCCAATGCCAGCTTTCCAGACACACTCAGGGGACAGCCTCCAGCCTAGGCCAGGGTCCTGGGGGCCAAGGAAGGACCTCACACTGGATTCAACACCTGTACCACGATGGGGTTGTTTCTGCCTTTGGCATCATCAGCTTAGGGATTGGGGAGCCACTGCCTGCGTTCCTGCCCAAGGCTGATGCTCAGTGCCTGTTTCCTGAGTGGGGGCGGGACGCAGCGTCTGACCGACAGCACTGTGTGAGCGGGTGTTTGACAGCATAGTATGTGTGGGTGTCTGACAGCAGTGCATATGGGTGTCTGACAACACTGTGTGTAGGTGTCTGGCTGACAGCAGTGTGTGGGTGTTTGACAGTACAGTGTGTGCAGGTGTCTGACCGACAGCACTGTGTGCAGGTGTCTGGCTGACAGCAGTGTGTAGGTGTCTGAATGACAGTGGCGTATACAGGTGTCTGGCTGACAACAGTGTGATAGTGGGTGTATCTGACAGCAGTGCGGGTGTTTGACAGCAGTGTGTGTGCAGGTGTCTGACTGACAGCAGTGTGCAGATGTCTGACAGCACAGTGTGTACAGGTGTCCGAGTGACAGCACAGTGTGCAGGTGTCTGGCTGACAGCACTGCGTGCACACAGGCTGGAGGCAGAGCCTGGGAAACCTGGGTTTCTTGCCATCAATGCCTATCTGAGGACTCCGGGCTAACTGGCGAGTTTATCACTCAGGAGAGCTAGGGCGGGCAGTTCTGCACTCATGTTCAAGGCTGGCCTTCGGTGACTCCCACTGCCGAGAGCAGTCTGTCCTTCTCCAGAGACAGGAAACCTCCTGCTGGGCTTTTCCACGGAAGATCTAATTACCTTTTCTACTGAGTTGCAGCTCGCACACCTGTGATCCAAGCCCCAGAACGCACACGAGGTCGTTACTGTGCTCACACAACTTGTTCCAGGATTCTCTGCAAGCACACACTGGAGGGCCCACCTGCCCTGCTCTGCAGGCCCCCTGCGCCTGGGGCGAGGGTCTCCGCAGGGGCTCCCTGCCCTGTCCACCGTCTCTTGGTCCGTGTGCAAGGGCTTCACATCAGTGAAGACGAGCAAAGGTGGGAGGGACTTAGCTGTGAAGGCAACACTGGGCACCAGGAACGGAGGACCAGGCGTGAAGTAGTCTCCGATCTGTTACCACTCTCACTTCTCAAAAGCAAAAGGAAACAGGTGAAACCAACTTATGATGTCCAATTTAACCAATGGTGTCCGTGTAAGGACAGCCAATGCAGCACTTGCTGTTCCAGGTCCCAGGGCAGAGCTGTGGGCACAGGGCAGACGGTGACATGGAGGACAGGGAGGCAGGGCGGAGCCGAGCTTGGCTGTGTGGACCATAAGCAGCAGGAGCCAGGCACACTTGGACCAGAGAGACAGGGGAAGCGTAGCCTGCTGACAGCGTGCGGGTGCTGTCGGCCTCAAGAACCGTGATCAAACACGCTGCCGCCGTGCCTGGTGGTTACGGCGGCCCCGGCGAGCTCATCCGGGCCCGGAAGTCGGCACCTGCTGGCCACATTTCATGGGGCGGCAGGCACAGCCTCGGTCCTGACAGGGGCGCTTCTGTGGCCCTGTGCCTGGAAGTCAGCTCTCACCCGGGTGTGAACAGGAGAGCCCCTCCCTCTGCTGCAGCCGTTTCCACAACAAATAATGATTTCCCCTCACCGGAACGGGGGCCTGATGACTCCACAGAGACACAAAGCAACCCGAGAAGCCACCAGGGGTTTTGCGAGATGTGAAAACTGCGCCCTCCGACTAACAGCAGAATTCACACCTAAGAAGCCAGAGGAGAAACTGGACTCCTCAGAGGCTAAGGCAGGACGTGCGCCTCTTGCTCCTCTGTCCTTCTGCCCTGTCCACCTGTCCTGACTCAGGTTTCACATCTAGGAAGAGCAAAGGTGGGAGTGACCTCCCAGCTGTAATGCCACCCCAGGAACCAGCGTTCTACTCAGGAGCCGCAGCTTCTGTGCGCCCACTGTTATAACACGCACAGGGACCAAGGCCACCACCGCACCTGTGGGCACGGGCAGCAGGTGACGCTGCCGAGGACACTGAGGTCCCACCTGCAGCCAGGACACCTCCTCAACTTCAAAACGCTCCCCACACTCTTGTGAGGGGAGCAGAACGGAGCTCCGAAAGCCAGCCTGGCTGGGCTAGAAGGCAGCCCCCACACCACGGAGCGAGAAAAGCACACGCCGCACATCATAACCCGCCTGTGACATCGGGGTCACCTTGAGCAGGTGACTTGCTTCTGAGAGTGGCAGAAGTGGGGCTGGGCGGCCTCACCTGCCTCTCCAGACACACGGTGTGGTTCTCCTGCCGTCCCCGGCATCAGCATCCCACGGAGGGCCCGTGAAAACTCAGAGACCCTGGCTGCAGGTGCAGGGTGCGGCCTCAGAACCCCCAGCAGGCAGCACTGTGGCTGCAGGTGCATGGCCACACCCCGAGACCCACTGCTCCCTGGTACCTCACAGGCTGCCCAGCCACCCGAGGCCAGGGCCGTGTTGGGACCGGCATCACTGTCACTGTGGAAGCCCAGGCTGGGGGCAGGGGTGCAGTCCAGACCCAAGTTCAAAGGTTGCTGTGGACTTTCTCGGGTCTAGCTTCTATGGATGTGTGTGTGTGTCCTCTCTGTGCAATGCATTTTGAACCGATGGATCCTTCACTCCCATCCACTTCAACGTGCTGACCTCCTGGGAGCACCATCCATCACAGAAACCTGCCCGGACTCAGGCCTCCAGGGAGATGTCCCCAGTGGGCCCCACGCCCAGGCACCTGTGGCCTGTAGGCAGACACTGAAAGTCCTGGCTGTCGCCTCCATGAGGGTGTAGGATGCTCCCTGTCTGGCTGACAGTGATGGAAACAGTGACTGACAACCCACACAGAATGACAGACCCCCTCCTGAGTGCGACACGCACGCACACACACCCCCAGACTACAGCAAGTCAGGTCCTCGTTATCCAAAGACGTTCCTTCGGGCGAGGTCATGTGACAAACGGAAGGAAGGAGGCAGCCAGCTCAGCATAAGCCCCCCTGCTGAGGAAGCCCCCAGCCTCTGTGCTGAGAACCTGATACTGACGGCACCACCACCATCATTGCCATGACGGCAGCTTCCTCTCTTAGAACTGAGCTGTGGGTCTGCAGACGGTGACGGCCCAGCTCTCAGCACACCCAGGTTTGCATCCGATGCCTCTGCTCTCGCTGGGCGGTCAGCTGAGCTCGGTCCCATCTCCCTCGATGGCTCCCAGACTCAGTGGCTGACCACCTCTTGTTCTATTTACAGCTCAGGCACGCAGCTCCGTGGCCCAGCTCCTCCAACGGAGCCACTAATGATCCTGCCGCAGGGAACGTCTCCAATTGGGTATCTAACAACTTCTGGGTCGTGCTGCTACTCTGTATCCATGCCGCCGGGGATCCGAAATCACTGCGCTTTCTCTATTTGCTTCAACATCTTTATTAGGGATTTCTAGTTTCCCACCGTGAAATGGGCTTAAATACTTAGGCTGATATGGAAAATACGTTGTCCGCCTGTTATTTATTGTTTTCTGGCACACTTGCCCTGTTCTTTCCTTATTTTCATCACCAGAGTTGCTGTTTTGCAGCTTCGTTATTAGATTTCTTCAGGCTAAATCTAACTCCCACCTAGCTTCTTCCAGCCGGGGACCACTAGGGAGCGCAGGGTCTGCCGGAACCCTCGATGGGATGTGTGCTGCCAGCCCGTTTCTCTCAGAAACAATAAAGGAAGAGGTCGCTGCGAGACCCTGCCTCCTGGTAGCTAAATGAAAACTGACACAGACTCGGCTCTCCCTGGTCTTAATTAAATGTGACTTTAGCAAGAACAGAGACAGTGTAGATTTAATATCTGTCCCGCACAGTGAGTTCTTGGAATCTTTCCTGTTTTTCTGTTTATTCTGGGCAGTGGAGGGTAATAGTCCTGGGACCGTGGTGTAGGTCAGACTGGACAAGATCTGAGGTGGCCCCCAGGGTGGGGGACACAGGTGTGGCTGCCCTGATGGTGGGGCACAGGGTCAGCTCCTCTTCTAACTGCGACTCAGGGTCCCTGAGTGCATCAGCTGTAGCTCTCCACAGTGGGGACACAGGTGTGGCTGCCCCGACGGTGGGGCACAGGGTCAGCTCCTCTTCCAGCTGCGACTCGGGGTCCCTGAGTGCATCAGCTGTAGCTCCCACGGTGGGGACACAGGTGTATTAGGAAGAAGGGACAGCACGTGAGGGCGGGGCCTTGGATTACGAGGAGACACTGTGCCCACCTGTTTTATCATCAGTGCCAACAAATGCTGGGAGCTCCCGCTGTGGGCTTGGACTCGGGAGTAATAGACCACGCACAGCCCACGTGGATCTCAGCGACAAAACACGAGTGAGCCTGGGGTTCCTTGTGAAGTGGATGGGGCACCCCTGCCCCCGCTGCTCAGGTCTGGGCCAATGGCTTGCGTGTTTTCCCACCACAGACCCGGGAGGTGCCTCCTGCTCCCCTCTCTGTGTACACTCACCATCTCCCACGCTGACCCCCACACGCAGCTGCGCAAATCAAGAAAAGACTTGCATCTGGAAAGCACGCACGTTCAGAAGACAGATGATTGCTGAAGTCGGTAAACCACGCCACGGAGATGGGAGTAAATTTAGCCTCGCTGAAACCCAGATCGGCCGGGAACGCGCCCAGCATCCGTCTCTGTGCTCGATGGCGAGAGTTTTAAACGCCTCTCGCCTCCTGCTGCACGGGAACACTTGGACCAGCCTGTCCACTCCCCCTTCCAAATGCTGCCCATGTGAACAGAATCTGTCCCACATGGAGAGGCACGGGATCCGTGTGAAACTCCTTGCTGCTTGGAGGGGACTCCAGGGTCAGCTCCCTAACCTGTGTGCAGAGAGGACTGTAGATTCTTGGAGTTGAAAGGGTCTCTAAAGACCACTTGCTGCACCCTCTCCTCACACCAAGGTGTAAAATCAATGCCACAGGCAAAAGGGCTCAGCCAACTGCTGCCTGAAGAGCTAGCAAAGGATCAACAACGAAACTCCGTGGGTGCAGAGCACAATGCTGTCTGCAGACACAACAGTACCAGTGTGTGCACCCACGACTACAGCTCTGAGTGTGCAGGAGAGTGAGTATATTACAGATGTAAGTGTGCAGCAGTGTCTGTACTTACAGCTGGACGTGTGCACCCACGACTACAGCTGTGAGTGTGCTACAGTGTCTGTACCTACAGCTGGATGTGTGCACCCACGACTACAGCTGTGAGTGTGCAGGAGAGTGAGTATATTACAGCTGTAAGTGTGCTGCAGTGTCTGTACTTACAGCTGGACGTGTGCACCGACGACTAAAGCTGTGAGTGTGCAGGAGTGTGTGTATATTACAGATGTAAGTGTACAACAGTGTGTGTACCTTACAGCTGTAAGTGTGCTGCAGTGTGTGTACCTACAGCTGGACGTGTGCACCCACGACTACAGCTGTGAGTGTGCTACAGTGTCTGTACCTACAGCTGGACGTGTGCACCCATGACTACAGCTGTGAGTGTGCAGGAGAGTGAGTATATTACAGCTGTAAGTGTGCTGCAGTGTCTGTACTTACAGCTGGACGTGTGCACCGATGACTAAAGCTGTGAGTGTGCAGGAGTGTGTGTATATTACAGATGTAAGTGTACAACAGTGTGTGTACCTTACAGCTGTAAGTGTGCTGCAGTGTGTGTACCTACAGCTGGACGTGTGCACCCACGACTACAGCTGTGAGTGTGCAGCAGTGTGTGTACTTACAGCTGGACGTGTGCACCCACTACAGCTGTGAGTGTGCAGGAGTGTGTGTACATTACAGACGTAAGTGTATAGCTGTGTGTGTATATTACAGACATAAGTGTATATTAGACATGTGTGCGGCAGTACATGTGCATATACAGATGTGTTTATAGCCCATATATTACGTCCACCCCCACACACAGGCAGGGACCTGCAGATGCAGGCAGCTCTCTGTGGCCTTGGTCCAAGCTGCCTGCACTCTGGTTTCCTCTCGACTGCTGGCAGGACCAAGCCTAGGCTGCCTCGGAGCTTCTGATGGGTGTGTGCCTCTTCCTAGCTTGGATTCCCCCCAGAGCAGAGCCTGAACAGAGGTCTTGGGAGCAGCCAGTTTTGGGGGAGGTGGTCCCAGGAGGCAGGGGTAAAGAACACAAGTGTCGAAGGAGCCACAGTGGGTGACCGGGCGTGATCGCCCTGAGAGTCCTGAGGGATCTATGCAGAACATGGGAAATCCGACATGTGTCTACGATTCCCACGCCCCGCTGGCTGATGTCAGCCCCTGGACGGGGCTGCAGAGACCACCCTGAGACAGGAACACCGTGAGACAGGAACACCGTGAGACATGAACACCCTGAGACAGGAACACCGTGAGACAGGAACACCCTGAGACAGGAACACCGTGAGACAGGAACACCCTGAGACAGGAACACCGTGAAACAGGTCTGAGGGAGGTCTCTTCCCTGGAGGAGGTGAATTCTGAAGCAGGCGAGGTGCACTGCCCACCAGCATGTGCTGTGCGGTTCCCGATGCCCGCCCGGTACTTCCGACACTTATGCCGATTCTGATAGCGTGCACGGGTGGTGTCGCTCGCGGCTCACTCGCTTAGTGTGCAGGTGACCACACAGCACGCTGTGTCCGTGGCACAGCTGCCCCTTGGAGATGCGAGTGCCCAGCGAGCAGCACTTGCTCAGTCCACACACACTCCCTGAACGGCACCGGTGCCGGGCACTTTCCAGATGCCAGGGATTGAGTGGGGAGCAGGAAAGACAGCTGTAGCTGCCCCAAGGAAGCCCTAGTCCAGGGCATAATCCAGTAGGCAAAGACACACGAACCAGAGAGCAAGGAAACTATAATTAGGAGACATTGATAAGAACTCAAAAAAACCACTAAGCCGTGGAGGGGTAGAAGGGAATATTGCTGTTTCAATTATTTCTGTGGTCAGGAAAAACCTCACCAGTGAGGTGACACTCAGCACAGATGCAAAGCAGCCACCCGGAAGCTCCTAGCACGAGGGAGGGCTCGTGCCAGGGCCCTGTGGTCGCCAGCAGCGATGCCACCGTGGGGGTGAGTGGGCGTGGCCGGAGCCCGCAGCGTGCTTCACACAGGTGTTTTGCTCTTCTTGTTTAAAACGATGAGGACTTTACTCACTGGCAAGACGGCGATGGTAAAGAATGGTTGGGGAGACTGTGAATCAGAACGGCCACAGACAGCAGAGCGGCCACGGTGCAGCGTCGGTTTCCGGCAGGCACCAGCCCGCCCGGCTGCGTGGTTCCACCACCTTGCTTCCTGGCTCCTTTAGGTGGGGGCTGCTGTAATTCGGGGTCTTTGCTGGTGGAAACAGTAAAACGGACGCTTTACTAAGGGAAATGCTGGACCACTGGTCCCAGCACTGTGAGTGCTTTTTGCTGTCTGCTCTGACGATGGGTCTAGCGTTTGGCCAGTCTGTCCACAGAGAAGAGCGGTCACACGGGGCTGTAAATTACTCAACACACACGTGATCAGCCCGCCCTGGGAGCCGCACCTGTGCGGGATCCGCCTGCAGACCTGCTTGCATCCTTGGTCCTACGTGGGAGCGACATATTTGGGGTTCACTGAACATGCTAAAATTAGTGGCTATAAATACCGTCCTGGCCAAAAACTTGCCAAGAAACCCACGACGAAGGAAGTAGGGAAAAGTTATGGGCGATGCACAAAAGGAGAGGAATGAGCAGTTACAGAAATCTGTTCAGAATTCCGAGGGTCGAGCGCTGTGTAAATTAATGAAATCAAGACAAATAGCAAGAAAACAAAAACATTAATTAAAGCTTGTCTTCACCTACACCACAGGAGGCATATGGCAGGGAATATCAATGTCATGGAAAACAGTTCACAAAGAAGGCTAGGAACGACCGGCAATACCCCGCCTCCCCACAGAACACAGAGAGAACACCAGAGGTACAGGGGCAGGCGTGGGGGCAAACCCCAGCTTAGCCATGACCACGACCGATGGGGCTGCCGGCTCCCACGGGGTTCACCCCCTCACCTCCCTGGCGTCGGCTCAGCATCCTTGGTGCTGTCACCAAACACGGAGCAGTGAGCTCCCCACTTCGTCATGTGAGATCTGGAGGCTCGAGGGTCGGGAAAGCAGACAGGGCCGCTGGGGCGCAGCCCGAGCTTGGAACAGAGGTTCCAAACCCAGGGATGGACCCGCAGTCTCTCAGCAACACTAGCCTGTTCCCAGCCACAGAGCTGTGAGGCCACGGCCGGCTCCACTGGGGCCACCTGGGCTACAGCGATGTACACAAGTGACCACCCATGTTCAGGAAAACACAGTGAGGATGAAGCCCAAACTTCCACTACTAAGTCTGCAGCACTGAGCTAGTGACCCTGACGGCAGGTGGGGTCGAGTCTGACCCTCCGCTCTCCCCCTGCTCAGATTCTCAGAGCCGCACAAACAGGACAAGGGGAAGGGCCCAGGCGCGTGGCAGGGCCTCTGGCGTGGAGGGGGTGACCCCTAGATGCCATCTAGGATCGTATCCCAGCTGCCAAGAGTCTGCCAGGAGCCCCAGGAGCTCCGAGCGAGCAGGAGCCGGGCCTGCCCTGCTTAGACTCCAGGACAGGGCAGGGCTCAGCACGGGGCACCCAGAAACGCAGGAATGAAGACCCCAGCCAGAGGAGCTGGGGTCCAAATTCACTTCCCTTCACGTTGTAAAAATACAAATATAGCCAGGGGTCACTTGTGGACCAGGCATCGTGAACAACAAAACAAGTTACCCGCATTCATTTTTTAAATCCTGGAAGGCCGCACAGTGTCTCACCCTGGACAGCAGCTCCCCAGCTGTGTTCCACTCCTGACACTCGACACTCACTCTGCACACGAGCGCTGCAGGGCCTGTGCCTTCCGGACCGCGGAGAAAGCAGCACACAGCCCGTCTGCACTCTGCGAACCCTCTCCCCGTGGCAGTGGCGGGTCAGGGGTACGTGGGAGAGACCTCCCGTCACTTGCCATTCTGGCTGGTACTAAACCTCCTAGCAATGCATCGAAAGCCAGGAGCAGTCAACAGAGACATCACACGCACAGACATCAGCTAGCCAGGGCTGCAGACGGACCCATCGGTGCCACTGCCCAATCTCTCTGTGCCACTGAGCACCGGCACGAACGACACCAACAACTCTAAGACTGAGTGCTGACTCTCAGGACTCTAACAGCACCAGCCAGGCAGGCGAGGCACCAGCACCCATCTGGGGCCCCACAGACAGCCAGCAGGTTGTCGCCGCTGTCCTCCAGGAAGGCCCCCTTTGCCATGGGAGTGGGGGGGGGGGCGCAGTGCCGACTTTACACGGCGGAGTTTGGAATGCACGCTACCTGCGAGGCACCAGGCAAGCGACGGCAGCACCAGCAGCTCCCATGGGAACCTCATCTTCAGCACCCGAGGTCGGAGGAGTCTCAGGTCCAGCGAGGAGTGAGCTTAACCTGTGGGAAGGAAGAGAGGATCCGTGAGATGGGGGACCGCGACTCCTCACATCTCTGCAGATGGATTGGAGAAGGGAGAAGCAGTCCTCGCCTCTGCTCACCCAAACACACTCGGGGCAGGGGCTGGCGCTGACCTGAGCCCATGGCCACGACGCAGTGACCCGTGCCGAGGCCAGGCCAGCTGGAGGCCTCGGGCGGCTTGGGCCCCACCAGCTGTCCCCAGGCCCTCGGTATCCAGCCCCTTCTTAGTGCTATTTTCTGAAAGATGAGAGACACACAGTCACACTCACACACTCCCATACACTCAATATAAAACACACTGTCACACTACCAGACTACCACACACACTGACACACACACATACACCCTCACACTCACATACACACTCTCACACTCACGTATGGATACACTCTAACACACACAGTCACACACACACACATACTCACATACAATCACTAACACACTGTCACACAGACACATACACACCACACACATACCCTCACACTCACATACACACTCTCACATTCACACACTCACGTATGGATACACTCTAACACACAATCACACACACATACTCACATGCACACTCTCACATAAGGATCCACTCTGACACACAAAGTCACACACTCAGACTCACACACGTCCACACTCTCACATTCACAGACACACACACACATACACACTCACATACACACTCTCACATTCACACACTCATGTATGCATAGACTCTAACACAAACACACAGTCACACACACACATACTCACATGCACACTCTCACATAAGGATCCACTCTGACACACACAGTCACACACTCAGACTCACACACGTCCACACTCTCACATTCACAGACACACACACACATACACACTCACATACACACTCTCACATTCACACACTCACGTATGCATAGACTCTAACACAAACACACAGTCACACACACACATACTCACATCACACTCTCACATAAGGATCCACTCTGACACACAGTCACACACTCAGACTCACACACATCCACACACTCGCACACAGCAAACACAGAAGAGCTGCCAGGGAACTGGATGAGGGGCTGAGCACCGAGGGACCCTACATAGAAGTCCTGGTTCTTAGAACAGAATCAGGTGCAGCCTAACCGTGGCCACCCAACATCCCAGCACTTCCTTCCCTCTGCTCCGAGCACTTTTTCTCAAATGCCACAGACACAGGCAGCCCAGGGGCTGCTGTGCGTCCCCGGCTGCTCGTCCACCCGGCCATACCCAGAGCAAGGCTGAGCGCTGAGGCTCTTCCCAGGGCTCCGAGAGCAGAACCAGAGGGCTCGCTGCTGTGTGCACAAGCGGGAAAGCGGGCGGGAGCGTGGACGGGGGCAGACGGGCCTGGCCCTCTGCAGGGGGCACGGCCTTCCTCGGGCCCCGGGCCCCTGGGTGTGGGCAGACTGGGGGCTGCAGGAGTGGACGCACCTTCCGGTCTACCGGAACACCCACCACTTCTGCATACAAGGGCAACAGGGCCATGGAAACTGGGATTAAGAAAATAAGATTACTTGGGTAAAAATACACGCTGCAATTTTTTCTCCCTATACAAGGAAACCAAGAAGCATAAATATTTTTTAAGAACTGAGCATGAATTGCAGTTTTTTTCACGTAAACGTGAGCTCAGGCTTTTAGCTCCATTTTCCCCACAGACGCCTGCAGGTGTCCTGCTGCAAACCTAGTGAAAGCACAGAGAGGCTGAGGGGAAGACAACCGGCCTGGCGGAGACACCGACTCCAGGGCGCTTCCCCTCCCCCGCCCCAGCTGTCTCCCAGCCTGCACGCCGGGCGCACGTGCCAGGGAGCTTCAAGAGGGTCGTGGGCAGCTTATTTTGATGTAAAAAAAATTCTGAAACCCATGGACAAAAGCTTATGAAAATGCATGGTACAAAAAACCACACATGAACTTCAACAATGTTTGTAGCAAAGTAAACATCTTTTAACTCTGTCTTCTACAAAATTAAGGATACATATTATTTATTTGGAAGGCAGAGACAGAGGGAGGAGAGAGGTGACAGAGAGAGAGAGAGAGAGGCAGCTCCCATCTGCTGGTTCACTCCCTGAGTGGCCACAAGGGCCAGGTGGGGTTGGCGCTGAGGCTGGGAGCCAGCAGCCCAGGCCAGGTCTCCCACACAGGTGGTGCTGGGGAACCCAATGATCTGAGCGGTCACCGCTGCCTCCCAGGGTATGCGCTGGCAGGAAGCTCGGGTCAGGAGCCAGGGCTGGATCCTGCGGTGTGGGATGTGGGCGTTTGAACCACTGGGCCAGAGCCCACCCAGCATACGCTCTGGAAGTCCCTGAGTTTGAAGCTCCTCCCCGTGGAGGCACTGGGCCCCCGCCCCCAAATGGCAGGGCTCCAGCTCTGTCCTCCCGGACCTCACTCCACGGCACAGCACAAGGACGTCCCTGCTCAAGGCCACGCAGCGTGGACCGCACAGCAGGCGTCACCACTGGAGCCCAGCACACACTTCAGCTTCTCCATGCATACGTGATTTAGTTACACAGAGAGGAGCAGAGAGATCAATTGATTTTCCACCCCCTGGTTCACCCCCCGAATGGCCACAATAGCTGGGGCTGGGCCAGACCAAAGCCAGGAGCCAGGAGCTTCTTCCGGGTCTCCCACATGGGTGCAGGGGCCCAAACACTTGGCCATCTTCTGCTGCCTTCCCAGGAGCATTAGCAGGGAGCTGGACTGGAACTGGAGCAGCCGGGTCGTGAACCAGCACCCACGTGGGACGCTGGCCTTGCAGAGGATGGATTTACTCCCTGCACCACAATACTGGCCTCTCAAAAATTTAAGTGTATATTATTTTTTACCTAATAGAGAAAAACAGCATCTATTTATGGTAAACAGTGTGGTGCTGCAGTATCTGCCCATGGCGTGGGAGCCCCAGTGTTTTTAAGCTCCTGGGGCTCCTCATCTCGCTGTGCCTCCCGGCACAGACATGGGCGTGGATGAGTCTGGGGCCAGCACCGCCTAGGTCACCCAGGGAGCCTGGGTGTACGCGGACCACACAGTCAGCAACATCGTTGTGGCTGACCAGGAGGGCCGTCGTCCCTGCACCGCTGGACCGAAGGTGAAGACAGAGGGGCCTCCAGCCCTGCTCAGGGGGCTCTGCCGGGGTGCCCAGAGCTGCCCGGCCAGGCCTGGCCAACAGGTCACTTCACAGAAGCGGCATGCGCTGACTGATGGAAGGCACTAACGTCTCAAGCCAATGATCGGGGTATTAATAATTAATTTCGCAAGGGAAATGTCATCTCAGACCTCTGGATTGATCTACAATGCGAGGCAGTTTCTTAAAGCAATTAAAATGAGCTGAGGACGCGCATCCAATTACACCATGGAGAATGAACCCAGGCTGTGAGGCTGCTCACTGCGTGCGCACTGCTGGGTGCGGTGGGTTTCTGAGCACGGGGGAAGCCCAGCCCCCTCTCGGCTTTGTTTACTTCCAGGTGGGCTCCTCAGCAGCGCTGGGGTCGCTGACAGCAATAACCAAGGCACCAGGTTTCCTGGCAGGGGCAGAAGATTCAAGACTCTCGGCCGAGACCGGGGTGCACTTCCTCACCACCACGGCCAGGGAGAAAGCTTCGGGATGAGGCGGGTTATGGCGGCCATGGGGCCCCCTGCGGCTCTGAGCTCCTCTGCCTGCTCCGGGGAGGCTGCAGGGCGGCAGTGAATTCCTCTCCAGCCATGGTGCTGCCCGGACAGACAGCTCAGGCCACGACGAAGCCAGGCGGGCACACGGGCCTTGCTGCTTTCTCTGACAGCCGGAAGAACAATGGACGCCGTCACCCATCCTCACGAAGCCCTGGCCCTCACACTCCCATTGAACTCCTCAACGGAAGTCCTGAGAACAGAAGCCTGCCTCAGTTTCCCCAGTGCAGTCCTGGCGTGCCAGAGTCCAGAGGCAGGGCCAGGTCTGAGTGGCACTGATCCAGCCCAGGGACGGGGCTGTTCACGGACAGCGGCAGGGGTGGGTGGGGCTGTGTGCAGAGGTGAGGGGGATCTCCCAGTGTGCTCCGTGTGAGGGGTGAGCAGCCAGGAGCTGGCCACGGGTGCCAGGTGTGCCCTGGGGCCCTGGCAGTGCTGAGAGAGCCAGGCGTGGCTGGTGCAGGCCATCCAACAAGGCTCTGGGCCTGAGCCCCAGCCCAGCGACAAGGAAACAAACGGGCAGGAGGCTGGGAGAGCCAGAGCACCCAGGCCACAGCACAGCAAGGTGGTGACCCGTGCAGTCGGGAATCGACCGTGCTCCAATCCCAGGGCACTGCAGGGCAGGACAGGGGTGCGCGTCTCCCAGGCCCGTGTGAACAGGAGGAAGGAGGAGGGACGGGGTGGCATTTAGCAGCCATCCCCATCAAAGGCAGCACAGCCCGGGGACCGGCCGTGACTCTCAAGGCTACAGGGAGGCGGGGTCAGGGAGGCCCTGAGCAGACGCTGTCTCTGTGCACAGACCCTGCACACACTCCACAGAGGCCCGGGCGCACCCACTTCCCCTCGGCTTTCTCCTTGCAGTCAACGAGTTCCTGGGACGCCAGTAACCAGGTGAGCTTCCGACAGGGAACACGGGTGTCAGAGCTCAGGGCAGCGAGGCAAAGTGAGAAAACGCTGGGTCGTCCAGCGCGCTGCCTTCTTTCCACGCGTTATCTGATTCCGGGGAGACCGCTCACTCACACTGCCTGTCTGCAGGCGCAGTCACTCCCACACCGGAGGCCTTCCGGGAGGCTCCGCCGGCACAGCGTGCAGTGAACGTTCGTTATTACTGCCGTTCAGACCTGGGGGGGACTTCAACCCCTGCCTCCCCACCACACGGATGTTTCACTTTTTGCCAAAAAGTTGTATTTATGTGAAAGGCAGAGTGACAGACAGAGAAGGAGATACAGAGAGAAGAGATGTCCCATCCACAGCTCATCTACAGATGGCAACCACAGCCAGGTGCTGGCAAAGCTAACGTCAGGATTCGAAAACGCCACCCTGGCTCCCCAGGCAGGTGGTGGGGCCCAGGCATTTGGGCCGCTGTCCACGTCTTCCCAGATGCCTTTTCAGCAAGCTGTATCAGAAGCGTGGCACTCCCACATGGGACGCCAGTGTCACCATGGCGACCTCGCCCACTGTGCCGCTCCCCAGTAGAGACCTGTGCTTCCTTCACTGACAGGTACGAGGGCCACGGGCTAACGAATGGAGCAGGCTATCAGGAGTCGGCGTTTCATGGAGAGTAAGAGAAACTAACCTCTCCCGTGAGCCTGTGTGTGCTCTTATGCCCAGTTCTGTGCAGCTGGGGGCCACACCACGACGGGAACAGCAGAGCGAGGGGACGTGTCCAGGGTCAGGAGTCTAGAAATCAGCAGAGCCACCGCTCCACACTGTGCCTTCCCCGTCCAGTACTCAACACTGGCGGCCCCCGTCCACACCAGCTCTGCCCCTTAGCTGGGCCTCCTGCAGCAGCACACAGAGCACAGGGCCTGGGTGTGGGAGGCGAGGCTCTGTGGGGAGACAGCTGTGTTACCCTGAGCTCTGCTGACAGCAGGGCTGCGGATCCGCGCTCTCCCCCGAGGCTGAGAACAACTGGAACTTGGTTTCCTCGCTGATCGTTATGGAGAACGCGGCCATTCTTAAGGCAAGGCTTTTTCAAAGGACCACCCCCAGCACCCGGTGCACAGCTGAGCATTTTCCAACTCTGCAATTAGCTAATGAGTGGCACAGTCCATCACAATGGCCGGGAAGCAGGGAACAGAATGGAGAGGGAGAGAAGGAGCCGGCTCTGGTACAACCACGCCAGGCCAAGCGGTATGCACTCAGCGAGCGTGGAGGCCATCAACAGACACTCCCTGCAGACTACAACAAGTGACGGGCCAGGGCCTCTGCCCACAAAGACCCCAGCGCCGCTGGGTGGCAGAGGTCGCCAGCCGTCGGGCCGACTTGTGTGCCAGTGACTGGTCCAGGTAATGGCCGCTTCCTGTGCCTCTGCAGTGGCCCCACAGGCACTTCTCAGACGACAGAATTCCAGGTCCATTAAGTCAACCCGACGAGCTGGGTGTCTCCTTGATCCGGGTCTGCTTTTATCCAAGGCACAGACACATCCCCACGCCCCACGTGACGCCCTCCCTGTGTCCCTGGGAAGACGGTGGCATGCAGCCTTCTGGGAAAGCTGACGAGTTCTCTCACGGCTCCGCTGGTCCCAGCTCTGAGAGCACAAAGAGCAGACGACACGAGGGGCCCCGGTGAGACCCCTGGCAAAGGGCGCCCGCTGACCAGGAAGTGGATGTGGTCAAGCTGCAATCCCTTCCTTCTGTTCCTCCCCACCAGGGCTGGCTTGGAGTGCTCCCCCCAAGATCACAGGAGTCAGGGGAGGGGTGCGGCCGAGTGCATCTCTTTCAATCCATAAGGAAATCTGCCCTGCCACTGTGACGGTTCCATGCAGAAATACAACGCTATCAGGCAGAAGTAGTCCAGAAGAAAACCCAGGCTCCAGTTACCGCAGGCAAGTTCTACACAGCCTGAGGGCCAGTGGCGTCGGACTGCTGTTGAGATGTCTTCCACTAAAGCTGCTTCTAATTTATCTGTGGGCAGGGGAGGGGGGAGGGGGGGGAGAAGGGAGGGGGAGGGGGAGGGGGAGGGATGGGTAGATAGACATCTCCCATCAGCTGGTTGACTTTCCAAATGCCAGCAACCTGGGCTGTGCTGGGCCAAAGCCGTGATTCAGGAAGTCATTCTGGGTCTCCCTGTGGGTGGCAGAGACCCAAGGACTTGTGCCATCACCTGCCGCCTGACAGGGTGTGCATCAGCAGGAAGCCAGAATGGAGAGGGGAGCCAGGTCTCGCACCCAGGCCCTCCAACACGCGGTGTGGCATCCTGAGCCACATCCTCATTCCTGTACCAAGCACCCCTCCCCCAACCTGGTTGGGTTTTTTTTTAGATTTATTTATTTATCTTCTATCCTCTGGTTCACTTCCCAGATAACTGCAATAGCCAGGGTTGAGCCTAAGTGAAGCCAGGAGCTTCATCTGGGTCTCCCACGTGCATGGCAGGGGCCCAAGCACTTGGTCCACCTCGTACTGTACTCCCAGGCTGTTAGCAGGGAGCTGGATCAGAAGTGGAGCAGCCAGGACACGGAAGGGCACCTGTAGGGAAGCTGTCATTGCCGGCGGCTGCTTTACCATCAGGCAACACCAGACACCTTCCCCCCACCTTCTCTCAGAACCCGACTTTGACGTTGGACCTCCACATTCTGCTACGGAGAACCTCATCCATACAGAAACCAGAGGGATTTCAGTCGTCACCGTGCTATCTCCAAGGACCTGCATCCTGATCCGGGAAGTAAGGTGCTTCACCAGTGGATACCTGGGCTCTGCACACGGCTCGGAAGGACTCTGAGAGGCCCAACCTACCAGAGGAAGGGACTCCATCAGGGCGCCGCAGGGCGGTCCCAGTGCCCCTGTCATCACCAGGCCACAGGAGGCTGCCTTCCCTCCATGGAGCTGGCTGGTGGTGCATGAATTCTCAAGTCCACATCTCATGCTGCCGGTGACATGTGATGCTGACATGTGTGTAGCATGTCCACTAGCATGGGGAGTAACGCCGAGGGCTGACATGTGTAGCATGCCCACTATCAAAGAGCATAAGTGAGCTGTGCTGAGAGCTGACATCTATGTAGCGTGTCCACCACCACAGGGAGTAACCTGAGGGGTCTGTAATTAACATGCTCACCGGAGTTGGGCACGAGGCCACGGAGGGCCAGGGACGAGATCAGCAGTGAACACTCGCGAAGGACGTCCTTGGCAGCAGCTCCTGTGCTGTGCATGGCCGTACATGACCCTTAAGTGACGGCTGGAGGGAGACGCAAGAGCGTTCTCCAAGTCTGGGTTTAATAAACTACCCCAGGTCAGAGCGGGGCAGCCAGCGCCTTTCTCTGAAATCCCGACAGATGTACACGTCTGTTCCCTGTGCCCACACGCCTCCTTCCATGTGCAGCCTGATAAGATCCCAAAAATGCACGCAGCCACGTAGCTGTCAGCAGAGGCGAGCTGCAGAACCTTCCGTGACCTCCAGAAAGACCCTGACCTTGACCTCAGAGTGTGGCTCCTGCACGCTCGGCTGAAATTCTCCCCCAGCTGCAGGAAGGCGAGTGCTCGAGGAACAGGCAGCCTTGAGCCCACACAGAGGGCGGCAGGGGTTCTTCCTCCCTCGGCACGCCACACCCGCACCATCCCACTCCCACGCCATGAGAACAAGGACAAAGGAGCCCCCCGTTGCGGCCTGGGAGAGCCACGCCTGTCCCGTGGAAGCAGAGCTAGCTGCAGATGGCGGCCCCCGCCCGGCCGGAGGCAGCCCCCACCTCCCCGAGCGGCACTGCAGCACACAGCAAGGTCGGCAGGGGTGGCCATGAAGTGCCATCACGCTCCACCCGGTGGGTGTGATCGCCGGCCTCAGAACCACACAGCAGGTTCCAGTCCCAGCTCTCGGTGTGGCTGCTGACCAGGGGCCGTCACTGAGCCTCTGTAAGGCTCGCTGTCCTCAGCGCCCAAGTGACCATGAGAGCACACAGGCTCGACAAGACTGAGGCGACCTTTGCTCCTGGACTCTGCTCGGGTGAACCAAGCCAGAGTTCAGGAAGCAGTGAAGCCGCTGGCCCCAGGGCGAGAGTACAGCGCCGGAGGCAGGTGGGGAAAGTGACCTCCGGGCTCCCTCCCGAGTGCAAGAGGAGAGGGGTGGATGCTGGGCAGTCAGGCCTCCTGGGCTTGGGGATTCATTCTCCATGGTGCCAAGGCTCAGCCACCAGGCAGGAGAGCAGGCTGCTTAGCAACCGCCCCACGTCCACTTCCCTCTGCCCTCAGCAAACTGCAGGGTGCCAGTTCCGCGGCCCTCCCAAATCCATCACCGCTAACGAAGCGCGGTGCACACACAGACAGCAACAGGCACTTTCCAATCACCTCAACCACGTGAGAGCTGAGGGTAAGCACAAAACACTCCAGTGCCTGAGTCGGAATTAAAGTGGCGAGAGACAGGCGACTTCCTGGGTTTCACCCGGCCGCGCCGCACCACACGCCGAGCTCACCGGCACATTCATCACCGTGCACGCCATGCTGATCCCACCGACAGCCAAATCTGCCATCAGTGGCTGCCAGGAGAACCCGCGTCGACTCAGACGCAGAAATGAGATGTCAAAACACGAATTACAACCTCTGGTGCCACTGAAGGGACTAAACAAAACCTGCGCTCCATCGCGGGCTCACGAATCGTCCACTGGCCTCTGGTGACCGACACGAACAGGACAGGTGCAGCCTCTTGGTGCTGATTTCCAGCCACCGCACAGGGGCCTGGGACAGCGGGCCAGAGCAGCCCCACCTGCCAAGGGTGGTGTTGGGAGCTGGACCCAAGTTCAGGTCTCGGGTGGTGCACAATGCTCACTACGGGACATCTTGCTTCACACAAGTCAGCCTCAATCCTGCACTGTTGGAGCTGTGACTTGGAGACAGAAGTTCACACCGGACATTCACGGAGAAGGGCTGGCAGTGTGCACTGTGCCAGGCGCCACACGTGCACTCTCCCCTGTGGAGTCTGCATACCAGTGCCCCATCCCGCTGGCTGAGCGACAGCTGAGCTCCTATGACGCAGGCTCAGGTCCCTGCGCCTGAGCCCGCACTGCACAGGTGTCGGGTGCACCCGCACTGCTGGACCAGTCCCGCTGAATTCTTGTTCGACAACAACAGCTCTCCAGAGGACAGCGCGGCTTAGGCAGGTGCTGCTGCCATGTTCTTGTGTTTCGCACCCACGTCTGAATCCCAGGCGTGGAAGACGGTCAGGTGAGGCCCGAGACGGACTGGTCTTTCCTGGGACTGGCTGGCAGCCAGAGGCTCCATCAGATGGCTGCATGCTCACGGTAACTGGAGGAAGGAGTGCCGGCTACATCCGTCGGCTGCTCTTGCCTCATTGGGAGCCTTGCCTGCTACCTGCGGGACGAGTACCTGCACAACACATCTGAGCAGGCTCACTGAGTCCCTAGTGAAAACCCCAACAGAGCAGAAGGCAAAGGTCCCCGCCCTGTGCACCGGGGGACAGGCGTTTGTCAGACGCACACTCAGGACCCTGGGCCCCAACAACCACATGCAGACCCCACACGGCCGGGGCTCCTCCCCTTGCACCCACAGCAGCAACTGTGACTGCCGTGAGATGTTAACACCGGAGCCGCTTGCACTGTTTACTACCTCGGGATGTTTGTGCTGTAAACTTAACACTATGCTGAAGCAAGAAGCTAAAAAAAAATATAAAGGGAAGTGAATGAGACAGTTTCCTTGAGCTGCTTGGTCAGCGTTTTACTGCCCTATTAACTCCTAGTTCAGTAGGAACGTGGGTGACAGTCCCAGAGATGTTGTCTGGGCACATGTGGGCCTCGCTGGGCACACAGCACCCACTTCTGTAGGCCCCGCCCCCGCCCCTCATGTCCATAACAGACACCCCAGGAGCTCTGGTCTGACAGGGCACGGGCTGCCATTCACCCTTCACCGTTCCGTGAGGCTCTTACTTAAGGTAGAGCGATCACGCCAGTGACCGAACGGCTTTAATCCAAGAATCTCCAAAGGACCAGTGAGTGGATGGGTGGGTTCCGTGTATCCAGTGACCCGGGGTGGGGAAGCTGAAGCCTGGACTACAGCAGGTGTGGTTAAGGAACTACAAGGAACTACGAAGAAACAGACGCCTTTGTTCACAGCTAACGCAGCGGCCACACGGCGATTGCACAGCAGGAGCATCGGAGCATCAGCTGATTCAGTTTTTTTTTGTTTTGTTTTGTTTTGTTTTTTGACAGGCAGAGTAGACAGTGAGAGAGAGACACAGAGAGAAAGGTCTTCCTTTGCCATTGCTTCACCCCCCAATGGCCGCTCTGGCAGCGCGCTGTGGCCGGCGCACCGCGCTGATCTGAAGCCAGGAGCCAGGTGCTTCTCCTGGTCTCCCATGTGGGTGCAGGGCCCAAGGACTTGGGCCATCCTCCACTGCACTCCCAGGCCACAGCAGAGAGCTGACCTGGAAGAGGAGCAACCAGGACAGAATCCAGCACCCCGACTGGGACTAGAACCTGGTGTGCCTGCGCCGCAGGTGGAAGATTAGCCTAGTGAGCCGCGGCACCGGCCATTCTGTTTTATATAAGCGGTCAAGCACAGTCGTATGCACTTGTTGTGTGACAGGCCGAGAGGGACAGGATGGTGTTCCCTGCTTCCTGCTGCCCCACAACCACAGGCACACACAGCTCTGAGATCCTACAACGTAGCGAGGATGTCATGCAGCTGTGACATTATGCAACGGAACACTGTCCATGCAATCACAAGAAGACATCACATAGCTAGGACATCCCACCACACAACAACCTCCACACAATCCCAGGAGTGATGTCCTACCATGAGACGTAACAACCTTGAGACTGTGTCACACAGCTGGGATGTCCTACAGCTGCCAGGGACAGGGCAGCCACAGCACTTTCCCAGTCTGAAGGGGAGCAGGGACGGGAGCGCCGTGAACACTGCCGGACTCTGGATAGGTCCTGAAATACAAACTGGAAGAACTCGAGCTGCACAGCTGGATGGTGCCTGGCTAACGGCACTGCTCCAGAGTCAGCGTCCTGGCGCCGATTCGTATTCCACACCCGACTGCAACACGAGAAGAACCAGGGAGAATTCCGCACCATCCCCTGTGCCTGCACAACCATTTCAGCACAAAGCTGACGCTGCACAAACACTTTCTGGCCTGACAATCAGACGCTCAGTCCCCGTGCTGCTTGTCACAAGGCACAGCTAGGCTTCCTGGAAGAAACCGGCACGCACCCCAGGACGGGGGATGTCCCGGTGATAGTCGGCAGCAACACTTCTGGAAAACATTCGAGGATCCCCGAAGTTTACCTACAGAAAACCAGAGGATCAGAGGAAAATTCATGTGGGAAAATGAACACCTGGATTTCAAGACGGGAGTCTGGAAGACACTTCACTGCAACTCTGATGAGATCAGAGCACCGAGTGACAAAACGAAGGCACGAACGGAAGCAAGCCCCGGACTGAAGGAGGAGCAGCTGCGATTCTGATTCTCTACCTCCGCTTGTGCCGTGTGCCCTCACCGTCTTGATGCCCACCCTGTGCGCTCTGAGCAGCGGCGCGGAGATGGGGGTAGTGGGGACAGAAGTGCGGAAGCAGGGGAGCTGGGATGCCCCTGCGGCGTGGGCAGTTCTGGAACCTCACTGGCAGAAGACCTGGTCGTTCGTGTCACCTCTGCCAGGCAGGAAGCGGCTGGGCCACCTGCCCGTCTCTTCTTTCAGGACAGAAAAGCAGAGAGCGACCGCACAGATTTCGAGACAGAAGCTGCTGCAGAGGCCTCACAAAGAGCAAAAGAAAAACCTGAAGGCTCAAAGCCACTCCCGGAAAATCCGGATCCACGACTCCTGCTGCAGGGGCACAGTCCCCACACGGGGTTCTAGGTTCAAGGGTTGGTTTCACTGCCCTGCTGCCCTGCCCTCCCACACGTCAGCTGCAGGTTAGGGCAGCATTGTCAGGTGCGGGGAGGGGGTGACGGTGCCTGTGACGGAGCCCAGCCTGCGTCTCCAGCTCCCCCACAAAACCCTGCCAGCCTCAGGCCATGTCCCCTTCCCCCGTTACTGGAAAACAGTGACCGGATAGATGGGAAAAGGCAGCCTACAGACGTGCAAGCAAACAGCCACGCCGCTGTGCGTCCACGTGCCAGGAAAACGCGCTCTCAGCAACGGGAAAGGATGCTCTCATCTGTGCTTGAAGGGAGTCCTTGGCTCCCAGGAAACCCTGGCGGCCATGGAGCTGGGCCCCAGGCAGGAATGACGGACTTGTGTCACTTCTCAGCGGCATCCATGCCTCTGCAGACTGCTTTCTGCTGAGCTGACACAAGGGAGGAACACGGTCACCACCACAGGGCGCCTGTTCAGACATCAGAGAAGGGTCTGGAGGGGAGAGGGCTGCCTGTCTCCTGTGGACGCTGACGGGGCCTCAGGAAGCCAGCCTCACCTAACACCCAGCCTCACCTATGGCTTAGCCTGCTCCTGTCCACCACCTGATCCTCTGCTGTACCACTCGGCCACTGATTAACACCACAGCCGCCCGTTAGGTCTGGATTGAGCAGGTGCACCTGGAAGCAGTGTAGAACAGACATTCCTCACACAGCAGGATAACGAATACAGCATTCACGCTTCCAAACGCTAGATGTTTCTAATATAGATGTCATATGTGCATATGCAAGTCATGTATGTAGAAAAATGTGACTGTAATGTGTGTGTACCATACACACACAAACATGTATGTGTTTTGTAGGCACCTGCCATTCACACAGTGTGATTTGTTCTATGGATTATAGAGTAACTTTACCTCCACTTCAGAGCCTCACTGCGCTCATGGGATGTGGTGGATGTACTTCTCCTATTGTTATTTACAAACACAACATTAAATGTGTTCTAACTGAGGACAGCTTCCAAAAACATCTCTCTGCTAAGTAAACAGGACAGGTGCATGAGGACACAGAGGCTGTGCAATTACTGGCGCGTGTATTTCTCCACCCACCCATACTGTCACTGTGAGGCGCACCTAAGGCCAGCTCGTTTGGGTTAAACACAATTGCCAAGTGCAGTGCCCAATTTCCCTCCACTATATAACATTTCCTGCACATGTAACAACAGGGTGGCCCCTTGGTGCCAGTTTTTGTCCAGCCATATATAAACAAGCCTCCTTAGAATTGTTTAAAAACGTTTTTATTATTCATTTGTTTCAATGTTTCCAACACTCCCTGATGAAAACTCAGTTGTAAGTTTACAGTAGCAACAGATGGTGCTGCTCCTAAACCAGGAAGCCTGGCGGCTTCACCTGGCCAGGGAGGAACAGGAGCCCTGAGGCACCCACGGCAGGGCTCCGGGAGGGCACCCTAGCGCTGGCAGAGTCCCGGCCCCTGCTCATTATGTCACACCAATCACAGGAGGTCTCAAAAGTTCATGGAGAACAGGATGAAATGGTTAATTTCGTGCAAAAATGTTTGAAATCCACGCAGAGATGGTTCACAGTACACATTTTCCATGAACTTTTTGAAGCTTGTGCATATAACCCCAGAACAAAGCTGATCTCTAGTCCCCAACGTCCACCTGCCGCAGCCACTTTCACAGAGCCGGGAAGGCGGCTCCACCCACCCCGGCCACCTCTGCGGCAGGAGTCTGCATAGGAGCCACCCCACCTGTGAGCCGGGCACCCGGGCCACCTGCTCCCTTCACACCTGGTGCACCTGTCTCGGCCTCTCTGCGGCGAGCTGCGAAATTGCACTTTAGAAGAACTCCCGTGGAAAGCCTCGTGTGATCCCCTCGGGACAGCCATGACTTCCCAGCTGTGCTCTGTGAGCACCCGGATCCCTCTGATGAGAGCAGGACCAGAGGGCACTGGACTTGTATCTCCGCACCCTTTGCTGAGACGCACAGACGCCCCGAGGGCAGAGGAGGAGCCGGTCCTTCTCCAGGGAGCGTGGGCAGCACACACGTGGTCAACCCAGGAGGAACCGACTGAAGCCAGAGGACAGTTAGTTACTGAGGGGAACGGACAGAGTAAGTTCGACAACTCAGCTTCTGGTGATGACTAACGTGGTCCAAACCTCAGGGCAATGAGAGAATCAGCCACAGGTACCGACGGATGGAGGAGGTCTGTTTTCCCAGCCACCTCTGTGGGCGAGAGTTTGTGAGTTGCCTTGGGGGATTAGCAAGACTCCAATGAAGACATTCACAGCACACAAGGTGCGCTGTGAAGCTCACGGGAAATGTGTACTATAAATACACTATGACAAACACACACGTTAACGCCATTTGCCATGAGGCTTGGGAAGTCTCCTTACAATGTACACTGACAAGGAAATGAGGGCCATCCCTACCAGCCACTGCAAACTGCTGGCCAGAGGCCCAAGCCCCTTAGACACCGTGGTTAAGGGCTGGGCGGGAGCACCTGCCTGTGAGGACGGCACTAGGACACAACCACGCCTGCTCATGCAGCGCCTCTGTGACAAACCCAGGGCCCGCGGGGCCAAGAGCACCCCCGGCTGGCCAGGCACAGAACAAGTTCGTGGATCTCCAGGGAATAATTGGTCCTTAAATTCAAAAGTCTCCTCCGAGCACCATCAGGACTTTCTTCAAGTCAGCTGCTCACCCCGAACCATGCGATGGAGGATGAAATGATTCTCAGTCTCTCTGAAGGCTCGGAGCCCGGGGCTTCACCGGGACTGAGGTGTGGCCTGAGCCATGCCTGGGGTTTCCTGCCGTAACTCCCCGATAGAAACTAATTACCACGCATGCCCAGAGTACACGTGAAAGTTCCAGATGACAGCACGCTCAGCACCAGGAAGCCCGACGCCAGGGCCTTCACACCCCCTCCAGATAATTCATTAAAAACACCAAATACACTGGGATTCCTGCTGAAGACCACTGACCGGTTCTCCGGTTGCCTGAAAGCAGCACACCGGTGTCCAGAGGCACCGAGAGACTTGGTTGTTGGGATCGACCCTGACCTCAGAGGAAGAGAGCTGCACAAACGTTCATGCAGACGGACCCAAATCAAACATCAGTCCTGCACGGCACAGATCGTTCCGCCATCTGATCTTTATTTCCGTGTTCATAGTTCAGAAAATACAAAGCTTGAAATCTGGGTTTCGGAGCTGGCGCTGTGGCATGGAAGGTTAAACCTCTGCCTGCAGTGCTGTCATCCCACCAGGGCGCTGGTTCGAGTCCCGGCTGCACCACTTCCAATCCAGCTCGTTGGTAATCGCCTGGGAAAGCAGTGGAAGACAGCCCAATTGTCTCAGCTCCTGCACCAAGTGGGAGACCAAGGAGAAGCTCCCAGCTTCAGCCTGGTGTGGTCATTTGGGGAGTGAACCAGTGGATGGAAGCTCGCTCTCGTGTGCTCGCTCTCGTTCTCTCTCTCTCCCCTTCAGATAAATGAATAAATTTTTTAAAAATCTTTAAATGAGTTTTTGATTTGTTTCTTCAACTATTAATCTACACAATCAGTCTAACTCGTTCATCCTCTTCTTTCATTCAGGACACATTCAACATGATTTTCTTTTATTTTTAAAATTTATTTATTTGAAAGAGTTACAGAGACAGAGGAGAGAGATCTTCTATCCACTGATTTGCTCCCCAGCTGGCCCTAAAGGGCAGGGCTGGGCCAGGCTGAAGCCAGGAGCTTCATCTGGGCCTCCAACGTGGGTGCCTGGACACAAACACTTGGGCCATTTTATGCTGCTTTCCCCAGGCCATTCGCAGGGAGCTGCAATGGAAGTGGAGCAGCCGGGACACAAACAGGTGCCCATATGGGACGCTGGCGTCACAGGCAGCGGCTTTACCCCCTATGCCAATCCAGTCCCCTACCATTATTTTCTCAAATGCTATTTTCAACCTGTTGGGTCCTTAATTTAAAAGAAAAAAGTAGAAGGGAAAGCAAGCCTTCAGTTAATGGTAGCTGCTACTGATGTACCAGATTATCTGCAGACACAAATGTTTTCTCCATTCCTGCAATTGCACAGAATTAGTCTGGAATCCTGTTCTGTACACTTCTCTCTTCCTTGTCCTTCTCAGCCTGCGTGGTGCAGAAAGCCCTGGACACACTGCACTGCCCGCTGTGGGGCCGTTCCCCCCGGGGGAGCAGTGGTTACAGGGGACACCCGGTCTCCTGGGAGAGGCTGGTGCAGGACTGTGTGGTCCTTCTAAGAAGCCACCATTGGGGCTGGGTTGCCACAGGCATTTCAGGCTAGCCCTCTGACTCGTGTTCAACGTAAGAAACTACGTGCCCCACACTTCTGCTCTTCTCCGTACAAACGGCCAAAGTGGGCCACACATCTTAACCAGGGTGGGCTTACTTCCGCGTGGTGTGAAGAGGAGGACCAGCACAAGCACAGGAGCACGCGCGAGGGACACAGCGCTGCCAACACGGGCCCCAAGCACGCAGGACAAGAGCTAGCTGGGGCCCACAGACCCGGCCGCTGCACTCGTGGGCGTCCCCGACCTCCACGAGCCCACAGCACAGCCCACCCCACCCCCACCCCGACAATCATGTGTTTATACAACACGGCTCCCAAACCTGAGCCAGCTGCTTTGCCAGGTGCTCCGGCATCCACCTGGCGTTGGACCTCACTCCTGGGAGAGCTCTAAGACAGCACCACGTGCAGCCAGGCCCCTCGTTATCCAGGGGGGACACATCCTCTCCAAGAGGTCACCCTGTGAGGGAGAGTGGACAGCCAGACAGGGCTGGAGCTCCAGGCCCCAGGCCAGGCACCTCTGCACCCAGCACTCCTCTCTCCTTCTGAAATCAACGTCCACCGGCTTCGCCAGCACGTGTCAGCCACCACGCGGGTCCCCGGGCCTGATCTGGCTGCATTTCACACCGCCCGCCTGCCTGTCTCTGAGCAGTTCCCTCTACCCCCTGTCCATCCTGTGGAATGAAGACCCTGGCTGAGGCCTGTGCAACTCCCCCCTTCCCAGTGGGCTTCTCCATACACCCAGCCCAACGTGGCCGCCCATCTCCGATCTCTCCCGTGCTACTGTTAAAATCCGAGCTTGCACTAGGATTGCATGGCACCTCTGTCAGCAGAAGCTCCCAGAGGCTGGGTGGTCCCACAGTGCTCTGACCCCTGCATCCCCTCCACCACGCTCAGCCGCGTGTCTCCCACCATGGGGACCAAACCTGCGTCCACTCATTGCTATGTCAGGCCCACGCTTCAGGCCGCCACAGGCTCCGACAGCGGCAGGAAGCAGAGCGCGCCCTTTCTGCTCAACTTCCGGAGTCAGCACGACGGGAATGGCTGCCCTGTGCGGGCTCTGGAATCTTCCAGGACCTCTGTTCTAAACCAAGACGTGTGTGGTTGCCATAAAACCATCTGCATGCTCCAGCTTTTTCTGTTATGAGGGAAAGGAACAGGAGCGTGTGCCCCTGGGGTCTAGGAGCGTGAGCCCCTGGGGTCTAGGAGCGTGAGCCCCTGGGGTCTAGGAGCGTGAGCCCCTGGGGTCTAGGAGCGTGAGCCCATTCGGGTGAGGCTCAGTGCCCCGACGCAGGCCGCGTGCACGGCTCTCCATGCAGATGTCTCCTGCATCCACTGTGTGAACCGAGAACACCGCTCCCCGTGGCCAGGCAGCCAGTGCGCACAGGCAGCTCTGACCTCTTGCTGGGAGGGAGGGGTCTGCGTTAAGCCTGCAGGAGCCCAGGCCTCCCCTGTGGCCGTCTCAGCCCACTCTCCCATCCTTCCTGACCTGGAGCTTCCCGACATTCCAGTTGCAAATGAGGGCTTCTATTAATAACTACGGAACAAGACCTCAAGGAAGCCAGCGTAGTCCTGTAACTCGGCGTGGTTCCCCGGGACACCGCACCGCCTCTAACAGAACCGAGGCCAGGATTTACAGGGAGCGGGCGGACGAGCAACAGCTCCCCCGGCCCCCCAGGAGCAGGCGTCCGTCTCCTCTCCTGTGTTACTCACACGTCCACACGCTGTGGACACTGAGGCGGCTACAGCTGCCATCTCAGAGGAGCGACAAGTCACTTCTCTCTCCTCCCTGTCCGAGCGTGGGCACCTGTGCAAGTGTGTGCACCTGCGCCTGCTGCACACCAGCCTGCCCTCATCGTCATGGAAACATAACAAGGAAGAAAACTGCAGGTGCACGGGACTACACACACTGACACAGATACACACATGCTGACACACACAGAGATACACACATGCTGACACACACAGAGATACACATGCTGACATACACACGCACACGCTGATAAACACACACACATGCTGACACATATGCTGGCACAAGACACACATGCTGACACACACAGATACACACAATGCTGACACGCACATGCTGATACACATACTCACACAGGCTCATACAATTTACATACAGACATGTGGAAAAATACATACATGCTGATACATAGACACACATACTAGTAATATACAAGTACACGTGCTGATACACACACACACATGCTGATACACACACATGTGCTAAAACACATATACTGATACATATTCACACATGCTAAAAAATAAAACACATGCTGATAGACACACTGACACACATGTTGACAGCATACATGTACACATGCTGAAACACACATACATGGTGATACATACACATGCATGCTGACACACATACCAACACATACATGCTGAAACACACACTGATACATGCATACTCACACATGCTGGAAACACACAATGCTGGTAACATACATGTGCACATGGTGACACACATGCTGATGACATACATGCATGCTGATGCACACACATGCTGATAAACACGTTAGATGTGGGAATTTCATGGAATAATGGAACTAAAAAGTAAACCTATTTTGATGGAAAAGGTTGAAATCCATGTACTTGAGAGGTCTCCACACTTCTCATACAAATGTTTATTATGAAAACCCATGCAGGGATTGCAAAGTTTTTGTACCAAAATCAGGACTTTCAGCTCTATTTCACACTAACTTTCTGCAGTGCCTGCATGTGTGTGCACACGTGACAGTAACTTCCTCCTGCCGCTCACAGAACATTCTGGATTTCCCAGTTGAGTTCCTTCCTGACTCAAAATACTTTCTCAGAACTCAAAAAACCAAGATTTTCTCAATGATGAGGCTGTCCATTAGTGATTCCTCTCTCCGACTCTCAAGGAATCCACACTAAACACGCTCCCTGGGCCTCTGCAGCTCTGCCCGCACCTGCCACCTGCCCTCCCGCCCACCATGCCGGGGACTCAGCCACCTCCCCCGGGGTCTCACACTCGAAAACTCCTCCAGCTCTGCCTCTCCCAGGATGTCCGATGTCTGAAGACTCATGAGTATCTCCTGACGCAGCCCTCGACCCATCACCAACAGGTCCACCGTCTTGTCCCCGAGGCACCCTGATAACCACCCTACTTCAGTGAGATCCGGGCCTGTTCTCCCAGTGGCCCGGGCTTGAAGACCTAAGCTGCTGTTGACTCCTCTCCGTGTCCATGCTCTGGGTTCCCTCAGCCTCTATCTCTGTACCCAGCCTGGCCCGAGTTCTCCCATCGGCACATCCTATGCACATGTTCCATGTGTACTAGGATCAACCAATACGACATGGAACCCACCGGGTCCTCAACGCAAGCATGTGATCATCACCATCATCGTCGTCTTCATCCCTGACACCTTCACGGGTCCCTGGCATCCCCCCTGTGGCTGCCAGGACCCCTTCCACTCTGGACTGGATGATCAAGCCTCACTGGTCCCATGGACAGTGCAGCCCGGGTCTTTTTCCACCGTGCTGGAGCAGTGGTGACCCCCATCACCTGTCCATCAAGCAGCTGCATCTACTGCACCACTGTTTCCCTCAGATATTGGCGTTCTGTCTTCCGCTGCCTTTGCCCAGTGATGCTGTGAGCTCTGGAGCCCAGGCCAGGATCTGGGCACCAAACTGAACCCTACCACAATGCCTGGTGCAGTGCCTGGGGACTTGAACTGAGCTAAAGTCTTGTGGGGGCTTCCTGAGGATGGGTGGGCAGCAGCCCCTCCACCACATGTGGGGGGTTCAGCTCTGTGAAGACCTTGGGTGCTCGGACTGCACGCGTGACCCCTGACTCCCCACCTTCTCTGCAGGGACCCAGGCTGGGAAGAGCTGTAACAACCAGAGACCCCCCACTGCTCTGGGAGGGCCCTGGGTGCTGGCGAGCGCGGTCTGGTTAGGGTTACAGCGTCAGAGTCTTCATTCACGAATATGAATTTGCAAAAAGTAATGGACTATGTCAGGAAAAGTTTACGCATTAACAGGCGGATCCTATGGGCTCTCCTGTGTGTTCTCAGAGGGAACAGGGTACAGACATGTCAAGCACGCCTAGAGAACACCCGGCGAGGGCCTGTCTGGTCCCTGCCCCAGCACCAGGCCAGCTCCTGACCAGCACACACCTGCTGCAGGCGGCCAGGTGACAGTAACAGAGCTCCTTCACCGCTCAGAGCACAGGGATCACCGACGCACTCAGGAAACCGCTTCCCCTGGGAAAGCACGGCTCCTGCACGTGGGTGGCTTAGGAGAACACCTGTGTCTGGACCGGTGCCTTAGCTGTCGGATACCTGTGCAACGGCATTGGTACCCGCCTCTCTCGGGCCCTGCTAGACATGCCTTTCTTCTTTAGACAAGGGTAGCTAGAGAGCTGCACGTTTCCTGCAACTGACAAAAACAGGCTCCCCAGAACAAGGAGGAACTACGACCCAGCATCAGGACCTCCCTCACTGTGTTCCACGCAAGGTCCGTGTGCACAGCCTGGCCGTCCGTGATGAAACTGACCTGCTTGGAGGCCAACGATCAGCTCCCACTCCAGCTCGCGTACCTGTGGCCGGCACTGCTGTGACAGAGACACGGCCAAACGTTCTCTCCTCTTCCTGGTCCACAGGGAACACGGAGCCCCTGCCCGGAGCTGACTGGCTCTCCCGCCCAGCAGACAGGCGGCTCCCTCCCCAGGACGCCTCCCTGGGTTTGAGAGGCCACCCTGCCAGCGCACCAACGGGAGAGAAAGACACCATGCAGTGTGCTCATGCTGTGAGCTGATCTCGCCACCCTGAAACTAATCTGGAAATATCTTTACCTTAATCTCCTGCAGAAATAAACCTGCAGCTCTCAATCTGACATCCAGCAAATGTGCAGGCAGCGGCCGTCGGCAGGCATGCCGCTCGGAGCAGAGAGAGACACAGGAGCTTAAGTCCTGGGGTTGAGAGATTACTTCTTATTTATATTCTGTCTTTGAAGGCGGCTTTCTCCTGCTAGTTCATTACTGAGACCGGTCTTCCGCCTCGCCTATCTCTCTTTACTACCTCTCTTTCTCTGGCCCTAACCGCACCTCTCAGCCTGGGGCTGTGGAAGGTCTGTTCTGCTTATATGCTCATGGGAGATTCTCAAAATGCAATTGCAGGACTCCAGCCTGTAGACAGGAGAGGGGTGTTAGACCCCAGGCTGCTGCCATTTCACACCCAAACCTACTCCCACACCTGCTGATCTTATCACCATGTGATGTACCTGGCTGTTATGCTGGGCTGAGAATAAACACGATGCCACTGGGGGCGCATTAGGGAGCCAGGGGCCCCGTGCAGCGGACCCAGAGGCATGCTGGCACCTGCAGAGCGCCCACCTGGCTCCTCTGCACACAGTGAAGAGAAAGAGCGGTTTTCACAGGGATGCCTTGGAACAAGCAGGGTGGACGCCAGAGCCCCACAGCGCTTCATACCGCCACCCTCTCCCGAACCCGGGTGCCATCGAAGGTGGATTTTGGAGTTCTGATGCCGTTCACTCATCCCAACACTGTTTATTTTACATTTGTCACATGCAATTTTCTCAGGGTATCTGATGTCACCGCCCCAAGACATTCGGTTTAAAATTAATTGGCAGTTGGTGGCAGAGGGTAGGCACTCAGACCCACTGGAGCAGGTGCTGTGGTGTCTCCCAGAGCACCTGTCAGCTTGCTCGCAGACTGCCAAGGGCAAGACGTGGTGCTGCGGAGGGCTGAGCCTCTGGGCGGTGCCTGAGGCCTCCTCCTGCTCTTAATGAGCTCCTGCTGCAGGCACACGCCATCTTGCCCGGCTGGCCGGGGCGCCGACCTCAGCAGCTGCACGGTTCACCTCTGTAGAATTGAGTTGTGAATCCTGAAGGCACCGCACAGGTGTTCCCAGGCCAGCAGTGTGGGCGCTGTGTTCATCCTGAGAAGCCTGTGAAAACTGCTGTCTTTCCTGCTTTATTTGTAAAACAAGGTTAATGACGGTTAACCCTGTCAGCACTGGAAGTGTTGAGTGCACCCATGGCCACGGCCACGGCCACAGCCAGGTACTTTAGTATTAGGTATTTATCATGCACTCACCTCACTCCAGGAGGCAAAAACACAGGGGCAGCTCCCGGGATCACCCCAACTCTGTGTCTCCAACAGTCACTAGCCCAAAGCTGCCGGGTGCCAGAGCCACACGGCTAACACACAGATGCGCCATCGGAGAGCCCCAGAGGACAGAGGGAACAACAACTTCTCCAAGCACCCTGAGTCCCAGGAGACGGCAGCAGACTTTAGGATGCTAGGGAAAGCAGAGCGGGGCTCCAGCCCAGCCACACAACAGCCAAGAAACGCCACGGGCGTCAGCTTCCACAGCTGCCAGAGAGACACTGTGCGGTCTAGCAGGTGTCGCGACATCTCTCTCCCAGGCGCCATCACAGGCACAACCTCCACTGGCCGAGCTAGCCGTTCTCCCTTCCACTTCGCTGCCTGCCCCTGCCACTGGGCAGGTACACAGAAAAGTTCACTGTACACAGGGTAAAAAGGGCTCAGTGAACTTCGATCAAGACAAAAAACACTGCAAAATAATGTATGTGTCCTTCTAACTTCCCCTGAATATTACTGACTTGCAGTATGGACTGTGCATTAACTACGCTAATATTCTCTGGCTGAGCACTATCTGTGATTAGAATGTCTGTGCAGAGCGGCCGAGTCAGCCTGAGACGTCCTCTCGATTTCAAGGAACTCTGGTCGGCAACAGGTGGAAAATCCACTGCTCTGTGCTCTAACCTCTGTCCTCACTCTGGGCTCCACAGCCTCACAGGGCCTGCTCATCAGTGCATGGTTTCTATTTTCTTGCAAGACAAATTAACCCCCAGTGCCCGCTGGTCAGTCACGTGGCTTCAAGCCAGCTCTTGAGAGACTCAGCCTAGCAGTGCCAAACCTCATGATGCAACTCCAGGTAATCACCTTCTGTTTAGGAGTGCGTAAAGCCACAGCCACACCTGCCTTCAAGGCCATTACTAATCAGAAAAAAAACAGCTCCCAACAGGAGGCAAAGAGCCTATAGGAGAGAACTTCAACATGCTTGCAGTTAAAACATAAGCGTATTTTGGTGCAAAATATCTCTGAAACCCTTGCCAAAGTTTCGCATAAACGCACTCCCGAGAACTCTGTGCAGACCTCCTCGTTCGGCGGCAGTTTATGCTGGCTTTCCGGATAGATCTCACGGTTCTCAGTTCTTCCGGTCACCCAGCAGCCAGCTCCAGACAGGCTCCCTGGCACACAGTGAGAGACGCAGGCCGCACCACCTCATCTCTCCCTCTGCCGCCTGCCCTGGTTACAGACGACCTGCACGGGCTCGAAGACAGTCGCTCAGCACAGTCGCTGAATGAGTAAGGGGAACAATCGGAGAAACTCGGAACTCCCTCCCAGCTCCCCCTGCAGGTCGAGTGACCAGGGGTGACTTAGTGCACAGGCTGAGCGTGCCAATGAGAAGATCAGAACTCGGTGCCGGTGCTCCGAGACACGAACTCTGAGTGCCCACAGGAGGGCAAGAGCGGGAAACGCTATACCTGACCTCAGGTGACGGGACAAAGTCACAATACAGGCACACGACCAAGGCTGCCGTAGATCACCCTCAGGTGTGTGAACAAGGTATGGATGGAACAAAAGTGAGTTTCCTGTGCACACCGGGGTCCCAACCTCAGGACATCCCACGGCATCTATGCAAATTTAAAACAAATCCGAAATCCAAAATACTTCCAGTCCCAAGCATTACAAATAAGGAAAATTCAACCTGTATACAAAACCAGCATTTCCTGCTGCAAACTTTTTCCTACCCTGGAATATTAACTATCAGAAAGAAGAGACTTGGGGCTGGCACTATGGTGTAGCGGGTAAAGCCGCCGCCTTCAGTGCCAGCATCCCATGTGAGTGCTGGTTTGAGTCCCGGCTGCTCCACTTCCAATCCAGTTCTCTGTTGATGGCCTGGGAAAGCAGTAGAAGATGGCCCAGGTCCTTGGGCCCCTGCACCCATGTGGCAGACCCAGAAGAAATTCTTGGCTCCTGGCTTCACATCAGTGCAGCTCCGGCCATTGTGGCCATTTGGGGAGTGAAGCAATGGACGGATGACCTCTCTATCTCTCTCTGCCTCTCCTTCTCTCTCTGTAACTCTGACTTGCAAGTAAATAAATAAACCTTAAAAAAAAAAAAAAGAAGAGACTCTGTACATTGATGTCAAAGATTCCACATGACCTTTGAGTTATGAACACTCCCAGCATCAGAGAACAGGGTTTGGGAATCTGTTACCCATAACATTATTTTCACGTTTTCCCTTACAATAGAAAAGACAAGGAGAAATCAAGCTCCTGAAACGAGAGCCCCTCACCGGTGTCTGTACCAGGCCTGCGCGGTGAAGGACGGAAACCCAACCTCGTCTGCTAAGTGGGAAGCAACACGGGCACCGCAGGTGGGATCTCTGTGGGGATGCAGACCAGCTCAGTCCCAGGCACTGCTGCTCTCAATCAAGATCATAGATGGAGATTACGGGGGAAATAATGAACTTCACCAACCACGAAGAATCTGATTTTCCCTAAGGGACATGGCAGACAGGAAGCTGTTCCCCCTGACGGGAGCCTGAAGACAGAGCTAAGAAGCAGGTGTGGAGCGAGCGGGGTCCCCAGACGTCAGCCCCAGCGCGCACCCGACAAGCTACATGACACACTCAGGAAACCGGAACTCTGCCGCTAAAATTCAGCCAAGATTGAGCCTTCATCTTTATCCGTCTCTGCATTGCTGATCTATGCTAATTTCAAGAATAAACTGTCCTCATAAATTCATTTATTATTTGGCTTTCCATAGGTCCTGTGGAAATAATTAGCAGACATGAATACAACTTCCTCATCGCTGACCTATGTTTCTCTGTGTGTGGTTAAGAGTCCTAGGTCCTATGGCACAAATTCCAGTAACGTGCAGAGTGTGGGAGCTAAATACAGCCACATCAACCACAGTTCAGGCAGACAAACTTGATGGGATTTTTATGGTAATTCAAAATATTCCATAAAGGTAATATGAAAACAGGTTACGTGTTACCCTATTAGGTAATAAGTCACATTTATAGAACACTGTATAGTTATATATCAGAATTAGAAATCTGAAAAATACACATGTACAGAGGCAAAAACTAGGCGTAAACACAAAATGGGAAATAAGGTCTGTTAGGAATTATATTTGACTTCTGTTCCTCATTCTTTTTTTAAAAGTAGGCAATTTCAGACCTTACCTATAACACTAAAAGCATTTAAAAACACAAATTATGAAAATTAACAGATAGATCCAATGCTGAACTGGATTCTAACACCAATTTTAATTTTAATTTTAGAATTTTAAAACCCCAGTTGGAGTTAAGTTAGTACATTAATGTTTATTTTTGCAAACAAATTTACCTTTTTTCAAAAAAAGTTGGAGAACTGCTACTTACTAAAACTGTTAGAATCAACACACATTCCTATTTTCTTTTCTTTTTTCTTTTCTTTTTTTTTTTTTTTGACAGTGAGAGAGAGAGACAGAAAGATCTTCCTTTTTCCGTTGGTTCACCCTCCAAGTGGCTGGCGCACCACGCTGATCCGAAGCCAAGAGTCAGGTGCTTCCTCTTGGTCTCCCATGCAGGTGCCAAGCACTTAGACCATCCTCCACTGCACTCTGGGCCACAGCGGAGAGCTGGACTGGAAGAGGGGCAACCGGGACAGAACTGGCACCCCAACCGGGACTAGAACCCTGGGTTCCGGTGCCGTAAGCGGAGGATTAGCCTATTGAGCTACAGCGCTGACCACACATTCCTATTTTTTGACACAGAAAAATACCCATCACATGCTGTCCAGTGGATCCAGAGCTGCGCAACCCGCCGAGGGAGGAATCGCCCAGTTCACTGCGCTGGTTTCCAGGGCCACTCTAGCCCAGTGACACGGGGAGGCAGCTCACCCAGGAGACCTGCCTGCCCACCTTCTGCACACGGGAAGCCGCAGGACAGGGTGTGGGCAGGGCGCCCCCTCTGAGGGCCTCGGGCAGGACCTGCGTCCACCTGGTCCCCTGTGCCGCCAGCTTGCAGAGGCCTCACACCCATCTTCACACTGACCACACGCCCCCTGTTCATAAGGACACAGCCCACTCCTGCGTGAGGCCATCGTAACCGATGACATCTGCCACAACCCCACTTTAGACGCTGTCATGCTCAGACCACTGGAGGGTCGACCTCCAGCGTGGATTGGAGGGCAGGAAGGGGCCCGATTCCACGTCCGGGAGCGCTGTGGGGGACGCACCCCCATTCCTCAGGCTCACGTCGGCAGGAGGTGGAGTAACTGACCCAGCATCCATGATGCCTGCCAGGCTGGTGGGATAGGGGAAGGCATTGGTGATCACAATTCGTGTTCCTGAACATGCTCACCATCTCTGTCCCTCCGACCAAGGTGTTTCCCAAATTCAGGAGAGCGCCAGTGACGAGGACAAACCCAGCACTCTGGGTCACAGAGGGTCAGGTGCCCTGGGAGTGCCTCAGTGGGTTTCCAACAGATACCATGGCAGATAACGTGCCCAGTGAAGACTTCCCACCAGATGTAAGAAGCTCTTTGCATCCAGAGAAACGTGAGGCCTGGGCAAGGCACACGGGGCCTGCATAGCTCGGTGCTGAAAGGCAGCCAACAGAGTCCTGCTGACCTAGACCCCGCGGTCTCACGAGAGCAAGGCTCCGAGCCCTCTGCAGCCCCCTCCCACCCCCCCGCCCGAAGCAGCTCCTCAACCTCCCAGCCTCTGTCCGCTCTCTCCCTGCTCTATCCCGCACCTGCTGCACCTGTGCACTCTGTGACTCAAGCCACTCCACGGCTTCCAGGTCGATTTCCCACTTTCTCTGCATCTCAACACCAGCACCAAAACAGTGCACGGGTTCCTAAATGTCCCCAAAGGAATGCGCACAGCCCGATGCTCCCGCAAAGCTCTACCAGAAACGCACTTCCTGTGTGATACAGCGCAGGAGCACACAGCGTGTGAGCAAAACTCAGGTCTGCACCACTCACTCAGCAGAGCGAACGCTCCCTGCCATTGGCCGTGTCTGCCGCCTCCTTTTACAGATGAGGAAACCGAGCAGAGAGAGGCTGACCGGCTTTCTCAACGTCAGAGCGATGGGGCAGGAGACAACCCCGGCGCCTGGAACTCGCCACGTCAGGGTTCACAACACCTGCTGGGCACCGATGTGGCACCCTGGGGCCACGGAAAAGACAGCTGCATGCTGACCTGGGAAAGCTGCTCAGTGCTGAATCTTAGGTCACAATGCACTCATCTGTAGCTTCTTCTGGGCTCACATTGAGTGTGCTGCCGGGATCTGTCCCCTCCTCCATGGGGTCAGCCGTGTTTATGGGCCGTGTGTGAGGGCACTAATTTAATATTTCCAGCACGGGACACTGACATTCAGGCCAAGCTCTTTAACAACAGTGGATTAAACAGAAATGGGCCTCGGCTGATGAAATCAAATATCACCCAGCAGTCGCCGGGGAAGCGCAATGATGGTTTCAGCTCTGTAAACCTGACTCAGCCAGAAGCAATAGCACACGGCTTAACACCCGGGATGGAAGCGTGCACTTGAGTAAACCTTCCACCCAGCTGAACTTTCTCGACGTGAAATTTACCCACAGACCAGGTGGCTTTCACAAGCCTCCGTGACACACGAACGTCACCTCTGAGCTCCGTGCTGGGGGTGGGCACCTGGGTGGCTTCACCCTCCTCCCCCAGTCAAGCTCAGAGACATCAACAGCTCCGTGGAGAAAATGAGCTTCCAAGATGCAAGATGGTGGCACTCGGGCCGAGACAGGAAATCCACTCACAGCAGAATAAGCAGCTGTCCGTGTGAAGAGAGACCTCAGAAGCTGGGCCCTGGGGAGGGGAGGGTCTCGGGAAACCAGGCTGCCGCTGCCGGCAGGTTCCAGGGGAGACCCGAGGTCTGTCTCAGAGACTCGCAACGTGCTCCAGAGGTCCCTAAGACTCAGCAGCTTCCCCATGGTCTCTGGACCACGCTCTGACAAACAGGGCTCCTGCCCCGCACTCTCTGGACCATGCTCTGACAAACAGGGCTCCCGCCCTGCACTCCCTGGACCATGCTCTGACAAACAGGGCTCCAGCCCGCACTCTCTGGACCATGCTCTGACAAACAGGGCTCCCGCCCCGCACTCTCTGGACCATGCTCTGACAAACAGGGCTCCTGCCCCGCACTCTCTGGACCACACTCTGACAAACAGGGCTCCTGCCCCGCACTCTCTGGACCACACTCTGACAAACAGGGCTCCCAACCCGCACTCTCTGGACCACGTTCTGACAAACAGGGCTCCTGCCCCGCACTCTCTGGACCATGCTCTGACAAACAGGGCTCCCGCCCCGCACTCTCTGGACCAGGCTCTGACAAACAGGGCTCCCACCCCGCACTCTCTGGACCATGCTCTGACAAACGGGGCTCCCGCCCCGCTCTCCAACACTGACAAACTCAGAGGGAGCCCTCGAATACAAAACACTCATGTCCCACAGGGACCGGCTTCGAGAGCCAACACAAAGAAGCAATCGCTCGCTCTGGGACAGAAGCAGAAATGGGGTACACTGATCCCTCTGCCCCTGTGAGAGAGGGGGGAGGTGTGGATTTCCAATGGGGTACAGTGATCGCTCTGCCCCTGTGAGAGAGGGGGAAGCATGGATTTCCAATGGGGTAGAGTGATCACTCTGCCCCTATGAGAGAGGGGGAAGCATGGATTTCCGAGGGGGTACGGTAATCCCTCTGCCCCTTTTAGGGAGGGGGGAGGTGTGGATTTCAACTTCCTTTGTGCCAAGGCAAACTCCTCAACAAGCTGCGGACTTCATGGTCTTTGGGAAGCCAACTGTTGCACATACTGAGGGCACAGGAGGAGCCTGTGAACAAACCAGGAAGAAATCAAAGCCAACACCTAGAAGACAGGGGAGCCACCAAGGAGAGACAGGGCTTTGGAACCAGGAAGAGGGGGCATTTTGCATCACAGAGAAACGGGTTTAGGAAGAACTGCAGCCAGGCGCCTGGTGACCTGAGCTCTGGGTCCAGTCCCGGCCGCTCTGCCTCCCATCCAGCTCCTGCCAATACACCTGGGAGGCAGCACAGTGCGGGCCACCCAGGCCTCCCACACGGGAGACCAGGATGGAGTTCCTGGCTCGAGCTTCAGCTTGGCTCAGGGCCATCTGGAGAGCAAACCAGCCAATGGAAGCCTCCCTCTCTTTCTCTCTCTCTCTCTCTCTCTCTGTCTGTCTCTCCTCTGCTTCTCCCTACCACTCTTTCAAATAAATATTTTTAACTGTAAAGGTTCGCCTCTTAATGTAGTCAATAGTTTGAAAACTGCTGTGCTCATATTTGAAGAAAGTAATCAATGCATATTTACAACGATTTTCACTTGCACTTGACAAATTTGCTTTTGGTTAGTGGAGTGTGCTTGTCCTTCGGGTCGTGTTCTTCTAGCTTCCTATATGATCTGGACTTTGGAAAAGTGGTTGCTTTTATAAAACTGTATTTCCTTCATTATTCAATTTGTACTTTGACAACTTTAATTTTTAATAATTACACATGTAGTTAGGCTTTGAAAAATATTTCTTTTCCAAGCAGGCTAACTTTAGCCATAGCAATCACCCGTCCTTCAGACTTGCCTAAGTCCCTGGTGAACCTGTCCAACATGTGGTCGACATCCCTGCCTCTCCTATTTTTCTTAACCTGGGAACCACTGGTGAAGATTACCAGTAGGAACATCTCCATCAAGAGCCCCGAGAGACGCAGACCAAGGAGGGGGGGGTAACGGAGAGAAGCAGAGCCGCAGGCACAGGGCGGGGCCATCACTGCCACGCGCTCCAGAGACCGCACGTTTCCGGTGCCACCCTGACCCTGTCCTCACTGAGCTGTCGCAAAGTCCGTGCTGAGAAACCCATCCCACCGAGATGTCTACCTGGGGCAGCAACGGGGCTTGGGGCGTTGTGTTAACTGCTATTTCCAATTAACACATGTGTGAGTATTTACAGTGCATAAACACACACACTCATATATAGTACTTCAAGAAGTTCGTGGAAAAGGGAATTAAAAGATCAGCATATTTTGGTGGAAAAAGAACCCAGGGCTATTAGGAGCTGCTCTTCAGAAATTTCGTGGAAAATACAGATTATGAAAACCTGCACGTGGATTTCAGAAAATCGTCCCCCACATCGAACATCTTTCCATACTCGTTTTCCACGCACTTCCGGAAGCGCTGGGGTATGCACGTCACCCTCCCACTAAGAATAGCCCTGGGCGGCGAACAGCAGGCCCTGCACTCCACCTCCCTCCGCGCCGCTGGCTCGGCCGGCTCCCCTCTGCAGGCCCGCGTTCAGGACTTCAGTGCGCTCCAGGACACACAGCTGTGAGACGTATCCACAGCCGAATGGAAAGATGGGCGTCAGAGACATCCACAGGGAGAAGATTCTGCAGCGGGTCAGCTACAGCCTCGGCACAGCCGGCGCTCAGCACAGCCACGGACCCCGTGCAAACGAGGGTGTGGATAGCAGGGAGAGCGCAAAACACAGGGGGCTCGATCTACGGCACCGAAAACGCAGCCATCGCTGGACCAACGGTAACACGGCTTCGGCTGACCGCAAACTCGCAGGCCCCCGAGATTTCTCACCGCGTCTTTTACGCCTCGGGTGCAGCAGGCTGCTGTTTGTGTACATACGTCCATATCTTTATTTTTCCTTCCTTTTGGAGCACTATGCACTTGTATCCACCCTCCCACCTGTTTTCATCATGTCCCCACGGAGTGATGGCCAAACAGCAGACACACAGGAGCGGTAGTCGGACCAACCCACACCGGCGTGCAAGGTGCACGCTGCGGCAGCAGCATCGGCCTCCCCAGGGCCCCGACTCCTCCCCGCCGCACCCCACAGTGCACAGAGAAGATCTGAGTGCCCCCGGGCACGCCCTGAGTTTCATGATCTCGGCTGGCGCTTGCAGGGATGAGACACACAGGCTAGGCACCTCACACCCCAACCTCCGTGTGTCACACGCGGCTGCCCAGGGCCTCCTGCAGTTCTCGGCCCCATGGGGCACGGCTGAGCCGGGATTCAGTCATGGGCTTTTGTTCCTTCTGTCTTGCTCATTACGCGTGTGTGTCAGTGCCCATTTGTGCCAGCTGCGTCTCGTTGTTAGAAGCAGGAGAGCAGGGTCTGCTTCATTTCTCCCAGGACAGATGACGCTCCTCTCCGCCGAGAGTCCCCGTCACCACTGGAGCTGCAGGGATGGGGCCTGAGGAGTAGGGACCATTATCTTACAGAGACTGACACACAGGACAAAGAGTTTCTTCCTTTAGTCGAGAAAAACAACTATCCCTCAAAAAGCATTTCTTGGTAATTTTTCACGTACTCTAATATGCCCTGTATTTCAGGGTGGCCAACATGTAAACATACGCTGGAGAAAATTCTACCGTAGGCACGTGACCACACACACACCAAGCAAGAATCTGCAGAGAGACACTGCTCACCAGAACGTCTACGGCCGCGGCCGGCGCTGTGGCGGAGCCGGTCAAGCCACCGCCTACACGGCCGACATCCAACGTGGGCACCGCTTTGCGTTCTGGCTGCTCCACTTCTGACCCAGCTCCCTGCTAATGGCCTGGGAAAAGCAGCAGAGGTGGCCCGCGTGTTTGTGACCCTGCTGCTGGCCACCCGCATGGGCGACCTGGAAGCAGCTCTGGGCTGTTGCAGCCATCTAGGGAATAAACCAGCAGATGCCAGGTCCCTCCTCTCTGAGTCCCCCTCTCTCTCTGACTTCCAAATAAAGAAACAAATCTTTAAAAACAAAGTCTACAAAATGGAGAATGGAAACCTAAGTTGTGGGGTTTCCAGCACATTTTCCAGGATCACACAGGGCCAGGGCCGCCAAGCACCGCACTGACCCTTGTGCAAAGGCCCAAGCAGTGGAAACAATGGCACTGGATACCCACACAGCCAGCAGCCCCTGGGCTCGGCCCGCGGACAGCCCCTGGGCTCGGCCCGCGGACAGCCCCTGGGCTCGGCCCGCGGACAGCCCCTGGGCTCGGCCCGCGGACAGCCGGGAAAGACAGAGCTGCCATCTCCTTGGCGGCCTCGGAACTCGGGTGAGCACCTGGGTTAGCACAGGAAGGCAGAACGCAGAGCCACTAAGCACACAGACACCCTGAGGTTTGTTACCAATTTTCTTTTTACACATCACAAGGAAATCATCTACTAAAAGCTCCTTTGTTGCTATGATGTTTGCTCTGAATTGTTATCTTAAATGGCACCTGCACTTTGCAGTTGTAAAACACGTTGTTCCCAGAAGCCCCGATGACCCCCCCAACGTTCATTCACCACCACTGATGGCCACATCCTACGCAGGGCGGGCAGGGCCTCTGGAGAGAGCTCTAAGTGGCTTTCACGGCAGCCAGTAGGGCCAATCAATCACGTAAGACAGGTGCACAGGAAACATCTAAAATCCAGCGACGTGGACGGGGTGCACAGAGCCAGCTCTGCTCACAGAGCAAAGCAGAGGACCCGCTGGGTGACAGACCTGCCTTCACACCAGAGTCTGACTCGATTACGCACACAAGCCACGTCATTCCGAGCTCACAGCACGTCTGGAAGCTGCTCCATTCGTCCACCTCCCACAGCCCGAGTGTGTGATACAATCACCTGCAGAGTGCCTCTACTTGTCCAAGAAACAGCACCTCTCAGACAGTGAGAGCAAAGGGAAACCAATCAATAACCCATCCTAAGGGAAAACAATCAATATCCCATCCCTTCCCATAGTATTGGAATCATGATTGGCAGCCTTAGGGTCCCATTTAAAATTATTGCCTGTGTTAGTAAGATCAATAACTATAATTGTTTAGTTTTGCAATGATTGCTTATCATCTTATCGTGCGTTAAATATAATTACTGAGGTGTAGCAGAACTTATTTCGAGTTTGGATTTGTTGTCATTAACTCCACACTTTTACCTGTAAAATGTGATTTCCCATATCTGACCTACATAGAGTGATGACTAAGGGGACACAGGATGTCAGAACGTCCCGAGGGGTCCAGCAGGCTTCCGTCTCGCCCCACCGCCCTGCACCAGGGGCTCCCACTCCCTGAAACTCACAGAAGACACAAGCATGGGCTTGCCTGCGGGGGCCGGGCCAGCCCTGTGCGTCCTGAGTCCCCGTCTTCCGCTCACCAGTGCGAGGACCCCTTATGGAACTTACAACTGCACCTGTCTGGAGTCCACAGCTGTGTTCAGCTCTCAGACATTCACCGCTAGTGAGGCACAGAGACGGTGGGCCCAGGACTCTGCCTCAGTGACATTAGGGGGCGCTACCTAGCTTCCCTGAGCAGACCTGCTCACCCCTGTCCTCCGACCACCACTCTGTCCCCACCCCGGGGTTCACCTGTGCTGTGGGTTTCCATGGCCTCCACCTTGGGGCTCTCTGGCTTTTCAACCTCTGAACCGAGTCCAAAGAGAAACTCCAGAGGGACGATGGCCAGGGCAGAGCTCCACGCAGGGCTGGGACACAGAGACCCCAGGTGCAGCCACCCACAGGCTGGGCCATGCTGTCTCGGCTGTCTCTGACCCTCTACCAGCGACTACACAGCCAAAGTGCACACCCCTTACAGACCTAAGATTCCACGATCTGTGGTACTGTTTCCCCTCAACCCGGCTGTCACACTCAGAGGCCCACAACAAACCCACGGAGGCAGGGAAGGGGGCAGAAAGTATCACTTCAAAACCTGGGCACTGGGATGCTGACTGCAAACCGTGGGAGGTCCCTGTCTTCCATCTTTGTAAAGATGACTGGGGAGGGGGCACGCATAGCAGGTAAAGCAGCTGCCTGCAGTGCCGGCATCCCACATGGGCTCCGGTTCTAGAACTGGCTGCTCTGCTTCCAAACCAGCTCTCTGCTATGGCCTGGGAGAGCATCAGAAGATGGCCCAAGTCCTTGGGCCCTTGTACCTGGGTGGGAGACCCGGAAGAAGCTCCTGGCTTCTGGCTTCAGATAGGTCCAGCCATTCAAGGAGTGAACCAGCAGATCGAAGACCTGTCTCTCTCTGTCTCCACCTCTCTCTGCAACTCTTTCAAATAAATAAATAAATCTTAAAAAAAAAAAACCCACAAACTTAGCAAACAGCCATGCAATCATCAGCCTATCATTCAGTCACAGCTTGTAGCAAACATGAAGGATTTACAAAGATCTTAGCTCACACACACAAGCCGGAGGGACCGATTTCCCTCTAATTGTGAGAGGACAGGGGTTGAGGTCATTCTTAATGCTTTCGCGTGTGTAGATGGAGCCGTCTGCTAGCAAGGCTCCCTTCAACAAGAAGCACAGCCCTGCAGGGAGCCAACAAGAGCACCAGCCCAGTGCCGTGAGGCCGGCAGGAGAGGCCCAGGGGCTGGGCGAGGACCAGGCCCCCCAAGCCCATGCTTCCTGTCCATGGGAGCACACAGCCGGAACGCTGGCAGGGAGAGGAGCCACACACGTCCCATGTCTGGATTCACTCTCAGCACGCATGCTCTCGGAACGCAGACTGGGTTTGACGGGCAAGGCGACTGCCATGAGGCTCCTGTGCTGTAGACAAGGTTATCTGTGTCCACGCCTGGAGACCCACACAGGCCCCGCACAGGACGCTCGGCCAGGGAGAAGTAAAGCAAAAGGACTTGGGGAGTCTGGGGGCTCCGCGGCACTCACCCCAAGGTAAGAGCCTCCGGTTACTTCCCGGGCAGACGGCGGACGACAAAGCCAGCCTCTTTGAAACTGACACTAAGCAGAAACACATACTTGTAAACTTCCTTAATTTTATAAAGTAAAAAGACGTAACTGAAATTCATTTTAAAACTATAGAAATATTATATTTTAATAAATAAATTTTATCGATGAAATAAACCAGCCTCGGGGGAATCAGTCTCCCCACTCTGCTTTCCAGAACTATGGGATGTCATTTGGGGAGGGAGGGGGGAGGGGTAAAGGGGCAGGACCCAATGGGACTATAGGGGTCACCCAGGGAACCAGCGTTTGGGGTGTGGCAGGGCTCCCTGGGACTGCTGGGGTCACCCAGGGAACTGTGAGGTCGGGGTGGACCTGGCCCCCCTGGGACTACAGGGGTCACTAAGGGAACCTGGGGGTGGGGGGGCAGGGCCACAGGAACCAGGGCAGGATCAGGGCGATTCCCAGCAGCCTTTCTCGACAGCCGTGCCGCTTCCACTCTGGGCAGAACATCCCCACACAGCACCCCCGAAGCCCCAGCCCTGGTGCCATCCATGATACCCACTTCATCTAAGATAACTGTGCTCAGGTGCCAGCGGCAGAGACGAGCCCAGCGCATCCCCTTTTCCCACTGTCTCTCCTTGACGCCCGTTTCTCAGTCATTTGCACAGAATCCTGGTGGGACCTACGCCAACGGTTCATGAAGTAGCCCTGTGAACTCACACTGGGCGTCGTCAGTCACCTCGCTCGGGCGTCGTCAGTCACCTCGCTCGTCCTAGGCAGGGTAGAGGGGCTCTCAGCTCCTCCACTTCCTGGCTGGCGGGCGTTCAAATCCCCATCCAGGCAGAGCAGGCTTCTTCCTGGCAAGCCGCACCTCTGTGCCCAAAGCACGCCCAGCCAGCTTCTCTGACCTCTGCGCAGCTTCTGAACTCAGAGCTTGCGTTTTACACCCCACCCCCCGAAGGTGCTGCAGGGTCCTCTGCTGCTCTCCCCCCACCCCCGAAACAACAGAGGAAGGCCACGCCCAGTGGCCAAGTGCACGGGTTCCGTCCCTGGGCAGTGCCAGCCGAGACACCCAAGTCCAGGCCCGAGCGCTAAGTGCACTGAGCCTCAGCTCAGAGCCGGACAAGCCCTGGAGCTATTGGCTATGGAACAGAACACCTCGAGTCAATGGAACAGAACATCTCGAGTCAATGGAAGGACCTTCTGAAAGCCGGAAGCAGTGCCCTGGCGTCTCCGTAACCAAGGACCCAGGAGCCACAGAGGAGCACGCACTGCCTGTCACCATCGTGTCACTTGCATTGAAGCAGTCCCCACGCACCAGGTAATTGTGGGCAAACAAGGGTGCACGCTGGCTGCACGGCCGAGCCTACAGCCCACAAGCCGGGGCTCTTCACGAGCGTCGGGAAGCCAGCTCTATAGTCCGCATGAACAAACACAGCCCACAAGCTCACCAAGGGTGGCGTTCAGACCCAGGCTCCAGAAGACCAAGCCACACGTGGAGATCTCCTGCTGGGAACACTGGGAGGGGGAGAGGAAGCCGCGGTGATGGCCTGACCTGGCACACGACAACCCACCGTCAATGCCTCCGTCCCACCACCTCAGAGCAGCTCAAGCACCTAGACTTGGTTCCCCGCACTAGCAGCTCAGCACGACACTCGCCTGCTGTGCCGGCCGCCCCGCCGACACCGTGTCGGCTACCTCCAGTGGAGATACACAGGAGAGGGCCGCAGCCCCGGCACCGCCAACCTGAGCTCTGGGACCAAGCCTCCCCCAGTGCCGCAGCGGAGCCGCGTCCCCAGCGAGGGTCTGCAGCCTTCCTGCCTGTCATCCTCCCAGGGACCCATCAGCACCACACAGTGCTGGGACCACAGAGCTGCATCCTCAACAAAGGTTTCCATGAGCTACTTTGCTTGCGACACTAAAACCCCAGACAGGGACTCGCTGCGCCGGGCGGCCCGGTGTGCAGTTCTTACTGCGACAGTCGAAGGCTTGTACCTTCTGTGTTGTTTAACGAGAGATTACCCCAAGCAGGGAATACAACCTAACGGTGTACGCCTCCCCCAACCAAGCTCTCCAGCGACCACTGCACTCAAACAGCGGACCCTGCACTTGTGATTTCTCGTTTTATTTTAAAATTAAATCCCGTCAGCCTAACTCACCTTCAGTGTACGATACAAGGCCAACAGCTCTGTTCCTGTAACTATCACCAGGGGCAATCCACCCCAACCACAGGGCACCCATGCCCAGGGCTGAGCCAGTGCCATGCGTGCTCAGAGCCCGCACCCAAGACAGCATGGCACGGCTGGGGCCAAGCCCAGTTTGAACTCCAGGACAGATCACGTAGGGAGCGGGGACAGGGCAGCAGGGAGTACAGAGAGAGCGAGAGGGAGGGAGGAAGAGGAAAGGCAAAGAGAACACCCTGCCAGCACTGTGTGATGACAGCGGCAGCCCACTGGTCCTGCTGCCAGGCAAGGGGAGGGGCGGGGAGCAAGAGGTCACGAGGAGGGGCCGTGAGGTCACAGGTCCCTCAGCTGGGAGCCCCTGTGCACACCCCCTGCCGCCCCGGGGCTGTGTGAGAGGCTGGAGCCCCCGGAGGAGGAGAGCACAAATCCCCCCTCCTGCCCCCAGGCAGACCCCAGGGGCCGCTGCTGGTGCTGGGCCAGGCTTGCTCTTGTCTGAAATCTGAAAGCACAGGATTATTGAACTCATTATTTCTCCATCGCTCTGTGAGTGGCCCGGAGCTTCACTTCCAGCCCCTCAGAGATGGCTCAGGCTGCAGAGGAAGGGGCCCGCCCAGTGCCTGTCCCTGCTCACGGCCGCCTCCCTACTGTGGCAGCCAAGGGGCTGTCCAGGGCCCGCCTGCAGGGCTGGCGGCGGGTGGGGAGAACGGCATGCAGCAGGCACCCACAGAGGCAAAGCACACTGACCAGGGGCAGCAGCACGAACCCTCTCCACTCCTCCAGGGCACACACAGCCCCCACCTGGCTTCCCCACCTGCCAGCTCAGAACCCCAGCCCGAGCACCCACTCCTCTCCTCTCCAGATTAAGCACAGTGGGGACAGTGGCCTGGACCCTCCCAGGGCCCTGGACGCTCCCCGGGGGCCGGAGCACAGCCTCAGCACCGCCACACCTCTCTGACCAGCCACAACTGCATCACTCTAAGATGAGCCACAGGGCCAAGATCTCTGGGGAAGAGAAGCCATGTAGCCACCTCCAGTCAACACTGTCCTACAAAACGCCAAGTCCCCACCGAGCACAAGGAAAAAAAAAGTGGAGGAGCTGGACAGAGGACGGCACTGGACTTCAGCAGACGGCAACATTTACCCCAGGAGGCAGACACACAGCGGGACTTGTAACAAAGCAGCCCTGGACCTCAACTAACCTGCCTGTTCCTCACAGGTTCCTAAAACACCACCACCTTCCTTGTAGCTGAGGGGCCCCAGGAACCCTCTCCAGGGGAGGGGAAAAGGGGAACGCCCCCAGCCCCAGCCCTGACCCAGCCTTCAGCACCAGACCCCACAGTGCACTCACTTCTCCAGAGGGAACGGTTTGAGGGATGGACAGCCTGGGGCCCTGCTGCGCTGGCTGCATCCCGCGGGGCTGGGCGCTGGCTACTGGGAGGTCTCGCTCACCCTGACACTGCCCCAGCTCCCAGAAACAAGTATCTATTTTGAGGTCTCTCTGGCTCCTTCCCTCCCCCTCTGTGCCTCTCGGCCACATCCAGAAGAGATGGCTGCCCTTCTCAGCGGGTGCTGGCTCTGCCTGGGGTCTGTTCCTACCTTGGCCCCTTCCTGCAAACTCTGCCTCCAGCCTTGGGCACAGCACAGACAGTGCAAGCCCCCCCTGCAGGCGTGAACAATTTCAAGCTCACTGGGGTGCCCCTCGGGCTCCAGCGGTTGAAGCCACTTTTATTCCAGCTCTGTTTGTACAACAGCCCAGGAAGCAAAGTGTGCATGACCCTTAGGTTGGGGACAGGACCGCCTTCCTCAGCGAGAGGGTCTTTATTGTCCAAGCCAGCGATCACGTTAAAGGCACAGGTGAGTGCCACTGCTGACTCTGACTTCTGACAGCGTCGGGATAAAAGCGTCCTGCAGATGAACCGATCCCAACGTGGGCTTGAGGGGCACACTCCAAAGTTATAAAGCCAGAATTCCTCTTACCCTCGGCCGAAGCCACACAGGGCATGGAGATGGATGTTCCAGTGGGGGAGCCTCCTGCCACAGCTTCTATACAGCCCCAAGCTATGCAGGAGGGCTGGGCCCAGACAGCCCGGCCACCGGGGTCCTCAAGTGCCCCCCTGGCGTGGGGCACACCTGCAGCCACTGCCTGCCTCCAGATACCAATCAACCGACTCCCTGGAAGGAGCCCACAGCAGCAGAGCGCCTGGGGGTCACCCTCCGCCTCCCCAGCCAGCTGCCGCCCACGCACCCGCCCTGAGCGTCCCATGCCCGGGGCAGAGAGCCTCGCTCACGAGGGCGGGCTGGGGGAGAGCTGGGTACTCACAGGCTGCAGAGTCCGCGCACCGCCGACCCTGCTCACCGGGCAGCCGCTGCGGATCCACCGAGCTCCAGCCTCCGGGGTGTGCTCCGGCAGCTGGGCGGTAACGAAGCCCCGCTCCCAGCTGGGACCTGAGGCGCTGCATGGCCCTGCGCCAGCTCTAATCAGGGAGCGCCGGGCCCCACGGCTGTGTTCCCCAAAGGAGCAGCGCAATTAGCGCAGGTATCAAAGATGCGCCCCGGGAGGCAGGCGCGCGCATCCTCACCGCAGCGGAGCCGGGTCTGGCTGCTCCCAGACTTGCACAGCCGCCTCCGGGCTGCGGGGCGAGCGCTGCGGACCGGGGTCTGCTTCCCCACGGGCGATCGGTGAGATTCCCCAGCCACCGAATGCGCTCCCAAGGAGGCAGCTGTGGGCTGTGGCGTGTGTCCCGGGGGACCCCGGACCCCGTAGGCGCGCACGTGCCAGTCTCCAGCAGGCTCTGTCAGGGGCTGGGCTGCGGCTGCTGGGTGTTTTCCACTCCAGAGACTTGGGCTTCCTCGCTGGGAAGGGGGGCAGAGGCCTGCGAACCAGGTCTTCGTGGCCCAAGGGACACTTCCTGTTCAGCCGCCTCCCGGGTGCACTCGGGGCCACCCGCAGGCAGCCCTGGGCGGTGCCTGGTTTGCCGAAAGATTTTAGACCCGAATGTGAACATCTGTGACCAGAACAGGCATTTTTCCAGAGTGGGGCCACCCTGTGATGCTGTACGAAGACGTGGTTTTCCATGCTGATTTGACCTCAGGGAAGCCAATCTGGGTCAGGGACCGCAGCATCCATTTCAGGAAAAGTGAGATGCAGATCCTGTGTCACTCTTCAATTATTAATTTGACAGAGAGCGAGCAAGAGAGAAACAAGGGAGAGAGCGAGAGAGCAAGCATGCACCGCATCGCATGGACGCGTTCACGGCCCAAAGGCCCACGACAGCCAGGTCTGGGCCAGGCTAAACCCAAGAGCTGGGAATGCAATCCGGTCTCCCATGAGGGAGGCAGGGACCCAGCTACCTGCACCATCACCGACGGCCTCCCAGGGTCTACAGACACGGCAGCCCTGGCATCTTAACCAGGGCCACCTTAACCCCCTGGGCCCAGCACCTGCTCCTGGTCACTCCTTCCCGGGCTGGGGGGCAGGCCCACGTGGGATTACTTAGAGTCACAAACAGATGGTTAGAGAGAGGGGGGAGCAAACAGCAGGGGCCCAGAAACCTGAGCTCCAGCTCCAGCCCTAGGACAGAGAACAGCTGGCCTGTAGGATGTGCGTCGCGGGCCAGGCCCAGCTTCCTGATCCGCTCAGTGAGCTCCCCGGCCCAGGCCTCCAGGATGCTCGCGAAATCCCATTCTGTGACTGCCTTAGCACCCAGAGGGTGGGGCCCCAGCCCAAGGAAGCTGACACCTGCCGACAGCCACAACAGGCATGGAACAGAGGCACTGTTTGTCATGGCCCCAACCCAGAGCCTGGGGTGTCTCTGGGGGAGCTGGGAGGCACCAGAATCCCCTACTCAGCAGCTTGAAGGTGGGGGCAAGTGAATACACTGGCCGGGGCAAAGAAGAAAGGCGAGGGCAGCTGGGCAGGGAGGCCTCACGCAGCCGAGCACGGATGGTCTGAGTGCGGAACACACGGAAGAGGAGCCAGACGCCCAGCCGGGACGTCCCGTCTTCCGGGTGCCGGTCACCGGGGCCCTGTGACTTTCTGGGGACAGCGTCTTTCCCCAGGGAACCCCAGGCACAGGGAGGCGTGGCTCTCGTCATGTGGCCAGGTGCGTCACCCCCGGTGGAGTAACCTGTATCACTGAGCCCAGGACAACAGAAACTGTCCTGACTCTGCCACCGGTTGCAGGGAACGAGAAGTGGAGCAGCACTTAGAAGACACCGTGGTCCACAGCTGGAAAAGCAGCTGTCGCACGGACCCGGGGGGCTGCTCCCCAGCCCCCGGCGGCTCACGGCGGACTCAGCTGTGCCCCAGGCACGGCCTCACAGAGACCTGTGACCTGCACTTGGCAGCACCGCGAGGGGACCCACGGAACCCTCCGTCACTTCCAAACTTCCTCTGGACTTCTGAGGGATTCTGTGCTCTTGCTCCTCTTCTCAATCCCATTTCTGTAAGGTAACCTGTTTTTTTTTTGTTTGTTTGTTTTTCTGGTTTTTTTTTTAACCTCGGGCCTCCTTGCAATTTGGCATAACTTGTGAAATGACTGGCATGCATTTCAAGTTTGTTATTTTTATCCATCTCTTGATTATTGAGACTGTAGCACTCCTTCATGCAGCTCATGTGAGGTGCTGACAGAAATAGGTTAATTAAATAGCAATTGTGCATCTCCATCCTATTAGCAAACAGTTCGCTGAAGCAAATGAAAGGAGCAAATTAAAATACGGACGTGGGGCCGGCACTGTGGCACAGCAGGAAAAGCTGCCTCCTGCGATACAGGCATCCCATATGGACACCGGTTCAACTCCCGGCTGTTCCTCTGCTTCGGACTGGCCCGGCTCCAGCCATTGTGACCATTTGGGGAAAGAACCAGTGGATGGAAGATCTTTCTATCCCTCCCTCCATCTGTAACTCTACCTCTCAAATAAGTAAACACATAAATCTTTAAAAAAAAATAGGAACACGCCTATTCAGTGGCACACAGGAAAGGGTGTTTGGTTGGCTGTGAGTTCTCTCTGACCACCGTCTGCAGGAACTATTGTGATCCACCTTTGCATACGGGGCAGGACAGGTGTCCCCTCCACACCACCTGCTCTGTGCTGGCTTCTGATGGTGGGCGTGGGCAAGCACCTGAAAACCTCCACCTCCCGTCAGTTCTTCCACCACCGTCTCCCCTGAGACGCACGATTCAGGATATGGAAGGGTTTCTTAACAAAAAGCCCCAAGCAGGAGATGCCTGACTTTCTTCTCCACTTGAGGTCAATGCCAACATTAATGTCAAAATAAAAGCGGTAGGGAGAGTGGGCAGAGACCAACAGACCAGCAGCTGCCAACAAAGGCAACGTCTTCACGGCGGAGGAGCTTGTACAGGAGAGAGCGCAGGAAAGTTCACGTCTGGCAGCCTCGTTTTCCACGGTTGTTGCAGCCCCTCCACACTACCCTGGACTGCACTTCAGAAGCCAGAATCCATCCAGAGAGCATTCTGGATGGTGCCTGTCTGGGGGACTGGGAGGAGACTGGTCCTGACCCGGCTAATGGGCACCTGGGGCCTGAGGCTCCTCAGGGCTGTTTCTGGCCATAAAACAGGACCTGGCAGGCTGCCCACAGGCCCAGGCCTTGGAGAAGGTGGGACAGCACCCATGCCGCGGCACCCATCTCCCCACAGGCTGGGAATCTTCAGTGGCAAAGCCCCAAAGGCGCGCACAGCTGCTCACGGCTTCCTCCACAAAGAGGTGGCGTCCTCCTCTTCCTCACATCCCACACTGAGAGCCAGAGTCAGGGGCAGGGACCTCTGCGGCATTTCTGCAGCTGGGGACCGCATTTCAAATGAACAGACTGGTTTAGAAATGGCTGCCCGGGGCGCCCAGCAGACGCCGATGCAAACAGCAGCAACCGGAATTTCTCTTCCGACCCAAAGCAATGGAGCCAGGGATAAAACAAGCCCGAGGCAAGAGCACAGGGGAGGTCCCGGGGGAGCTGGGGCCACGTTCATTTTCCAGGATGCAATCAGCTTCCTGTACCCAGGAGCCATGGGGACCAAGTTCACAAAATTAAAACAATACGTGGAGAAAATGGCCAATCTAAAGCAGTATGTCAGAATGACCTCCATCTGACCCTGAGTGGGGCACTGACCTGGGCGTCCATGTTAATCTCCTGCTAACTGCCCCAAAGTGCAGCCACTATGAGAAAGTGACAAGTGCTGCTCTGAGCTGGGTGCCTGCAAGTGTGTGCACAGGTGTGTGTACACAGAGACACGGGGGACACGCGAGTGGTATTTCTGCCTTAACCATAGGCCGAGGGAAACTCGCCTGTTCCCTTCCCATGGAAAAAGGGAACAAACAGCCCCTCCCCCAGAGGAACCCGCTTCTCTTTCCAGCGACAGCAGAGCTCAGAACGGTTGACTGGGGGTTGTTCCAAGGCGGAGAGGGATGTGACGGTAACACATCCTGTAGTGCCAGGCAGCTCCTCTGTCCCCAGCTCAGCACTGTCCCAGAGTGATGGAAATTTTACATTGAGAATCCTAAGATTATGGTGAGAGCTGAGATTAAACAGTGGCCGAGTTGGGGCCAGTGCCGTGGCATCGTGGGCTAAGACTCTGCCTGAAGCACTAGCATCCCATAATGGCATGGGATCCTGTCCCGGCTGCTCCTCTTCTTTTTTTTAAAAAACTATTTATTCGAAAGGCAGAGGTACAGAGAGAGACTTGGGCCATCTTCTTCTGCTTTCCCAGGCCACAGCAGAGAGCAGGACTGAAGTAGAGCAGCCAGGACTAGAACTGGCTCCCATATGGGATGCCAGCAATGCAGGTGGCGGCTTTACCCGCTAGGCCACACCGCCAGCCCCCTGCTCCTCTTCTGCTCCGGCTCTCTGCTGTGGCCTAGGAAAGCAGTCAAAGACGGATCAAATGCTGGGGCCCCTGCACCCAGGGGAAGACCCAGAAGAATCTCCTGGCTTCCTATTGGCCCAGTTTCTGTGTTGAGGCCACTTGTCCAGTGAACCAGAGGACGGAAGACCTTTCTCTGTCTTTCCCTCACTTTACCTTTGCCATTGAAATAAATAAATAAATCTCTCTCTCTAAAAAAAAAAAAAAAAGCAACCAAATTTAAGAACCCTTCCAAAAAGTCATGGAAAGGCATATTATGAAAAAAAAAAAATAAACAACTATGCATAAGCTTCAAAATTGTTTTTGCACAAAATCAACTTTTCTTCTATTTTCCATCAACTTTTTGTAGCGCCCTTGTATGAATGGCATTGTTCTAGATACTGCTACCAGAACTATACTAAATTGTTTTGCCTTGAAAGTAGCTTAAGACTTTCCCATTATTGTTGTTCTATACTACAGGCTTAGACCAAAAGCCAAGAAGGTACTTTGGTTCCAAGGCTATCAATGCAAACACACAAGGCACTCAGAACAAATGACTAGCAGCACCCACTCAGTAGCAAGGTCAGATCAGCACAGGTGCCCGGTATGCACCTCACTGCGAGACGGTACCTGGAAAACCAAACAGAGGGGCCGGCATTGTGGCACAGCAGGGTAAGCCGCCACCTGCGATGCTGGCATCCCATGTTATCTCTGGTTCAAGTCCTGGCCGCTCCACATCCAATCCAGCCCCCTGTGAATCTGTCTACCAGGGGAAGATGGCACAAGTGCTTGGGCCCCTGCACACACAGGGGCGACCCAGATGGAGTTCCAAGCCCAGCTGTTACAGCCATCCGGGGAGTGAACCAGCAGATGGAAGATCTTTCTGTGACTCTGCCGTTTGAATAAATCAATCTTAAAAAACAGAAGAAAAATGCCCTCTCCTGCCTCCAGGTATTGTAAGGAACACGGATTGCAGGCAGGCTGGGCCCCGTGAAATTTCCTGCACAGATTTTCTTCCCAATGCCGCAACTGTCTCTCAATAGTTGAGTGGCATTTCCACGTTCCTCTCTCAGGATTCCGATCTTCCGCTAAAGTTTTAGTTTTAACACAGAGTTGGTATCCGCTGCAAACATGCTTCAGTTCAGGACTTCCTTTAGGAAATCAGTTCTCAGGCCACTCTGGCTTTTGTTGCTTGGTCAACAAGTATGTACTGAGCACCTGTGGGGCGCGCCGGCAGAAGCAGCCGGATCTCAGCTCCCGCTGCCCGCGCACCAGCGTGCTCTGCTGCAGCGCCCACGTCACCCTGTCCGGCACAGGCGACCCTACTCTGCTTCTCATCGCCGGCAGCTGTCACTCACATGGCTCTGCGGAACCTCGGGCTCCGGCTCTGGGCTCCTTCACGAGCTCCGGTGATGGGGGAGCTTCCCATTTCTTCTCCTTGGCATCCCTTCCACTTCAAAAAGGCCTGTCCAGGCTGTGGCAGGCAGGAGTCCCAGCCAGCTCTGCTTCCTAAAGGGAGCCCTGTCTCCTGCAGATGCAACAGGACGATGGAGAAGGTGGGGCGAAGAGGGAGCCTGCAGAAAGCAGGATACATCTAACGAGCTCCACATTTGCTAAAATTACCCTGGTGTTGCCTTCGGATAAAGAGGGATTTGATTAGGATGGGCCAAACCCATCATCACAGCGTGAACAAGGGGGAGGAGATGCCTGCTCTCTTACCCACACGCTTGGAGGAAGAGGGCTGGTGGTTTTCCCTGGTTTATTTTAGGACATGGAGGAAAAGGTATGATTTGAGAATAAGAGGAAATCATTGTGGCAAGCGTCAAGAGTCCCTTCCCGGGGCTGGCACTGTGGTGCAGCAGGCTATGTCTCTGCTTGCGGCCCCGGCATCCCTTACAGGTGCCGGTTCCGGCCCTGGCTGCTCCTCTCCCCATTCAGCTCCCTGCCAACTGCTTAAAAGAGCAGTGGAAGATGCCCAAGTCCCTTGGCCCCTGCACCCACGTGGGAGACCTGGAAGAAGCTCCTGGCTTTGGATCACCAAGGTCCAATCATTGTGGCCATGTGAGGAGTGAACCAGCAGGTGTAAGACCTCTCTTTTTCTCTCCCTCCGTCTGTAACTTTATCTCTCAAATAAATAAATAAAATCTTTTTTAAAAAAAGATTCTCTTCAGGTAGAAACTTAAAAGGTCTTTTTGGGGAAACCTCTAAAAACACACACCAGTCTCGTCTCTCACAAGCAAGCTAGAACAACGCTGCAAGCAAATGTCTGGAACGGGGCAGGCGGCCCCACCCTCTGCATCCGCTATCCATGCCATCTGCGTGGCGAAGCCCCACGACACAGCCGGCCTCACCAGTCATGTCTTCCCCTAGGTCTGCAGCTGTCACCAGGCTGACGTAAGGCAAAGCAAATGTATGAACCTAGGAACTGTCGGGGAAGGATGGATCCCAGGTAACACACGTGATGCTCTCATCTCATGCAGGACATAGAACATTCTTCACTTCAGCCCGATCATCTGGGCTTCTGCACCCCGAGTTCTCTGGAAGCATCTGGAACTCACAGTGAGGTGGAGAGAAGGCGCGACGAACACCCACACGCCGCTGACCTGGAGCCCAGCCACGCTCTCCTCCCCTCTGCCTCTCTCCATCACTCCTTTTTCTTCCTGAACCCTCCGAGAGTGAGGAGCGGGTATCAAGACACTTTGTAGATAATTCTGAGAACAGCTGAATGAGTCTCTAAGACAGAGCGGCGGTCATCTGTACGCCACAACACAACGAGCCAACCCCGGAAATTCAGGCCGGACCCAGACGCTCCGCTCCCTGCACCCTGGCCCGAGCTCCCCCGCTGAGCCAGTGCTGCCCATGGCAGCTGCCTGGGCTTCTGTTTTCTCTGCTTTGGGATCCACTGAAGGATCCTCCAGCGGTTCCGCAGGCCACACCTCCTCTCCAGGGGCACAGCACCCCCCCTCCTGCCCCGCCTTGGGATGGTTCTGATCATTCGTCACATTTCATCACCAATTTGCTCAGGAACGCCAGGGACAGGTGATGCGGGCGTGTCCTCCACGGGAAGGGAGGTGCTGCCCGCCCGTCCCGCGGCTGGTGGTGGGGGAGGCCGCTCTCCTGTGAGCCCCAGATTTCTCTGCGTGAATGCAAGGAGCTGTTTTAGCTTCCTGAGTCTGATATTTTGAGACCACACAACCAGCATGCTCTCCAGGCGCCTCTTACCCGCTGTGTCTGCATACATTGGTGAACTCTGGCTGATCGGACTGTACAATGGTTTTCAATTCCTGGATTTTCTAAAGCAATCTGTGGACGTAACTCACCTCTCAATTTCTTTCCTTACAGGACCCCAGCTACTCACTGCACCCTCTCACACAACAGGAGAGTGACAGCAGGGGAAGCGGTTAAAGGGGCTGGCGTTTGGCTTGGAGACGAAGGAGCCTGCCTGGGTGTGCGTCCCAGCTCTGCTTCCGATCCAGCTTCCTGCCAGTGCACACCCCGGGAGGCGGCAGGTCACCGCTCAAGCACCCCAGCCCCTCCCACCCACCGGAGGACTCCGACCGGGCTCTGGGCTCCCGGCTTTGGTCTGGCCCAGCCCAGCAGTTGCAAGGACTTGGAAAGTGACTCGGCGGAGGGCAGATCTCTGCCTTGCAGATAAATAAATGTTTAAAATGCCCTTCAGGACTACTAGGCTTCCGCCGCCTGCTTCATTCATGGAGCTGTCCATGAAAACGATCAGCCCGGATCATGTGAGGATGGGAGAAGAGAATCACATGATTGCAGGCATCTTCAGGATAAACGAGGCGATGTCTGTCTTTCTCAACGCCTTCAACGGAGCAATGAGACACCCCTTCCTGTATCTACCATCCAACAGTACGCCGCCCAGGGATCGGAGTCCCTCCAGCTCCTTAGCGCACACTTCACCTGGAGCTTCCCGACCCTCCTTCCGACACCTCGCCTGCACGTCGCTGCTCTCTGGACTCTGTTTTTTTTTGCAGCATGTTTCACCCGGAAATGAGTAAAACCGAAAAGCTTGAAATGCACCCCTCACACGGCAAAGCGCCCGTTACAAAACCGAACTCTCGACTTCATTCGTTCCTCGTCCTTAAAATCCTCCGTGGGTCCCCGAGGCCACCTGCAGAGCCAGACTCCACCCACCCACAGGAAGCCCTCGCTGCCCTAGTTCTCCTCACTGGCTGGCGTTCTCTGGTCTGTGCCTCGGCCAAGACTTCTCTTCTTTCATGAAAAATCTATGCAAATTTCCCCTCTACACAAATATCTTCTCCCTTTTGCCTGAAATGCTTCCAATATTGTCGTTGGCCAAGGACAGCCTGCTAGAGACAGCTCTCACAGTCGCGGGCACAGTGCTCATTCTGGAGCCCAAAGGCTGGGTTTCCTCAGTTCTCCACTTTCCGACTGTGCAAGCTCAGTGGGGTTACTCAGCCTCTCTGTGCCCGTATCTCTACAGAACAAGGATGCCAGAAGTGCCTATTTTATACCCACGATATGAATATTATGCTAGTAATCAGGTACAGGGGCCGACGCTGTGGTGCAGTGGGTAAAGTCACTGCCTGCAGTGCTGGCATCCCATATGGGCGTTAGTTCCAGTCCTGGCTGCTCCACTTCCCATCCAGCTCTCTGCTGTGGCCTGGGAAAGCAGTAGAGGATGGCTCAAGTCCTTGGGCCCCTGAACCCGCATGGGAGACCCAGAAGAAGCTCCTGGCTCCTGGCTTTGGATGGGTGCAGCTCCGGCTGTTGTGACCATCTGGGGACTGAACTAGTGAATGGAAGCGCTTGCTCTCTCTCTCACTCTCTCTCTGCAACTCTTCCTTTCAAATAAATAAATAAAATCTTAAAAAAAAATCAGGTACAGTTCTTAAAAATGCCTGGTGCACTACGTGCTTGATGAAGATGAACACTGTTCTTTCACAACGTTCAGTAGAAAACTCTTCAAACATACAGACAAGTGTGAGAGTCGTACGTGAACGCCCAGATACCCGTGCACACTCCACCGTGCACACGCCGCCCGCCTGTGTGTGCCTCCCATCCCAACCATGTGAAGAGGAACCTCCCCCAGGACGGCTCCCCTCCGTCTCCGGGCTCCCCTCCGGGATTCAGGCTTGTGTTTCTGCTAGGAGACCGTGACTCCCGCAGGCAGACGCCGTATCGCCGCGTGCACCTGCCACCTAGCCGGGAACCGAGCACAGCGACGTCTGTCGCATGGTTCTCGCGTCTCTGCTGCACTCACGAAGCCGTGAAGCGGCACTGTTTGCACCAGGTCCCCGTGTCACGTGTGATTTGCAGATTCAAGGATGAGTACCCGCGATGGCAGCAACGATCATGATAAAACAGGGTGACTAACTTTACAAAAGCGGACACGGCGAATTCCATCCCTGAGTTTGTCATTTATTGAGGAAGTCTTCAAAAAGGTCACTGGAAAATGTGTCTTTCGAAGATCTTTGCAAGGATTTCTACTTTCTGCACCAAAGCAAAACACTCTTTTAATACCATTTTTCCACAGGGTTTCGGAGGCGGCCTTGTGGTCATCAAGTGGCCTCGGTTCGGCCAGCTCAGACATCCAGGAAACGAGGCGAAGTGACGCAGCACAGCGGGCTAACCCCCCTCCTCTGACAGACACAGAAAGGACCGTGAAAGGAGGAGAGGAGAACTACCAGCAGGTGCGCCCACAGCCACGCCTGCAAGCAAAAGCCAGCGCCCAGCACAGGCCGGGCTGAGAGCAGAGAGCAGGGGGGCCGTGCCGCCTCGCTGGGGACAGGTGCACTGTCACACGAGGCATGGTCCCCACGCGGGGCTGAGAGGAAAGGTCTGTACCCGGTGAGTGACACCAGTGAGATCCTCCCTGAGCACATGCAACAATTAAAGAAACGTTCATCTCCAACACTGTGGGGGAAAGCAAGGGAGACTAAACCTCCAGAGCCAGCCCCGCCCCACCCCCGTGATCCTAATCCCCAGAGCCTTCGGGTGCAGCACCAGAGTCATCTGCTGATCCTCACGTGGGCACGGTGTTCACGCGGTGGGCACGGGACAGTCGCAGGGGTCCCTGCACGAGGGGCTGGGGAGGACCAGACACAGGGCGGCAGCGACGCCCCCGCTCTGCCACGCTAATTGGTCACAGCACCTGCAGGAAGCCAACATGGAGGTCGCGTCCTTCTGACAACTTTGACTTGAATCTGTATGGGCGTCAGGTTCCAATGCAGGCTTCCTAACGGCCGCACGGTCATGGCAGAGTGACCAGAGCAGCTGGACAGCACCCTACAAATCCACGAGGGGCCGAGCAGGAGCGACTCCTGGCCTTGTGTACAGGAACGTGTCTGTCACTCCCAGAACAAGCTCATGGGTCGTTAGCACAGAACCTGCTCTGCACACAGGACTCCAGGAAACTGACGAGGGGCAGACAGAACTGGTGACCACTGACCAGCATCCACGGAACCCAGAGTGACGGAAGCATCTGCACAGGACAAAGTTCTGTGTTGCGACAGGCGGGCACTGACACAGCGCGGACGCACCGCCAGGACACCACCTGTCGCATCTATGTTTTATTTTATTTTATTATTTTCTTCTTTCACAGGCAGAGTTAGACAGTGAGACAGACAGAGAGAAAGGTCTTCCTTCCATTGGTTCACCCCTCAAATGGCCACCATGGCCGGCACGCTGTGCCGATCCAAAGCCAGGAGCCAGGTGCTTCCTCCTGGTCTCCCATGCGGGTGCAGGGCCCAAGCACTTGGGCCATCCTCCACTGCCTTCCTGGGCCACAGCAGAGAGCTGGACTGGAAGAGGAGCAACCGGGACAGGATCAGGCACCCCAATCGGGACTAGAACCTGGGGTACCGGCACCACTGGCGGAGGATTAGCCAAGTGAGCCGTGGCACCAACCACATCTATGTTTTATGTAAACCATACTCAACGGCAAGAAATTAAAGACAAAAGTTCAGTGGAAGATCACATATCGCGTCACGCTCCGGAGTGAGTCAGTGAGTTAAATGTCAGAATCGAGACAATCACACGAAACACGAAACACTGAGCTGAAGCAATCAATCATGGAACGTGATGAGACGCATGGGAGAGAACGCAAGGCCCGGCTTCTGTGCCGTGGGACCCCCGGCCAGAGAACGCAGGAGACGCGGAGCTCAGAAAGAACTGGGTGGGGCTCCTCCAGCTTAGCCACAGAAGGTCTTGGGTAAAAGGTGCAGTAACAGCTGAGGCTGAGCGACCTCCTCACACTCCAGTGGTGCAGAGAGCTCTCAAGGAAGAGGAGAACTTAGCTGTCACTCACGAGCCCTAGCGACGGGACAGGAGGGAGAGTGCACCCCAGGCTTTACCATCAAAACGCCCCAGGGAATCACCTGTCTACTCTATTCACCTTCCACTGGGACAAACGCCAAGTAAGGAATTATTTTGTATGAAGACAAAGAATTAGAAATTGGGATGATTATTGATTCAACAAACAACAGGAAAATTCCTAAGTACTTTTAGTGATGAACACAGAGACAGCTTGACGCTACAGACAGTCAGCACGAGCCTGAGGCTGGGGAATCATTCAGGTGAGATTTTTAATGTCCCGATATTATTCAGGGGAGGATACAATATCGGTTAATATAATAAAGTCTTAGAAATCCAAAGATCGAGTTCAGGACTAAGACACATCTACAGAAACGAAATAAAAGACAAACTCACTGTGTGTGTTAAGGTGCCACTGTGGGACACTGGACACCACACGAACATCGCGATACCGCTTCCAAATGCTACAAATACTCCAATGCAAACTTCATAAAACATAGCGAGAATCTGTCTATGAAAAATCACAAAGTACAGGTGGAAGAGACGAAAGAAAATCTACATAACTGGGGAGACGCGGCATGTTAATGTGCTGGACCAATCGGTCAGGAAAGCAGGGCCAATTAACCTCTGGCCTCAATGAAATCCGGCTTTCGGCAGATATTTAAAAGGTTAAGTCACAATTTTTATGGAGACACAGGGGGTAGCCGAGACAGCCCAGCCGAGGGAGAAAGCTGTGGGTGGAATCACTTTATGCAATCTGAAAGCCACCCACGCACCTGTGTTAATCACGGCGGGTGGCACCGACACACTCCCCCATCAGCGGATGGAGACGGAGCCGTGGACCCGCACGAACGTCCCCCGTGGCCTTTCGCGTGTAACTGCGTTATCGATATGCAACCCGCACGCTGCCGGTTTCACCTTTTCTAAGTGCACCGCTCCTGTTTCAGTACAGTCACAGGGTTACACAACCATCGCCGTTACTTAATTTGCAGGAATTCCATCCGTCACAGGTGAGCTTACTTCTGAGAATGGCAAAGAGCCACCTGCAGAGGGAGGGCAGGGTTCTCAGTCACAGACAGGGGACAGCAGAGCAGCCACCCGTACCCCCTCCCATCCGCAGAACACTGCCTCACACGGCACGCTGACCTGACATGTGAAATGATGGAATAAAACGAGGCGATCTTCACAACACAGACTAGGCAGAGTTCTCAAATTTGACCCGAAAGCATGATACATAAAAGACACAAAAAAGAAAAAGTGGACGTCATCAAATTAAAACGCTGTGCTCTGAGAAACACCAGTTACGGAGATGAGAAAACAAGGTGGAGTCTGGGAGACAGTGTTCGCACAACACACGCCATCCAGCAAACAGCGGCTACACAGGTAAGGATGCTCAGACCCGGCGGGTCAGAAGGCGGCAGTGAGAAAGTGGGCACAAAACAGAACCAAGCAGGCCAGCTCTCCGCAGCGGACGGGTGGCCAAGAACACAGAGGGACACCCAACGTCACTGGCTATCAGGAGCCTGGAGCCCAGACCCCCGTGAGCCACGATGCACCCATCCCAGCAGCTCACATGAAAACAGCAGCAGGGGAAACCTCATCACTGGTCCGCTGCTGGAGGAAGCACAGAGAGGAGGCCGCCCAGGAGAACATCCTGTCCCTCTCCACCACAATGAGCTGCAGGGACCACACGGCCTCCAGCCCCGCTCCTGCAGGCCTGAGTGGTGAGGACGCCGTAGCTGCCATCTGAGAACACCTGGCACATTCCACGGGCAAGCGTCCAAGCTGTTCACTCTGGCCCAGAGACGAGGGGACACAGGACAGCCGGCGACCTGGTCACTCACAACCACCTCGCGACGTAAGAGCTCCAGGACTCTGCGTGTGGAGTGAGGAGGAGGAGCTGTGCTCCAGGTCCAGCCCCTCCCTCTGAACCCCCTCTCCCACAGGAGACCCCTGCTCTGCTCCCAGGCTCTGGGTGCACAAGAAACCAGGCAGCTAAACCTGCTGCATTCAGGAGCAAATTATTACGGCTCTACTTGTGTGTGTGTGTGTGTGTGTGATCAGTAATAAATGCAACATTTAATTTGCCCCATCTGTTAGTCTTTCAACTGCTTCTCAACTTTGTAGGGGGAGAAGGACATTGTTCTTAAGACCCCTAAAATCCCCAAACACATCTAAGAACTCTGGGCCCCAGCAAACATGAAATGAGTGAGAAACCAGCAACCAAGGAGAATTAAATGAAAAGGGATCAGATGTTGTCAAGAGTGAACGGCTTCCCTGCAGGCAGAACTTGTCAGCGCCACGTGTGTCTGGCGGACACATACATCCAAGCTTGTATACAAAGGAAACATCACCGTGCAGCCAGGGCGACCACCGTGTAGCCAGGGCGACCACCGTGTAGCCAGTGTGTGGGCCCTGTGACCTCCCAGGTAGAAAACAATTTGCATCTTTCTAAGTCCACTGTCTCCGAGCTAACTGATCTAAAGCCTGCTGTGCTGTGGTGTGGAAGGTTAGGGACACCAGACAGGCGACGGCCCCTGCACTCAGCCGTGCACGGGGGACCCCGTCTGCTCCATTTCTGTGCCTCGGGTCGGCGGCTGAACCCCAGGTCCAGTGGAGCTCTCCCTGCTGAACTCCTTTTGAGACTGAAGTCCGCTGTGTTTCAGACCCACACAGAGCTACATAAGCACGCGCGGTACACGGGAAGGGAATCAGCAAACAGGCCGAGGAACCTGCTTGTCGAGTAGGCGCGTGTGTGAGTAGCTGGGGACACGACGCACGCCTGCACATGACACTAGCGTTTCCAGAACCGGAGTTCAGGACAAAGGACGCGGCACAAGCAGCCCGAGGCTGGCTTTAGTCCAGGCCTAAGGAACTTGGGAAAGGGAACTGCTGCTTCCCACTGGGCACTAGCAAAGGACTTACTGGGGAGAAACTGGGGCTTGCAATGAGGATCAAAGGGCCTTCCACGCCGGCGCTGATGTGGGTCGGGTATTGGGGGCGTCTCAGGCAACCTCCAGCGGCAGCGTCTCTGCCGCACAGGAGACCCTTCTCCAGGTAAACGCTGTCATCTCGATTGGGACGCTGCCCCTGATACCTGGATTCTAAGAGCACCAGTCTATCAGCCACATTGGAGAGCAGAGGGAAGTCAAAGGCTAACGGCTCAAATTAAAGAGTTTTCTTGGCTCTCAGGAAACAAAACAATCTAGTGCCCAGCATGGGCGCTGACTGGTGACCAGTCCAGGGGGTGCAGCAGCTCCCAAGTCACTTTCAGGGGCCTAAGCTGCTTTGCTCACAGCCCTCACCACCCTAGCAATCACTTTCATCTTCAAGATCCTCAGTGGTATAAGGAGGCTGCTAGAGCTCCAGCCATCAAGTCTGCATCCTCACAGCAGCAAGGATGCTGGGGAGTGGGAGGACGAGACAGCAGAGCTGCCGGCTACATTGTCTGCCGCTGCAGAGTTTTCAGAAGCCTCCAGGATAATTCTGCTTGCGTCTTCCTGGCCACGACCTGGCCACTTGAACTGCTAACCACCATTGTGCCTTATCAGGGTGCACTGATCCCTTCAATAAAACTGGTGTCCTGTTGCTGATGAGAAGGAAGAAGGGACGCTGGTCGGCAGACCTTCCCAAAACCCGGCTTAGCACTAGACATGGAAGTCAACAGCAGAGCTACGGCGGCAGACATCTCTGGGGGAGGATTCCAGCGACGGGGTCCCTGGGTGGTGAAGACCCTGAGCACAGCTGTGTGCGGGGGGTCTTGACCTCTGACCTGAAGGAAGCCTCCTGGAGCCCCCGCTGCTGGGTCTGAGGTCTGAGGATCGCGTCCTTGGAGAAGCTAAGCCGTCCCCTCAGCCCTGGGGCCCCACAGAACGCAAGATCTCGGGTAGATTCTGCAGGAACAGCAAAGCGCCCACCTAAGACCGACAGCGCATCTCGGCCCCGCGTCCCCACGTGGATTCCCCAGATCAGAGCTCAGCCTCCAGGCCCAGCCAGCTGCCACCATCCCAGCCTGACCCCTCTGAAACACGGGCACGCGTGGGCGGGAAGGGTCACACCAGCAGGAAGACGAATGGAGAAGGTTATTATAATACAATGTAACAGAAATAATGTAACACAAGGCAATACAATATAACGTAACACAACGCACATCTATTGAGAAGCCCCAGCTCCCCATGGTATTCACAGAGCATTTATCACAAACAAGGAAACAGAAGGCACCACTCCCCGCCTTGGGGAGACTTCCCTCCAGCCGTTATTAAACAAACTCAGATTTATTTTTGAAAAAATCAATGCAAAGCCAACAAACCCAATTCAGTCTAAACCACGGCGTTGCTGGCGGATGGACGGACGGAGGAGTCCAAAGCCGCCCGAGTCTCGGGACGACCTCGTCTGCACGGTGCACGGCACAGGTCTGCGAGGCACAAAGGAAACTCGGGACGCCAGGCAAAGGATGAGCCCATGGCGAGGGCAGCAGCGCCGTGAGCCGAGGCGGGAGCCACCCAGGGCTGGACACGGCCCGGACGAGCCTCTCAGCCCCCAGCACAGAGCGCGTTCCCACTGAGACCAAAGGGGTCTGCAGCGCCAGCCCAGGTCACAAGTGCTCCAACCAAAATGCAGGGTTCCCACGCACGCCCAGAGACGGCTCCCACGGACAGCCCAGGTGCAGTGGCACAACAGGTAGAGTGGCACAGGATGAGGAAGTGGGCTTTGTAGCCCGAGAGGGTCTTCCACAGACATGGCAACGGCACCTGCTCCCGGCCAGTGCCTTCCTGCGAGTGTCTCACACATTCAGGGAGCTCCTAGACGCAGGACGGCGCGGGCCGCTGGAGCACACGTGCAGGGCTGCGTGCTGCCGTGTCTCCTGCCCCTCCCGTCACTGCTGACCCGGTGCCGGGCAGCCCTCTGCCGAGAACACACTTGGGAAGAGTCTTCACCTGCTACTCGGCTCTCATTCACTGTCTGCTTTTAGAGACGCCTCAGTGTACTGGGAACAACAGCGGATGCATGTGGGTGGATGCGCTGCTACACAGATGACTCGCCGGCTTTGCACCTGCCGTGTGGTAGGCTGCAGTGGGTGAGGGAGACACAGGGGAAGCCACGCCCACCTGCCCAGGGCTTCTCCACCCCGAGGGTCAGCGGATTCGGCTCCAGGGAAGTGTATTTTCACTCTCATGTAGAAGACCCCACCCTCCTGGAAGGTCCAAAGGTTTCCATTGTTGTCTTTCTCTTGGAGTTTGCACACACTCGGGAGGGGAGTATCTTGGTTTCTGAATATCGACTGTGGCCTTGACTCCTTAGTGCTCGATCTGGCCTATAAAGGACATTTAACAACACACACAGATAAGTACAGGGAACGTAACCCAACACTCATTCCAGGGTTTGTGCTATTTGTCCGTGTGTTTCCATGAACAATGCTCATTGCCCCAATACAAAGCTGTAAAATTCCCACACAGCCTGGACTGGTAAAGCAGGCACTGCCAGCTGCCCCGAGGAACTCACTCACTACAATGTATGCACTAAAAACAGGAGTAGGGGAAACACGCCTGGGGGACAGCCCCGAAGTCCCATGCACTTGCATGAGCAGAGTGACCGCAGACCAGTCCTGGGCCTCCCGCAGGGGCTCCCTGGCCAGTGTGCGCAGGGAGCCGAGCACGGCCACACCGCCTCTCGGTGCAGGTGCAGGTGGAGCCCACGGCAGAAGCTCCCCAGAGGACAGGGCTGCCCTTTGGGGAAAGAGACCCTGGCAGAGGCCCGGCGCTGTGTGGGTTTTGTCTGAGCAGCTGTCAGGGTTTTGTACTTTGCGTGGGATGCTCATTCTAACCGTAATCACTGCCTAGGAAAACACCTCGTGACCTACTCTGGTCCACATCCCCCAATTTGCCAACTGTAGGTGAGGGGACCAGTGTTTGCCTGTCACATGCCAGCCTGCATCGTTGACGCACGTGTGTGCACGCACACATGTTCATCTTAGAATAACCGGCACAAAGGCAAAAACAGCTAATGTCCCCCCCTACCCCCCGGGCAGGAAGAAAGATGCAGAAGAGGGAAGACGCTAGGACTGAATCCTGTCATTGCCCAAAACAGCCGAGGCGCAGCCCACCCGAAGCTCAGGCACAGCACCCAACACAAACACCGCCAGGACCCGCCTCGCCCTCACGCGTGCCCACGGGGAGGGGAGCGCACGGCTGGGAAGGAGAGCGGGTCCGTCCCTGACCGGACGGGTGAGGCTGCTCTCAGACTCCCTCACACAGGCCGCTCTGCAAGCCAGGAAGGGACCCCCGCCTGCCTCTCCACCCCAGCCGTGGAGGATCCACGCAGCACAGCACGGAAGGGCCAGCACAGCCAAGGGCCAGCACAGAGCGCGGGGAGGGGGAGGCAGAGCCACAGGTTTCCTCCTTCAGCACCCCTGCCCCACCCCAGCATCCCCCCATGGCAGAAGCAGGCTCCGTGGGGGGGGGGGCTTCATCACTCAGTGCGATGCTTCCTCATTGGTTTTGCTCCTGAGGTCTTCTGCCGAGACGGCACATATCAATGTCCACAGGTTTCTTACCCTCTCAAGATCGGCATAAGCTTCCAAATGAGCCCCTCAACCAAACCATCTCAGCATTCCATGACAAAATGAAATACGTCAAAACGCGCTCCTGCGGAAAATATGTCAACACAGAAACTCACAGGAAAAAATCATAATTTGCAAAAAAACAAAGCCAGGCTTGGCAGCAGGAATCTATCTGATGAATGAGTCCATTCTGCTGCATTATTTATCACTCCTGCTTATCTGTGATGCCAGACTATCTATTATTAACACGGAGCCCACACTCGGTTCAGCAGCACTGCGCCAGGGGCTTTCTTACGTGTCTGTGTCCAGCGCGATGCACGGGGCTCCTAGCACGCAGCTCACAGCGCAGACCACACACGGGCCTGGGGCCTGCCCCACAGGCTGGGAGGGGCCGCCTGCCCACGTGGCTTTCAGAAAACAAGAACCCAGGCTGGAAACCGAATCCGGGAACCCGAGCACCCCGGTGTTTGGCAGGCGTTGCACCGGAAGGGAAGTGCAGGCTGCCGGGTGCCCGTGGAAGGGGCTCTGGGTTGGAGATAATAATGAACAGAAAGGCCAGGGGTACAAACGAGGGTGGTCTCTGGATCTGCGCTCATTCCATTTTTTTTTTTTTTTGACAGGCAGAGTGGACAGTGAGAGAGAAAGAGAGAAAGGTCTTCCCTCCAATGGCTGGCGTACACGCTGATACAAAGCCAGGAGCCAGGTGCTTCTCCTGGTCTCCCATGCAGGTGCAGGGTCCAAGCACTTGGGCCACCCTCCACTGCCTTCCCGGGCCATAGCAGAGAGCTGGCCTGGAAGAGGGGCAACCAGGACAGAATCCGGCGCCCCGACTGGGACTAGAACCTGGTGTGCTGGCGCCACAAGGCGGAGGATTAGCCTAGTGAGCCGCAGTGCCGGCCGCTCATTCCATTTTTAACCTGAGGACCCATGACGTCATTCATTACCTACCTAAACTTATCTTTCTGAACAAGTAAAACTTTCTGGTCCATGTCATTTCTTTTTGCAAAAGTTACTTGGCTGCCAAATGCCAACACCGTAGCCTGGAAAGCGAAAGAAAAACAGATAGCAACGCTTTCTCACACGCTCCCGAAGCTACAGGGGCACAGGAAGAGACGCCAGCGGCAGGACCTCTGCTCCGGAGCAGGGGGAATCCTGGCTCAAGGCTCAGACATGTGAGTGTCCACAGACATCTGTCGTGCACACAGGGTGCTGGAAGGCAAGGGTGGCAGGTCCCTGTCTGCAGCCCCCGGCCACAGGTGACTGTGGGGTGGGTACGGGTGGATGGAGGGGTTGTGTGGAAGGCAGGAAGGGAGTTAGGGAGAAGTCTGGCACAGAACATAGCCTCCCTTCTTCCTACAGTTGGGGCTTATTCTAAGCAATCATGCCCAGGCAACGCGAGGTCACCCTGGGAATGGACAGGGGAGAGAAGACGCCAGCCCCAGGCCATGACCTCACACCAAGTACAGTGGTGACCACACTGGGAGCACCGCCACCACGCCCGTCCGCCCCAGCGGCCCTGGTGAAGCCGCCAACCTGCTGCACAGGACGACGGCAGGGGCAGCGGAGTGGCAGCGGCCTGGGGTCCCCGATCTGCGGGGTGAAGGGGTCTCCCCACTTCCAGTCTGCAGTACAAGGAGCCTCTGACTTCAAACCCCCGGAGTGGTCAGCTTTCACACACTGTGGGGAGAGGGTCAGCCATCCCCCAGCAAGGCGAACCCACCCCACTGCGGCTGCCCCAGGCAGACACACAACTTAGAAAGTAAAGCAAAAACCTAAAATGGGCTCAGATGCAAAAGCCGTCGGCCAGACTGCTGTTCGGACAAAGCAAACACTTGTCAGACACAGACGCCCTCTCTCTGGGTGCCGGTGATTCAGAAGCAAAACACAGCCAGCGCTGACCTTGAGGGTCAGGGTGCAGAAGTGGACCAGCGCCGTCTAGGCCACAGGATGGGGCCACGCTGCTGTCTGGGGCTGGGGAGGTGAACCCCCGTCCACCCTCACAGCCCAGTGTCCAGCACCTGTCAGCGGTTCCTGTGTGATTCCACGGAGCATGGCTGACACGGCCGCCACGGGGCACGCGTGGCACCAGACACGGCAGCACCAGCCTCGCACATCGCCGCCCACCGGACACAGCGCTCCCCACAGCCCTCAGGGAGCCCCCCGCCCCCCGGCGACAGTTCACGTACAAGCGACACGTGGGCAGCGCAGGTCCCCTCACGCCCCATGGAGCCAGCGTTTCTCTGGACAGTTCCCCAAGAGCAGCTTCCAGCACAGTTCCAGGATGCAGGGCCTTCCAAGGAAGCCCGAAGCGCTGCAGGCCAGTCTAGGGCTCCCCGGCCAGCCCAGCTGCTGTTCCCGCACGACGGGTTTACAACCAAGCAGAGGCTGACCAGCAGCGGCCCTGGGCCTCCCAGCCCAGCCCAGAGGCAGGCTGGCCAAGCTCCAGGCTCAGATGGAAATGCCAAAGGTGGTAGGGTGGTGACACGTTTTTACCCTTAGGTACATGTCGCTCAGTGTCTGTAAGGGACTGGTTCCAAGGTGCTCCCCACCATGGACATCAAACCCCCTGAGGCCCACATCTCTTACATAAAGAGGCAGAAGCCTCCTATATACTTTAGGCCATCTCTGGATGACTTATAAAATGTGATACAGCCACAGCATACAACGCTGGCGTCCCATAAGGGTACCGGTTAGAGTCCCGGTTGCTCCTCTTCCAATCCAGCTCCCTGCAGGATGGAAGGCAGCAGAGGATGGCCCAAGTGCTTGGGCCCCAGCCACACACGTGGGAGACCCAGATAAAGCTCCTGGCTTCAGCTTGGTCCAGCCCCAGTCATTGCTCCATTTGGGGAGCAAACCAGTATATGGAAGCTCGCTTGCTCTCTCTCTCTCTCATGCCGTCTCTCTAACTCTGCCTTTAAAATAAGTAAAAGATCCTTAGAAACCCATGATAGAATGTACACACAGTACAAACAGCTGTTACCGTATGGCTCATGGATGACAGAAAACAAGCCTGGACATGTTCAGTACACAGGGGTTTTTTTTGGTTGTTGTTGGTTTTTTTGGTCGTTGTTTTTTTCCCTAGCACTTTTGACCTGCGGTTGGTTGAACCAGAGGCAGAACTCATGAACGAGGTGGCTGACTGTATTTTGAAAGCTGGCAGGTCAAATGTATTTGATCTCAACAGCCTGTAAGTGCACAGGCAGTAATCTGATCGCTGACGGTCAAACACCATGCAAGCGCCAGCCGCCTCCCCGTTCCATTAACACCCGCTAGATCCCAGGGAACCCTGACCCCAGCCCACCAGAAGTGCAACATGAAGGGAGGCTGCACAGGGAGGATGGACGGGCGGTTCCTACAGCAGTGGACTTCTGTAAGCCAGGGTGCAGCTTTGAATCCTGTGTGCAAGCACGCGCTGGGCTCGACCCGCACTTACTGCTAGCCTCACCTGAACGCTGCAGACTTTCTAGGAGTTCCGGAGAGCTGAGAAAAAGATAAGCATGTTTCCCAGATGCACCTCACCCCTGCATTCTCAGCCCCCCACCCCCCAGGCTGCTGAACCTGCAATGGTGACGCAGTGTTGTCACCCAGGGACCACAGCGCTCTGGCTGTGCGTTGTGTGCGCTGGGAGAACCTGATGAGGACGCACGTTTGGCATGAGGGCATCACACAGCGAGGCCGCACTGCCCTGAGAACTCTCCCTCCACCTGTTCCCCTCAGCTTCCCAGACCCCAGGCACCCACGTCTTCCGGCCCCCTCCTCAGTTTGCATTTTGCAGCATCCGACAGCAGCAATCACCTGGCATGGCATTTCTCAGACTGGTTTCTCCCACTTGCCAATGTGCATGTGAGTTTCCACCGTGTCTCTTCGTGGCTTCCAGCTCAATTGTTTCAGTGCTGAGTCATGTTCCATTGTCGGGATGCATCCATTCACAAGGGTTGCTTTCACACTGCGACAACAATGAACTGGAGAGACTACACGTATCTGAGTTTTCCACTCATTTGTATAAACAGCAAGACGCCTGACTGGAAGCCGTGCGCTTAGCTTTGCAAGGAAGCACCCAGCTGTCTTCCACAGTGCCTGGACCATCCTGCATTCCTGCCTGCTCTTCTGCACCTGGCCAGCAAACGCCCGTCAGGTCGTGGATCGTGGCCATTCTAACAGGTGCGTAACACTAGCTCGTTGTTGCTCTGATCTCCACCTCCCTGTGACGGTTATAGCACCTCTCCATATGATACGGAAACATATCAACACATATAAATAAATAAATGTAACGAGCGGTTAACATCCTTTTCCACTTTTAAATCAAGTTGTGTCTTCTGACTGCTGAGTTTTCTTTTTGTAAAAGGCTTACTTATTTATTTGAAAGAGAGAGAAAGAGAGGCAGAGAGAGAGGTCTTCCATCCACTGGTTCACTCCCCAGTTGGCTGCAATGGCTGGAGCTGAGCAAATCCCAAGCCAGGAGCCAGCAGCTTCTTCCAGGTCTCCCTCGTGCGTGCAGGGGCCCAAGGACTTGACCATCTTCCACTGTTCTCCCTGACCCACAGCAGAGAACTGGATAGGAAGAGGAGCAGCCGGGACTCAAACAGGCGCCCACATGGGATGCCGGCGCTGCAGGCGAAGGCTTTAGCTGCTATGCCACAGAGCCGACCCTGACCGCTGAGCTTTAAGAGACTTTTGTATCTTGGGAGAGCAGTCCTCTTCCAGGTGTGCCTGTGGCAAACGTTCCCTCCAGCTCATGGCTTGGCTTTTTTTTTTCTACTTCCCTGGACATTCTCTTACGCAGAATGGCCTTTTTTAATAGGAATGGAACGCAGCTGATCCGTCTCTTCAAGGATCCTGCCCTGTACCTATGGTTTCCTCCCCACACCAAATTCCTCTAGATTCCCTCCTCTCTGTCTCCCTGCGGTTCTGTGCTTTGCCGCTTTGCACCCAGGCCTGGGTGTGACTCCTGCACGGGGAGCGCTGGGCCTGCGTCCAGGCGTCCAGCTCCATGTGCCGAGCCTGTGTGTGGCTTCTTGCTCTGTTGTGAAGGCCAGAGGGAGCCTGTGCAGTCTGTTTGTGGGCTCTGCCCTCCATTCCCCCGGTCGGTTTCCCATGTGTGCCCTGACACCACGCTGTCCGCAGCCGCAGCTCCGTGCCTGCTCTCAGCACCAACGAGCCAAGTGCTCCCGCTTCTGCTCCCTCAGTACTCAGGGGTTCTTTTGGGTCCCATGAACTTCAGACCCCACTGGCCAGCATCCTCAGTACATGGCCAGGGTTTCCATTACGACTGCACTGAGTTTACAGAGCAACGTGAGACTGCTGACGTCACCAAGCACTGAGTGTTGCTGGCAGTGAGCCATGACTCTTTCCACTTAGTGCTCCGATTTCTCTCTCGCGTTTTGCAGCTTTTCTGATCCAGAGCTTACACATATTTTGCTCAATTGATTCTTCAGCGTGTGATTTTGGAGATTGCTAATGTAAGTCATTACATCATTCATTTCAGAGTCCACTGGTCACTGCTGATACACAGAACACAAAAAATACTATACCTGTATATTCTTCAATTCTATTACACTAGAGGGCTTCAAAAAGTTAATTTTGATGTGATAAAATTGAATTTCATGCATGTTTTTCAAAATGTATAGATTCCATAAACTTTCTCAATAACAACTCATGTGCATAGCTTTCAAAATTTTTATGGCAAATACATTTACCTTTGAATCCCCTTTCCCGTGAACGTTTTGAAGTCTGCTCCTAATTGTTTAGGAGCTACAGGGGGTCCTGTTCTGACTCCTCCGCATTTCCAGTCCAAACGTGGAATTCTTGTTCCCAACCTTACCTGTATCTCATTGTCTTGTCTTACTCATTAGCCTGGACTTGTGCACGCTGGTGAGAAGCAGGGGTCAGAGGGCCCTCCCTGGCCGTGTTCCTCGCCTCGGTGGGAGAGAGCGGCTTTGCTCACGGTTCAGGATGAGGGCAGCTGCAGGCCTCCTGAGACGCCCGTCACCACGCTGGGGTGCTCCTCTCCGCTCTGAGCTCCCCAGGAGTTTCTCGTGAACGAGTCGGAGATGCACACTTTCCTGCCTCTACTGACAGGACCATGGGATCCTCACCTTTAGCTGGTGACACGATGGTCTGCATTTATGACGTCGAAGCCGTCCCGTACATCCAGTGTGGTGGCTCCTGGGCACAGTGTACAGTGATTCTAATGCATTGCCGCCTGTGCCTCACTAATGTGCCGTGGTTCCGCACCCATGTCCGTGGTTCCGCACCCATGTCCGTGGTTCCGCACCCATGTCCGTGGTTCCGCACCCATGGCCGTGGTTCCGCACCCATGTCCGTGGTTGCGCACCCATGTCCGTGGTTCCGCACCCATGTCCGTGGTTCCGCACCCATGTCCGTGGTTCCACACCCATGTCCGTGGTTTCGCACCCATGTCCGTGGTTCCGCACCCATGTCCGTGGTTCCACACCCATGTCCGTGGTTGCGCACCCATGTCCGTGGTTCCGCATCCATGTCCGTGGTTCCGCACCCATCTGCCTGGTGTTTGCTACTAGGGTCAAATTCAGGTTTCAACAACGTTTACTCAAAAGAAAAATGTTTCAAATAACCAATTTCCTCCAAATATAAAATGTAAAGAAACAGCAACAGTAGGTAAACTTAACTATCAGTTTTTGTCTTTTTCGGAAGAAACGTAAACCTGTGTTGTTTCTGAATACGGAAAGACAGAAGCAAAGCCAGTGTCACTGCAATAGTTGTGGCGCTGTAGTCACAGGAGGGGCAGGAACAATGAGCCAGGAGCAAAGGGAAACCCACAGAGGACACGCGGTGAAAACCAGCTCCCAGTCCCCACGCAGACACAATAGAGCCTCCGTCACAGCTGCGGTCTGGACCCCATGGGCACAAAGGAGGAATGAAGCAGAACTCAGCGCTAAACAAGAAAACAGCGTTCACTTAGGGGAACTTCAGAAAGCTTTGGAAATGAAATTAAAAGTCTATTTTTCTGCAAAAACGAGGAAATCCATACATCCAAGATGAGTTCAAAAGCTCATGGTAGGGGGGTGCTGGCACTGTGGGTAGTGGGTAAAGCCACCTCCTGCAGTGCCGGCGTCCCATATGGGCGCTGGTTCAAAACCCAGCTGCTCCACTTCCAATGCAGCTCTCTGCTATGACCTGGGAAAGCAGTAGAAGATGGCCCAAGTCCTTGGGCCCCTGCCCCCACGTGGGAGACCTGGAGGAAGCTCTTGGCTCCTGGCTGTGGGTGCAGCTCCGGCTGTGTTGACCATCTGGGGAGTGGACCAGCGGATGGAAGACCTCTCTCTCTCTCTCTCTCTCTCTCTCTCTCTCTGCTTCTCCTTCTCTGTGTAACTCGGCCTTTCAAATAAATAAATCTTAAAAAAAAAAAAAAGCCCATGGGAAATGCACAGTGCAAAAAGCCATGCCTGGGTCCCAACTTCTTCTGCACTAAAACTCACTTATCTTTTAAAACCCTTTTTCTACCAACTTTTCAAAGTACCCTCGCATACCTAGGAACTTGCGTTTTCCGTTCACCTTACAAATCAGCGTCCGTGGTATTCTTGTGGTTTGCACAGCACAACCACAGAGCCGGAAGGCGGCCTCTGCCCCCTGCTCCTCACACCCCCCTTGCTCTGGGACCAGGGCAGTCTCCTGCACGAGCCACCACCCACGGCACAGAAGCAAACGTGGCTGGTCACTTCCCGACCTGTGCCACGCGTCTTCCTTCTTCTATCAACTGAAAGGGTGTCCAGTCCCTGGAACAGCGACTGTATTTTTTGTAACTACAGGAGTCTACATCACCGAAGGTAAAACAGAAAACACCCACACGTACGCTTCAAGGTACAGTGTTCTCTGTCAGCATCCCGGTGCCAACGTCCTCCTCCATGTCAGTTCCCAGCTGACCGCTGCCAAGTGATTTAAACACAGATCACAGGCACCGGCAAAACCCCCTCGTGGCCTGGCCTGCAAATCGCCTTTTATCCAATAGCTGCTCCCGCTGAGTCACTGCCTCCCTGCAGGAATCGGCAGAGCCAACAGTAACTCAGCATTTTCACACGGCTCATTAGACACAGCACAGGTACACCCGGCCATGGAATTCAGCCCTTCCCAAAGCTTCAGAGCTGAAGTAAGGGAACCACAATTGGTAAACTCATCAGTATCCACACCCAAAACGCACAGGCTGTGGACCTGTTTGGGTTTGCTCTTTCACTTTACTGGAGTGCAGTAACTAAACCGTGTTTAGAAGGAAGTCCACAGGCAGCTGGCAAAGGTTAAGTGTTGAAAACATGGGCTCTCAATTCTGGCTGCCGGGCCAGCCGCTCCCTGGCTCTCTGACAAACACTGAGACACAGTCCCTTAAGCATACAGGGGTCCAGTCCTGCCTGCTGGGCTGCTTAAACACTAAGTGGGATAAAGTCCATGGAGCACCTGCCAGAGTTTGTCACGTCGTGAGCACTGGATTTACCACAAACAACACAACGCACGGGAATCCAGAGGCAGACCCCCAGCATCCATCACAAACCTCGCGTGCATTTACCCAGGGAGCCTACCATCCCCCCCAAACCCCTCCTGGCTGTTCTGGGGCTCCCTTTCTTGGAGGCAGACACAGCTCTCAGGGGGCCAGAGCTGCTGTGGAAGCTGCCTGCTCCTCCCGAGGAAGCCAGCCTGTGCCAGAGTTCCCCTTGATCCTCCTCAAATTCCACCCAACTGGTCTGAGCACGGCTCGACAGCCACCCCCATCCACACCTTGGTTTGCGGTTCTGTTCTGTGAGCTGTCCCTCCTGGCTGTGCCGCTCGTACACAGGGAAGCCGGGCTTCACACCACAAGCTGAAGAAACACTAACGAAGCCAGGTGCATGGTCCATGGCACAGCCCGGCTTCTCTCACAGCGGTCACAGGATGACAAAGACTCAGGGATGCACCAACAATCACTGACCGCACACTTTTAGGTTTCTCTTTTTTAGCAGCTGGTTGAGGTCTAACTGACAGCGCATAAGATCCACCTATTTTAAGTAGAGAGTGCAATGACTTCACAAAACTGCACCATCTCCACCAGAGTCCATCAGCTTAGGATGTGTCCATCTCCCAGAGACCCCTTGTGCAGTCCCTGTATATGGCCATCCCCAGCCCTGGCAGCCCACCTGCACCTGCCCCCTGTCTGTACAACCAGCCTTCTCCACGCATCTCACATACGTGGCATCATGCAAGGCACCAGGCTGCTTTCCCTCCCCACAAAGTCTTCCATGCACTTTGATGCAGCAGGATGCGTGAGCGCTGTGCTCCTTTTACTGCTCGAAGGCATCCTGTTGTCGTCAAAAGCTCAGAGAAAACTGAACTTTTGGGAAGAGCTACGGAAGGATGGAAAACATTCTGCATCCAAAATAAACTGGCACTAGCTTGTTAGAACATGCCAGAACAGGGTCTAGTTTGAGTGACTAAGGATAAGGCATCGACTGGAGATTAGCACTTCTAAAATTGAACACAGGACCATCATCAAATGATGGGGAAGCCTGGCATAGCAATCGCGAAGTCACTGCTACTCCGTGAAGTGCGTGGGACAACGCCCCCAAAGAAATGACCAGTACACAAATGGTTAACGCATTCTAAGAGAGACGAGAAGACCCTTAAGACTAGAGGACACACTATCCACACTGCTATTTAGAAACACCCTCCTCTCCTGACAAGCAGGTGCCATCGTTCTGCATCTCTGGAAATTCAACCCTTTCTTTTGCTTGGACTGGACCACGTCTCCCTCTCGGCAGCCGTCGCTCAGACTGTGCTTGTCTTTCAGCACAGCGCCTGTACAGGTGTGGTTCATCTGTTCCAGAATCCTGACCCCCACCTGGTTCATGTTTCCATCGATGGTGCAGGCATGGTTTGTCTGTTCCGGACCCCCACCTGGTTCATGTTTCCATCAATGGCACTGGTACAGGCGTGGTTTGTCTGTTCCAGAATCCTGACCCGCACCTGGTTCACGTTTCCATTGAAAGCTCCACTCTGGTCTGCAGCTGACAGGTGCACAACAGTTCTGGCGCCCATCAGGAAGAAAGATGGGGCTACTTGAATTTGCCACCCAGAATCCTGTGCGCTGACCCACTTCCTGATGCCCATGCAGTTGGCTCTTGTTTCCGCTGTGGGTCACTGGTGTTCTTCAGCCAGGACCTGATTCTGATGGACGCCCCTGTGCCAGCTGGTGGGGAGGTCTGTCATTGTAGATTTGCTTGTTTGGCACTGAGACACAGGGAGACACATTCTGGTTGCTGGTTCGTTCCCCAAATGCCTGCACCAGCTGGACAGGGCGATGCCAGGAGCCAGGAAGGAGACGCTGGTCTCCCAGGTGGGTGGAAGGCACACAGGTACCTGTGGCGTCACCTGCAGCCTCCCAGGGTGCACACCAGGAGGATGCTGTCGGGAGTGGAGTGAGGACCTGAGCTCAGGCCCTCGGAGATGGGCTGCAGGTGTCCCAGGTGGCCTCTTGGCCACTGCCCTCTGCGCCCAGCCCTGGACAGAATCTCAAGCTGGATCCCACGGGTGATCCACGCACAGGGCCCAGAGAACAGTTTGTGTGGCCATGCTGGATGGAGCTTCCGGAACACAGCATGGACTCATCCAGACACAGCTCATAGCCGGGGGTGACGTCTACGTCCAGGCCCCACACCTGTCATCCTGTGTTTGTTCTCAAAGGTCCACTTTGATTAAATGGAAATGTCCCAAATCTGTTGCACACAGGCGCTGCAAGCCCTAGGCGGTCAGGGGGTCCTGCCCTCTGACCCACATCCTGCCTTGAGAGCGGGGGTACAGAAGTGCCCCTCCCACACACACAGGGTCCAGAGCGTCCACCCTCAGGCTGGGCAGGTGACAGTGAGGGTGGGGTCAGTGCTGTGACAGTGAGGGTGGGGTCAGCGCTGTGTTTTTATTCAGGAACTTTCCAGCTCAACCTCACACTTGGTGACATTCTACACGGGAGAAGTTCAGAAGGAATGTTCCAGAAACAGGGCAGGGCCACAGCTTAGGAAGTCAGGTTTTTACTTTTCCATTACAACAAGAACACGAACGCCAACACAGTATTGAGTCTGCTCAGACGGACTCGGCTGGGATGAGCGCCGACAACCCAGGTCCCGGGCTGCCCCCAGCCCTGCCGTGGGTCCCAGTGGGTCTGGGGCTCACGTCTCACCCTCCTCACCCGGCACTGTGAGCCTGCTGTGCTTCTGCCTGGCACTCACGGGTGAGCAGCTAATCAGATATTGACCTGTGACGCACGTTCATCCCACTGGAGGCCGGTGGGAGGCCTGGCCAGGCCCCATGTCCTCTGGCCATGATCCCTTCACCTTGGAGTGCCCGGCTCACCTGTACCTCGGTCACAGCCACACCACACATGCCTGAGAGCGAGCTCAGTGAACACAACCAGAGCGAATGGACAGCAGCAGGTGGACGGGAGACAGGAGGCTTCTGCCCCGGAGCCCATCCCATCGCTCACCTTGCTCACACTCCCACACCCCAGGCCCATGTGCCCTCTGCCCTCTCCTTCTCTGCCTCCCAAGGTGGTCCAGCTTTGTCACCCAACCTCCATGGTCCCACTGCGCCGTTTCTGACATGCGCCATGCAAGTGAGGCTCCAGGTTAACTAATCTGTTGGAGCACTGGGGAGAAACCTTAACTCGTTTAAACTTTTCTTCTTACTAAATACTCATTTGTTGGAAAGGCAGAGCTACAGAGAGAGAAGCAGAGAAAGATCTTCCATCTGCTGGTTCACTGTTCAGATGGCTACAGTGGCCTGGCCTGTGCCAGCTAAAAGCCGGGAGCTTCTTCCCGGTCTCCCACAGGCGTGCAGGGGTCCCAGCACCTGGACCATCTTCCACTGTTTTCCCAGCCCAGTCACAGGGAGGTGGACCGGAAGTAAAGCAGCCAGGACTTGAACCGGCGCCCACAAGAGATTCCTGCCCTGCGAGTAGAGGCTTAATCCACTAAGCCACAATGCTGGCCCCTCATTTAAATTCTCCGTAGCATAAGAAATACTCTTTATAAAGCCAAGACTGTCATTGACAGAACTCAAAACACATTTTGTGCCGCATCTGAACCTTTCTAAGCAGACCTTAAAATCCTCGCTGTGCCCCGCTTTGCCGGGAACGAGGCGCTGATAAATGTTTTCAAAAGGATAAGCCTACGACTGCAATTCAAGGTTAACCAACAGCTCATGGCAAATGATCCCGACACCAAGACCCACGGCTGCTCACAACGCCTGGCTGACAGCGTTTGTCACCTCCCGCGCTGGCACCTGCCGGTCTGCTCGTCCTGGAGCAGGAGTGCCAGGACAGCGTGCAGGGCAGGGCCAAGGAGCTGCACGGCCTGGCGCCTCCCAAGTCCACACTCATGGACGACGATGACCAAGCGGGTGTTACCCCTAGCCTGAGCCCCGTCGGAAAGGAAATGGCCACTTTCTGCTCACCTAAACTCACGTCTAGGAAGGAAAACTCGTCTGGCTCAGCATCTGGCCTCGCCTCCAGGGAGCTAAGGCAGGGGCAGGGCAGGGAGGAGCTGGGGAACTGGCCGTCCACCTGGCCTGGGACGCCCTCCTGCAGAGGGGCTGGTGCCCGCTGTGCTCCAAGTTTACCCGTACAATCAGTGCACCCCCACCCCGCACTTCCCTCCAGGACTTCTCTGCGTTCCTGGTCTCCTGGCCCTGGCACTGTCCGCAATGAGACAAGGGAGCCGGCGTGAGCTATGGTTCTGTGTCTGTGAGATGGGAATCCGGAGACCCCTGCCCGTGGACTGCGAGCCGACCGTGCCCTCCTGGGCCATTCCTGCAGCCTTGTTACTGGCCTCAAATTCATTCTGCACAGATTAAGGCACCCAGCGAAGGAGACGGGGTCTCCCAGGACAGACTCTGCACGCGCACCACCCCTGCCCCTACAAAATGCAGAGCCTGTAGGGGGAAGACTGAAGTCCACCTCTTGGCATCTCTCCGAGCATCCTGCCCGCACCCAGCACCAACCAGGGGCCTGACCAATGAGTGCATCGACAGCCGGCGGGCTTGCAACTCTCCTCGGCTTCACACGGAGGCCGTGTGCATGACATGACTCTCAAAGAACACACTCCTGAGCCCTGGGCCACGTCTGCTCCTGTCACAGCTCACGTGGGCAAGGCACGCCTCCATTCTCGGGGTGAAGCAGCTGGAGTCGTGTGTCCCCGAGGAGCCCAAAGGGAAGAAGTGAGCAGTGGGTGCCGGGGGCTGTGGACCCCTCCCGGCAGCAGGAGGAGACTGCTGGGGAGAAGGCAGGCTATGAAGACGGATCGGGCGTGGGACCGGCTGTGACATGCTGGACAACATAAGCAGGCAGCTCTGAACACGCGGGCGCCTGCAGATAAGGCGCGAGCTGCGGACGTCATCAACAGAGAAAGTGCACTGCTGAGAAGGAAAAACAGAACTGCTCAGCTGGGCCGGCGCTGTGCCGAACCGGGCTAAGCCTCTGCCGGCGGTGCCGCCATCCCACATGGGTGTGGGTTCCAATTCCGGCTGCTCCCCTTCCGATCCAGCTCTCTCTATGGCCTGGGAAAGTGGTAGAAGATGGCCCAAGTCCTTGCGCCTCTGCACCTGCATGGGAAACCCAGAAGAAGCTCCTGGCTCCTGGCTTCAGATTGGCTCAGCTCCAGCTGTTGTGGCCATTTAGGGAGTGAAACAGCAGACGGAAGATCTCTCTCTCTCTCGATTTCTCTCTCTCTCTCTTTCTCTCTCTCTCTGTGGAACTCTACCTCTCAAATAAATATTTTAAAAAACTACTCAGTGACTGTGTTTTATAAAACTAAGTAAGACACACCTCATCATAAGAGCAATGCCATCTGCGTTTCTTTCCAAGATTTTGGGTCCACAATTTTATCCCGCTCATGAACATGGCTGCAGTCTTGTGTCTCCCTCCACGAGGCGGGCCAGCTCAGTTCAGGGCTATCTCATTGTTCCTGGGTGTCCAGGGAGCCCATGCTGCCGTGGGTCGGGACTGCAGGCCCACGGCTGCAGAAGCACGGACCGAGGGACACTACGGCCAGTTCTGTGTCACCCACACGTCCAGGAGAAGTGGCTGTGACCTCCACAGCGAGAGGGTGTGTTTCCAGGAATCCCCAAAGGAGGGTCTCCCGACCGCCCTCACAGCTTCTCTGTGCACGACACAGGCGAAGGCATGTCGACAACTCCATGGCGCATTTTCCCTGGTACTCAAACAGTTAAGCATGTAAAGCACTCACCACGCGTAAGCTGGGGATAGACTACACAGGGACCCAGGGGGCACGGTCAGCTAGGACCTCTGTGGAATTAAGTGGGATGGGGCTCGCACCTGCCAGGGATCAGACCTCTCCCGCCCCTTCCCCCCCCCCCCCCCCCGTGTCACCAGGCTTTGTCACTCATGTCACAGAATCACTGCCTGTTCCTACACTGGGGAGCTCTGACTTCAGGGGCAGGAGAGCGGTAATGTGCCAGAGGCAGAGAACTGGGGAAATGGCTCTCACCCAGCACCTTGGGATGTTCCAGGAACCAGAGGCCGCTTCTCTTAGAAGAAAACCAGCACCGTGCACATCCGGGAACCCTGGCTCTGCTGCAGCCAGAGTCCCACTTATCACAGGCAGGGGGTACACTTGTAATGGAAACCATTCCCTTGCTGTCGTGTTAAAATACATCTCAGAGGGGTTGGCACTGTGGTGTAGGGGGTAAAGCCACTGCCTGCAGTGCCAGTATCCCATATGGGCTCCGGTTTTAGCCCTGGCTGCTCCACTTCCGCTCCAGCTCTCTGCTGTTGCCTGGGAAAGCAGTAGAAGACAGTCCATGTCCTTGGGCCCCTGCACCCACATGGGAGACCTGGAAGAGGCTGATGGCTCCTGGCTTCGGATCAGCTTCGGATCAGTGGCCGTAGCAGTGGCCGGCGCCGTGGCTTAACAGGCTAATCCTCTGCCTTGCGGCGCCAGCACACCGGGTTCTAGTCCCGGTTGGGGCGCCGGATTCTATCCCGGTTGCCCCCCTTCCAGGCCAGCTCTCTGCTATGGCCTGGGAAGGCAGTGGAAGATGACCCAAGTTCTTGGGCCCTGCACCCGCATGAGAGACCAGGAGAAGCACCTGGCTCCTGGCTTCGGATCAGCGTGATGCGCCAGCCGCGGCGGCCATTGGAGGGTGAACAAACGGCCAAAAGGAAGACCTTTCTCTCTCTCTCTCTCTCTCTCTCTGCCTCTGCCTCTCTGTAACTCTGCCTTTAAAATAAATAAATAAATCTTAACAAAAATGCATGTCATGCGTGCCACTTAGCTTTGCTAGGACCTTCCAGAAAGGTGCATTGGGGCCAGGCGAGAGGCGGAGCCGTACCTGTCCAAGCCAAAGGTGATCAGCATTCCCCGGTTCCGGTCCTCGCACCTGGAGGCCGTGCTACAGAAACGGCTCCTGGGGACTCTGGCTGGAAACAGAACCGAATTCAAGACGCACATGTATCAGCAAATCTGTGCCAACTCAGGAACCTTATCAATATTCATAGCCTTGGTATTTTTGGTAGCGAGGGCCTGACCAGGGTTCTTTTCTCCTCAGAAATAGTATAGCTGTGGCACATCACCCAATGGGAAATCAGCCTGGGTGATACTGGGAGGCGCCGCGAGCAGGGCGAGACTGGCATCTTCTCCATATGTGAGCACTAAAATTAGACCAGCGAGCGAGAGCTCTGGCAGCTGGAGATGTTAAAAACCTTCTTTATCCCCCAAAGCAAGAAGTGAGGATTAAGGTCGCGTTCAAAGAAAAGGGCTCCTCCAGGAGCTCCCGGGAAGGGCACAGGGGCTCGAGTGGAGAGGGTTAACCGTCCATGCCCCTCGCACATTCACAGTGAGGGTGTTCTGTCCACCGGCTCTGTACATGTTGGGGAGTTCTGCATTACATAAATGATTTTATTTATGATAGAATATACATCACAACACTCCCACAAACCACCACAACACACACCCCTTCTGCTGTGGGCACCGCCTCCGCTGGCCAGAGCCAAGGGCAGCACACACGGTCTTTCTCCCAGGCCAGCGAACTCCAGCCAGGAGTCTGGGGAAGGGGTAACTTCAGTTCTTAAAATTATTTGGGAAAGGCTCTGGAGGGCTCCGAGCTCATCACTCTCCATCCACAATTCTCATAGAACTTGCTGGAAGACAGTGATGCATGCAACAGCAGCAGGAACCCTATGTTACTAGAAAGGCGTCTTGGGGTCAGGACGCGGCAGGGGGTGGGTGCGCAGGTGTCCCTGAGACGTCTCACTCCTGTGTCAAGTACTCGGTGCAGCTGCCACACAGAAGGTTCTGGTGGCTTCAGTGAGCCATGGAGGCCTGCACCCCAGATGATCGCCCATGGTGGACCATCAGGACACACCCCCAGGGGCTCCCGCAGCGAGCTCTTGCCCGTCCACCACTGGGAGGGCCTGGTGCAGAGCTGGTCACAGCCCTGAACACAGGGCGCAGACCCGACCCCCGCCCAGTGTCTGCGGACTCTGCGCTCTCAATGCCTTGTCCTTGTCCACAACAGAGTCTAGGCGGTCGCACCAGGCCATGCTCAGACACAGCCACGGCCCTGCCCTGAGGGTGCCCTGCTGGTGAGGTCTCTACCCGAGCTCCACGACCCCCATCGAAACAAGACCTGGATCGCGTCACGGAACAGCGGAGCCACGCGGCCGACCCCTGATCTGACCCAGGACCTGAGAGGCTGAGCCTGGAGGAAGAGGAGGGGCTCCAAGGCTGACGCCTGCACTGCTAGCCTATTCCCGTCTGTGAGGGACCAGAGAAAGCATCACTCCAGGTCCTCGCTGAAACAAAAACAAAATGAAACGCACAGCGGCGGCCGATGTCTACACTGACCAACAATGGATCCCCAGCGCTTGCTGAAGTCCTGACCGACAGACCCCACACCCAGCAGCATCGCAACTCTGCTAGGCAACAGTCACCAAGAAACAAGGCCACTCCTACAAGTATGTGACGACGCATGTGGCATGCAAACGCAACGGACCTAACGCGAGATACACTCCAAGAATGCATAGAAAATGTATGGTAAAGAAATGCATGGGTTTAAAATTTTCTTGCACCAAAACAACCTTTAAATTTCGTTCTTCCATGGACATTTGGAAGTACCCATGAGTCTAACATACGTGAGCATGTGTGTGTACCAGCAAAACATTCATGACACAAAACTCGCCTCTCTAAGGGAGCCACTCAGTGGCCTCAAGCAGGTTCACAAGGCTGCACAGCCAGCGCCAGCACCGTCTTTAGAACGGAATCTCTGCACCCACCATGCAGTCTATGTTTTTAGCAAAAAAATTGTTCTCATCCCCTTCTGCCCAGAACCCACGTTTTGGAGCCTACCAGGTTACACGCTCCTACTGTCGCTGCTGTCACGAGGTGGCCGAGGTCGAGGCCCTCAGGAGGAGGGGTTTATTCAGTCCCAGCTCTGCCCAGCACTCCTGGCAGACGGATCCCCATGGGGGAGACGGAAAACACAGCCAGGGGTCCCAGGACAACCGCTGGTCCCTTCCGACCTCGCGACCTCCCACGACGTCCCCTCTGTTCGCTGTCCCCCCATGCTGGGGACCAGGCTCCTCCAGTGGGCTCCCACGCGGGGGGCAGGACCCTACAGCTGTGAGTGCCACACAGCAGTGCCCCGCTGGGGATCACCTTCTGCTACGAGGAGCCCTGCGAGTGGAGTTGGGGCATCTCACTTCCCTCCAGCGCCGTGTGCACTGCCCTGGGGTTTTGGCAAAACATGGCTTCCCACTTCCAGCCTGAGACACCGAGAAGCTGGGCTCCCGTGTGGGCGGCAGGGACCAGGGCAGGAGCCATCACTGGTGCCCCAGGTACACCAGCAGGAAGCCTAATCAGAAGTGCAGATGGGACCCTATGTGGGATGCTGGCGTCACACGCACAGCTCAATCCACAGTGCCACACGTAGACCCCGCGGGTTCACTTTGTCAAACGTGTTTTTATTTGAAGAGTATACTCATTAAAGTTTCATGAGCAGCCTTGATGTAAAGTGTTTTGTTTTTGATGTCAGTCTGTTTACTAAACACATGTATAAACTTCCAAGAGGGTGTATTCAGACAATTCAACTAAAAAAGGAGTTACAGGATCGGTTTATTTTGGCTTAAAAAGTGTTGAAATTCATCTACTTTTTTTATAACATGCATCTTCCATGAGCTTTGACAACTGTCCTTGTATTTCCCCAGTTACTTCTCTGTCTCCTGCCTTTCGAAGTTGGTGCAGACAAAGCAGCCCTGTTTGTCATTATCTGTGGCTCCATGGCCAGTGACAGAGCCTTGGGACACTGACTGTGGAACTGGTACTCAGTCACACGGAGGCGAGTACCCCACGCGTGGGTGCTGCAAGCAAAGACACGCCGGCTCCATACCTCCTGCAGAAAAATCACAAACACCTCCCCAATAATTTGTGTATTAATCTGATGATGACGTGGCACTCTTTTGGGTATGCTGGAGCAAATAAAATGCATTAAAATAACTTTATTTGCTAATTTTCCTAAAATTTCAAAGCTACATCTTTGACTGGCATTGCATTTCTCCTCGATGGCAGCAGACAGCGACACAGACCCGTGGCGAGCACCAGGTGGAGCCGCTGCAGGTGCACACGCGTGGCAAACATGATGGGACCCCATGGATACTCTGAGGGGAGAAGGAGTCACGGGCAGCGCCGGCCAGAGGGCCGGGCCCAGCCGCTCCTGCCTGGAACACAGGTCCTGGACGCAGGCTCAGTCTAAGAAGTCAGGCACTGGACGCAGGAGCCGCACAGTGGAAGATTTCTGGATGCAACCCACTGATAGTTATACTCGGAAGCTCTTGTGAAAAGTGCACAGCGTAGGTATGGAAATGTTTTTATTCCTCTTTTTAAATTCTTGCCCAGACCGGGACTGAGCTCCACGTGCTGCCCAGCCTATTGGCAGCTCCACGGCTGAGAAAGGCACACGAAGTTTGTTCTCACGAGACGAAAATGCCAGACCAGTGTTTTCCTTTCCAAAGCAGCAGGTTTCCTAAGAGCAGGGGGATTACTTTCCTTGGCACCATGAGTCTTCGAAGCAGTACTGAGTTGAAGTTATTTCAATTATTGGAAAGGCAGAGGGAGAGGGCAAGAGAGACAGAGATCTTCATCAGCTGGTTCCCTCCCCACGTGCCCCACCAGGACTGGGCCAGGCCGAAGCCAGGAGCCCCGGCCTCCATCAGGGTGGCCGCGTGGAGTCCAGGACTGCATAGGTGGGCCATCACCTGCTGCCTCCCCGGGGCCTCCGTCAGGGTGGCCGCGTGGAGTCCAGGACTGCATAGGTGGGCCATCACCTGCTGCCTCCCTGAGGCCTCCATCAGGGTGGCCGCGTGGAGTCCAGGACTGCAGAGGTGGGCCATCACCTGCTGCCTCCCCGGGGCCTCCATCAGGGTGGCCGTGTGGGAGTCCGGGACTGCATAGGTGGGCCATCACCTGCTGCCTCCCCGGGGCCTCCGTCAGGGTGGCCGCGTGGGAGTCCGGGACTGCAGAGGTGGGCCATCACCTGCTGCCTCCCCGGGGCCTCCGTCAGGGTGGCCGCGTGGGAGTCCAGGACTGCAGAGGTGGGCCATCACCTGCTGCCTCCCCGGGGCCTCCGTCAGGGTGGCCGCGTGGGAGTCCAGGACTGCAGAGGTGGGCCATCACCTGCTGCCTCCCTGGGTCCGCAGCAGCAGGAAGTTGGATTGGAAGCAGAGCCGGGACTCAAGTCCAGGCCCTTCTGCGCGACCGCTGAGCCCATCACCTGCAGCCGCAGCGCTACTTCCGCCTCCTTCCCCAGGACACTCGTCTCTGCTTCCCCTGAGGAACCCACTGGCCGGCCAGGGCATGGGTGTCCATCCTCAGGAGCTACTAACTGAACTGCACCATTCCAACCAGGAACTGCAGGCAGTATCGACATCACTAAGCCAGCCGCACAGTGGGTCTGCTGCACTGGGAGGCCCTGCTGGGGAGGGAGCAGTGGTTGTGTGACCACTGATGTGTGCTGCCTGTGCACCCATCCCGGACCCCTGCCTACCCCAGCCCAGACACCTCCGCCATGACGCTGGACGACCAAACACGTCTGCAGGCACCGGAAACGTTCAGTTGTCTGTGGAAGCTGCGGGCCTCCCTCTGAGCACCACCGGTACGGAATCCCACCCAGAACCATGGCTCCCTAACGTGGCAGCTGCGTGGCCGTAAGCAGCTAAGTCTCCGAACGCATCAGTTTGCTCATAAGGAGAAGGGGGGCGATGGTCCTTTCTCCAAGTAGCTGTGGTGATGAAATAAATGACGTAAAACCATGAGGAGCGTGCTGGCAGGTAGGCACTCAGTCTGCCGGTAGACGATGTAACCTGGTGACTTCCAGTCTCCCCAGGGCAGAGTGTGGGTCCAAAGCCGGCCAGAGTACAGCTTCACAGTGCTCAGAAGCCCAGGCTGTAGAATTTGACCCCCAGATCACTGGATTTGCCGAAGCTTTGCTTCCTGAATGCAAAGCCTGGATGATAAAGCCGAAATCCTACAGGGTCATCATAAGAACAGAGACGGTAGATGAATTCCTGGCAGAGAACCGGCTACTGGTGGCATGCCTGCTGCGTGGCAGCTTCTGCTATCACCATGCAACTGTGCGACTTCCAAGGCAGGCAGCCATAAACAGCCCAACGCCGACTCGGTGGGAGTCTCTCAGCCCTGTGTCAGACTGCGGATGCTGGATGTGGACCTTGAGGCTCCTTGGAACACAACTAAGGCGGGATCCTAGCTTCTTGGGACAGACGACCCATGACACCACACATCCGTACGAGCCCTTTCTACAGGAACATGCATGAAGTCCTCCTTAGCCATCATCCTGAGAGGCCACCTGTGTTCCCAGAACCATCTTCCCTCTACCACAGGCAAAACCACCACCACCACCACCACCACCACCACTTCCATCACCATCATCAGCTATCCCACCATCGTCATCACCATCATCGTCTTTATCATCCGCTATGGCTCTTCCTACCACCACCACCACCACCATCGCCACTACCATCACCATCTATGGCTCCTCCCACCACCACCATCACCATCTATGGCTCCTCCCACCATCATCACCATCATCATCACCATCTATGGCTCCTCCCAACACCACCATCTCCACCATCACCACCATCATCGCCATCACCACCACCACCACCATCATCGCCATTACCACCACCATCACCATCTATGGCTCCTCCCTACTCCACCATTACCACCATCATCGCCATCACCACCACCACCACCATCATCGCCATTACCACCACCATCACCATCTATGGCTCCTCCCATCATCATCATCACCATCTATGACAACTCCCAGGAGCCTCAGCAGAGTGGAGATTGTACGGGGTGCATCAGAGAAGAAGCATTCATAGAAGGCCCAGTATCTATCTGTCTCTACCCCTTCACCCTGGAGCCATCCAGAGGAAGCAATGAAAAAGATTTCACAGTGTGCACCGTGGCTCCCAGCACGCATCCAACCAGGACACAGTCAGGGGTTTCCAGAGCACACGCTCACCTCTGGAGACATGACAATGTTCACCAGGAAAACGGTCAGAATGGCTGGCCAAGGATTTCTAGAACATTCTCCCTTCTAAGGGGGTTGGGAATTGGAGAAGCCACAGTGGCCAGAGGTAGAGTTGAGATGGGGATGCCACAAAGAGCATCCTGAGAGATGGATGTGATAGGTCGTGGAAGGATAAGAAATCCTACCATCAGGGACCCACACCAAAGGGCGAGAGACTTAGTGCTGCAGCCGCCGTGCAGGGGATGCAACAGAACCTGGAGCTGGACGGCCAGATCAGGAGCAGGGACGACCCTGAGAGAGGCAAGAGCGCTCTGAGCACTGCATGGAGACAGATTAGGAAGCGACACCTGGGGACGGCCAGCTCAGGACACCTTAGCAGACAAGGACTTCCACAGACACAGGGAAGAGCAGTGGCAGCAGTGGAACCACCTGCCGTGCGTGGCGCAGACACTGAAGCCAGCACACAAAACCTGAGTGTCTCCTTGCTACCGCTGGTTGTCCTGTCGACCCAAGTGTTGTGGGTCGCCCACGTAACACGAATTGCGAGTCGCCCACGACTCGTTGCAGCCAGAGAGGACGGGAACTGCAGAGCCTTCCGCAGCAGCCAGAGGGGTCCAACAAAAGCCTCAGAAGCCTTCCAGAGCCCACGAGGCATCGGCTTTCCTCTGTTAGCCACCCGGCGCCGGCCTCACAAAGTCCTTCAAAGGGAAGGGCCCGGATGAAAGCCTGCCTGGCCAGCCCCGGAGATCAGCTGGGCACCCAGCAAGTGTTCCTGTGCGAGCTGAAGCAGCGTGGGCGACTCGCTGGGAGTGCATCCTGCAGACCGAGCGATGACAGAGCCGCAAAGGCAGTGCGCGGGGTGGGGTGGGGCACGCGGGCAGCACCTGGGTCACCTGTGCACGTGGCTAGCCTTCCCAGCGTCCTCGGTGCTGTGCTCACAGATGTCCTGGCTGTGCTGACACCTGCATTGTCCAAAGCCGTGCTCCTGTTTACAGGTGGACAGGACTCCTGAACTAGGGCACAGGTGCGCCCAGTCCCCACAGCAACACCTCCCATCTGAGCTTCTCCCTGGGGGAGTGAACACCACTTCTGCACCAACGAGGGGCAGACCATCGCCTCCGAACTTGCTGAGACCGCATGCCACTTGCCTTGGGTACCGAGTCAGTGTAATTCCAGAAACCACAGGGTCCCCACTTCTCGGCCTTGGGATGCACAGGGAAGCCTACAGAGGACAGCTCTGAGCTTCACGTGATGAAGGCACACCACGAGTGCACGCGTGCAGACACACACAGAGCAAGGCATGCCACCAACACACACACATGCACACACACACACAGGTGGGAAGCAACACAATGTGCTGGAGGTGCACGAGAGAGGCAGAGTCACACAAGGCCCCGAGCAAACGGCAGCGCGCCTGGCAACACTCATCACAGGCACCAGGCTGGGACCTTTGGCCATTGCCTTTGCCTTCATGTGCATTTTCTTCCTATCAGAAAATCCATCTAAAAAGAAAGCCACAGAGAACGTGTGTTTGTAGAACAAGAACACCAGCACCACTCAGCTGCCTTCATCCCCGAGCACAGAAATCGCCGACCTTCACAGACACTGACCTGCGCCAGACTCTGTGCTTGCAAAGATCGCTAGTAAAACGCGGTTTGTACAAGCACGTCCATCCCGAATGACCACCATCAACATCACCCAAGGCGGGGTCATAGATAATGCCAGTTTATATCTGTAGACTTAATGAAGATATCAAAACTCAATTACATATCGCTGACAATTAGGGATTTCCTTTCTAAAGCAAATACTCCAGTGGGAAAGATGAAAGAAGGAGTTGAGCTTGGCTTGTGCTACGGCTACACAGAAGGGAGATGAACCTCCAGGTTAGGCAAAACCCACTTCACTGGATGGGGTGATATCAACTTGACTGATATAAAAATGGACTCAGGCGCTGTAACAATGCCACTGGGTTTAATTCCCGGCAGCACAGAGGGATTAAAATGTGGTCAAATCCTATGAGCACAGGCAGAGCTCTGAGACGGCCGATCAGAGAGCAGGATGCTGTGCGACTCCCGCGCAGGGGAGGCTGCCCACGAGCCCCGTGTTCCAAACGCTGTGGCTCACCCTGAGGGCCACCCCCATCCCGCACACCATCATGCAGGTTGGGAGCTGGCTGCACCCCGGGACCTGGCTGCCCAGGAGCCCCATGTTCCAAACGCTGTGGCTCACCCTGAGGGACACCCCCATCCCACACACCACCACGCAGGTTGGGAGCTGGCTGCACCCCGGGACCTTGCTGCCCTGAAGAGGTACAGACAGAGCAGCTGCACTCCTGAGGGGGTGGGAGGTGGCCAAAGCCTATCCCAGCCAACAGGGTGATACGCGAGCCCCCTGCACAGCCACAGCCACACAGCCAGCTCCCTGCCCCTCCCAGTAAGAGGGTCAGGCAGCTGCCTGGACATCAGATCCGGCACATGTAGAGTAACCTGGAGAGAATGGCACAAACTTGAAGCTGACAGCGACTTGGCAGAGGCCTGGAAAGCTCTGGGAGAGAACAGGAAAGACCTGGCCTGGCAGAGCAGGGCTACAGCCTGGGCCTGGATCAGGAGAAGGGGCTGCGACACTCAGACCCCCTGTCCCCCAGACTCCGAGGCTCCGAGTTTCCACACGGCCCCCTTAGTCCACTGAGCAGCACAGGACCACCCAAAAAGGGCAGCTCCCACACACGTGTAGTCAGAAGGCGGACACCACCCCAGTGTCCACAGACAGATGAGTGGATAAGAAGAATGCACCGCACACACACACACAGGCACACACAGGTGTGTACACACACACACACAGGCGCGTACACAAACATAAACACACAGGCACACACACACACACGCATGTGCAATAGAAAGAGTTGCTCATCCAGAAAAAGGGATGAGGGTCTCATCACGCCAAGTGAGAGACGCTGCACGGTGCGGGATTCCTCGCCTGTGAGATGCCCGGAGTCGGTTCATCCAGAGACAGAGGAGATGGTGGCTGCGAGACCAGGGCTGGGGAGTGGACAGGAGATGCTGCCTTGCACTGTTAATGGCTATGGGGTTTTATTTTAGGGTCATGAAACTATTTCAGTGCTCAGAAGGGGTGATGGTGCCCCGACAGTGAGAAACTACTAAATCCCACCAGATTTTTTTAAACTAATTATATGCTATGTGAATTTCTCCTCAACAAAAATAAATACATGATTAACATCTTAGGCAACATTCATAAATAATAGAGGCGGCTGTTCCTGTATTATTAATGGCGCTTCCTCATTCTGCTCCCCGGGGAGGAAGACTGAGGGAAGCCCTCGAGGGGAAGACACAAGGACACTTTAGGTCCTGTCGCCCTCCGCCTGCTGTGGACAGGGACCCCAACTCTCCCCACCTGAACGACTGACAGGGAAAACACCGGGGTCAAGAGAAAGTTCATGCCAAACATGCATAAGGAAAATCTTAGACCTGGATTTCAAATGCTTTACGCATCGAAAGAACCTGGAATGAACTTGGCTAGCCTGTCTGAACAGGACTGGTCCGAGGCATCAAGAAGGAGGAAGACAAAAATTGGAAATCAGAGCGACATGGTGTCTGCGGAGATCAGAGCCAGCACAGATGCCCCACCTGTGGCAAAGCCTGCGTGGAGCAATGGTGGAGTCACCGATGCTCTATGACAAGGTCCCGAGGAAGGCGTCTGAAGACAACGTCAGCGAACATACAGATGGCGCACGTGAGAACGGGTGACAGAGCGTGCAAGACGAAGCCACAGTGAAGACCACCCACGGGAATCGGCCCGGAAGAACTTAATCTGGCTCGAGCTGAGGCTGAAGAGCCTCGAGGACTGGCAACACATAGCCGCCATCACCAACAACTCCACTGGTTCCACGCGTCTAAGCGAGTAACTCAGTGGGGTGAGCTTTGTGCTGAGCGGGTGCCGGAAGTGTGGCACCCAGACGGGCGGCAGACAAGCGCGGCGATTCTGATGGGCATTCTGAGCCAGTGGCATCAAGATTCTGCAGTCTTTCCTCCAAGGGAGCTGAGCAGGGATGAGGCAGAGCCCACTGGAAACAAAGGCCACCCAGGGGCAGGAGCAGCCCTGTCTCAGCACCGGTCAGGAGCGAAGATCGGGCCAAGAGCTTGGGGGTACCCAAGGCATTTTGCTCCTTGGTTTTCTGAAGGACCAAAATCTGTGCACCTCTGCTTCCTAGCGTTCTGAAAAACTCTGCCGAAGCCTCGGGAGAAAATCCCCAGGAAGCTTCCTCCGAGCCCTACGCCAGTGCCGGCCCTGCACTGAGCTCCTCGCATCAAACAGGTTTGCAGGAGTTCTGATGAGAGCACTGGGTGTCCACCCACAGTTCTGACGTGGCTCCTTTTCACCAGGGGCTTGTTTGTACTTTTTAAAAATATTTATTTATTCATTTGAAAGGCAGAGTTACAGAGAGGCAGAGGCAGAGAGAGCGAGAGAGCGAGGTCTTCCATCCACTGGTTCACACCCCAAATAGCTGCAATGGCTGGAGCTGTGCCAATCCAAATTCAAGAGTCAAGAGCCTCTTCTGGGTCTCCTTCAGGGGTGCAGGGGCCCAAGCACTTGGGCCATCTTCCACCGCTTTCCCAGGCCATAGCAGAGAGCTGGATTGGAAGTAGAGCAGCCAGGACTCGAACAGACACCCATATGGGATACCAGCACTGCAGGCAGCGTACTCCTCTTGTCCGCCCCAGCCTCTCTGCTTTGCACACACTGCCAGCGCGTCCACTCTGGACGCTGCCCTGTCCGGTGATGGCCGCCAGAGTGGCTGTCACAGTGCTGTGCACTGCTGTCCTGGCACTGGAACAATCGCTAACCCGAGTGCCGAGTGGCGGCCCTTCTGCAGCCACACACAGCCCGGTGATGCTTCCTGGGGGATGTGCCTCTGCCTGCTGCCCTGCACACGTCTGATGGCACCTCACCACGTTCAGAGCACCCTTCCCACAACCACTGCTGAGTCCACCTGACCCGTGGGCGAGTCTCGCACCCACATCCTGCGACCCGTGGGCGAGTCTCACTCCCATATCCTCAGACCCGTGGGCGAGTCTCGCACCCACATCCTCCGACCTCTGGGCGAGTCTCCCACACCTCCCCAGAGCAACCCCGACAGGAAACGCTGCTGCCAAACCAGCCTCACTCACTGGTTGCTGCTTGGTTTTCTGTTTTGTTTTGTCTCTAAGGCTACTGACAGAGGGAAGGTTCCTGGTGATTAGAGATTTAGCCAATGCTTTTATTTCTATGGTTCAAAGAGCCCCATTGTGTCTCTTCATCGCTTACCCACCACGCACGCCCCAGAATGTAACAGCCGTGTTTTAATTTCCAATTAAGATGCTCACACACCACATTGGAGTGTTTGGACTAAACAACTGGTGCCCACGCCACACTCCAGCTTCCTGCTAATGCATACCCTGGCCCTAGCTCGCTCACTCGCTCTCTTCCCCACGCCCACCCACCCACGGTGCCCAGGGCCCCCTTCTTCCCCACGCCCACCCACCAGCCATGTCAGTCGCTCCCATCCACAGAACTGTTCAACTGTGACAGGGAGATCGGGCTGGCACTAAAGCCCCACCTCAAAGTGCCGACGCCCACTGTGCCCCGACATCCCTGACCCCAGGGGCCTGAGTGACAAGCTCAGAATGTGCCTGCAGGCAGGGACTGGCGGGTGCTGGTTCAGTGACAGCTCCGTAAGCCGTCCCAACAGAACCTGTCTCTGCAGCCACAGGAGGGCAGAGGACAGCGCCATCCCAGCAGGGGCGGGCAGCCTGAGCCGGTGAGCACACAGAGCCAGCACCAGCGGCTGCCTCTGCAGGACTGAACTCAGAACCCGCTCGCTGGGGCACAGAGGGGAGCCCAGGACCCTCGTGGCCACACGCTCCTGCTGCAGAGCAGAGAGCTCAGGCCAGGGCCAGGCAGGTGGGATCAGCTCTGGATCAAACAGCCCTCCATGGCAGAGTCGGCAGATAGGGTCCTGGTTGCCGCCCCTGGTTGCTTGTTTTGGGGTTCCGCTTAGCCTTTCCCGCCACATGGGCGAGGTCATCCCTTCCCTGTCTATGAATGACACCCGGTCTGCCGGCTTCCCAAGCACAGCTTTGAGTGACAGCTCAGGGAGCTGCGTCTACACTAATGGGGCGGTGCCGGGAGACGCTGTGCAGCTTGGTCCATGGATCGCCAGACTTCCCTGGACCTGTGACAACACACGACACACGCGGTCAGGACCCAGGGGCTCAGGAACAAGGACAGGGTGTTTCGTCACAACAAAAACACTCAGGGAAACACACAGTGAAGAAAACGTGCTGCATCGGAAGGGAATTCTAAAGCAGTGCGAGGGTGAACACGTTCCATATGCCATCAGTTAACACGTATGAGAACGCCCTACCTTAACGAAGTAAGAAAAAAATCAATTCTTAATATTAGTTACAAATATCTGTAAGACAAACAAAAAATAGAAAAATAATTTTTAAAAGACCCCAAAATAAACACGTAAAGTATATGCAAAGTATCTGCTTCCTGTTATTTCAAATCAGAATGAAAATAAAACCCATAGAGCTTGCTGGTAATGCCTAAGCTTGTATAATCCTAGAGAAGACATTAATGGAAGCTCTAAAAATCTCATTAAACTTTACAGTGCCAGCACCATCGCCATAAGGCCCATGTAAGCTATTATCTACATTAATGAAAATTAAATTCTGAGTACATGAAATCTGGGTAGTAATATACCTGGCTTCAAGGTCATCCTTCCTTCCCATCTTGGTTCTTCAGTCTCAGAGATAAAACAGAGGCACCCAGTGAGGAATCCCAGGTCCCCCTCTGCTGCCGTCTGCAGTCTTCCTGTGGGTGCTGCACGGCCCCCTCCCCGCATGGGAGCCAAGGAACTCCCTCCCTGCCCCCGTCAGTCCCACAGCCCTGGGCTCTCTCTTCCCCTAACACTGTGGCAGGGGTGTGGGCGTGCCCCTGGCTTCTCCCAGGAGCAGAGGCCAGGGGATCCTCATCCAGGCCGAGTGAAGTCTTCTCCTTCCTGCTCCCCGCTCTCCTGCCCATAACTGCGGTGGTGGGCACAGGGAGACTGGGGACAGATCCCCCTCAATTTACAGTAGGGAGCCTGGGGTCCAGGCCAACGCCACTGACCCTGCAGGGTGCCTGGCAGCTGGCAGTTACGCTCAGCGGTTCGGCACCTGGGTTTCCTCTTCCGACTGGAAGGCACTGGACAGCAGGCACTGGGCGTGCTCACCACCAAGGGCCCTGCTTGATGGCCGTCCTGTGTCGGCAAACCCCGAGGCACAGAGGCAGGAACCAGCACTGTCCTCAGAAGCTGTGCCCTGCAAACACCAGCACCATCTTCTCTCTCCAGCCCCTCCCCGCCCCACCTGGCACCGCACTTCTGAGAAAGGCAAGAGTCATTCCATGCAAGCAAACACGGAGGAGTCCGGAGACAAAGCAAGCATCCCCAACTCTTCCTCCAGGAACCTGGCGTCCCGCTCGCTTCCCCGTGGGGTCTCCACGCCGTAGCCCGTGTCGTCACTGGCACACTCACCCCAACATCGGCTCCCTTGTCTCCATCCCCACCCCAAATCCCCCTGGAGTCGCTCTGGTTGGTCTTAGCACACTTACTTCAGGTGAGCCTTGCTACCACATAACAGTCTATGAGAACATGGCAGTGCCGGCTATAGGTAACCCACGGTGCAGCCATCTTGGCAACTGGTTCACTTAGCACCCACTGAGCGGCAGCACCCATGCCCCAGCCCCTGACACCTGCCTTTCCCTTCCCTGTTTATCCTTGCAGAACAGGAACAGCACAGCATCGGTCTCTCTCTGTGCCCACCTGACTTCACTTAGCCTGATGTCCTCAAATTTCATTCATGCTGATGAAGAAGGCTTTCCTTCTTCAGGTAGCTGTAAGTGACACTGTAGCACTGTGTCACCAAGTAGAACTTCTTCCGGTAACCCTAGGTGACACTGTAGCGCTGTGTAACCAAGTAGAACTTCTTCCGGTAACCCTAGGTGACACTGTAGCACTGTGTCACCAAGTAGAACTTCTTCCGGTAACCCTAGGTGACACTGTAGCACTATGTTACCAAGTAGAACTTCTTCCGGTAACCCTAGGTGACACTGTAGCACTGTGTCACCAAGTAGAACTTCTTCCAGTAACCCTAGGTGACACTGTAGCACTGTGTCACCAAGTAGCACTTTGGTAACCCTAGGTGACACTGTAGCACTGTGTCACCAAGTAGAACTTCTTCCAGTAACCCTAGGTGACACTGTAGCACTGTGTCACCAAGTAGAACTTCTTCCGGTAACCCTAGGTGACACTGTAGCACTATGTTACCAAGTAGCACTTTGGTAACCCTAGGTGACACTGTAGCTCTGTGATACCAAGCAGCACTGTGAATCTACCCTGTGCTCCAGCAGTCCCACTCTGAGCAAGGATACAGAGAGTTGACATCAGGGCGGCCAGGAGGCACCTGCACCTCTCTGTAGTACAGCATCTTTCACAGTGGATCCACCTGCCTGTCCGTCACAGGTCCATCAGCCAAGAACAGACAGGAGGCTCAGCAGCCATCCAGCAAGCGGCACTGCCATTCTCTGTGATTTTGTCCCTCTGTGAAATCTGACAGCTCCAAACCCAACCCTGGCCTGGGAAATGTGTGAGGGGCGGAGTCTTCTTCACCTCCCATGGGAGAGGTGGCGTGGGAAACACGTGTCCCCCAAACCTGAGCCCTAGGGTGTGGAAGGAAAGCCAGACGGCTGGGGTCACAACAGCCAGGCTGTAGACAGGAGTGCAGCCTTGCGTGAGCTTGCCCTGACTGTGAAGGGTTCCCCGTGTCCAGGCACCTGCGACTCCGGCTTCCACCTCAGAGCGCCGGTTCAAGTCCTGGTTACTCCCTTTCTGATCCAGCTCGCTGCTATGTGCCTGGAAAGCAGCAGAGCATGGCCCAAGTGCCTGGGCCCCTGCCACCATGTGGGAGACCCAGGTGGAGTTCCAGGTTCCTGGCTTTGGCCTGGCCCAGCCCCACACATGGCAGCCACTGGGGACTGAACCAGCAAATGGAAAATTTGTCTCTGTCCCTCCTTCGCTGTCACTCTTTCAAATAAACAAAATAACGTTTTTGAACAATGAGGTAGCAGCAAACCATGTCCTCCGTCCCCAACTGGTGGGCAGGAGAGTGCCATGAGTCAGGGAGACTGGGCAGCTAAACAGGAAAGGGAACTACACCACCTGACTGAACCTGCAGAGGCCTGGCTGATACTCAGTTGAGATCCTGAGGACAGGTTGGGGAGGGCCACTCTCAAGTTCATCTGAGTTGTGTGTCTGTAACGTGCAGGACAAACCTGCTGAGTGCACCCAGGCCCATCACCCCTGTGGTGGAGACCAGCGCCCCAGGGACCTGCACACCTGCCCCCACACCCATCACCCCCACAGGGGAGACCAGCGCCCCAGGGACCTGCACACCTGCCTCCATACCCATCACCCCCACAGGGGAGACCAGTGCCCCAGAGACCTGCACACCTGCCCCCACACCCATCACCCCCACAGTGGAGACCAGCGCCCCAGAGACCTGCACACCTGCCCCCACACCCATCACCTCCACAGGGGAGACTAGCGCCCCAGGGACCTGCACACCTGCCCCCACACCCATCACCCCCACAGTGGAGACCAGTGCCCCAGAGACCTGCACACCTGCCCCCACACCCATCACCCCTGCAGTGGAGACTATAGCCCCAGGGACCTGCACACCTGCCCCCACACTCATCACCCCCACAGTGGAGACCAGTGCCCCAGGGACCTGCTCACCTGCCCCCACACCCATCACCCCCACAGTGGAGACCAGCGCCCCAGGGACCTGCTCACCTGCCTCCACACCCATCATCCCCACAGTGGAGACAATAGTCCTAGGGACCTGCTCACCTGCCCTTGCACTGAGCACCTGCTGGCTTCCCCTTCCTGGGACACCAGCACACTCTGTCACCGCACACTGGCTACTCCATTGCTGAGTGACCACACCTCCTACTGGCCCAACACCATGTGCCCTGGGCTTGAGACCCCTCCCTCACCTGCCTGAGCTGCTGTCGCCCACCAGGGTCACTGCCTGCCTGAGCATGGCTGTGTTCATGTCATCGCAGCAGACACAGGACCCTCGCATGGTCTCCTGGTTGTCCACGCCCATGACCCCACCAGGCACAACTCCCTCTGCATTCCCACCCGGAATTCCCTCTCAGGTGAAATTTCCCGGGAAGTCTGTGGCCGAGGGCAAGTGCTCGGGATCAGACAGGACCGGATATAAGCGCTGTGTGCACCGACCACGAGTCCCGTTCAGCCAACAATCACCTGCGCCAGGCCTGCGCTCCTTGTCCTTAAAGTTCCGATAATGCTCAGGTCTCCACATGACCGGGGCCTTGGGGACTGAAAGGGTTAATGCACCTGCTGTATTTATGAGAGTCCAGCACTTAACTGCTCAGTGAATTCATTCAAAAACCCATACCGAGTGCAAGTGTATAACACGCAACTTAAATGTATGCACATGTAGTGTGTCTACATTTTTGAACAAACGTATATACAAGGTTCCTTTAAAAGGTTCAAGGGAAAATGGAATTAAAAAATCAAAAGGGGGAGAGAAAGAGCGAAAAGGAGGAGGAGGAAGAATGAACTCATCTCTGCTAGGTCTTATTATTCAAACAGAAGAAAGTACTTGCTCTGTGGGCCTTATGATAGTGAAGACAGATAACAATCACACACATAAAACAACACACACTCCAAGTAGATTAAGACAATATATTTAATATCAGAAGTTACTGACTTTTAGCCTGCCGGAGGAGTCACTACTCCTGCTATGCTGCTATAAACTTGATGATTGATAGAAACATGGTTATTATGCCTTTATTGCAGCACTAACTCTTAAAGACACTGGCTAATTAGAATGCGCCCGAATTTCCAGTGAGTGAGCAGCATTTCAAGCCGGGATCCGTGTGCTCTGGACACCAGGGCTCTCCGCCTGGGCTCCACTGGTGTAGGGCGCACAAATAAGAGGGAGATGCAGGTTCAACAAAGCCCAGTGCCACGCGCTCACTGGGGAGGGGGCAGTGGCCATCTGCAGAGGGACCAGGAGCGGCAAGCACACGAAGCCTCAGTGCCTGTTCCTGGAACTGACAGGCACTGACAGGCGACTGCTGCACCACACAGGCCAAAGTGAGACGCCCGGTCTTCACTCTGTACCCAGAGGACAGCCATGGGCAGAATCCAGCCCACGTGCCAGGATGCCCACGGCACAGGAGACCGAGGTTAAGAGTACGACATTGCAGAAGGTAAGAACAAGTCAGAGGGCAGGGGTAGGCGGCAGGGCAGCCAGCCGTGGGCTCTGTGGGGTTGGCAGCTTGCACAGCGGTGGCCGCTGGACAGGAAAGTGGACTGCAGCGACTGGGCTTTCTCCCAGGGCTGAAGGTGTCTGAGCGCTGAGCACCCCCAGCCCCAGCCCTCCCTGCGGCAGGGGGAGACCTCAAGTGAGGGACTCCACAGAGGCCTGGGCGCCGTGCTCAGTGGACGCCTGCCTTCAAGCCCCACCCCCAGACACTTCTGCTCAGTGGCGTGTGTCCTGCCACGGAGACCACGACTCACTTCTCAGCCTGGGTCGCTCAGCTGCAGAACAGCACGAGACGCGTGGCCGTGGTCCTTCCTGCTTATCAACTGCTCCCCAGCTCAGCAGTCACCCAGGACCCCCGCCGATAAAGAGACCTAGGAAACAGCGAAGGCAGCCCATGCTTCCCGCACCAGGCCGGCGCGCTGGGTCGCAGAGAACCCTGCAACCCTCCTCGGCCCCTGCAAGGCGGAGCTGGCACGGCCACGTTCAGGTAACATCACCACGCGTGCTCAGCCACGAGATGCTGAGAGCAAGAAGCAAAACGTGTGCCGACGTGACTCACAGCACCGCTCCACGTGCTCATTTGTAGCAGGAGGGGCTTCACACTCAGAGACACAGCTCCCAGTCAGACTCTGCACCCAATTCACGGAGCACGGGGGCAGCCACGGATGCGAGAAGACATGTGTGCAAGAAGACACGTGTGTGAGAAGACACACGTCGACAGAATCTGAGCAGAGTACCGAGGGAGAGAGAGAGTAATCGGCACGAATGAGACCAGCCCTGGAGGACAGATGCCCATCAGAGGGGACGGCGACAGAAATTGCTCACCCTCTGTCGGCTCAGAGCAGATGCTGTGTCCACACCACATGCAGGTCTCACCTGTACCTCTGCACGGGGAGGCAGGGCTCACTGTGCCACACACACTGATACTCAGGGTCCCAGCACGCCCGGGGGAAGGGGAGGCACGCCCTCCCAGGAAAACCTGCCTCCCCCTGCCCTGGCTCGCGCTGGCCCTCCCAGGGTCTCCCCAAGGTCACGGGGTATTTTCAGATTCCACGTTGAAGCCGAGCTGGCAGATTAGGGAATCGTGGATTTAAAAGTCCAGCCAAAATCGGAACAGGAAATGAAAGCCTGGCTCACTCATACAGGCACCATCCTCACAGCCACCTGAGCATCCGTATGCAGCCACGTTCCCGCTGGGCACACAGGAGCCCTCATCCAGGATGACACAGCAGGCGGAGGGGGACACGTGTGAACCCTGGGGCTGCCCCGGGTCTGCAGAGCCTGCAGATGAAGTTAGAGCCCCCGTGTCAGGAGAGGAGGACGAGGTGGATGGGGCGGGGTGGGCTTGCTGCCTGGCAGGTGCATGACAACAATGAGGTGTGGGCTTCAGGATAGCCAGGATCAAGGAACAGACACGGAAATGACATCAGATGAGAATGCACCATTAGTGTTCGTCAAGAGTCCGGCAGGAGCAGGCAAGTTCCCTTCGAGTGTATGGTGAAGGTCTACACGTAAGTTTCAGAGGAAATTCACAGTAAAGGGAGTTCTAAAACCAGAAGGAAGCAGCTCCTCCCCAACCGCAGAAGGGAAAACACTTCAGGGTCCCCAAAGGGAGCAGGGGGGTTCCTTCCGCCTCTCCACGGCGTTTCATCATTTCAGGAGAGCCGACACCCAAGCTTCCGACCCCCGCCTGGGAGCCCGGCTTGGCATCTGGACTTGTGAGCGCTTCCGCTGTACTGGACCGAGTCCAAGCTGCTCCACGGTCAGACAGGGACTTCTGATTCCCTACGTCTAGTAAGCTCTGGACCCACTTCCGTCAGGAACACACACACGACACCAGATACAGCGTGTATAACTGACGCTGAAAAACACAGCAAAGCAGACCGAAGGCTTGCTTGGAATAGAATTGCTGAGACAGGAGCCACGGCTGGGCAGCAGTGAGCCGTGCATCTGACCGTCCACGTGCCCCTCAGCCCGTGTTTTATGGCCTGGGCTGAGATGGAGAGTGTGGAGCCTGTCCCATGGGCAGGCCTGGTCCAGCAGGCGAAGTCAGAACCACAGCCTTCACTTGCTCCCAGTGCACGTAGGAACGCTCTGGCCAACTCAAGCCACCAGCCAGGCTCCGTGGTCAGACACCGTAGCCTGCAGCCCTTCCTAGCGTGTGCCTGCCTGATTCCACCGAGCACCATCCCGGGGACTCCCTGGCCTCGCCCAGCCAGCGCAGCTCGCTCTCCGTCTGTGTTTGCTTTGCTTCCCCATCCAGTGCTTCCCTCAGCAGCTGTGACGGCGGCACCCCTGGCCCTGGCCCTCTCTCCTGCCCCAGGCCCAGGGCCGTAGCCCACCTGTCCTCTGAGTTAGGGACGAACGCTCCAAGGCAGGAGTTGAGCAACTGCTGGATGAGCCGCAGCCACACACCGTGGAGGAGGCACACAGGGCCCTGTCATCCTTGGAGAAACCCAGAGCGCACCCGATGTGCAACGCCGCATGTGGGTGAGGAAAGCAAACAACACGGCCATGATCAGCCAACATCTCCGGAATTTAAGGAAGCAAGAGAGCCAGCAAGCCAAGCTGAAGGTGCGGCCGCTCTGCTGCTTTCTGGAAAACGCCTTGGGCTTTCACAGGGCTCCTTGAAGGCGTCAAGATACACCGGGGTTACCTAAACCTGCATTTTCTGCACCTCACACTTAGAAATAACCCTTTTACTTCTCAGGTTACATCTGCTAAAGTATCCATATTATATATAGTTTTATATATATAATCCCACAAAATATTATGTGTTTGTCAATTTTTTATAGTCAAGAAAACTGCATTAAGCCAGTTAGTGGGGAATCCATCCTTGATCCTGTTGATCCTGAGTGAGGTTTAACAGCGGTACAAGAGGGACAGGGGCAGCCAGAGAAGTGGACGAGGACGATGCAGGCTGCAGAAAGCCCTGACTTCCGGATGCGCTACCCCAGCTCTCACCTGGGAGAACATATCCAGGGCTGACCCTGTGGCACAGCGAGCTAAGCCGTCGCCTGTGACACTGGCATCCCATACGGACACCAGTTCCAGTCCCAGCTGCTCCGCAGCTGAGCCAGCTCTCTGCTAATGGCCTGGGAAAGCAGCAGAGGATGGCCCAGGTGTTTGGGCCCAGCACCCACATGGGAGACCCAGAAGAAGCTCCTGGCTCCTGGCTTCAGCCTGGTCCAACTCTGGACATTGCGGCCATCTGGGGAGTGAACCAGCGGATGGAAGTTTGATCTCTCTCTCTGTGTAACACTGACTTTCCAATAAATAACTAAATAAATCTTTAAAAAGAGCACATAATGAACAGACATTTTCATTACAGACTTTGTTACAGATTCGGTAAATCCTCAGCAGTCATCTAAATAGCACAGCATTAGCTACAGAACAGCAGTCGCTGGAAGAGCTGAAAAAGCAAGAGATTAGAAGACGGAAGTGAAGCTTAGTCAGAAATGAAAACATCTGGACCGACAGCACAGATTACTGGAGACGGGGAAGGCAGCAGGAGAGAGACGGGGCAGGTGGATAAGGACACACAGAGTCGGGGGGGAGGCAGCGGGAGGGAGACGGGGCGGGTGGATAAGGACACACAGAGTCGGGTGGAAGGCAGAGGGCCTGGGTCCCCACCACAGCCGGGCAACTGCAGTTAGAACACCGCGTCCCACACCTTGCAGAGACCTGGCCGGCCGCTGGGTGACTGCCTTGCTCCACCATACCCTGCGGCTGTGTCTCCTGAGCTGGGTGTCACACCACAGAGGGGTCATCACTCCACACCCCTCAGGGTCTTCACAACATCAGAGAGCAGCAGCAGGAGACACACGTTTGCTGCGACGGCCAGGACACTGCTTCCCACCCACACTCCAGGCTGCAGACCCCGGCCACGCCCTGTCTCTGCTTCTGGTCCAGGATTCCTGCCAACGGGCACACCGGGAGGTGTGGTGATGGCTCAAGGGCAGGGGCCCTGCTGCCCAGGGGGTGACCTGGGCTGAGTCCCGGGTTCCCGGCTTCCGCCTCATCCATCCCCGGCTGCTGTCAGCATTTGGAGAACGAACCAGCAAATGGGATTACTTCTCCTTCCCTTTCTCCCCACCCCGCTTTCAATTTTTCCTTTAAAAGGAATGAAAACACAGCAGTTTTTAAAAGTTCACCTTTTCGTAGAGCTTTCTGTTTGTATAAAACCTCATGTCACACGAGAGTTTCTGTGAAGTCTAGGTGCACCTGTCTGGCAGAGTACAAACGCACAGATGATGTCCCAAGGGCTAGGGACACTCTCTCCATGCCACCGCAGGGCACGGGCAGAAAAGGAGGAAGAAAAACAGAGGCAGGGCCGACGTCTCTGCAGCCACACTCAGGGCTCCAGCACCCTCCCACAATGCACCTGCAAAAATCATCCCGGAAAGCCAGAGCCAAATCCACAGCGGGTATCGAAATTAAATTTGAACTGAAAATCTAGCCTAATGCCTTATTTATTACCTGCGGCTCTCCAGGGTAGAAGGTGTGGAAGCAGCAGCCCCCACAGGTTCGGCTTGATCTTCAGTGTGCTGGAACCCCTCCCATGAGTAAGAGCTTCCTTGGGGGGCAGACGGCACGGGGCATCAGCTTGATTTCTCTCGGGCCCAGGTGTGCCCAGTACTGACTCGGTCAGATCACGCCGAGGACGTCACCTGTGAATCCTGTCATGTGCATGTTCTCATCCTCACACAGCAGACCCCACTCCTCACCACACGGACCACATGACGTCCCCTAAGCTTGTCCGAACGGTCGCACTTCCTTAACCTAATTTTTGAATGGGATTAACAGCAACTCATTTTCTCTCCAGTACAAATGAAGACGGGGGCATGAGCGGTGCACTCAACCCTCGGCAGGGACCCTGCCCCCTGGTGAAGGCAACACAGAGCATTGGTTGTCCACACACTCGGATGCAGGAGCTCAGCTGACGTGGCCACGGCGAACACGGACGGGGAAACTGCAAAACCGTGAGTGATGCACACGTTATCTCCTCACAACGGAGGAGGCGTCTAGTGAAACAATGCACACAACGGCACCTGGTGATGCAATCTTGTTCATTAGAACGCAGGCACACGCCAGGGCTTCTGGGTGCTCTGCGAACCCTTCAGCAGGTTCCGGCCCAACGGGAAGCCAGAACAGGACCTGCCCAGTCCACAGGCGGCACTCACGGGAGAGAGAAGCCCCGCGGACCTGTGCGCCTGCCGTGCCTCGCCAGGCGCGTTTCGCCTGTGGCACCGACCGGACCCTCCAGAGCCTGAAACTGAGTTTACTTCCAAGGCGCTGCTCTTGAAACAACTTCTGAGTAGGAGCCGGTGAACTTGACTGTCTTCCCGCAGAGCTGAGGCCTAGATGTGGGAAATGGAAGAGGAAGACCAGGCCCCCTGGGCAGGCTGGGCCGCAGGGCCAGCTCTGAGTGCTCTCGTCTCTCGGGCTCATCAGCAACCTGGGGCCCCCACCCCCTTCCATTTGTCTCCCCCAGTCCCAAGTCTCTACTCTAAAAATTAAAGATAGACTGATCAGCTGATCTATAAGCTGGTTCATTCCCTCACTTGCCTGAGACGACCAGGGCCCAGCCAGGCAGAAGCCAGACGTCCAATCCACGTCTCCACGAGGGTGGCAGGGAGCCAACCACGTAAGCCACGTGAGTCTTCACCTGTTCCCCTCAGGGTCAGCGTTAACAGGAGGCTGGAGTCCAGAGCAGAGCCACTCCGACACGGAACGCAGGCGTCCCAGGTGGCGCTGGGAAGACGAGCGCGCGGGGCTGCCGGGCACCGGGCACAGGCACACTTCCTGCTTTTTGTGCCTCATTTCAGCACAGTCGTAAACAGGAAGTGCGAACGAGAGGCTCCGGACCCGCCGCCCTATGTCGCGAACAAGCAGTGAGAGGACCTTGAGGACCGCACTGCACTGGGCTCTCGGGGTGGTGACTCGGGAGGTGAGGAGGGGCGGACGGCGTGGAAGGGGCGGGCAGTCTGCGGCCTTGTGGAGCCCGACGTGGACCTGGCCGTGGGCACCAAAAAGCAGCAGAAGCAGCAGAGGGGGGCCAGTTCACAGAGCTGGCAGGAGGCCCCCCATGCCCTCGGGAGCCCATGCTGGGCCAGGGAAGCACTAGGCCCCTCTGCAGGCGTGTGTGACCCCGAGAGCACGCCCCACGCCAGGGTGACCTTCAGGAACCTTCCGAGACAAGTCAGGCAGCTCTGTGCTTGAGGTTCTCACGGCGCCCTGCTGGCCGCCTGCAGCTCAGCCACTTGGGGCTTCCACAGTCAGACAGCTTGGAGCGGGGCCAAGCATGAGTGTGTGTGTTGTATGTATACCTCTGTGTGTGTATGTACATGCATGTGTGTGTACATGCAAATATGTACTGTGTGTATCTGCAGTGTATATGTACTTATGTATATGTATGAATATGTGTGTATGTGTATACACGTGCTGTGTACATCTGTATAGGCACAGGCATGTGTATGTATTTATGTACAAATGTATATGAACAATTGTATAAATACGCATGTGTGCACAAATGTGTATGTAAATGTGCCTGTGTATATATGTATATGCATGTATCTGTAAGATTTACACATACATATGTGTATATGTATGTACATGTAGGTGAATATTCACATTTGCCTGTGTATTTGTGTATATATTGGTGTGTGGGTGTATGTATATATCTGTGTGTATGTATGTATGTATACATGTATGTGTATATGTCTGCATTTATAGACACACATTTATATCTGTGTACATATGTGTATTCATGTATATATAGGTGTGTGTATCTATGCATGTCTATGTAAATTTGTGTTCCATACATATATGCATGTGTATGTATATGAATGTGTATTTTATAAGTATGTATATGTGTGTATATGTATGCATGTCTAAGTGTGTGTATGTTCATTTGCATACATATGCATGCACATATGTATCTACGTGTGTATGTGTATATATGTGCATGCATGTATACACCTGTTTATGCGTGTGCATGTGCGCACTGTGCACATGTGTGTGCATACACATGTATGCATACATATGTGTATATGTGTATTTCGTGTACATGTTGTGTATGTGTGTTTATAAGTACACATGTGTCCATGTGTGTATGGGTGTGTATGTATGCATATGTGCATGTGTGTGTTTCTAGCTACACATGCATGCATACATATATGTGTATGTGTGCCTGTATGTATATTGTGCACATGTGCATGTATGGATGCATGTATGTGTGTATGTATGCATGTTTGCAAATATGTGCATATATCGCAGTGATGGATATGTGCAGACATATATGTGTGTGTACATACACATGTGTGCTCATGTTGTGCATGTCTGTATGTGTGCATGTATGCGTGTACATATACAGATATGACTGTCTACTTCTGTGTGCATATCTGTGTGTGTACATGTATGGGTACTGGTACATATGTATATGCAGGTATGTCTATATATGTACATGCTCATATATCTCCATGTAAGTGATACTAGTGCACAGTACATTTCTTAGAAATTCCTCAGTTGAAGTTTTGCTGTCTCAGTTTCTATTACTTTAAAAAAATGTTTATTTTAATCTGCTCGAGAGGCACAGTGACAGAGAGAGAGAGATTTTTAAAGATTTACTTATTTATTTGAAATCAGAGTTACACAGATAGAGAAGGAGGGAGGGAGAGTCTTCCATCTGCTGGTTCACTCCCCAGTTGGCCACAACTGGAGTTGTGCCGACGGGCACCCATATGGAATGCCAGCACTGGCGGCGGCTTTACCCACTGTGCCACAGTGCTGGCCCTAAGAGTGACCTCTTAAATCTGCTGGTTCACTCCCCAAAGGACAGCAATGATCAGGGCTGGGCCCCTGCAGCCTAGGGCTCTGTCCAGGTCTCCCACAGAGTGGCAGGGACCCACGCACCGGAGCCTCCACTGGCTGCTTCCCAGGTGCATCCGTAGGGCGCTGGGGGTGGGAGCCGAGGTGGGAAACCCCGGCACACAGGATGTGCATGTCTCCATGTCCCAAGAGGCGGCTTAACCCACTGTGCCACAGGGCCTGCCCCTGTGTTGCCTTTACACGGCTTGTCCTCCAGAACCGGTACCTGAATTCCAAGTTTTGACCGTCTGCGAGGATAAGCATTTAACTGCACGATAGAGACTGGAAAGCGGCTGTGCACATTGTAGAAGAGGAATCGGAGAGACGAGGTCGTCTAATAGACGTTGTTTTATTATGCAGTTTATTTTAAGGAAATTTAATAGAGAGGTTCCTTTAATAGAAACTTTCTCTAGAAATGCAGCACTTATTGATATGTAGACCATGTTCCTCTCTCACTCAAGTGGTTTTCTGAAGGGCAATATCTAGGAATTTGCCAATTAAACAGACTTGACTGTCAGAGCCTCCCCTTCCATCACCGGAGCTGAGCTGGGGGAATGCGTGAAGCCAAAGCGTGTCTCAGCACCTCGGCTGCAGGAGGAGACGGAGACAAGAAAACTGAGCCCTGTGTCTAACTCACGTGAGAGGTCCAGGTGACACAGGAGGTCCACACAACGCAGGAGGTCCACGCGACACAGGAGGTCTACGTGACATGAGAGGTCCACGTGATGTGGGAGGTCCACGTGACATGGGAGGACTATGCGACACAGGAGTCCACGTGATGTGGGAGGTCCACGTGACATGGGAGGTCCACGTGGACTAGCTTCCTCCAGCTGAAACACGAGGCAAACAGACTGTTCTGCCTGATGGGAATGTGAGCTCCCAGACCGCCCATCAGCACTCAGAAAATTGATCTGCGAAGTCCTGTCAACCCCAGAAGGCAGGCAAGCACAGAGGTACAGCGTGGTCTCGGCACAACACACACTCCGTACATGGGCTGCCCACTTATGGCCACACCTGTTTACCGAATGAGAAAATATCTCTCGCTGCTTCAAAGAAAAGACACCCAAGACTCGGGGCCACGGAGCAGCGATCAGAAATGGTAGCGGGAGGGGACGGGACACAAAGCAGCCACCAGAGCTGAAGGTGACAAACATGGCAGCCCACAGTGCTGAGCTCATGAAAGTCCTGTGCACACCCCGTGAAAATTCACAATGGCAGAGGCCACCACGCAGTGATTCCACAAAGATCCAGAAACACAGTAAATGCAAGACAAAGGTCGCATCGCGTCCCCCAAACAGGAACCACGGTCTTGCCTCACTGCCCTGGAGTGCAGGCCTCGGGACCCCGCCAGGAGCTGTCCCCTGCCCTCCCAGCTGCTGTCCCAGCGACAAGAGCTCCCAGGACTGCACCTGCACCCACACGCGGCCCCTCACACAGCCCCTTCCTCTGTGCCTCAGTCATTTCACAGCAGGGGCCGTGTTTATTTAATTTGTGAGCCCTCAGCCCTGAATCGAGCTCCTGCCTGGTTCACAAAGGGTGTGCACTCAATAGGATGTTGCTTGAATGAATAATTGTTGAGATATTCAGCAGAAAACACTGGCCAGCCAATGAAGTAGTAATTGCTTCCAGCCCCAGCTCTTTCAAGGCAATTCAATTCCATTCAGACTAATTCAATTCCACTTCACTCGACAGACAACTGCTAAAGACCTTGCTGTGCCTGCGAGAGAGACGTAAGTGGAGTTTTGACCTGCGCTGTCTCCTCCACGGCCTTAGCACTTTGCCAATAAAGGCACAGTTTCGGTGGACAACAGGAAATTAGTTACGAGGGCGTAGAAGTCATAGCTGAGCTCCGGGTTTGTGGGAAGAAAATAAGAGTAAGTGGATAAAAGCTGTGTCCTCCAGCACCACGCCCACTGCACAGCAGCAAAGACCCAGGCGTCGGTTTGGACAAGAGCCTACTGTCTCTCCTAAGCTTTCTCCAAACAGGGCCTCACTGGGCGGAACCGAGCGGTGCTTCCCTGTGTGCCGGCACCAGTGCTCCTCGGAACCCAAAAGCAGCCGCTGGGGTAATTCGCTGTGTTCTGTGGGGGAGCGAGGAGCAGTGCCCGAGTCGGGCTCCACAGTGGTTCGACACGGCCGTGTTTCTGTGCAAGCAACTCCCAACTCACCTCATGGAGCCGGACACACAGGGATGTGACTAACAGTGCCGCAGGACAGCCACCGTGGCCTCCCAGAGACTCTGTTAACAGCTCAGCTCTCGGACGCTGGGCTCACTTCTCACCGATCCGCAGAGCTCACGGGCAGTGGGGAAGAGCCCTCCTCTGAGATGAGGGAGCCTCTCCCCTCTCCGGCTAAGAGAGCTCCACATCGACAGATTCCCCGCAGACAGAGGGGCGCGCCTTCAGGATGGGGTGGGGGCAGGCAGGGGCCCCTTACGGGGGACACAGCTCCACTGCATCCGGGTCCCCTGGGTGGGGGGGACACAGGCAGAGAATGCCAGCTCCTGACCCCGGCTCAAGTGCGCACGGCAGGGAAACCCTTCAGCGGCATCTCCTCTGGAGTTTCTCCCACACCTAAGATTCAAAGATCCCGAGGCAAAGGCTGCAAGGCCAGGACAGGACAAAGCAGCCTGGCCCTGGCCGCTGCGACACGCCTGTGCCCTCGGCGCACGGCCCAGGCCCTGGCCTGGGCTCGGTTCCCGCCTCTCCATCTGCCCCTCGTGCGCACTCGCCCCGGGTCTGTTTCGGACACTTCAAGTTCTCCCCGAGCTCACGACACCTGCACACGCCCTCTGCCCTCTGCACAGCTGGCCCTGTGCGGGCTGGCGTCTCAGAGAACCACTCGGGGGCCCCCAGCTCCTCAGACTCAGCCCCCAGCCCTCTCGCCCCGACACTATCCACCGCGTGCAGCAGAGTCTCATGGCAGACGTGGGGAGGGCCCAGTGGACAAACAGCGCCCGTCTCGGCGGTCGGAAGTGCCGCTGGGCCAGCTCTGCCCGGGTGCACCTGACATGAACAAACGAGGATGCCCGCCAGGTGTCACTGAGGCTGGGCTCGGAGCTGGCGCCCTGGGAGGTTCAGTGACTGCACAATTGGCCATTTTTGAAGTATTACAGATTAGAAGGAGCCAAGCAGACGGGCTGGCCTGTGTCTCAGGGTCTCCGTTCCCCTCGGGGATACCTGCGCGTGTTCATTCACCCACTGTGTGACTTCATCTTGCTTAGGGAGCTCCCGTGTTTTACAGCATTGAAAAGGGGGTGTTCGCATCACAATCGCATTCTCCTGGTTTCACATTCCCATTTGTCCCCCAGAGGAAGAGAATTCTGTTCAAAACCTGGTGTCTGCATCTATATACACAATGAATATCATGCGATGCATAGCTTCCTGAACTAACTGACAAGCGTTGACATCTCTATAAGGCTCTACGGCCGCCTTTCCCATGGGCACACATGTCGCTGGCTGTCAGCGTCCAGTGGGCTCTACCCACCTTGCAGTGCATCTGCGATGTTTCACCCTGGCTATGAACTGTGGCTTTCAGAACCCTCCCTCTGCTGTCTCTTCTTGGACAACCACAGCCATGATAAACGCCTCTGAATCTACCTCATTAACAGGCACAGCTGATGTTTTAGAAGCGCAGAGTCTCACAAGTAACGCCCAGTGCTTGTGGTCCAGGTCTCCGATCTCAAAGTGCACAGCTCAGGACCGTCCACAACGCGTCCAGGTCTGGAGGCTGCACCTGGGGGGCCCCTGGCCCGAGGGTGCGGCCCTGGCTTTATCAGGAAGCTGGAAACCATGGTTGCTCAGGTGAGCCTGCGGCGTAAGCCGAGCACCTGTGTCTTCCACATCCATCTGTGTCCAAGGTGACAGACAAACCCTCCATCACCAGGAGCGCGGGCCGAGACAACCACACGTGCACAGTAACAGAACGTGTTCCTTTTCCACGCACTCTCAGACACCTTCCCTGCACAGCAGCGATGAGGAAACCACACCAAAGCCCAGCGCATCTCCCGCTGCAGCAAACTAAGCACTGTTACTATTTTCCTAATTTGTTCCTGAAAATAACTGAGACAGGAAACACAAAATTCCTTCAGAAACAATATCTTCTTCCAATTACCGGGAATCAAATGATACCTGTTATGACAATTTCGCCAGAGTACAAACATCAAATGTAAGAAAATAAGCATCATTTTCCCCACATTGTAGAACTGTCTCTTTTTTTGGTAGATTTATTTATTTGAAAGGCAGAGTTAGACAGAGAGGGAGAGACCGACAGAGAGGTCTTCCACCTGCTGGTTCACTTCCCAAATGCCTGCAATGGCCGGAGCTGGGCCTATCTCAAGCCAGGAGCCAGGAGCTTCTTTGAGGGATCCCACGTGGGCTCAGGGGCCCAACCACTTGCACCATTTCCACTGCCTCCCCAGGAACATTAGCAGGGAGCTGGATGAGAAGTGGAGCAGCTGGGACATATGGGATGCCGGCACTGTAGATGGTGGTTTCACCTATGATGCCACAGCACCGGCCCCGTACCCCTGAGTCTATACCCTTCATTAGCAGCCACAGAAAACTGAATGGTGAAATTATCCAGTAAGAGGGCTCAAGATTGAAAAAAAAAAAAACACCTTCAGTGTGCTGAAGAGGAATTTTAGAACTGACAGACACAAAACTTCAAAAGTATCTACACAGCTTAACAACCACGCAAGTCATTAAAATGTCTACTTAAAGTAGACAGATTTATAAAATTAGCAAAGCAACAAACTTGTTCTAACTAATATACATTCTTTAAATGTGTTTATTATTTAGCAGGCAGAGACAAAAGTAAAGGAAGAGAGAAAGAGAGAGAGATCGTCCATCTCCTTGTTCACTCCCCGGCTGGCTGGGACAGCCAAGTCTAGGCCAGCCCGAAGCCAGGAGCTTCTTCCAGGTCTCCCACAGGGGTGCAGGGGCCCAAGCACTTGGACCATCTTCTGCTGTTCTCCCAGGTGCATTAGCAGGGAGCTGGATCAGAAGTGAAGCAGCCCGAACTCCAGCTGCCACTCTGATACAGATGTCGACGCCCCAAGTGGAGCCCGATCCGCAGTGCCACAACACCAGCTTGCTAGGACGTTTTGTAGTGAATTCTAAAGTCCATTTTAGCCCCATTTTAGTTTTCTTTCTTTTTGGTGGAAACAAGTTCCCACGGATAGAGGACAGTGCTGTGGCATAGCAGGTGAAGCCACCCATTGTGACACTGGCCTGCCATCTGGGTGCCGGTTCAAGTCCTGGCTGCTCCACTTCTGAGCCAGCTCCCTGCTAATAGCCTGGGAAAGCAGAAGATGGCCCAAGTGTTTCAGCACCTGCACCCACATGGGAGACCTGGAGGAAGCTCCTGGCTTCGGACTGGCTCAGAGCTGGACACTGTGGCCATCTGGGGAGTGAACCAGAGGATGGAAGATCTCTGTCTTCCCCTAACTCTTTCATATAAATCCCATGGGGAGACATTTTCAAAAGAAAGCAAAATCTCCATAGTACCGCAGCGAGCGCTGACTGACGCGTGGCTGCTGGACTTCAGTGGCGCCCGTGTGAGCCCTCCGTGTTCATTACGTGTGCTGAGCTGACAGGTACACAGCACGGCGTCACGTGTGTGTGCACTGAGCTTCCTGTAATGAGTAAATGGAGCGTGTGATCCACGCGCAGCAGCACCAGCCACAACTCTGAGGTTGACATTCGAGTGCTCTTAGGAGTCTGTTTGTCAAAAGCCGTCCATTTGGAAATAAAACTAAAGGCAGACTGAGCGAGCCATTCCAGAGGGCACGGCCCTGCGGGCTTAGACCGCTCCGCGAGGAATCAATTATTTATCGTGCTGGTTCACAGAGTTCACTGCACTCAACACAAAAGCCTCCCCTTCCAGGTAGGCTCCAGGGTTGGGATGAAGAGAGCACCTGGGGCCACTGCTTGCTGTCCAGGGTGGCCTGCAACTGCAGACTGGACTCTGCCAGCCCAGGCCAGGCGGTCATCAGCGGGGCAGGGATTGGTTTCTGGGTGACACAGCACTCGCTCACCCCCAGGAAATGCCGAATCTCGTCACCACCAGCTGTGACAAAGCTGCTCTTTGAAACCCTGCCATTTTCAGCCGTCAGGAAAAAGGGATCTTAACCGTTCCCCTTTATGTCTAACCCCCGGGGCACTTTGTGTCCAAGAGCCAAGTCCATCTCTGTGAGATCCTGAAATATTCATAGGACATAAAGAGGATCGCCAAGTGCTCAGACAGGGGTAGGCACTGTGGCACTGGCATCCTATGTGGGCTCCGGTTGGAATCCCACTGCTCCACTTTGGATCCAGCCCCCTGCTGATGGCCTGGGAAAGCAGTAGAAGATGGCCCAAGTGCTTGGGCCCCTGCACCCAGGTGGGAGACCTGGAAGAAGCTCCTGGCTTCGGCTTGGCCAGCCCTTGCTGTTGTAGCCATTTGGGGAGTGAAGGAACATATTGAAGTCCTCTCTCTCTCTCTCTCTCTCTCACTCGTTCTAACTCTGCCTTTCAGGTAAATAAATCCATTCTTTTTAAAAATAAAAATAAAAAAGGCAAAGAAGAAGTGCTCAGATGCCTGCATCCTACCCAGACCAGAAGCAGCGCCGTCCACTCTGACCCCGGCCGCAGGTGTAAGTGTGATAGCTGAGCCTTTGCCCACTTCCCGGACCTGGGCCATCAGGGCTCCAGACAGCACAGGTGCAGACTGCTCGAACCCTGCGCTGCAAAGGCACCTGTGGGTCAGCACCAGGGAGAATGACAGCATGTGACTGGGCTGGGAGGAAGCCTGGGCCCCTCCAAAGTTGGCCTCGGAGTCCACCACAGCGCAGGGGGCTGGGAACGACAATTGAGCTCCCCAGGCCCTGGTCTGCTGTCTCCAACCAGGGCCCAAAGGGTCAGAAACAAGCAGAGGAGCTCCTCAGAGGGAGCAGGATCAGGTCCCAGGGGCAAGGGTCTGGGGTCGGATGGGAGGGGCAGAGCTCCACCAATCAGCATGTGAAATGCACTCAACCACCCAGGCCAGGCTCTGCATGTGGTCCAAACCTCCCTCCAGGTTCTTAGCCCTGGCGAGAGCCACCTGCTGACATCTCCGGCTGCATCCTTATCTAATTACTTTTAGAGTTTCAGTTCAGAAAGCCAAAAACGCTCATGAAAAGCCAGTTGGAGAGACCGGCTGCCATGGCGGCCAGCAGGGACAATGGCTTCCCCACTGCGGCCTCGTGTGTTACAGACGATGCCCAGCAGGAAGCGGTAAGACCCCAGGGTCCCCAGCCCCATGCTCACTGGTTTTTTGAGCAAATCAGTGTTCTCGCTCAGAAGACAGCCCCAGCTGATGTCAGAGAAAGGCGGGAGAGTGCCCCGGGGCACCGTGGCAGAAAGACAGGGGTCACACCTGGGGCCAGTGAGCGTCTCAGTCCCCGGCAGCCCTCAGGCCCCGTTCAAGGCCAGGACACCCGTGCCACACTGCCATTCCACTATCAAGGGTGAGGGCACCCCCGGCAAGCCTGTGACCCCCACCTGCCCATTTTCCAGATGGCACGGCACCAAGGACCCGGCTTCTGCAGAATCCTCGCCTGGGGACCCTCCATCCTCTAACTAGAGATTACCAGAAATGATCAGGTGTGGACGCTGTAACCCTCCACAGCTTGGAGGACAGAGAACAAACCATCTGAGCTCACGAGTCCCTGTGGGTGGGGCGGAGCACCCATCCCGTATTCGGATGCACGTGGCTACGCCTGGGCTGATTTGGCAAGGATGCCTGTGGTGTGAACCAGTATCCAGAACAATTGCACCTGACACGTCTCTGTTTGTGGTGGGAGTTTCTTTTTTTAGACTTTTAGCATTTTTTGCACAACACTGACATTAGCACTTTGTCTTTTAGACGTAGACTTCTCCTCTAGGCAGGCTGTATTATGTCACCCACACTGTATTTCACAAAAACACCAGCGTCTTTGGAACCCCTGGGCTGGAAGGGACTTCGGGGGATCCGTTCACTCCAGCCCCGCCTGGGCACAGGCAGACACCGACATCCTGAACACAGAGAGACCTCCCCACCCCTCCACCACGCTTCTCGGCATGACATTCCAAGTTCTTTATTAGGTCTATTTATTCCCGAAAACCATAAAACCTTAATGAAGTTGAATGTTCTGAGACACCAAGAGCCCCATCAGAGCGGAGTCCTGCTGATCTGCCCTCGGCTGTTCACCCAGCGGGCCTCCCGGGGCATCACTCACGTCAGGAGATGAAGCGCCGCGTGACGATCTCCTGCAATAGTGCAGGATTCACTCGTCCTCAACGCAGCTTATGTTTCTCCTCCAACGAAAACACCAGGCGTCTGGAAATTCATTTTAAAACTTGGATCACGCGAGCTTTAACACCCACCTGTTCGGCCCACTGCTGACCTCTGGGGCAAACATGAACTGAGCCTATGTCCATCACAAGGCTGTTAGGAAGTGTTCTCTCTACTCAGGCCCCAGTGTCCCCTTGCTGGAGTGGACCCCAGGCCCCTCCACCCTGTGATGGGTGAGTCCCAGTGTCCTGCTGGAGTGGACCCCAGGCCCCCAACCCCTGGCCCCTCCACACTGTGATGGTGGGTCCCAGTGTCCTGCTGGAGTGGACCCCAGGCCCCCAACCCCTGGCTCCTCCACACTGTGATGGTGGTTCCCAGTGTCCTGCTGGAGTGGACCCCAGTCCCTCACCCCCTGCCCCCTCCACACTGTGATGGTGGGTCCCAGTGTCCCCCTGCTGGAGTGGACCCCAGGCCCTTCCACCCTGTGATGGGTGTGTCCCAGTGTCCTGCTGGAGTGGACCCCAGGCCCCCAACCCCTGGCCCCTCCACACTGTGATGGTGGGTCCCAGTGTCCTGCTGGAGTAGACCCCAGTCCCCTACCCCCTGGCCCCTCCACACTGTGATGGTGGGTCCCAGTGTCCCCCTGCTGGAGTGGACCCCGGGCTCCCTCCCCCTGCCCCCTCCACACTGTGATGGTGGGTCCCAGTGTCCCCCTGCTGGAGTGGACCCCGGGCCCCCACCCCTTGCCCCTCCACACTGTGATGGTGGGTCCCAGTGTCCCCCTGCTGGAGTGGACCCCAGGCCCCCACCCCTGGCCCCTCCACACTGTGATGGTGGGTCCCAGTGTCCCCCTGCTGGAGTGGACCCCAGGCCCCTCCACCCTGTGATGGGTGTGTCCCAGTGTCCTGCTGGAGTGGACCCCGGGCCCCCTCCCCCTGCCCCTCCACACTGTGATGGTGGTTCCCAGTGTCCCCCTGCTGGAGTGGACCCCAGCCCCCACCCCTGCCCCTCCACACTGTGATGGTGGTTCCCAGTGTCCCCCTGCTGGAGTGGACCCCAACCCCCACCCCTGCCCCTCCACACTGTGATGGTGGTTCCCAGTGTCCCCCTGCTGGAGTGGACCCCAGGCCCCCACCCCTGTCCCTCCACACTGTGATGGTGGGTCCCAGTGTCCTGCTGGAGTGGACCCCAGGCCCCCACCCCCAAGCCCCTCTACACTGTGATGGTGGGTCCCAGTGTCCCCCTGCTGGAGTGGACCCCAGGCCCCCACCCCTGTCCCTCCACACTGTGATGGTGGGTCCCAGTGTCCCCCTGCTGGAGTGGACCCCAGGCCCCCACCCCCAAGCCCCTCTACACTGTGATGGTGGGTCCCAGTGTCCCCCTGCTGGAGTGGACACCAGGCCCCCTCCCCCTGTCCCTCCACACTGTGATGGTGGGTCCCAGTGTCCCCCTGCTGGAGTGGACCCCAGGCCCCCTCCCTTTGTCCATCCACACTGTGATGGTGGTTCCCAGTGTCCTGCTGGAGTGGACCCCAGGCCCCCACCCCTGCCCCTCCACACTGTGATGGTGGGTCCCAGTATCCCCCTGCTGGAGTGGACCCCAGGCCCCCACCCCTGCTCCTCCACACTGTGATGTGCTCATCATCGACTTCCAGTCATCCCTCCCCTCTCACTCTCAGCCAACACCGATCTAAAATGTTATTGATTGCTTTGGTCCATTCAGCGTCCCAGACATCATTTTACGTGATATTTCTTCTTAATATAGTACCTCCTGTCTTTTATAAATCAGAAACACTGAATGATTTCCTTTTGCACAAGATGATGTGCTTTACAAAATTGGAATCTTTTTACTGATTCCTTATTTCAGCTTTATCAACATTATTAAATTTGCCAATGCAATTGATGAGTTACAGCTTTGTGCTGACAGCGGACTATGTGAAGTCGTAAGTAACAGGATCCAAAGTAAACAGTGGTGATGGGGCTGGACTTCTACCGCAGCTGCTGGTCAGCAGCACTCCCGCGTGTTGGCTGGAAGGCCTTCCGTGCCTTCACTGCCATTTGTACGCCCTCTGAACCACGTCACAGCGACGGCGTGCATCTCACTGGTCTCTCGTGTGATGAGTTTTAATAGACCAATAGGGAAATTAGGGTTCCCAGAAAAATGGCATGGGAAGTACACAGATTGCCCATTTTCCCCAGCCCCCAAAGCACAGCGTGTCCCTTACCAATATTTCCGCCAGCAGAGCACTGATTGTAACCCATGAAGCTACACTGGCCTGTCAGTAATCCCTGCAGGCCACAGCTTGCACATGGCTCCACTGTGGAGGCTGGGCATTCCACAGGCTTGGAATGAGCACCCACCCTCGCAGCACTGCATGGAGAAAGGTCGCTGCCTGCGAATCCCTGGTCTCCACCAGCGGATGTGTCCCTCCCCAGCCGCTGGCCGCCACCCAGCTGTCCATGGGCTGCTTGGAATGTCCGAGAGCTGGAGTCACACGGCACGGCGCCTGCTCAGCTGGCTTCCTCCACTCTGTGATAGGCAGGAGGACGCCCACTCACCCTTCCAGACGGGGCAGCTCCACTCTATCACTCAGTAGCACTGCCCGGTCTGCACGCGCCAGAGTGCAGGTGTTGGCCTACTGCAGGACACCTCACTCGCTTCCCCGAGGAATGGTGATTACGTAGCCGCCTGCATGGGCACCGCTTTCCACTCCGGGGAGACCAAGTAGGAGAGACCCCAGGCCCCCCCACAGCAACCACACCCAAGACGTCTGCCGTGCCCTTAATGTCGCATTTCCGATTTCTGGGGCCCATCCACAGAGCCGTCAGCCACACCATTACAAAGAGCCTGACGTGGTAACCGCCAAGCCAGGCCAGCCTGGCTAATGACCTTCAGAGGTCTCGCTGTCCCAGTGGAGCCCGCCGTGCTCTCTTCCCCAGACACGCCTGCTGCCATCCTGGTTCCCACGCTGCAACCCTAGTTGTTGCATTTTGACTTAAGCTTCAAGCCAAGCAAAACTTCTCTGCTCTTATACTTCCCACTGGACACGAAATAAGAGGGTCGGTTACATTCACACCCTTCATCCTACCAAGATGACACACAGTACCCCGTCCTTGAACACACAGCCACGCTATCCACTGCACCTGGGGACCCCACACCTGGAGCAGCCCTGTGACGCTCCACACTGCTACAAAGCAGACCCGCAAAGCACAGTTCCAGAAAATTCACACAGATCCCCAGAGGCTTGCTAACACCAAGAGCACGGGTTTGATGTGAGCAAAGCATCATGGGGCCTTGAGAAACCCACGCAATGAACACCTCCACTTAGACAGGTGCCCCTGGAACACTCCCCATGTGGCGAAGGGCAGGCCGAGGGGCCCCGGACAGCGGGCTCTGCAGCGGGCACAGCACAGAGCCACATCAGCTCGTTAGGACAACGCACTCTTCGGTGAGCAGCCGGGCCAGCAGGAGGCCAGTCCTGCATTTCCATGTGCAGCACACATCAGACCTCACAGGTCAGGAGAAGAGCAAAGCGCTTCCCAACTTGGAGACGTTGCGGGAGTTTCCTAAAGCTCGGTGGACGTGTGTGGTTTCATTTAGTCATGTGCTTTTCTTTTAATGTACAGTAAAACACGGCTAACTTAAACTAGGAATCTTTTTATCTATTTGGAAAGCAGGCTTCATCCTGGCCTCCCACATGGGAGGCAGGCACCTAAGTACCTGAGCCATGTTCTGCGCACTTCCGAGGCACACTAGCAAGAAACTGGATTGGAAGCAGAGCAGCCTGATTTAATCCAGCACTCCAGTACCAGATGCTGGGTCATAAATGGTTTAACCTCCGTGCCACAGCGCCAGCCCCTCCATTAAGAATCTGGAAGCTGTGTGAAGTGAGATGTATTGGAAACGTTTATTTTTCTGTTGTTCCGCAGGGTTGTTGTGTTGGTGTAGCGATGGTTTTTTAGAAATAATCTTGAACGTTGTCTTCTCTCTGCATACCCTTGAAAAACTTAAGTACCAAAAAGAAAAAAAAAATCTGCTCTCTGGAGGTGTAGGTATGATAAATGTTGGGAAAGAAGCTTTTAAAAGTTTATTTTCCCCTACAGCTAATGGTTTATTTAGGCTTTCCTTTTTAATCTACTGTGAACATATTTTTCCATATTTGATTATATAAATAATACATGATCACTATGAAAAATGATACAATTATCAAGAGGAGACGGTTTACTCACTTGAATAACCAAAGATAACCACGCAGTAACATTTAGTGGGAATAATGTTGCATATTCCTACAAGGCATATATAAATATATGTCATACTTACCACATTCTTTTAAAGTAAACTTTGTATTTCACCGCACTTTTTGAGGCTGATAACTGTATTTCATGTATTGAGAAATGTTTATGGAAAATCCACCACTTGCAAGTCACTATGCTAATTGGTTTGGAACAAAAAATTAATACATAAAATGTGGCCCCAAAGAGGCTGCGGTCTGAGAAGTGGGGTGAAACACCTTCAGCAACAACCCAGTGACTTCCACATGGACCACGACACCTGGCACCATCCTCCAGAGAGAACCCAAACCCCATACATCAGGTCAACCTCCCTCTAGCAGACCCAGCCTGCCTCCACACCACTGCTCGCCCACGCACCAGAGGCCCCAACCCTGTCTCTACTGTAGGTGGCGAGAGGGAGACTCAGGGCTGAGCTTCCAGTATGGACTCCGGGTGCCAACACAGAGCAGTCAGCGTCAAGCACATGGAAAGTTTGCTGGAATCCCACCTCTAGGTGGCAGGAAGAAACAAACAGCATCGGACCTATCGCTTCTCAACGGAAATCTTTTCAGAATGGAGACAAAGTATTAAGTGTTTTTCATTGCTGAACAAGTGAGCAGGATGCACCTCTAAGTCCAAGAGTTTTGATGCTTCTCTTTCCTTAGAAGCTAACAGATTCTCCTGATGCCAAAAGGCTTAATGTTTAGACAGGAGGATTTGTGCACTTGCTGTTGTTGTTCTGAGCAGCAACACCAGGATTCTGAAAACAAGTGGTCGGGAATGATTGGATGAGGAGCTCTGCTCAAGTGGGGGACCCCGCTGTGGCGAAGGAGCGGTCTCCCCGTGGCTGCCATCACTCACCCTGGCTCAGCTCAGGTAGATGCAGGAGATCACCGAGCGGAGAGATGGAGCCCTCCGGCGATTTCCGTTCCACAGTATAGTCGACAGTTTATTCTAATTCGTGCAGCACATTTTTACTCTGCATATGTACGGCGGATCATAAGGAACGGCAAACATTCTGTGAATAAACAGGAATTACCCACTTGGAGACAGGAACCATGTCTACCCTGAAGGTGCAGCCTAACTCAGCCAGCGTAGCTGTGAAACAGGTTCCCAAGGCCTCCTTTACAATACAGGAATCCTGGAAGTCAGGGGATGGAGATAAACGGCCGGAAGTCACACAGCAGCCTGCAGGAGACCCGGATTCAAACTCAGGGAACAGGATTTCAGGTCTTTCTGTCCCCACTACTCCGCTAGTCCACCTTTTGTGTTCCATTGCAAACGTGCACACAGATGCGGTAAAGACAAACAGCAAACAAAACTAAAACTGTGGCCAGGATGCCGTCGGCTATTTCAGAGCTCAGCTCAGTGGCACAAGCCTGGCCGTGGAGCAACGTGAGTGCAGCATTCTCACTGTTCCTGGGATGCCGACGTGGGAGTGTCATGTCTTAACACGTGCACTGGTTCACTAAAGGCCCACTGCATTACACACAATTAAAGCAAAAATGTATGCACATACATGTACACACGTGTACACACAGGGAGACGGAGAGGGAGAAACGTGACTATGCAATGAATTATCTCTAACAACAAGGAAGTAATAAAGTGAGTGATATGTGAGTTAAGGATTAAATGATGTTATATCCAAAGATGGGATACACACATGAAATGTAACAAAAATAAAGTATGCATGGAATTCAAAGACCTTTCGGACTAATATAAACCCATCTTTCAACTCAAGGCTCCAGGAACCCTCTGAACCACCCTCATCCGCTTTCCTAAACTTGACCCAAAGAACAAACTACTGCAGGCCAAGCTCAAGACAAGGGTAAAAGTAACAGAGAGATGGAGGGGCAGCAGCAACGGCCTGGAGTCCATCCCCAGCACGCACTGGTAACCCAGACGCCAGCACATGGGGTGGGAAAAGCGTGCAGGGGATGGCGGGTGCTATGGGAACACCGATGCTTGCCCAGTGCTCGGAGGTGCTGCATGGAGCCAGGGACCACTCAGCCCAGCGCCTGGAGGTGCTGCACGGAGCCAGGGACCCCTCATTCTAGCACTGGAAGCACTGCCCAGTGCCTGTGGGTGAAACATGGAGCCAGCGACCACTCAGGAAACCTTGGCGCTCTCACTGAACATCAGCGCACGGGAGATGACACAACCTCACCCAGCCCTGAACATGGACACTCCGTGTCAGCCAGGGTGGTGGTCCCAAGCTCCAAGTTCAGAAGCAACAGTAGAAAAAAGCCTCCCCTGGCCCCACGCACGGGCACCATCTCTTACCCACAATGCATGGTGATGAACCCAGCCCAGGCTCGACTCTGCCTCAGCCCACAAAGTGAACTGTTTATACTGAACGCAATGCGGTCGCTAACTTGATGGGAAGCGTGAAGGCCTGGGTGGCAGCAGAGAGACGCGAGTTGGGGTAAAATCATGAGAAGCCTAAAAGGCAAACAGTCTCAGAGCTCCAGCTGCTGAGCTAGTCAGGGCGGTGAGACCTGCGACCCACTGAAGTCCAAGGTGTCGCCCGCTGGCTGGGAGACACCGCGGCACACAGCGCACGTCACAGCCTCCACTCCGACCTGACATGTGGGAGGCGGATCTTCACATTAAACTCCTTCCCCCGACGCTGTTCAAAAGGCTAATTAGGTGGGCATTTTCATCAAGATGCTAAAAGTAATTAAGTGTTTGTGGTGTGCTGTATGTGAACGCCTCTCTACAAAGCACCCACGATCTTCAGGTGAAACTTGTTAACCTGTCACACACTACCGACTGCTAGCGCGTGCCAAAGTGCTCCATGACCTCAGAGATCAGCGGAACAGCCAACCCAAGCAGCCCCAGGCCCTGGGTCCGCAGAGCGACCTGGAAGAAATGCGGGGAGGGGAAGAGGCCAGCGCTCCTTGGGACAGGGGAGCGTCGGCTCTCGCGGTTCCTCCTGCACCGGCACTGACCCGCGGCTCCCAGGGCAGCCATGCTGTGTGGACATCAACAGGAAGGTGGAATCGTCTCCCCAGCCTGCACTCACTAGATCATTTCTCAGACTGAAAGAACAAGTCGACATTGAGATATTTTGAAAGAACTGGGCTGGTGTTGTGACACAGGGGGTTCATCTGCCGACAGCCACGCCAGCATCCCATACGGGTGACGGTTCATGTCCCAGCTGCTCCACTGCCGATCCAGCTGCCTGTTAATAGCCTGAGATAAGCAGAAGGCGATGTAGTACCTGGGACCCCGCTACCCCTGTGTGAGACCAGGATGTAGCTCCTGGGTTCAGCCTGGCTCAGCCCTGGTTGTTGTGGCCAATTGAGGAGTGAACCAGCAAATGCAGGAGCGCTCTCTCCTCTCTCTGTAACTCTCTGAATTAAAAAACAAAAAACAAAAAAAACAACTTCAGGAAAAAATGGAGGAGGGGAAGGAAGAGAGGGAGTCAGGAGGGGCGGGAGTAAGGGAAGGGGGGTGAGGAGGGGAGAGGGAGTGGAGGGGGAGGGAAATGAAGAGGGGGAAGGGGGAGGGGAAGAACAGCCACAGTGCAGGAATCAGATGGGCCAGCCACTATCCCCCGCCCCCGCCCGCCCTGAGTGTACCCACCTGACCAGCAGGAGGGAAGATGAAGCCGTGACTTAGCAAATCTGTCCCCAGCAGAAGGGCAGGGAGAGGGCCATGTTCACGCGTGGAAAGAGCAAACTCTCCATGCAGAAACACATGGAGAGAAACTCAACTCCATGGGGAGCAAACTGAGCCAGAAACAAAAACTCACACCAGGGTGAAGCTCAAGAACAGGAAAGTCAATCCCAGCAGTGGGAGGAGCCATGACTGGGGGTGGGGGCGGCCACGGGAACTCTCCCAGGCAGGGGGCATCCCTGCCTCGCGTCCTGGGTGGCGGCTGCATGGGTTCGGCCCGTAGCTGTGCAGGAAGCTCAGCGCGCGGGGGGTTTGCGTCCATCGGCTACGTGTGAGTGGACTCTACAGACGGAGGGGCCGCTTCTCAACACACAGCCACAGGATCAAAGGAAAGAGGCACCAGACAGCACAATTCATGCAGTGATGCACAGAACCCAGGGATTTGGAGGTTTTCCCCCGTGGCTTTGTGATTGCAGAACGAAGGTGGGAGAAAGGCAGGAAAGGAAGAGACAAGAAAGGAAAGAAACCAACTGGCTGACCAGGACGGAGCAGGGAACCTCAACTCCGGGTCTGTGACGTCAAACACCCTTCTGAAGAGGCTAAGACCACACCTCCCCAGCCGTGTACCTGAATCGTCTTTCTCTCGAGCACGTGCGGCAGCCAGGGCTGTCCTTCAGGGTTACGTTAGATGAGCAGGTCAACACCGCTGTGACCCAGCGTGGCACGGCAGGTGCCGGCGGACCCATTCACTTCCATGAAAACAGCTGCATTCACACGGCCGCTCCCCAGGTAAAGGGGACACGGCACCGGTGCACCTATCCCTGGGTGTCGGCTCCTGCTCACCCTGAACACACCAGGGTACAAGACGGGCAGGAAAACTACTGAAGAGCCTGAGAGACAGTCTGGACGCTTTATTACGCCAAAGATCAGCGAACCCAACGGTGAGCTTTGCGTGCCCAGGAGCCCGTGGTCGGCTGAGGTGTGACGGCTCTCTGAACAGGAACGCAGGGACAGCGCGTCTTCCCTCAGTTCACTGACATCAGCCAACGTGGGGCCTCTCCGTAAGAGATGCGCCTTCCAAAGCAGTAACCCTGGAAACACACCTGAACCCCAGAACCCCAGGATGGCTTTCTACCCAGGCCTGTGCTGAACACCGGCGACCAGACAGACTCCGTGTACACGAGGCTCGCAGGTGCAACGGGAAAAAGGGCAAAGCAAAGCTGTCATCAAACACACTCCGAGAGCATGAAATGGAGACTGAGCCCATCGCGGTCACCGAGACGGGGATCAGTTCTGTGTCACCTCCTGTCCCCAAGGCCGATGGGCCGGAGCTGGGTCAGTAGAAGGCCACTGTCTTTATGTATTAATTTCAAGAGACTGGGAAGCCTCTGGGAAGTACGATCTGTCTCTGACCCGTGCCTCCCACAGACAGCTCTGCCTCCGTCCCCCCCCCCCCCCCACCAAGTGCCCACACAGGCCGTCGGAGGTCCTGCTGTCGCCTGCGTTTGCCCAGGCGGCATCTCATCAAGAAGAGTGTGACTTCAGCCAGAGAAAGAACAAGGACCACGTGTGCGTCACGGACGTCCGCCGAGCCCCCGCATGAGCCAGCACTGATCAGATCCACGCCAGCCAGTTAGCCTGCACAGCACTGAACCGTGCTGCTGCTAAGGGCCGACCTTCCCGAATCCTACGGGTTTCACCCAGGACCCAGGGCATGGTTCTACCTGATGGTGACAGCCAGCCCCTCACTTTCACCAGGAAACGTCCACCAGCACCTCAGACACTGCTGTCTCAGCAGAGGAGGGGACTTGGAGAAGCCATAGAGAACACCTTTCTTTTTACCTCCATTTTCAATGGAATTCCTGAAGTCCCTGTGTGTTCCTAACATCGCAGATGATCCTGCGAGGGGAGAGGGGGAGAGGGGGAGGGGGAGGGGGAAGGGGAGGGGGAGAGGAAGAGGGAGGGGGAGGGAGAGGGAGGGAGAGGGGGGGGAGGGAGGGAGGGAGGGAGGGAGGGAGGGAGAGAGAGAGAATCTCCCACTGACTGGTTCATTCCCCAAGGGGCCCCAAGAGCCAGGGCTGGGCTAGCCTGAAACCAGGAGCCTAGAACTTCATCCAGTCTCCCATGTGTGTGGCAGAGGCCCAAGCACTCGGGCCATCTGCTGCCCTCCCAGGTGCATCACAGGGAGCCAGATCAGAAGCGGTGCTCCTGTTTGGAAGCCTGGGAGATGCCCAGTACAGGGGCCTAGCCTGGTGGATGAGCCAAGGGGCAGGCCTCTGCTCGCAGCCATCGCGTGGGAGCAGAAAGCAGGTCTCAAGGAAGCTTCGAACAGAGCCTCCTACGTGAAACCTTTGAGTTCTGAGAACGCAGGGGAGGCATCACGGGCACCTGTGCCCTCGAGGCCAGGCCCTCTCTGGCCTCTGGCCATGCCCCTTCCTCCCAGGCCCCTCTGGCCGGCTCGCAGCAGAACAGATTGTACAAAGTGGGAGCAGGAGTGGGATGGAGACACACTGCACTTCGGGCAGGTGCAGGGGTGACGAGATGGCGCAGAACGACCCCTGAGTTCTGTTCTGATTCCTCACTTCTCGGGGGGTCACTCCCTGCGAGGGCACCACTGTGGCGAACGCTGTGCTGGGACACGGCTGTAGCCATCACGGGGCTCCTGTGAGCGACTCCGGGTGCCCTCCGGGCGGCACAGCACTGGCTCAGCATCCCCATAAACGCCAACTGTGGACGAGCCTTCCTGCTCTTACTATTGCTTCCTACAGTACATTTTCCTAATATTTAATTTATACGTCATCTCCCAGATGTACTGGAAAACACTGGCTGAAGGCGGCAGCCAGGTCTCCGGCGGGGAAGCGTCAGCTCGCTTTGCTGGGAGGCCTCATTAAAAAGGCGTGGGGGGCAAGCACAAGGGAAGCCGCCCTGTGAACCCTGGTAATTGGTCTCCAGGGGTCCCTAACTCCAGGCCATCCCCAGTGCGAGCCCCTCTCAGGCTGCAGGCGGCAGTCCCCGTGTGCCCATGATGCTCGGTGCTAGGCCGCGCTGCTATGATCAGCGTGGAAACAAAGCGACAGCCGCGTCCACCGTGTCCACTGGACTGCAGGAATTTTCTCCCCAGAACAGTCCCTGCCGCACAGCGGTCACCACGCGGCTCCGGGCTCAGCGATGCTGGCTGACCCTGTCCCCGGTGGCCGGCCCCTACACAGACACGTGTGCACCTGCGCGGCCTCCGGTGAGGGTGGCGGGCGGCGCCTGTGGATGCCACACCCAGGAACTGTTCTCTGCATAGCAGCTCCTGTTGGAGTCTCCAGCTTTTGAAAGGGGGTTTTCTTAAAACAAGACCCGCCCCTCTGGGGCGGGGCTGAATCTCCATCCTCAACCATCAAACCTGAGGCACAGCTGAGCAGGGTCCTGGGCTTTAACCTGTGCTGCTGGTTCTGTCCCCTAAGGGGCGGGGGAGCAAGGCTGGGCGGGGAGCTGGGACCCTCCACCCAGAGGCCCCGCAGGGTTCTTCCGTTGGCCGTATTTTATGATCTCTCTCAGACATGCTGTGGGATGCAGGCACAAGGAGAGATTTGTGGAAGTTACGTTCTGAGTGTTATCAGACCAAGTGCTTCATGAAACTAATTAGCAAAAATAAAAAAATGAAAACCTCAAAGTATGTCAAATCCCAGCAGGATTCCGTAGATATATTTGGGGTTTCTCAGAAGCTACTTGACAACTGATTAATCATTTTCTTTCTCTTTGTTTCGAACTAAACAAATTACAAAGAAAAATAACTTCTTCCTTTCAGACCTCATCGCCAGATACAAATTTACCTGTAATCTTCTTCATCAAATATTTATTGCTGCCAGTTTCAACAGCAACACAGGAATTGATTTTCTTTTGTCCACTGTTGTACAACAACTCTTTCAAAGGTGCTCAAGCCAACAGATGAGTTACAGGGACTGGCAAGGCGCCATGGGTTACGCCGCTGCCTGCGAGCATGGGTTCGAGTACCTGCTGCTCCACCTCTGACCCAGCTCCTTGCTAATGTACCTGGGAAGACAGCAGAGGATGGCCCAGGTGCCTGGGCTCCTGTGCCCAGCTGAGAGCCCCAGATGCAGCCCCCGGCTCCCGACCTGGGCCCAGTGCAGTCCCAGCTGTCGTGGGCATTTGGAGAGTGAACAGTGGCTGGGAGACAACCCTTTCTCTGTCACTCTGCCCTTCACATAAACAAATAAATCTCCAAAACCAGACATGGGTCAGAATTAGGAACTATTTCCCATGCGTAATGTTAACCATCTGTTTTATGCAGCAAGATTCCAATGTGTGACACTAGAATTCAGAGCTCTGAATTCAAATTTGCATGTGCTCACTCGCATTTCTTGCTGAGGGTTTTCAGGTCTGTGTTTCGGCTCACAAGCAGCTGAAGGACCAACCACACTCTGAGCAGTTTTGGCTTTCCAGCTCACATATCGGTTATACAAACATCAACACAATGATTGATCAGGAATGACTCTGTTTCTTGGATATTTCTCCTAGGAAGATAACTCATGTTTAGTGTAACCAATGTGGAAAATGACAGCAAAACAAAATATTCCTGTTATTTTATTATGTAGAAACCACCAAGCAGAATTTTCTTGTAATTCCTTAATTATCACCTGTTATGAGACATTGTTATAACTTTGCTATAATAAAATTATCGCGTCCATTTTCATTTTTAATTTCTTCTCAGAATCTGACAATTAGACAAATTATATTATCAATTGCTATTTTTCACCCATTAGTATTTCCTGATTCCCAATTGCCCAACTATGGAGTGCAGTGCTGGGACAGCAGATACTCAACGGAGATTCAAGTACACAGCAGCAAGAGGAAAAATGCACGATTCATTTGTATCGAACATCTAGAACAGGCAAATTCAGAGAGACAGAAAATAGATTGCCGAGCTGCCGGGAGCCAGGCCGCTACTGCTGATGGCTTCAGCTTCGGTATGGCAGAGATGAAACGTTTTGGAAACCAATAGTGGTGACCCTTGCACAACATCAGCCATGATCGATGCCACTGAGCTGCACACTTCTAAATGGTTAACATGCAAATTCTATGTTACGTACATTTTGCCACGGTTTACAAAACATTGCTTTGGAGTCAGCACATAACAGTCAGAGCGTGCCAATTCCATGGGAATCTTGTAGGTAAGTCTGTTAATCGTAACACCACATTCCTGCCCATCTATATTCCACATCGGGTTCTGGCAAAGGCTGGGCGGCTGCGTGGTGATTAAAATGCACAGTAAGGCCGGCACTGCGGCTCACTAGGCTAATCCTCCGCCTTGCGGCGCCGGCACACCGGGTTCTAGTCCCGGTCGGGGCACCGGTCCTGTCCCGGTTGCCCCTCTTCCAGGCCAGCTCTCTGCTGTGGCCAGGGAGTGCAGTGGAGGATGGCCCAAGTCCTTGGGCCCTGCACCCCATGGGAGACCAGGAGAAGCACCTGGCTCCTGCCATCGGATCAGCGCGGTGCGCTGGCCGCAACGCGCCTACCGCGGCGGCCATTGGAGGGTGAACCAATGGCAAAAGGAAGACCTTTCTCTCTGTCTCTCTCTCACTGTCCACTCTGCCTGTCACAAAAAAAAAAAAAAAAATGCACAGTAAGCCCGGAAGGTCTGCGAACAGGGCGGCTGGGCCTTCACAAGGGCAGGCCGTTTGCACCACGGTGCGGTCGTAAGGTAGCAGAACCATGGCTAGCTCGGCCAGGCCTTGGCTTCTCATTAGTTGCGACATCATCTCTCTGAGTGCTGTCTCCCCAGCTTTGTCTCTAAGCGGCTCTGCGTTAGGAGACTCAGGCTCCTGAAGTTAGCCAAGAAGTCTCACGTTACAAAGCTAGTTAATGAGAGACCCACTCTAAAGGAAATCTTAAACTTCACAAAGTTTGCCAAGCTCGGGGAAGGAATTCAGCACAGCAGATAGGCCACCACCTGGGACACCCACATCCCACCCCAGGGTGTGTGCCAGTCCTAGCTCTGCTTCCCACCCAGCTCCCTGCTAATGTGCTCTGGGAGGCAGCAGGCAACGGCTCAGGTCCTGGTGGCCCTGACCCTCCCCTGAGAGACCTGGACTGAGTTCCAGGCTCCCGGCTCCAGCCTGGCTCAGCCGCGCTGTTCTGGGCCTCAGGGTGCTGAGGCAACAGGTGCGGCAGCTCGCTCTGCGCCCGCCTGTGTCTGCCTTCCAGATACATTGTACTTTTAATGGCAGAACAGTGCAGACAATTCCCGTCCGCTCCTCAGCCGGCTCCTCTACCGCTGACCTGGTACAGCTGTGCCGCAATTAGCGAAACAAGGAGCCAGCTGCCAAGTGTCTCTGGCTTTGCTGGTCTTTCCAGCGAGGTCCAGTTCCTGTTCCAGGCTGGGACGACTGAACACCGAGTACTGGCGCCTCCTCCTGCCACTGGGTTGCTCTGGTGCCAGCAGACGGTGATGCTGAGGTTATGTAACTCCTGCAGAAGGACCACGGACGTGTGTCCTCCTCCAGGCACCGTGGCAAGGTGCATGACGTCACCATGTCTCCCTGGGGATGTGAAACGGGATCGTTGTTTCAGGTGGCGTTTGCTGCCATGCAAAATTAGAACCGCCCTCACAATTAATGATTAATTAATGATCATTTTGGAAAACACTTCTGAAGAAAACTTTTAAAAAAATATTTATTTATTTGAAAGGCAGAGTTACAGATCGAGAGAGGAAGAATCAGAGAGAAAGATCTTCCCTCTGCTGGTTCACTCCCCAAATGGCCATAATGGATGGGGCTCCAATGTGGGTGCAGGGGTCCAAGGACTTGGGCCATCTTCCACTGTTTTCCTAGGCCATAGCAGAGAGCTGGATTGGGAGAGGAGCCACCGGGACACGAACCAGCGCCCATACGGGATGCCGGTGCCTCAGATGGAGCCTAACCTACCCCGTCACAGCGCCGGCCCCAAACTTTAATTCTTTCCAAACTCCCATCCACCATCTCTGCAGTGACCACCCCTATTTCCCAACAGGGCTGCTCCACTACCATACCCCCTCCACACTCGCTAACCAGAATCCCTGCACAGCAAGTGCCAATCCTTCCCTCGTGCCATCTGTCTGCTGCCATGTAGTCTGTGTGTCCATCCACCTTCTGTCCTGTAATCTATCAGTGTGTCCATCCACCTCCTGTCCTGTAATCTGTGTGTTCACCCACCTCCTGTCCTGTAATCTATCAGTGTGTCCATCCACCTCCTGTCCTGTAATCTATCAGTGTGTCCATCCACCTCCTGTCCTGTAATCTATCAGTGTGTCCATCCACCCTCTGTCCTGTAATCCATCAGTGTGTCCATCCACCCTCTGTCCTGTAATCTATCAGTGTGTCCATCCACCCTCTGTCCTGTAATCTGTGTGTCCATCCACCTCCTGTCCTGTAATCTATCAGTGTGTCCATCCACCTCCTGTCCTGTAATCTATCAGTGTGTCCATCCACCTCCTGTCCTGTAATCTATCAGTGTGTCCATCCACCTCCTGTCCTGTAATCTATCAGTGTGTCCATCCACCTCCTGTCCTGTAATCTATCAGTGTGTCCATCCACCTCCTGTCCTGTAATCTATCAGTGTGTCCATCCACCTCCTGTCCGGTAATCTATCAGTGTGTCCATCCACCTCCTGTCCTGTAATCTATCAGTGTGTCCATCCACCTCCTGTCCTGTAATCTATCAGTGTGTCCATCCACCTCCTGTCCTGTAATCTATCAGTGTGTCCATCCACCTCCTGTCCTGTAATCTATCAGTGTGTCCATCCACCTTCTGTCCTGTAATCTATGTGTCCATCCACCTTCTCTCCTGTAATCTGTGTGTCCATCCACCCTCTGTCCTGTAATCTGTGTGTCCATCCACCTCCTGTCCTGTAATCTATCAGTGGGTCCATCCACCTTCTGTCCTGTAATCTATCAGTGTGTCCATCCACCTCCTGTCCTGTAATCTATCAGTGTGTCCATCCACCTCCTGTCCTGTAATCCATCAGTGTGTCCATCCACCTCCTGTCCTGTAATCTGTGTGTCCATCCACCTCCTGTCCTGTAATCTATCAGTGTGTCCATCCACCTCCTGTCCTGTAATCTATCAGTGTGTCCATCCACCTCCTGTCCTGTAATCTGTGTGTCCATCCACCCTCTGTCCTGTAATCTATCAGTGTGTCCATCCACCCTCTGTCCTGTAATCTATCAGTGTGTCCATCCACCTCCTGTCCTGTAATCTATCAGTGTGTCCATCCACCCTCTGTCCTGTAATCTATCAGTGTGTCCATCCACCTCCTGTCCTGTAATCTGTGTGTCCATCCACCCTCTGTCCTGTAATCTATCAGTGTGTCCATCCACCTTCTGTCCTGTAATCTATCAGTGTGTCCATCCACTTCCTGTCCTGTAATCTGTGTGTCCATCCCCCTCCTGTCCTGTAATCTATCAGTGTGTCCATCCACCTCCTGTCCTGCAATCTGTGTGTCCACCTACCTCCTGTCTGCATACCCAGCTACCTATCCATGCATCAGCTCTCTGTCTCTATAAACTCATGGGTATTTATTCCGTCCTGAGGGTTGCAGTAACAGCTACAGTCATTCTTGGGATTTTCTGTTTTGCAGCTCCAGCGACTGGAGCTCGTTCCTGCTCCCACCCCATCCTTCCCATTGTCCTCTTCCTTTCGGGGCATTCTGTTACTTCTTGGTGCCTAACCCAAGCCAAGCAGCCTTCGGCCTGCTGTCACGCAGACTTCCACATCTTTCATGTGGGTGCCAACAGTAGCCCTGCGGGTTTAGGTGAGATAAAGCAAAGGCAGTTCTTTCTAAATCTAAAGCAGATGAACAGTCATCCCGTTGGAGTCCATTACTCAGCCAAACTAACCCTGGTGCCCCGACTGTTACCTTACCAAGTGCACCACAGCACAGCAGGTCAAGCTGCTCCCCGGGGTGCGTGCATCCATCCTGGAGCCCCGATCGCGGCCCCGCTGCTTGGCTTTCCCTCCTGCGAAAGCACCTGGAGAGTGGCAGGCCATGGCTCTATCACAGAGATAATCCCGCATGGGGCGGCCCCCTCAGAGGTTGCACTATGCTAAGTACTGTAAATGCCAAAAGCCTCTTTGTACCACAATCGTGGGGCTTGCTGTATGTCACGGGAAACCGGGAGACATAAGGCACTACATGAAACCAGCGGTGGAGGGGAAACACTCGATCCGGACTCCCAGTCTCCATGCCCCTTCCCCTCACCGTTTGGGCCACATCTTCTGTTTAACCCTTTGCTCTCCTGGGAGAATCCACACAATGGAACAGGGGAGGAGCTCAGGCCATGGGTGTCAGTTTGGGACACAATGGCACCCCATCAAATCAGACACAAAGGAGATGTGGGAGCAGAGCCGGGAAGGATGGGGCCGGCGCCCCAATGAGGATGAGGTCATTGCTTGATCAGGTTCTCCAGCGAACCTCTGCAGAGCTGTGCAGGGGTGACCCAGCCAGGCAGCCTGCTCCGCCCTCCCCTCTCTCCCAGACTGCCGTCCGGCAGGTGCGCTCTGCCCACAGGGAGGTCTGCTGTGTTGCAAACCCTGGCCCAGCTCATCCAGGCTGGGCTTGGGAAGCAGGGACTCACTGGAGGTGTGGCCGTGAAAGGCCAGGGCACAGCATGAGCGGAGCTGGCCACGTGCTGCCCAGGCAGCGAGCGGTGAGCCCTGGGGTGAGGCCAGGCCCCGCACGTGAGCGGCTCCTCTGCAGACCAGGCTATTATTAGCTCCCGAAACCAACCACGGAGCCCCTGCGGAGAGAAGAAGCCACCAGCGTGCTCCCGGTGAACAACCAGCAGATGGTCTTCTCTCCAGTGTGCTTCACACCCCTGGAATGGCCGAACTGTCCCCATCAATCAGCCCACTTCAGACAACCGGAAAAACCAAGGTAACAGCAGCCTATTGTTACTTCTCAAAAAAAAGTCCTGAGTCTGAACAATAATTTGCACACAAAAGCACATTAAAGTGCAAACTGTCTTTTGTTTCTCAACGCCCCCAGGACCCCGGGGACGCCCACCGTTCAGCAGGGAGCTCCTGTCCTGCTGGCCCAGGAGGAAGGCGCACTAGGAGGGACCCGAGCAGGAAGACAGACACCTGCCTCGCACCCCTGCTCCCCGGGGAACAGGCTCCGTAAGCCTGGGAAGCCTTGGTTGGGGTGGGGGGGGGGGGCGCCATCCGAGTTGAGTGAGTGTGACGTGGCCTCGCCCGTGTGCAGAACGGCCCAGCCCTGCCCGTCACACAGGCCGCTGCAGGCCGGGCCCGGACCTGAACAGCAGGAAGCAGAACAAAACCCTCAAACTGAAAAGACTTCACCTTGGCCATTTGCTCAACACCCACCTGTCAGGCCCAGGAGGGACCTGCAGCCAGGCTCCCCGAGGGGCTCATTTGGAAGCAGGCAGGGGGGAACATGCGCCTCACTTAGGCATGGAGGGTCTGAGCAGGGCAGCATTTCCCCACACGCACAGCACGGTGCCGACGGTCTCAGAGCAGCCACTGGAAAACTTGGAATAAAGGCCATCGCAAAGTTCGTTCTCTGCTTCTAGGCACAAAACCTCATAAAACAGATTTTTAAAAGATTTATTTATTCTAAAGGCAGAGTCACAGGGTGGGGCGGGGGAGGAAGACAGAAAAAGAGAGATATCTTGCACCCACCGGCTCACTGCCCAAATGGCCCAGTGACCAAGCCATCTCCATCCTGGTCTCCCGTGTGGGTGCAGGGCCCCAAGCACTTGGGCCATCTTCTGCTGTTCTCTCAGGTGTGGTAGCAGGGAGCTGGATGGAAGTGGGGCAGCTCAGACTCAAACCCACGCTCATGGGGGTGTGCGCATTGCTCTGGTGGCTTAACCTGCTGTGCCACAATGCCAGCCCCAGTATTTTGATTTTATAATTATGACAGCCTTGGTTTGTGTGCCACCACTCAGATATAACTAAGTTAAAACCATCAATGTTTTTATTATTATTTGGAGGAAACATTAACTTGTTATTAAACCTACATTTTACATATTTTTTACAGCGTGATTATTCGATTTATTGAACTAGCACATAGTTTAGCCATATTACCTCCTTTTTAAATTTTAATTATATATTTATTTGAAAGGCAGGGATCTCCCATCTGCTGGCTCTCCCCAGTGTCTGCAATAGGCAGGGCTGAGCACGCCAACGTCAGGAACCAAGGACACAACCCAGGTCTTGCCCATGCAGGGACAGATCCAACAACTTCCACCCACACAGCTGCCTGCTAGCAAGCTCGCTGGCAGGCAGTTAGCACAGGGAGCGGAGCTGGGACTCGAACCCAGGCCCTCCAACAGGGGATGCAGGCATCTCAAGTGGCTTTTCGACCACTGGGCCGGCACCCACCCATGATTTGCTTCTCTACAAACAACAGAAGGAAGCACACGCAGGATTCCAGAACCCTGCCATGACCTTTTGGAAGAAGAAAACACACAGCATGAAAAACGTGGGAAAATACCTAAATAACACACCGGCAACTCTGGGTGTTGTTCCAGTCAAGCGTTTAAAGAAGAAAAATACACTGTGCAGTTATTCCCATCAAGTAGCCGGCTACTGCAGGCGAGGGGGCGCCTCATTACTGCATCCAGAGAACACGCGAACCCTCCCACGGCTGATTTTCAACCTACAGATGTTGGTTATGTAAGTGTTTCCTGGGAAAAGCTAAGCCCGTAATTAGAATCAGTTTGTCTGCCCACATTATCTTACACGATGCACACAATTACACGTCTCCCTGAGATGTTTGGTAACGAACGAAATCCCTCACCTCTACTGATTCTCTGTGAAGGGCTGGGCAGGCTCTCCTCACACGGAGATCTCCACAGCACGACTACGGTGGGTCGGGGGCAGCGAGACCGCTGGTCTTTCCTGGCGACTGAAACAAATGTGCGTTTGAGTAAGCGTCATAGGTCCTCCCCTGAGGATGCTATGGGCAACAGCCCAAACCCACGCTGGAATGAAGCTGTCGTGATTTTTGGAAAGGTACAAAGTCTGCCGAGCTGATAGGTGAAGGCAGTAAGGGATTTACTGAACACTTACTATGTGCAAGGCAAACACTAAGTACTTTACATGTAAGATCTCATTCAGCTCTCACAACCGTCTGGTGAGACGGGCACTGTTCAAATCCTCTTTACAAACAGGGAAAGCAGAATCTCGGAGAACTGTAACCGCCGATGGCTAAGCATTGCATATTTAAAAAAAAAAAAATTGTATCAGTCCAGGGAGAACTCACAAATGGATGTCTATGTCTGTCTGTCTGTCTGTCTGTCTCTCTCTCTCTGAGGGCTACGGTTTCATTGTAAATCCATGTGTACCTTCCACATCTTTGCTGAAACCGCACATAGGCAGGCAAACTGGGACTGGGTTGGCAAACTGGAACGAAGAAGAAGCCACCATCAGTGTTCCAGTCCAGGTCAGAGCCACTTCCAAGTGTTCAGAGAACTGACAGACCCCCAGCCCTGAAGGCCAGAAATAGATCCTGGAGATGATTTGCTTTATTTAAAAAAAAAAAAAAAAGATAACACAGAACAGAAGTCTGTTAATTTTTGATGCCCTGTTTTTGAAGTCCAAATCTACCCTGTACCTCAGGTGCACTTTGCTCAACACAGAATTATCAAACCTGTCCATCACCAACCTTCCCTGTCTACTCTTCTCCCTTTAACAGCAATGGAAGAACTCGGCCTCCGACACTGAAGATACGGCTGGGGAAGCATTAATTTTTTATAGGAGCTCTTGGCCAACGGTGCCACTGGGGCTAAAATAGCATCACAGAACGGCACCTTTAAGTAACTGCCATGATGACCGTTTGCCCAGACTTCTGCCGTCGTACAGCGACGAGTTTCAACAGAGAAGGAGCTTAGACGCTTGGCCTCTCGTTTGTGCCACAATGATCCGTACGGCGCGGTCTCAGGGACCCTGTGTCTGAAAGCTATCGCTGGAGCACACTTCAGCTCTCCACCACTCTCAGTGCACAGCTGCTCATTCGAGGAGCACCCATCACCCCACCCTCTCATCAGCTCAAGCCCTAATGAGGAAAACCACACTTTCAGGAGTTAACGTTCAAGAACTCAGAAGAACGCTAACCAGTCAGCCTCCCTCAAAACTGCTAGACGGAGCCAACGGAGCACACGCCAGGCGCTTCGTCTCCCACCATTTTCATAAAGCGAATGGACTCCTGATCCTCCTCTTCCAAGTGCATCCCCGCGAAATTATTTGTGGAAAAAAATGCAAATCTGCTTAAGTCAGAGCCCTGGGATTGCTGCCGTGTACTCCAAAAATGAAGCTACTGAAGCTCCTATTAATGATCTAGAAGATCGCAGAGGGTTAGCAAACTAATTCCTTCCGAATAATCCCTCAGAAGGGCTAAGCTAGTGAATCATGGCTCACGTACTCCAGCGCAGCTGACCACAGCGTGCGTGCGTGTGTGTGTGTGTGTGTTCTGCCCCGCTCAACTTCTACTCAGAAAATCACCAGTGCAAAATCGCGGGATACATCACAGCACCCCGGTCCTGGTGTTTTCTCCGTCTCTGAGCTGCAATGCCCGGAGCTGCGAGCCCTGCAGACTAATCAAGGGAGTCAGCTGCACGCGTGTGCAGAGCACAGTTAGACACCCTGAAGACCGCTGGAAGAAAGTGAGACTCATCTCATGCTCACGGAAAAGGACCAGGATTTAAGCTCGTGCATTTTTCTGAAGGAGGTTTTAAAACAAGATGACATTTCACATGAAAGAGCGAACCAAGGAAGACCGGGAGACCTCACCAAGAATTAAAGCCAAGCGCCCCGTGCACCGTTCCCGCCGCTGCTCCGGAGAGCAGACGAGCCGCTACCCACGGAGAAGAGGGAGGTACTCACTGTCCCAGACGCCTGCCCTGCGCGCACGCTGGACTTGTCCTAGCGCAACTTCTGTCCTCGACGTGTCATCTATTTCCTCCTGAATGGTGGCAGGGACGCGGCACCTTTCAGGCTCGACGTCCAGCCAGGCTTTTCGCATCCTAGTTTCTGGCTTCAGCCTCTACAGAGCGACTCCGTCCCCCACAGCCATCCACAGCTGCCTCCCCGAGCTGAGCTGCAAATCGGATCAGGAACTCTTCCTACCTCCCTGTTTCAGTGCAGAAAGTTGAGTGGGTTGCGCATGGCGCGTCCCCGTGCCACCCTCCCGGCAGGCACACAGTGGTCAGAAGGGCAGGGTTTAAGCTCCCCGATCTCAGCTGACAAAGCGAGCCCGCCGCGTGTATCTGGGGACCGAGGAGCTGATCTGCACTGGTCTCATAATTAATAATTCATGGCGGCAAATTGCAGCCCTAGAAGGGAATCGTCACACTGACGAGTTCTTTCACAATCCTGATTTACGTGTGTCTGACAGCGCGGCACAGTCTAGGACAGGCTCCTGGTCAGAGGATCCCAGCCATGACACCCGAGTTCTACCGTCAGCGCTGCCTTTGCTCAGCCTGGCTGGGCGACAGCATCCCGGGCCGCCCACCGGGACCATCGGTCAAAGGCAAGCATCCAGTCAGTGCAAGTGCAGGGCGGGAGTGGGTGAAGCCCCCCCATTTCTAAAAAGCAGCCTTTAACAAGGTAACAGACCGGGAGAGGGGGAAGGAGTGGGAGGGTGTGTTCCACCGGCTGGGTCACTCTCCCGAATGCTCACCATAGGCAGAGCTGAGCCCGGCCACAGGCAGCAGAACTCCATCCAGGTCTCCCATGTGGGTGGCAGGGACCCGCATACTTGGGCCATCACCCACTGCCTCCCAGGGTGCACACGAGGAGGGAGCTGGATCAGAAGCGGAGCTGGGACTAGAACCCACTCATTCACAGGTATCCCAAGAGGTGTCGCGACCGCTGTGCCGAAGACTTTTTATTACATTTACAGACGATACATTGCAGGGAGCTGAACTGCATGATCGGGCACCGTCCCATGGACATGCAGAGCCTTCTCCTGACCCCACAAAGTTCCCTCAGGTTCTTCCTGTGCAGTGTAGCATCATGGCTGCTCGGCCTGTGGGTGACAGTGCCCGTCCAGGGCCCTGTGAGCCAGCATCTCCGTGTTCGCCCCGCTCCCGGCGCTGAGCAAGGCTTTCATGCAGCTCCCGCACACTGCACGCGCGTAGCACAGCCCACCTGTTCCCTGTCCATCGACACCAGGGCTGTTTCCATCCCCCTATGATAGCTAAAGCTCTGCTGTCCTGATGCAAGGCTCCTCTCGCTGCACACGCATGCCGTGGCAGAGTTCTGGGAAGCACACGTCCAGACCTCGCAGGACGCTCTCCAGCTGGTTGGGCCATTTTGCTTCACTGCTCTAAAGAGATGAGATCCTGGTCCTTGCACTCCTAGTTCTGTCCAGCGCCTTCCGTGTTGGCCATTTTAGGGGGTGGGTATGAGCGCTCCACACGGGTTCAGTGTTTGTTATCCTGTAACCAACCACGGTGAGCCTCTTGCCCGTGTGCATCTTCGACGTCATCACCACTCGTCACACAGGGGGCTTGGAGTCGGCCGTTGGAGCAGTGATCTCTGGGTTGTGAGCATCTCACCTGGCAAGCTGGTGCCTCCCCACCATGATGGACACTGCTCTGCAGCCTGGTAACCCTGAATCCTGCTGACGCAGTCCACGGAGCCCCCACATTGGTTTGACGATGCCATGCCTTTTGGTCCTTTCCGTTCTCAGTATTCAGTTATCTTCCCTTGTATGGAAAGCGACACTGAAGACTCGTTCATTAGCAGGCCTAACATTCCAGCTTTCCTTAATGAGCTCTGAGCAAGGAGAGGCTGATGCTGGACTACGGATGGGGACTCAAACTCAAATCTCACTTTCCACGTTTGTGCCATGAGAATAAGAGCTAATTCTTGGGGCTGTTTTGAGGATCAAACGGGTCACTGGTATCGAACCTGCCCGAGTCACCGAGGACAGCAACGTCATGGAGGAGGCAGCAAGAGCGTTGTCAGGAGCAGCGAAGACGACCGCTCCCTCTCTGAGCCAGGCAGGGAACCCTGCGCCCTACGTGAAGGTCACAGTGACACAGTGAGTCTACAGGATGCCCTCCTAGTGTCGCCTCCATCCCTTCACCACATCCTGCAGCCTGTGGATGATGACGTTGATACTTCAAACCTCACAAGGTTCATGTAAGGATAACAAAGGGAGAAGCAGGTAAAGCAGCCTGAAATACTATTGTGTTATATAATCTCAGTAAGCTAGGTCCACACACTTTAAGTTCCTATGTCCACAGAGCAAAAATACACAGATATATTTCCCTGTCTATACAAGTACGGTAGAGTCCAGCAAATATCCACACACGCCTGTGAAAAGACAGCCATGTACTGAGCAGCGTGACTCCCTGCAGCGCCTCACGGCAGCAGCTGAGATAACACGAGGGTGTAGGCCATAAAGGGGGCCGGCACAGATCCACCAAGAAGCAAGGAGTCAGATGAGCTCAAGATAAGTGCACACCGAGTGACTCCTGCACCACCATGCGCCCCACTCACTTCTCCGCTTGAGCCGTTTCTGATTGGATGCTGGTGATTGTATCTGAAGAAGCGGCAAGTGTCCAACCCCATCAGCAAAGTGCTTCTTGGAGTCTGGCCATGTCACCCAGGAACTGAGGCCGGGGAGGTCCACACCAAGACCCCCACAGACTCCCTGGGGCTCCGAGTCACAGTCCAGCTTTTCAGATTCCAGACACACCACCACTGGTATGAGAATTTAAACCCAGGTAATAAATGCACGTTCAGCCCCACACTTCTCATCGCCTAAAAGTGTCCTTGCACAACACGTCTTCTGCAGGAAGAAGGGTCCTTCCTGGGGGCCAGGCTTCGCTAACCAACATTCCCCAGGGCAAGAAGTCAATCAAACGTTATTTAGGAAGTACAGGTGTGACACAGTCTCTGTTACACACCCAGTATTATTTCGCTTGTAGAACGGTTCTGTTACCAAGAGTACGCTCAACGAAATCAGATGAGGAAGACGATCTCTCAGCTGTCTTCTGGGCGTTCAGGTGTGTGGAAAGCACGGAATGTGTGGTATTCTCAGAGTGCAACCCCGAACTCACCAGCTCACCTAGGCTATTTCAACAGGAAAAACACAAGACCTTGGTATTCACAGCAAGCAGGACACTAACGATGCTTTCTTAAACGCGTTTAACGCATACCAGGACGTGAGCTGCTGGTGTGCAGTATTTTGTACTCAGAGTGTAAAGCTTGGACTTGACGCACTTTTCTCAAATTTTCATTTTGGTCATTCAACACTTTTACAAACGTTGTAACAACAGTATAACAAATCACTACATGCTCAAACTCCCCAGCGCTGCCAGATGCTAACACCTCTACTGCGTTGCTGTGTCATTTCTGTCCTCTGTTTTGCTTGCTCTTGTCCTCTACATTAACACACTCCTCTGACCCACTGGCCCAGCTCTCAGATGTGACATTATTCAGTTTGAAATAATTTACTGTGTATTTACAACACCTGATTCCACATAACCAGCGTACCCTACCTGAAACATCCGTGTACTACCCGGCACTGCTATCTAACCCACCATCAGCAGTCTTGGCAGCAGTATAACTGAGTGCCATTATCTAATCCAGCATTAGCAGTCTTTAATATTAATACTAAGTCATGAATTAAGAACTTAATTTTAGCTAAGTTTTTAAGTCACATTGCTCCAGCTGTCCCAGTCATGCCCTTTAGAGCTGAGGCAAACCTGAGCCCGGGCACCCCAACACGCCCCTCGTCTCGTCAACCCTGGATGCTCCCTGCCCCCCACCCTCTCGTTCTCGAGCCTGCTGACTACTGTGGGACAACGCTTCTTCACAACGGTGCACTCAGCACGGACGGTGACGCGGCTGCAGCCCTATCCCACGGCAGCCGGGCTCAGGCTGCAGCTCGGACACGAGCTTCCTGCACCGGCCCTCAGCTTCCTCTCCCGCTGACGGCGAAAGCAAACGCAGAAAACAGAAAACCTCCCACGCGGTGAATACTGTCAAATACATTTTTGAGAGTTAGTTGTGACCGACTGTAATGGGTATCAAATGGCTACAATCCATGAGTGTATATGTGTGCACACGTGTGTATGTAGGCTTGTTTCTATGTGTACGTGTGTTTACATCTCTGTGTACATGCTTATACGTATACATGCGTGTGTGATCCTGTGTATATGTGGGTGTGCACGTGCACGTGTATTTGAGCATATATGTGTGCATGTGTGTATCTGTACCTGCATGCATGTGCATGTTTGGGAGTACATGTGTGTGTTTGCATGTTGTGTGTTTGTGTATGTGCATGTACATGTGTGTATGTGTTTTGTGTGTTGTTGTATATGGACCCTATGTGTGCATGTATGTGTGTAGCTATGTGTATGTGTGTGCTTGTGTGAGAACATGTGTATACATGTATTTGTACATGTTTGTGTGTGCTTCATATGTATGTTTATGTCTACATATGTACATGTGGGGTGTGTGGGACAGAGACTTTCAGAGAGCAAGCGAGAGAGCAGCTGCATGGAACTCAAACACAAATAACAATCAAACTTCTCCTGAGAGCCCCTCTGTGTGCACCCCCAGGGGCCTAGAGCCCCCCACCTGGCCCCGCCTCCAAGCCAGCACAGATCCAATCTCCGTCGTTAATCCATCAACCACTGAGTCCAAGAGTTTCAGCTTCAGCGTGAGTCTAGGAGAGACGAGTCCTCCTCAAGCCCCAGCAAGTGCCTGGGCAAGAACCAGGCTCTGCACACATGGGAGCCTGGGAAAGGCCACGGAACCACTTGCCTTCGCCAGCCTTCAGTGCCAGCTCCGGGCCCGTGATGGCCCCCAGCGGTCACCGAGGCTGCTGACCCAGGCCCAGCTGGCGTCCTCAGCCCCGCCCATGGCAAGCCAGCCTTGAGACTCAGGCCACGAGCGCATCACAGAACCACCTACCACGGAAACACAGAGGCACTGCTTATTTGTGGTCCTGATCCACCAGGAATTCAAACTCGAATTGGCAATTCTCTACATGACCAGAACAGAGGAGCCGACCAGCGCTTGTGGGCCAGAGAGCGTTTTCCAGAAAGTGTCCCAGGTTTGCCCATTGTGGGTTTAGACTGAGAAGTGCCTGGGGTAAGGAACCTGAACTTGGAACAGAAGATCAGCAGGGGAGAGCATCGCAGAACAGAAGGCTCAGGCATTCCCGGGAAGCGGAGCAGCGGCCCAGGTTCCAGGCACCTCTGGCTGGCTGTGTCCCCAGCGCAGGATCTTAGTCCATGAGAAATCAAATTTGCTCTCTGTGGGAGAAAGCGGCTCCCTGCCCACTTGTGCTATTTTTGCTGCAAAATTAGAGAGGAGGAGATAACCTGTTGTCAGTTTCAGATTTTATTTAGAAAATTCTACACAGCTCTGAGAGACCGCAGTTTGGTTTCAGAACCTGTGCCTGTGACACAGGAATCTCCATTACTGGAAAAGACATCGCAGGAGCAGAGGTTTTCTGCACGTTTTCAAGGAGTCCAACACGTTTCTCAAGAACTTGGATACGTCATTTCTAGAACCAGAGTCAAGCTTTTATGAAAGACTGGGAAGGACGTGGACAGACGTTTTAAATGGGAGATGACCACTCTCGGAGCCCTCGGGCCTTGGTCGTGCCCTGCACGTACGGGAGGCAGACCTGGCCAGGCATCACACGTCAAGGTCTCCTGAGCTATGTGATGTACTTCGGGCGCACTCCTCCAAGGAGCCATGTGACTCCAGCGACAGAAGAGGAAGTGCTGCGCCGGGAATTTGCATCACCTCCCAAGGGCTCCCAGCAAGGACAATCTGGAGAGACCCCAGGTGGGGAGCCAGAAGCCCCCAGCCCTGGGCGCGGTGCTCCGGACGCTGCTCTACGGGGGAGACGCGGGATGAGACACACATGACAAGACACCAACTAGGGAAAGCAGACTCTGGGGAGCAAGAAGTCACAGGTTCCCAACGCTGAAATGCAGGTCATCAGGACACCAGGAAGCAGCAGCGTTACGGGGGCTACGGCGGCCGTGGAGCTGAGCAGTTCTAAACCCAGGAAGCACAAAATCCCACCCACCGAAGGGCACAGCAACGCCCATCCTGTCGCTGTCCATCAAGCCTGGGCAGGTGAGCTATCGACCTTTGGAGACAGTGAGGTGCCAACCTCATGTCCTGCAGGTTCAGCACAGAGAAAACAAAATCACACAGCACGCGGCCCAGCAGGTCCGGCTGCACCGGCGGCCCTTGGGCGAGAGTTAACAAAATGACTGCATGGACTAATTGGCCGTTTTGCTAGATTTCCTCAATTGCAAAGTGAGCAGGGGTACTCAGCCCGCAGACACGTGATCAGAGTTTGCAAGCCGTCCTGAAGACGCAGTGTGTGGCCAGCGTGGTGAGCGGCGTTACTATGCAAATAAATGCCTGTGTACTCCGCCGGGTGGCTGGTTTGGCTCTTGTCCAGTAAATCACGAATCATGTCCTGGAGGCACCAAGGGCAGGGCAGTGGCGTAGGAACCAGCGACCCTAGCAGCTGTCACAGGCCCCCACCGGCAGGGCACCCCAAAGCAACGTGGAGAAGAGCAACAGCGAGTCAAGCCAAGAGCACTTCCTGCTCACCAAGCGCGACTCCTCCCTCTTCCAGGGGCCCAGAGCACGGCCACGGCGCCCAGCCACCCAACACGGCCACGGGGGCCACCCCCGTGCAGGAGCAAGGGCTCCCCTATGAAGTTTCCACCAGCTGCTCCTGCGGCTGCCCCTCTTCCCGCTGAGGGCAAGGGTACGTCCAGAGTCGCCCCAGGAAACACATTCCTTTTTAAAGATTGATTTGACGGGCAGAGTTAGAAAGAGATCAATCTTCTACCCACTGGTTCACTCCCTAGATGATCACAAAGGCTGAGGCCACGAGCCAGCGGCTTTTTCTGGGTCTCCCATGTGGGTGCAGGGGCCCAAGCACTTGGCCAGTTTTCTACTGCTTTCCCAGGCCATAGCAGAGAGCTGGATCGGAAGCAGAGCAGCCGAGACTTGAACAAGCGTCCCTAACGGATGCTGGCGTTGCAGGCAGCAGCTCTACCTGGTAGGCCACAGCGCCGGCCCCAGGCAAAGTGCACAGCACCCACTCCAGGCCCCCGAGTATCAGAGGTGCCGCGGCTACTCCTCTGCACCACTGATCCCTGGCAGGGAGCCCGCTGGGGTGTCCACAGGCCCCCAGGGCTGTCTCCTGCTGGGCTGTACATGGTGTCTGTCTGCTCCCAAGTTCACGCCACAGGCGCTCACACAAGCCAAGCCCGGACCGCACCACATTCCTCCCGAGGAAACAGCAGCAGCTACTCCACTCCACTGCCAACCTCAAATGCAGGAGGAGACATCACGGTGGGCAGAGTCCCCGTTCTGCCGGAGGAGGCCTGTGCTTGCAGAGACCGCTGCACGCAAGCAGGTGCACATGTCTCGGTCCCAGGTCTCACCTCTGCCCTGAAGGTACCACGTCTCTAAAGAAGGAAGCCTCCCAGTACCGGGGTGACGCCACCCAGAGCCACCCAGCAACCCACAAGTGGGCGAGCAACACAGAGAGGGATGGCGGCTCCCAGGCAGGGCCCACGGCTCTGTTACCACCACACAACGGAGCCCAGCTCAATGCGGCATTCATGCCCAAGACAGGTCCTTCACCACACGGGCCTCCCGGCAGAGTGTGGAGTGATCACAAGTGCTAATAATGCCCATGTGTGGGAAAAAAAAAAAAAAAACTGGATTCAGAATCCAGAAACCTGAAACAAGAAGGACTCTCGATGTCGTCAACGTGCGGCCTGACCTTTGCCCTGGCTGATGGCAGCCAGCGTGCACTGTGCACCCCATCGAGGGCAAAGCCGAGGTGACCCCAGCCCAGACCGCTGACCACGCCACGTTCATAAGCAAAGCCCCCTCATGCCCTCCTCACCCCCGGAAAATTCACAGAAACAGGCAAAACATGAAAACCACGAAGGGAGAGCCCTCAAGGTGGAGCCATCTAGGAGTCATGGGCGACAAGGGTGGACGGTGACGAACGCCTCGGAGGCTGGCACTCACCTCGCCTCCAAGTCCCCTGCAGAGGGACCCCTCCCCACCCTGCTCACAGCTCTGCTGCCCCGAGGGCCCTGCTCTCCCACCACCACCATCATCCTCATCACCACCACTGAACGCACACTCACAGATAACGTGAAACCAGCACGTGCTTTGACATGGACCAGGCAAAGAGCGACCAGAATTCATGTTCTGTTTCCAATCATTCCACTGGCACAACCAGGGGAAAGGACCCAAACCAGGGCGTCCAGTGTTGGGAGTCGCTGAGAGGCACGGGTGACTTACGGTGCTGATCTTTGGGTTTGTATCCTGTGTCCTCCCGCCTGATGAAGCGTGGACAGGCACACAAGCCTGGTGACACTCTAGGACATGCAAACAGTGACAGAAGACAGACACAGAAGAAGGGAACGACTCGGCTCAGTATGCAACCGCTCGGCACAGGGCCAGCCCCCGGGAAGCTGAGGGGTTCTGGCACAGCCGTGGTGCCTCTCAGAAGCCGGTAGGGGCTCTGTGTCTCAGCGCAGCATGGGGACGGGGCCTCGCTCCTGAGAGACCGGAGGCCACCCGCTGGTGAGGACGGAAAGGCCCTGACGGGCGTGCAGCCTCCGCCGTGCCTGTCCACCGCCTGCAGCTTAGAACAGAAGATGAAAGGTGCAGGGGAAATGGCAGGCGAGTGTGACAGCCCACGGGGCACAGAGGCAGCACGGCGCTCTGGCAAAGCTGGGGTCCCTGAGGCATTCCCCTACAGAGCCCCGCGGCAGACGGCACGACCCCCAGGAGGGAGTCCACTGGTGTCCCTCGCCCACTCCCTGGGGAACTGCAGCCTCTGCCAACAGTGCAGCTGCAAAGACCGCGCCACACAGGCCCTGCCAGGCGCCCCTTGAGACAGTACACCGACTGCCAGGGCAACCACAGCCGAGGTTTCCTGAATTTGCTGAAACAAGACGTGGGTTAGGGCAGGAAACGCTACTTTATCTCTAAATGCAGGCCTAGCGTCTTGGAAGAATCATTCGTCTTGTTCTCCTTTATTTAACCGATGCTTGAACCGCTCACGCATGATGGGCGCGTACAACGGTAAGAACACGGTCGCCCGTCCATCGGGAAATGAAGTTGGAATGCTCACCCGCACTTCCTGCATTTATCAAAGGTTAGGCAGTCGGGATTTCTTTTCAATCGGGCTTAATGACCAGGATGTAAGTATTTTACGGCTTCTAATAATGGCTTCTCAGGGAAGCACAGCCTGTTCTCACATCTGAGTCCTGGCTCCGTGGAGCCCCCAGGCCTCCATGATGCCCAGCGCCTGGTGGACCCGAGCTCCCACTGTGTGAAGGACCAGAGTCTCCGTCAGTTCCTGGGAATGTCTGGGATGGCAACTGCGCAGGGACCTCAACGCTGTCCTTCAGCAACACCACCTGACCTCGCGACTCCACATCCACCTGCCAGTGTGTGCCAATCCAGCGATCCAGCTGAGGGGGGTGTTTACAGCAGGCTGTCCACACAAACGCTGCGCCTGGCCTGCAGAGTTAAGGTGCGTGAAGCGGCATGGGCCGGTGCTCCCTGGAGCAACACCACCCCAGAACAGAGCTCCTGTGCCCCTGCTGCTCTATGCAGAGTTCCGGGATGGACCACGCTGCCCTTCCTACACCAGCCAGTGCACGCCGCGACCCCCGACATGCGGCTGTCCACACATGTGCACAGCAACACCCCCTTCCCAAGCCCCCGGCACCTGCCCCAGCATCCCGAGACAGCACCAGGCTCATCCCCGACGCTCACACCGCACCACGAAGCCTTCTCGGCAGAGCACGCAAATCATCGCCATTGACGAAGCGTCACCGCAGGCAGAGATCATGAACCCCGAAAGAGACATCTCCACGTTCCAGATTCACCCCAGGAAGTGTAAGATGTGAGAGAAATGCCACTCTGGCTCTTGTAGTCAATTTCCAATAATAGTATCTACTCAATTCTCGTTCAAAAACATTGCTTAATTAGGCTGACCTTTAAACAGCTTTTCTAGAACTCAACTCCTTAAAACGCTTCCACACTTCAAGCCCACGTGCACTCTTACCCGTCCAGATACGACGATAAAAGCTTCCTACAGTCAGATTTTAATATCTGTACAGTATTATTTTTGTTATTTCTGCCAAAACTCAAATTCCTATTTAGAACTCAACAACAGACTTGCAGTTGTACTATATGTTTGGAGGACTCAGTTTCCTAAACGCCAAAAATTGGATTCCTACGCTGCTGGAGAGTCGGACAAAAAGGAAAAGCTGCCTCGAGATGGGAAGCCCGGGTGCAGCACCTGCGCCTGATGAGGAGCGCTCAGCACGCGCGCAGACGCCCCTCCTGCCCACTCCTTCACCTCATTTTTCTTAATACAAGGACAGCACATTCCACGCAGCTCTCAGATACAATTCTAAGAATATACTCATCCTACTGTGCCCCTTCTCCATTATTTTTTCACTTTTTGTGATTATGTATTTTCATCGTACTTCATCGTCACAGGGTTAACGCGCCAGTAAATAAAGGGTCAACAAGTGATCAGGGAGAAAGACCCGTGTTCGGCAGGAACGCAGACGAGGGCTCTCAGCCACAGCCAGAGGGTAAAACCCACCCGCAGCACCGGCCCACATGGCACCCAGATCCTGCCCTAGATCCCGGGCCCTGGCACCTAGGGTGTTTCTCCAGGTCCCTGTGCCATCACCTGTGTCCCCCACATCCTGTGTCCATCACCTCCTCTGTCCCCACGTCCTGTGTCCATCACCTCCTCTGTCCCCCACGTCCTGTGTCCATCACCTCCTCTGTCCCCACGTCCTGTGTCATCACCTCCTGTCCCCCACGTCCTGTGCCATCACCTCCCCCGTGTCTCCCACATCCTGTGTCATCGCCTCCTGTCCCCCACGTCCTGTGTCACCTCCCCCGTGTCCCCCACATCCTGTGTCATCGCCTCCTGTCCCCCACGTCCTGTGTCACCTCCCCCGTGTCCCCCACGTCCTGTGCCATCTCCAGTGTTCAGCCACCGAGTGTGTAGGCTCATCCGTCACATGACACCATTTAGAATCTCTTGCCCCAGTTGCTGTGTTTCCTTCTGCTCACGGCAAGCGTCACAAACCCTCACGTCTCCCTCAAGACGGCTTCAGCCTTTCCCGTGTAGGCCTTGGAAGCAAACGTCCACAACAAAACCAACCAGGCTGCAGCCTGAGCTCGTCACACCCACCCCCAGGGCCTAACAAAAGATGACCCAACGTGGGAAGGATCCTTCTATGCCACCTTCCAGTTCTGCGAGGGAACGCAAGCCTTTATTACCAGAGGTGCAGCACCATTTATGCGGAAAATATGATGATTGTTTATTTAAATGAGATGAAATTGTTCTGATCCAAACCAAACAACACAAAATAATCAGATGCTGGTTTTAATTTCTCCATGGAAAACATATCTGCACATTTGGCCAACTGCTATATTGCAAATATTACATCTCCATGTACTTGATTATTTGGCCTACCGCCCAATCGCTACCCGCCACAAGCAATTATGTAATGGGAATCAGGTCAGGTTCACTCTTGTGTGGAACTCCTGCTGTGCTCAGAGACGCACGGACCTTAGAATTCTCCAGGCTCTGTACTTAAGCCACTCAGGCATTCGTACGTGTGTATGTGTGTGTGCATGTTATTTGACTAAAACTTCATAGAGTTGGAAGAAAAATAGAATTAAATGGAAAACAATTGTGAAAGCCATGCACAGCGTGACTCTAACGCATGTTTTCCAAGGACGATTTGTAAGCCAGGCACTGGGGAACACGCACAAGGAAGCACGCACACACGCCGGCACACAATGGGGACTCACGACGAGTATTCTGTACAAGCTGCCATTGCTGATGCTGGGATCCACCCCTGAGCTCGGGCACCAGACAGGCCCTGCAGCTTCCGCTCCTGGAGGCTGCGACGGAGGTGATGATGAGCACTGGGGAGAGCCAGGGAGGAGAGCAAGGGGCCCCTGGCACCCAGAGCATCAGGCGACGCCAGAGCAGACTGGACAAACACGGTGAGCGCAGGGCTGTGGGGGCCACGGAGGGTCTGGGCTCCCCTGCAGTGCAGGGGAAGCTGCCCATGGGGCATCAAGGCTCGCGGGGGTGAGAGGCGGGCCGACTGCTGAGTTTCAGGAGATCACAGGAAGCCCTTGGGTTCGACGCGTTTTTCCCCAGCTGCGGCCTCAGCGACGTCGCTACACCTCTCCCCAGTTCCATCTCCAGTCCCTGGAAACAGCAGGGACTTTAGGACGTTACCTCAACCACTGGGTTGACATAAACCTGCAGTCCTGAAATCCCCGAGGAACGCACACCTCTCCTCCTCCTGCTTTGCAATCCTGGCCCTGGGTGCAGGGGAGTGCAAGGACCGCCAGCGCAGCAGGTGGAGGGGACCACACAGCAGACCAAATGGGATACAGTACCGCCTGGCTGAGAGACAGGGACAAACCCCTCAAAACCCAAGTTTCATCAGATCCATGACAAAAGCACACCAATGCTGGTGAGCAGCTATCAGTACAATAATCCATTTCACTCACGTACTCAAAAATGCCAGAGATACCTGTCTTTGAGATTATCATACTTAGGATAAAACAATCATCCCATAAACTGGAAAACCACTTCCTCTGATGAAAAATATGCAAATGGGTCTGAATCAAATCGTCTCATTAAGCACTAATCCCCGGTGTAGACAGCTCCAAGAGGAGCAGGGTCAGTCGGGGACACTGCCTGGGCCGCCCCTCGCCACCCAGCCATGCGTGCACCTCCCTCTCCTGAGGCTGACACGTGGCGTGGCCTCTGGGATGCTCCGGCTCGGGTTTCACAGCCACTTGATGGTTTCAGACAAGCCACAGCGCCATGGTTATGAAACCGATCTCCCCAGCATGATCTCATTAGTGAGCTGCTGTATTATTATTTTAATGGATTTAAGCCACAGAATGACTAACACTGATCTCCTATTAGGTGCTTTTTATTGTACAACAGGGGCCGGCACCGTGGTGCAGTAGGTTAATCCTCCGCCTGAGATGCCAGCATCCCATATGGGCACCGGTTCTAGTACTGTTTGCTCTACTTTCAATCCAGCTGTCTGCGATGGCCTGGAAGAGCAGTAGAAGATGGCCCCAGTCCTTGGGCCCCTGCACCCACGTGGGAGACATGGAAGAAGCACCTGGCTCCTGGCTTCAGATCGGCACAGCTCCGGCTGTTGCAGCCATTTGGGGAGTGAACCAGAGCATAGAAGACCTCTCTCTCTGTCTCTCCATCTCACTGTCTGTAACTCTACTTCTCAAATAAATAAATAAACAAAATCTTAAAAAAAAAAAAAGGTATTACACACCAGAAGTGCATTTCACGACGTGTTCTTGAGGTGGGGAGAGTGACCCAGGCTGGGGATCCAGCTGTGAGTGCCAGGGGGAAGGGCGTGTGCCTGGCCCTCGGTCCCCATGGGCCTCATCCCTGGAGTCCCACAGGCTCCAGTCCTGAGCTCAGTAGGGCAGAGACGCGAGTGGCCCACATGGCTGTCCTGGATACCCCAGAGCACGTCTAATGAGGTCTGAACCCACGACAGAGCGGCCTCTCTGTAGACAGCTGTTGTCCTGCTTAGTGTATGATCACAGGGGAAAATGCACACGTGTTCAGTGTCTCCCATCCGAGGCTGGCTGCACCTGGGCGTGTGAAGCTGTGGCCACCGTGGCCACCCATGCTGACCGCTGGCTTTTGCAGCATAGGAGGCGGCTGCTGTCTTCCAAGTCGGAGCGTCCTGGAGGGAGGCGAGCGTGAATCCAGGCCATCACTGTGGAAGCTGCACCTTGCATTTTCTAGCACCATAAAACCATGACAGCTTCGAGGGGCAGCACCGTGCTACCCGGGAGAACCGATGAAATGCTAGAGTGAGGAGCAGAAGGAAGCCCTTTCTAATCATCCCAAGTGAGCGTTCTGCCGGTTCCTGGGTGGCCAGCGCTGTCATTTCTACCATCGGACGCAAGGCCAGGCTCAATTTAGGGAAGGACCCTGTGCTTAGGAGAGAGGGTTACCCTCTGTCTCACCTCCAGATGAGAGGAAGACAGCCTTGGTGTCTAAACCAGCAGGGGCTTAACCTGCAGAGGCAGCCGGGAGGTGTAGGGGGAGTCGTCCTCCTCCGCCTGAAATCAGGAGCATTTGTGATTCTGCTAACTTTTCCTAATTGCTACAACCTCCCGCTAGTCTCCCTCCAGCTGGGGGACTGCCTGCTCCTCCTATCAATGCCTGTCGTTGATACCTGGAGAGACAACCCCAGGCTGCTGAATAATAATGGCTAGATTTCCTTTAATTAAAGCAGGAAGAGTTGTGGTGTGTTTGCAGCAGGGAGAGGATCAGATGACGCATACCTGTTCTGTGGGCAGTGTAAATGCCAGCTTCCCAGAACTGACAGGAATGGGGTCGGTGTGTCGGCGTCCAAAGCAGCCCCACGCGGGTTACTGGCATGCTCCACGAGTCCAGCCCTCAGCTGAGTTCAACACAGCGACGGGAGCCGAAATCAGCACCAGATTCCGTGTTATCACGCCCTCTTCACCATCACGTGCGAGGTGTGGCTGAGTCGGCAGGGGAACAAACTCTGCCCCTCGTCCTGTAACCACAGCTCTCAGGACAACCGTGCACGAGCAGCTTCTAACGCAGAGGGTTCAAGCCTCGCACGCAGAGGGCTCACAGCCTGGAACACAGAGGGTTCACAGCCTCGCACCTCCCTTCAATTAACTCCTCCTCATCACGCAAGCACATGTGATCATTTTGTCTTTCAGGTCTCAAGCACCACCTACATACATAGAATCACAGAGGTTTGGGAATGGACTTAATCATAAAGGGGCCTTGTCTGTCAGCACCTACACATTTGGAGGTGTCAAAAATAAGTTACAGGGGCCAGTGCTGTGGTGTAGCAGGTAGAGCGGCCACCTGCGGTGCCGGCATCCCATGTGGGCGCTGGTTCAAGTCTCGGCTGCTCCACTTCGGATCCAGCTCTCTGCTATGGCCTGGGAAGGCAGTGGAAGATGGCCCAAGTCCTCAGGGCATCTGTGCCCATGTGGGAAGATGCAGATAAAGCTCCTGGCTCCTGGCTTTGGATCGGCACAGCTCCCTCATTGTGGCCAACTGGGGAGCGAACCAATATATCAATGACCTCTCTCCTCTCTGTCTCTCCTTTTCTGTGTAACTCTTTCAAATAAATAAATCTTTTTTTAAAAAGTTACAAGACCAGGCAGCCTGCGTCCTCAGGCACCCATGTCTACACACAAGCTCGGCCTGATGGGAGCAGGCAGGAGGCCTTGGCACCAGAATTGGGAACAGGAGGGGGTGTTTGGGGAGCTGTGTTCGCACATTCCCCCAACACCCAGGTGTACAGTCACAATGCCCCACTGACAAGGCTGCAGCTGAAGCAAGACAAGACCAAAGTTCAGGGGAAACTCAGCTGCTGGCAGAGGGACCCCAGCCCCGCATGCTCAGTAGGGCCCAGAGGTCGAAGGCTCAAACAGTCTGAACCTTCCAGGAGCGGCAGAGAAACACATTCCAGGGGGTTTTCTCCCTGTGTTCACAGAAGGAGCAACTCAGCCCAAGTGAGGTGTGACCTTCCACCAGCCGAGAGGCGTTCCACCCTCCCTCGCCCGCTGTCCGTGCCTGGGAGGGAGATCCCTGTCCACAGAAATCTGAGGATGTGGCTCGGCTGAGGGCGGCCGGCACCCTCACTCAGCATCAGCCAGCACCTCGCTGCGCTGTGACCCGGAATCCAGGACAGCAGCTCCTGTGCCCTGCGTCTCTCACTCCGGAGGCTGCCCAGAACCCGCCTGCCACTGAGCAGCACGCGGTCCTCCTGCACATCACGTGGTTTCCACGTTTTTATCTCTGTGCTACAGTGGCTCTTTCACTCTAGCCGTTCACATGTCAGGCAGGACACGCTGTACACATACGCCTAACAGGTATCAGAAGACCAAGGCTGGGCCCAGCCCAGAGGTCACACCTGGGTCAGCACGTGGGGGACGTGCGCCCTTCGTACCTGGGGTCTCCACAAACTGTAGCTAAGCTTGCGTATTTTCAATGTAAAGTGTTCAGGTGCAGCGTATCCCATAAGACAATCTTCCACTATTCAACTAAGTGATGCAGGCAGAGTCCACAAGATGAGGCTGCGACAAGACCTCAAAAAAAGATGCACCCAAGCTCTGTGAGATACAGACTGGCTCGAGGTAGCTTTCTCCCTGTTATCTTCTATCAGAGGGAGGAACTACACAGAAAGTGTGTCGTGGGTGACCAGAGACAGAGACCTGAGGTCGAAATTCTGGGATGCACACCTGCTGTTTAGGGTCACGTACAAAAAGATTTAGTTGGATGCAAACTGACAGGTCAGTTGATGAATTCCTCTGGGTTGAATGGGATGAGGCTCCCCAGGCTCCCGCAGGTGTACAAAGCTCACCACTTCCTGCTCTTACAGGGAGGAGGGCAGAGACTCGCTAAGACGCTGGCATCTCTGTAGGGAGCGAGGCGCAGACGGCAGCCGGCACTCTGCCTCTCCACCTCGCCTTTCTCTCCCCTCTCTGTCCCCACCCCTTGCTCCTTCATCACGTAGAGGGGGAGTGGAACTTGCAAAGCCTGCTTGTGTTTCCTGGGATCCACCTCCTGGCCCCAGGAGACCGAGGGGAGCCGAGCAAAGCTGGCACCCACTGCAAGGAACTGCAGATGTTTTCGTACACGTGAGGAGGAACAGCCCACTTTCGGGAAGACAAATCCTCGGAGACTGCCAGGGAAGGGCGGCTGTGGGAAAACACGTCACCCAGGGAGCAGCCGTGCAGCGAGCGGAGCGGCGCTGGCTGTTTCCGGGGCACTTCCTGCAGTGGAGCCAAGCCCTGCAGGCTTTCCCTCCGCGGCCATTGGTAAAACCAAACCATGTAACTGCCACAGGGGCAGTGAGCAGTGAGCGCAAATCATCAGGTCAACCACACACGACCTGTGACACAGTGACTTCCCTATCCCGTGAGAATACAAAGATGCAGTGTGAAACGTCTTCCCCATGAAAAGCTGAGCTGGGTCACTCTAAGCGGTATTCTGTGGACTGTGAAAGCAGTCTGTCGGAGACAGAACAGAAGATGCAAAAGAGAAAAATGAAGATGGCATCGTCGAGGCGATGGCCTAAATCACCTCGGAGAGCTGTCTCCTATAAACGGGGACGGCAGGGTTTTCCCCTGAACTTGGCTGGAAGCGCTCACAGACGCATTCAGTTACTAGGAGCCAAGAGCCTCAGGTCAGCTTGTGCATGTGTTCCTACTGCTGCACATTTCATGGCGCAGCGCAGCGCCTCACCCCAGGCAAGGCTGCGTTCTAACTGCTCACCTGTCCTCCGGGGCCTCGGCGAGCTGGAGAGACCCGGGACGGCAACATCGCTGGAAAACGTCAGCGCGTTCTTATGAATGACCTAACTCAGCTCACACGGTCGAGTCTGGACACGGGAAATCCTGTCTCCTCACTTTGGAGGACCATGGAGACCACACTCCCGCCTCTGCCAGGCCACGGCTTTGCCGTCCTCAGAGGCCGGAGCGCGAACAAGAAACCGGAATGAAAACAGTAAGCACAGCCTCTGTGAGGACACCAGCAACGCTGCGTCCCAGCTCCCAGCCCCGCCAGAGCCTGGGGCAGCGGCCCAGAGACGGAAGCCGCTCCCGTTTTGTGCAGAACGCCCCGGCCATCAGGCCATCGGGCCATGTCCCTGTCAGCTGGCCCCAGAGCTCATTCCTGACTCGGATGAACTGAAATAGACCACACGGGCACCACGCTCCCCTCCCCCCGCACAAGGCTAACACACCGCAGGGACCTCCCTCGGCACCGCGGCCAGTGCCGTGCTGGCTCTGAGACACTGCTATGCTGTTGCCGTATCCACTATACATAGGCTACTCCCCGTGGCATTAGGAAGAGATGGCGGAACCGGAAACGGCAGCTCGCCCTCTGCTTCCTACTTGAAGACAATCACCTACGTTACGGCTATGGACCCCACGTCCTCTGCTCCCATCCCTGCTGTCTCTGGCAGGCTCGCGACATGTGCTCCACGGGGCTTGCCATGGATACCACCATGAAGGCGGCTTTAAATCGTACAGAGGCACCGGAGAGGATGCTGACCGGTTACCCCCACCCTCGTCAAGTCTGCAAGACACAGGCCAGACTCCCGATTTTGGCAGGAGTGTCAGAGTGCGATGGAAAGAATAGGTTTTGGAGTAAGACAGATCTGGATCTAAACCCAGAGCTCCCAGGAACTATGAAGCAAGCCACGTGGTGCAGGGGGTCCACCTCCGTACACCAGGAGCCACAGCAGGGCCAGCTGTGCACGATTGTCCCACGGCTCTAAAAGGAGACGGGACAAGTGACCCCTGTGCTGGCGCAGTGAGATGGGGGTGTCTCAGGAGTCAGAGAGCTGCTCCCGGCTTGCTCTCACCATGCAGGCTGCAGGGCTCAGAGCAGCCGGATCTCTGAGCGTCTTGGAGACCCGGCTTCATATCCTCAGGACACGGTGACACCTGTCTTGGAGGAGGGGAGGATGTGCCCAGGGGACTTGGTGACCAGCCAGTGAGTGGTCTGGGAGACACCTGGAAAGGGCTGGCTCCTTCCTCGGTGACACAGAGACGACCTGGCATGGAGGCAGGAAGCACGGGGCTTGGCCACACGGGGTGTGACAGACCCAGCCTGGTCGTGATGGCTCCCAGACGCCCCCAGCACTGCCCCTCGAAAGGGCTGATTACGCTGCACACTCCCTGCCAGTCTCAGGACCTGAGGCTCTCCCTGGTCGGCCTAGGCTTCTTCTGTGGATGGTGTCTCAGCCCCTCGGAAATGCATCACATGGTGTGGAGGCCTCTGGGTGGACCAAGGCCCTGCCCGGCCCCCAGCCCCTCTCCTGACCACTGCTCTGCGGGGCGAGGGTTCCTTTCAGCCCCTGGACAGCTCCCAGCTCCGGCCTCCAGGATCTGGTCCCCTCCTCTCCTTCTCTGACCCAGAGGAAGCTGACGGGTCCCCAGCTCGGTCGGCCTGCATGTCGGCTGCCCACAAGGCACATCTCTCATTGTCACTCTGGTGTACACCTGTGTTGTGGCCTAGCACCTCTCAGATCCCGTGTAGCTACACACACTGAGGGCCAGGTCTGGGCCAGGCCTGCCACCTGGGGCCCAGTGCCCACCTCATGCGTCCAGCAGAAGCCACCTCCTAAGTGATGGACGTAGGAAACGATTCCTGAGAGGCTGTGTTCTGTGTGATCGCAGAGCTCTTACTCCCGCCCCGGGGTTCAGGGCAACCAGCAGCTCCCGGGGCTCTACCCTGAGACACAGGCAGCACGGCCCTAAAGGCCATGTGGATAACAGACATTGCTGCCTGTCTGCTGGGGGCAGCACCACTCTGCTGAAGGTCACCAACTCACAGCATCCATGTTGAGCAGTGCCCTGAACCTCGGTGAGAGGCAAACCAAGGAGTGAGCGGGCGGGACGGGTGCGCACCGTGGCACCTCAACATAGTCGCCCCTCGTGCAAGGACTGCACATGCACAGGTGACGCCCTGCTCGGTATGCCCTGCCACGGGAGAGCAGCCACGGAACAAGGAGCCACATCACGCAGGACACGCCCAGCAGCCGGGGAAACCTCCCCTCCCCGCCAGCGACTCGGCAGAGGCAAGCGCACAGAAAGAGCCTCAGAAAGTCAGTTTGCAACATTTTGCAAGGCTGCTTTCCACATCACACTGGCCAAACACAGAAGACAGAAATATCAGGAAAATGACCTGCCCCCCCCCCCCCAACACTACTTCTAGTTCTAAGGAAGAAGAGAGAATTGTTTAGGAGGGGACAAACGACCAAAGAAAATCCTGACAATTCCAGAAACATTCTAGGACTCAAGAATACAGTATTTTTTACCATGAAATAAAAAGGCAATAAAAATTCCTCACTATCCACACTCACATCCGCTCTCTGCGGGCAGCGCCCAGCGGCAGAGACGGCAGCTGACAGCCTACCTCGCCCCGCGCCACCTCTCCTGACACTTGGTGTCCAGGAGGCGCAGGTCTCGTCACCTGCTCACCTGACTCCCCCAGGGCAAGGCCTGCACCCCACACGCTCTGTCCGATCATTAGAACGGTACAGTATCTACATAGCAACAGAAGCCATCAGGTAGGGGCCCGCGCCCACAAGCTGTGTGAAGCCCATCCCAGTTAGGGTTTCATTCAGCCTGAAGGTAGACAGCGGTGCTGACAGCTCCATGCTGCTGAGCCGCCACGGTGCCCGCGTCACCCGCTTTAGGAGCAGTGGCACCGAGGTGTGCAGCAGGAGAGTCGCACTGGAAGAGACACAGGAGCCCCGGGCATTCACCACGCAGACCAGCACGCTCTGCTGCAGCCCTCACACAAGTGCGGGCAGCTCTCCCGAGCAGACCACGGGCTGACCAAGCCCCCCTGTCAACCCCCATCTGTCTGACTGCGCAGTGAGGAGCCTGCCGACCCTGTGGCCCCAAGTCCCACGCAGCCACCATCGCACCCCATCCCAGGGCTGCCGGAGGTCGGTGGAGATCTTCTGACAAGAATGTGCTGTCATTCCGAGACGACGGCTGCTGGGACGGGGTGAAAAGGCCTGGACTGATGAAGGACTGGACCCCGTGGGGCCTGGTCACAACCTCTGCAAGGTGGGGAGCCGGGAAAGACCCTCCCGTGGCTGGCGTCCCCAGCGAGAGAAAACGCAGCCTCGTGCTTCTGCACTGGCGCCCGGCCCGTCCCCTCCTGCTCGACACTTTCTGGGACCTTAGGACAGAGACCCGGCCGTCGATCACAATAACCAGCAAAGGCCACAGTAACAGCATCACAGCGGCGTGCTGGGAAGTGGCTCTGGGTTTCAGCGCCAGGCTGCGTCACCACTGTGCTCCGTTAGCCCTCACTCTGAGAGCGCTGATCGGGGAGCCTCTGTGTGGGCACCCAAGGCAGAGGCCACCCCAGGTCAGTCTCCCAGGTTCTGGAGAATACACTTCCTTCCCTCCCCTCCGCAAGGTGACCCTGCTGATCGTTCGCTTTGAATTACAACTAAAACCTCACCAGTCCCTCGGAGCATCCCAGGTGCCAGGGGGCAGAGAAAGATCATTTCACGGTGGATTCTTCCCAAAGACGTTCAGCGCCCCGGGGGAGAGGGAGGGGTGTTCACCCAGCACTCGCCATGCCGGGTTAGTCGCTGCTGAACACAACGTCACCACATCCATGTCTCCCCGTGTGGCAGACGCCTCTGAGTCCGTGTGGTTACGCCAAGAATCGCAACTCAGAAGGCTGAGCTAGGCCAAGGTCACAGAAACCCCCAGGACGCGTCATCGCCCAGAATGTCGAGTGGGCCACGGCGTTCACCCTGCGGAAGTACTGTATCCCTTTTTCCATCAAGAACCCTAAAGAGCAGGAGGAGCTACAAGAAATCAGAACCAAAGTCTGTGTGACCTGAGCATCACCGATCAGTGGGCACGTCCCCAGCCCCGTCACTGATCGTGCCCAGCCCTGTCGCCGGTCAGTGGGCACATCCCCAGCCCTGTCGCCGGTCAGTGGGCACATCCCCAGCCCTGTCGCCAGTCAGTGGGCACGTCCCCAGCCCCGTCACCGATTGGTGGGCATGTCCCCAGCTCCGTCACTGGTCGGTGGGCACGTGCCCAGCCCTGTCGCCAGTCAGTGGGAACGTGCCCAGCCCTGTCGCTGATCAGTGGGCACATCCCCAGCCCTGTCACCGGTTAGTGGGCACGTGCCCAGCCCTGTCACTGGTCAGTGGGAACGTGCCCAGCCCTGTGGCCAGTCAGTAGGCACGTCCCCAGCCCTGTCGCCAGTCAGTGGGCACGTGCCCAGCCCTTCCACCTCGGAGCGGCCGTAAATCCACTGACAAGTGTACAATTTACACATTTTATTACTTAAAAGACAGCAGCTGCAAAGGTTTTAAAAACCTGGAAGTGAAATACGCTTTTGCCAGTATCCTTTCAGCAGCAGACTGGCTTTCACGGCTTTAAGTCACCACGTGAGGGTGCGGCTCCAAACACAGGCAGGACGACGAGGATGGCAGGCACCCACGCTGTTCATCACAACTGACGCACACCGCGCAGGATCGCGGAACTGGGCCCGGGCACTGCGTATGCGTGGAGAGAGGACACAGCCAGCTCCCTGCACAGACTGCTAGCAAATCCGAGTTTTATTCTCATTGGTCCCCTTTAGCCCAAGTTACTCATCTTGTTGCTGAAAATATACTCTCAGCTGTCAAAATTTTAGTATCAATCACCAATCTCTGCAGCCTGGGTTTTGCTTTGCAGAGTCTCAGCTGAAAAACAGATAAATCTGGCTTTCTGTGCACGTTTGTGCTCACAACACCTGCAGCAGTGAGGCGGTCCGGGCTGGGCACTGCGAACTTCCAGCCACGCCAACAAGAGCCCAGAGACATGAGATGTACTTGAGTCTAATGCCCACCCTGCTGCGAGGGAGGTTGCCCTGAAGCAAGGAAGCTAAGTAAACTGAAGTTCATTTTGCTCAGGTCTCAAGGAAGAAGGTAGAATATTCTCTGTTGTGTTGCAAAGTCCCCTGGTCCTGGATGCAAAAAAACAAAAACAAAGACAAAAAAACGTGAATGGCACTGCCGCCAGCCTGCTGACCCTGGAGCACAGATGGTGAACCTCGGGCTGCACCGGGCCTCCCCCAAGCAGCTCCCGGAGGCCCCCGACATGCCGGGCGGCCCGAGAGGCTCCAGGACAGCTGTGGAGCTGCTGCGATAACCATGCACCAAGCCATCCCCGCAGCCAGGAATTCCCAAGGAAAAAAGAGCAAGTCTCTCCAGCATCCCGACTCCCGGAGGACACCCTGTGGAGAGCTGAGCCACACGTGGCCTGCAGCCTGTTGCTGCCCCCAGCGTGCTGGGATCAAGTCCGGTTTCTCTCGGGGCCCCAGACCAAGTGGAGCAGGGGACTGTCTGATGCGGACACTCAGACTGGGCTGGACAGCATCAGGGAGCTGGCAGTCACGTGAGGCCAGGTGGGGATGGCCATCTCACCAAAGGAACAAGGACCACGCACAGGGGAAAGGGGAGAGCCGGGGGGGGGGCAGGGAGGGGCTCTGCCGCACAGAGGGGGCGACTCCTGCCCCAGCTGAGCCTGCTCCTCGCACCCTTGGTGCTGGGACAGGTCTCGGCAAGACGCGGATCAGATGCACCTGCTGAGGGTGCGTCCACGCTGCTCCCATCACTAGGAGCAGAGGTGAGCAGGCTGCAGAGGGAGGGAGCCCAGGCGCCCCGCACTCCTACCCTAAAACATCTCAGCGACAGAGCCACAGCCGGAGGAGCTAGCCGCCGCATCTGCACCCCAGCTCTGCCACAGACCCAGGCGGAAGGACCTGGAAACCCACGTGGCCACTCCACCTGCGTGCGGTCACATCGTGGAGTCGCTGGTCGGCTGCCGAGGACCTGCCAGCCGAGCGCCGTCACCACCCTTGCCCGAGGGCTGCTTGGCTTTTGCTCTAATCGATATCCATAATCACAGCCATGAACATGCCCAACGCGATGCTTTTATTAACGTCTGAAGCTGACAATCCTAACTGCACATCCGTGGGGTACAGTGCGACGTCATGATATATGTACGGAATGTTTAAATTGGGCTAATTAGCGTATTTATCACTTTGCTTAGGCTGTGGTGACATATCTGAAACCTAGCCTCACAGCTGTTCTGAAGTATGTGCGATTACTGACTATGACCCCAACACCTCCCCAGATGGACCGCCCCACCCGTCTGGAATCCTGGGCCTGCCGATCCCAGCCGTGGGAGCCATCGCTCCCAGGCTGCTGTACGTGAGCCATCCTAGCCCCCGCGTGCCGTGAGGTCCCCTGGTGCCTGCTGCGTCTGAAGCGAGTGAGCGCCTCTGCCGCCTCCTGCCTGGGTCTGCAGTGGGACTCAGTGGCCCTGCGGCCACCCTGCAGAGGTGGCCCTCCTAGCCATGGGTCCCCGCCCTCCGCACAGGGAGCATCCGGCCTTGTGTGTGGCTCTGCAAGAAACATTTCCGAGCCCAAGTGTCCCCCGCTGAACCCTGAGCATCAGCCTGCACGTGGCCTGCGGTTCCTGCTGTGCCTGGCACCAAGCGCATTTTCGTCTTCCTGGTGTGGTCCTCAGAGGACGCCACGTTCCTGGATGCCGCAATGCGTGTGCTTGAGCCTCGGCTGCTGCCTGGGCGAGCTCAGCCCAGCAGAGTTTGAAGACAAAGGCGGAAGCTCTGTAGGGTAAGCTGTGGCCCCCACCCCAGGCTCTGCCAGGGGCTGGGGGCCGAGTCCACCACGGCCAGGTCTGCTCCACTGCGGGCATCCAGGACAGCAGACGGCCACCACACTGAGGTCCCCCTTGCACAAAGCCTGCAGCCGGGGGACCTGCCCAGCCTGGATGCGTGTGGGGTCCTGGTTAATTTCGATGCACAAGCCTCCGTTCAACACTGACAGAGTGCTATTCGTTTCCAGCTGCTTCAGAAAAATTAACGACGGGGTTAAGAGGGCTTCAGGCCCCACGCAAACAACGGCTTTACAGGCACAAAGAGCCTCCCCGGGCTTCTAGTCTGTTTTTCTTTATTTAGGCACAGCCATTATGTCTTTATCTTACACCGCACACAGCACTCCACAGCAACCGCCTGCCTCTTTTCTCCCAAATTACCAGCCTCGGGACAACTCTGTCCTCACCACGCGGACGCTCCTGGCTTCTGCCGCGATCAGCCACTCGGAGGAAGGTGTTATTTTCCCACTCAATTTCTGCCTGTGGAGCACAGATGAGGTTAAGAAGATTATTCCACAGCTGAGTCCAACCACCTGCGCACCGACTCCTTGGTTCCCAAGCTGTTAGGAGCAGCCCTGGGGCCACGTCAGCTTCCGCCATGGCCAGCACAGTTAATCCTGCAGCCCTCAGACCTGGAATCCACCTGCTCTGAGCACGGCTGTGATCCCGGCTCTGCCAACAGCCAAGTTCCAGCGAGGCCCCAGTCCCCACGCGCCTCACTGCTTATCTGCCATTTCAAAGATGGCAGAGGGGGTGCATCCCCATGACCACTGCTCCAAGTCTCAGCCCCCGCCTTGCAGACGGGGGTCTGCCTCCCTTGCAACAGATCTCGGCGGGCTGGTGCCGGCCGCACAGCTGTCCTGACGTCCATCGATGGCTCTGTACCAAGCTCCCTGTGGTGCTGCTCCAACAGGACGGTCCAGTCCCGGCTCTGGACGTGTGGGACTCCTCTAGCGTATGCTTGCTTGTGTGACTCAGTGTCCATCAGCCACCCAGCTCACACCCCCTCCACCCACCATCGTGGCTCAGCTCCAGCCAAGACGACCAAACCAGAGCCGTGTGATGCAGCCTATCAGGGACCCCGAGGCTGGATTTTAACCAACATTCTGTACAGCACTGGGGCAGCTCCACTGCTTTCTTAAAATCGACACAGACCGACAGCCGCTGACGGCCTCCCAGTGCTCCCAGTCCACCTTTGGGGTGGAATCCACAGCTCTGCAACCATGTGAAGGAGGTGGCAGCACACACAAGGCCACCGCAGCCCGGGGAGCTGTGACGCTGCTGCCCCTCCCCTCCGTGTGTGCACACAACGGACACTCTCCACCCAAGGTTCTGAACACTGGGCTCTCACCACGTCCTAGCCCAAACCTGAGGGAAAAGATGTACCCCCGTCCTTCTCCCAGTAACGCAGGCTTCACTGAGAAGGCTACGTGGCAGACCGCTGTGTCAAGGGCTTCTCACAAGCGGTTTATGTCACTGTCGCCTCTGGAGGTTTTCTGAACAACAGCTATTTTCATTCAATCCGGGGCCGAGGAAGACACGACGGTTCCTTCCCGTTATCTCTAAGAGATCTCACAGCAAGTGGAGCAAAGACAACATTTTTGCAGTAATGCAAGTTAACAAGAATTCTGCCATAAATAATCGGATCATTCAACATTAAAGCACTGGGAAGCAGGCAGGCTCGTTCTCCAAACTCATCAGATCTAAAGTTGCTTAGCTTGGGAGAGAATCCTCTTGACTAAGGCATCGGATTTCCACTCCTGGAGCCAGCGGAGTCGAATGATTTGTAGGTGACAGGACAGATCAACGTCAGAGCAGGAAGCAGACAGCAGACCTGATACCCGGGCTCTTTCTTTCCTGCTGGTTCATGCAGAGTTGAGGCCATCACAGCAGGGCAGGAGCCCAAGCAGGGACGGAAGGATCACTATGTTCCCTAAGTTCTATTTACGGCGCATGAAGTTTGTGTACCTTAAATAAAACGTTTCTGGGGGGAAAAAGGAGCTCTGTAGCCAAGGTCCCTGCAGGGCCTTTGTTGCAGGTCAGAAAGTTGCCGGTAGAACCTCCAGTTCTGAACATACAGCAGCCTCAGCAGGTGCGGACAAATGCCATGGGTAAACACAGATAAAAAGGTAAAATATAACCCCAACATATTTTTGTTTATTTTTTATTTTTTTTTTCTGGGACATATTACCCTTGCTGTAGGACTGAGGGTTGGCAACCAGGGTATGTGTGCCCAGCGAGGGTCAGAATATGGCCTTGGACCATGGGAGCCAACCTAGAAATCCTGGAATAAAGTTCATGAAATGAACTTGAAGTGAACATGAAAGCAACATGAAAAACTCGAAAAAATGGTCGCAAAAACACGTGGGAATTATTGTTGCCCCTGGGTGAGACGGGATCTCGAGCAGAGACCTCACAGGTGTGGATGCACACGACTGTGCCGATGAAACCATGCACTCTTCTTGTAAGGTGCAAGAATTAACTCAGAAATGTATCTGAGGTGACTGGCGTTGTGACGCAGTGGGTGAAGCCTCCACCCTGGCGCGAGCATCCCATACGGGCGCTGGTTTGTGCCCTGGCTGCCCCTCTGCCGATCCAGCTCTCTGCTGATGGCCCAAGCTGCTCCTGGCTCTGGATTGGCACAATGCCAGCCGTTGTGGCCATTTGGGGAGTGAACCAGTGGATGGAAGACCTCTCTCTCTCTCTGTAACTTTACGTCTCAAATAAAATCTTAAAAAAAATAAAAAAATAAAAAAAATAAAACCTCTCCGGAACCCATTCGGCACTAAGCTAGGCCCTAAATGAAAGCTTTAACAAAGGCAGCCCTGGAGAACGCTCTCAACACAGGGTCCATGGTGTTCCCGGGGAGGAGCCCTGTATCTACAGTGAGTTCACAATACAGAAGTACACACTGTATGTGAGAAAAACAATGCCATAGAGTCAGCTGGCAAAATAAATCCTAAGTGCAATTTAAGTGCTAGAAACCGAAGATTCATGAACATGGGTGAAAATTCAGAGAATACGGTATTTACAATCATAGGGAATTCACAAATAAAGCCAGAAAAAGCAGTGATAAAACACAACAAAGATAAGAACAATTTCTAAAAATTAAAAAGAAATTACACCTGTAACAAATGGAATCGAGGCAGTAAGGGCTTTCCACAAATCCACAGGCAACTGAGACCGTGTCCCTGGCCCTCTCCCTGTGGCCACATGGCCGCTTCGGCCAGTGAAGCGTCAGCAAAGCTGGCACCTGTTGGTGCTGGGAAGGAGCTCCTCCCAGGCCCCACAGCTGTGTACCGCACCCAGTGGTCATGGCACAGCCCTGGGCGGCCCCTCCCTCGACTCAAGCCCCCGAGTGGACCCAAGTGCGGTTCTCCCACTAATGTGCCCAGGCCAAGCAGCTGGAGACAGACATAACTGGCCGAGCCCATGACAGACATAACCAGCGAGTCCACGACAGACATAACAGGCCGAGCCCAGGACAGACATAACCAGCCGAGTCCACGACAGACATAACTGGCCGAGCCCATGACAGACATAACCAGCCGAGTCCACGACAGACATAACTGGCCAAGCCCAGGACAGACATAACCAGCCGAGTCCACGACAGACATAACTGGCCGAGCCCATGACAGACATAACCAGCCGAGTCTACAACAGACATAACTGGCCAAGCCCAGGACAGACATAACCAGCGAGTCCACGACAGACATAACTGGCCAAGTCCACAAGATCTGGGTGCAGCTTGTGACTGCAGCACCAGCATCCCCACCGACACTCACAGCTGAGCAGCGCCTGGATGCTGACGGACAAGGAACTTCCGACCAGGGGAGGGGCTTTCCCAGAACGCAGAATGGGAGCGTACACAGACATGAGTCTATCAGATGTGCAGAAAAATAGTTAGGAAATCCATGACTCAAAAAGGATTAAGAATTTACTAAAGCAGTGTTTGTTCAGATTGCAAAATAGCGTATCACACGAGACAAACTAAAAGCAAAGGCACAAGTTATCATAAACTTCAGAACCGCCCAGGGAAAAATCATGAAATCAGGCAGAGAAAGCCCTGATCAGGCTATGTTCCAAAGAGGATGGAACAGGCCCGCAGAGGTCATTCCCCAGAGGAGCGAAGGGGAGAGGACGACAGGAGGGCATTTTCCAAGAGCTCAGAGCAGCACTGTCAGCTAGAGATTCCTAGCCTAGCGCCAAAACCAGGAATGGTATTGGAAGAGGAACCACGAATCGCAGAACCGGCTAAAACACTGAGTGACTCTGAGTAAAGCAGCAAACTCAAAGGAGATGGGACCTGCAAGCGATGGTGGGTGAAAAGCAGCCGGACCGCACTCACCAGCACGCAGGGGCCCTCGGCAGACAGGCCGCATGGAGGCTGCCCCCAGCACCAGCTCTGCCGCCACGGCTGCGGGCGACCAGGTTGCATTTCCAACCTTGTTAATGTGGTCTCATTGGGCTTAAAAGGCCAGGGAGCCTCGTAACAATCAAATTACAGCGAAGAACACAGAATACGAAGGAACAGAGGAATAAAGAAAACTGAGTTAACCCAGTAGAAGGTGGGAAGATGCGCAGAAACAAAAGCTTGACAGAAGTTTCAGAAGCAGAAAGAATATCCAGCTACTTCAGGAATGGGAACAAGTGCAACTTTCACTCCCACATACACCAAAGGGAAAAACCAAACTGGAAAGGACACAGCTAGAGCAGAGCAAACAGGCAGTAAACACAGGGACTGAAAAGTAGAAGAAACCTCAGGGCACTGTCAAATACACCAGGTGTGGCAACGGAACGTCATGTATGATAAAAGCATGTAAATGAACAGGTGTGCAATGCGACATCAGTAAACCAACCGCTCGGAGCACCATCGAGAAGAAGAGACAGTGCCCCGTCCACGGCAGTGGACCCCACAGACCCTCGTGGTCAGCTCCCACCCAGGCCACACCGGGCAGTGGTGACGCACAGCCCCGAGCTGGGCAGACAGGTGGGACCCTTTCGTCAACAGCACTCAGTGTCCTTAGGGAACCTGTATTTTATCTGCCGGCACGTCGTCACCGGGTCCCAGATACAGATCCTGGCACAGGAAGCCACCAGGGATCCCGGCTGAGACACCAAACACCCCACAGGCTCCTGTGCACCCAGGACCCGTGGGGCAGAAGGGAACACGGACGGTGGACCCTGTGTTCACGTGGGTGCCTCTGCAGAACTGGGGTTTCACACGTCTGTCTGACGCAACACTACAGGGAGACAGCGGGAAGTCACAGACAGGTCACAGGGAGACAGTGCAAGGTCACAGTTCACAGGGAGACAGTGGGACGTCACAGACAGGTCACAGGTCACGGGAGACAGTGAGGGCACAGACAGGTCACAGGGAGACAGTGAGAGGTCACAGACAGGTTACAGGAGACAGCTGGGGGTCGCAGGAGACAGTGGGAGCTCACAGGAGATAGCTGGGGTCATGTGGGACTGGTAGGGATAACAGGGAGGCCAGCAGCCAGAGTGAGAACACAGAGTGTCCCCTGGAGCACCCCGACTGTCCTCGAGGGACACCAGGCTCCAGCCTGAGGAGCAGCAGCCACAGGCCGGCCCTGCAGGCCCAGTGCAGAGCAGCCCCCCCCCACCCCCCCAGGCGGGACCGTGGCCTGGAGCCCGAGCAGCCGACCCCACAGCTCAGGAGAATTACCAACAATTACTGTTTTCACGGCTAAGACATGCGGTGGATTGTCAGCTAAGAGCCAGCTGGTCAAAGCACCTCAGCCAACCCCGTCTTAGAAGCGTGCAGAATAAAATGAAATAAACCGCGTTCCTAAATTTCTCTCGGGGAGGAAGTCAATTCATCTTCCCAGCCTGCAGGCGCGCCCACGGCATCGGTGCCCGAGCACAGGCGAGGAGTCCCTTGGCCATCGCGAGGCGCACACTCAGACTAGCACAGCACTCATCTTGCGGTGTCTGTGGGACGAGGCTGTTCCCTCCCCACCTTGTGTTCCAGTTAACAGGGATCAACTTGCATGCCGGGACCCTCACCCCCAAATTCAGCAATGTGACCTTCTCGGAGATGTTCCCAAGCTCAAACCAGGCCTCGCCAGATCAGCCAGGGCCCTAAGCCTGCCACTGCCAAGCCTGCACAGAGGAGGGCACTTGGGTACTGGCCAGGGAGACAGGGCAAAGCAGCAGAACCAGAGATCACGAGAATCTCCCCCCAGGAGATCACAGAGACCCCCCCAGCGAGCAGGGAGCCTCCCTCCCGGCACCCACAGAAGCTTGTCCCGTCACACCCAAGGTCCAACTCTGACCCAGGGAGGGCAGGGGCTGGATTCCTTTAGCCACCACCCTTCTCGGAGGGGACACCGGCCTGCGTGCACACAGAAAGCCGCCCACGTCTGAGCTCACAGGGCCTCTGCTTGGACACCCGAGTCCGCCTGTGGCTCAGGCGACTGAATATCGCCTTACTGCAAACCCTCCTCTCCCACAAGGCCACGCAGCCCACACACAGCAACCTGGGCTCCCCGACCCGTGCTCCCCAACCCGTGACGGCAAATCCTGCAGTGCTGGAAGCCGCCGGGGCCACAGAGCCCTCCTGCGGGGCGAGTCGGGCAGGGGTTCCCTCTGCACCCCTAAGAAAGATCACCACTGAGGCTCTCGGGCATCGCCGACGGGAAGGGTGGAGGCTGCCTGGGGAGGGCCCCATGGGGCGGCTTACCTCTCAGGACGGCGTCTGCAGCCGTGTGCTGTCCAGGGGCTGAGTGTCGGCGGCGCCTAGGGAAAACCAGAGACATTGATGAGCACTTCTCCCCTGGGATGCTCCATCTCCACATCTAAAAACACAGGAGCGGGCAAGGCAGAGTGGAGCAGGCAGCACAGGTGTCCAGCCTGCAGAGCTGCCAGTGCGGGCACCAGGGCGTGCGACCCTAGCCCGGGCCGAGCACCCCGACAGGTGACCCCCTCTCTCCCATCCTCGTCCCCTCCCCACGAGGCCCTTGGGGCCCGAGCCATTCCAGCATTTAGAGCCAGTATGACAAGCTACGTTAACAGGGCTTTAAATAATAAAAGCCTAACACAAACCAGGACACGTCCCACGTTTCTCGTTAGGTACGGACGCTGTAAAACGAGCAGGGCGCTGATAACATCCCCCGGACTGAGCATCTCAGCTTCTCTGAAAACCGCCAAGGGTAGTGGTAATTTTTTAAAACGTATTCCGGAGGAGGAGAGGGTGAGCGAGTGAGCTGCCACGCACCGGTTCACTCCCCCAGTATTTGTGCAGCAGCTGGGAAGTGGCAAGCTGGAGCCAAGGGAACTCCGCCCAGGTCTGGGGCCCGAGCACAGGAGCCATCATCACTAGCAGGAAGCTGGAGCCCCAAGTGGACACGGACCCAGGCCTCTGATCTCGGGTGTGGGCTCCCCACGAGGTGTGCTCACTGCTGGGCTGAACCCCCAGCCCCAAGTTCAACTTTCTGAAGTAATCTGCACCGCAGAGTATGCTGTCCTGGAGAAATCGTTTCCCCGAAAGGAATACTTGACTTCTCTAAGAGCATCTGTCGTCACAGCTACACGCTTACTCCTGTGGCTTTGCCTCCTCTAACCAGGCTGTTGCCGTGGGAAGCGCCCCGCGGTCCTCACATAATGAACATAGTGGTCCACACGCGTGCAGGCGCACAGCCCGGCCACGAAGGAACACCTCCCGTTAGATCCTTAGGTTATTTACATGTAGCAGCATTTATTCCAGCAAGTTGAAACAGCAGCGGAATCGGGCGGCGCCCAGGAGCGAGCAGGCCCTGAGAACCCCGCCCACAACGTGATGAGGTGGCATCACCGAGAAGCAGGGGTGAGCCTCGGCACACCTCCGCTGGCTTCAGCCGGCTGCGGCTTCACCAGCGAGGGGCTCACAGCTTCATCCGCTGATTGGCCAAGGGCCCTGCACCCAGCCACAGCCCCGCGACGGATTGAGCTCCGCCGGGCCCAGTGCAGGTGCCAATCCCTGCCCGAGGAGTTCTATTTACCTCAAGTGTGCTCAGATTTACATTTAAATATCACATAATCGATCGGGCTAGAAATGCTGTATTTTCTTGATTAGCCGTAAATACCTCTCCCTCCCCTGCTGGGTAGCGAAATGATCCATCTGCCTTCAGGTTCAGGACTCTCCCAACTACCCGACTACTGATTGGAGTACCTCTTAAATACCCGAGTCTCGTTCCACCTGCCTGGCCTCTGAGGGACCCAGCATGAAGCCCCACACACGCGTTCTCCACGCCGCTGCCACGTGCGGCCATGTTTCTCGCACTCTTTCTTACATAGTCCCCAAACATCCAGGCCCAGGAAAGCCTGGAGCACCTCCTGTGGAACAGGCTCCAGCCTGCGCCCTGAGTCACACACACCCACTGCCGGTTCTCAGCCCTGAGGGCCCGGGTGGACCACACCAGCTCAGCCAGGAGCTGCCGGCCTGGGCCTCTCTTCCTCACAGCAGCGACCCCCTGGGGGAAGCTGTGGCTCTACTGACTCCCACGGGCCCTGGCTATCAGCAACAGCAGCCACGACCAACTCTAACAGACCTAGAGGCGTGGGCTGGATTTTTTCCAATTGCTTTCTTTTTTTTTTTTCTTTTTTTTCTTTTTTTTTTTTTTTGACAGGCAGAGTGGACAGTGAGAGAGAGACAGAGAGAAAGGTCTTCCTTTTGCCGTTGGTTCACCCTCCAATGGCCGCCGCGGTTTGCGCGCTGCGGCCGGCGCACCGCGCTGATCCAATGGCAGGAGCCAGGGGCTTATCCTGGTCTCCCATGGGGTGCAGGGCCCAAGCACTTGGGCCATCCTCCACTGCACTCCCTGGCCACAGCAGAGAGCTGGCCTGGAAGAGGGGCAACCGGGACAGGATCGGTGCCCCGGCCGGGACTAGAACCCGGTGTGCCGGCGCCGCAAGGCGGAGGATTAGCCTAGTGAGCCGCGGCGCCGGCCATTTGCTTTCAGTATTAACACACATGTTCCTGAGTTTGTATATTTCTACTCTCCTCTTCCCATAACAAACGTAGAGGTTCTTTTAATCCAATGGAATGAAAACTCGGATTTCTCTTTAATTCACTGACATAATGGTGAAAGCACGTGTGGTGGACAGACGCCTGGAGTGGGCCAGGGGCCCGCTGGCCACCGGACCTGGGTGGATTCTTCAACTGGCACCAACCTCAACTTGACAATAGCAACACTGATGCTGTTCATCCTCAGAGCTGCCCCACTTCTCAAGCTGACTATTAAACAGCAAAATACAGGTTCTTGGACCCAATCACAGGCTGGAACCCACTAGCAACAGTGATGCCCACAAGGTTGTCAAACACTGGGCGAGAGTGTTCTTACAACCAGGACAGTCAGCGCCTAGGAAAACCCATGCTCCCAGCCACCTGCCCGTCACAGAAATCAGAACTGGAGCCACCACTTCGACCCTTCAAAGGGATCCCACAGGGAACCTGGCCACGAAGAACTCACCTACTCAGTGGGCCGCCAGCCCAAGGCCACATGGACATGATCGTCAGCTCCCACGGAGCCAGTGCCACGCCATGAGCAGGCGAGAGAGCTGGAAAGAAGGGAAGACCCCGGGCGGCCCCTGGAAGGCGGAGTCTGCTCATTAAGAACCATTCCCACCTGCGGCCCCTGCAACTGCGGATCCCCTGCCAGGCTACAGCCATGGAGCCGCCACCAGCACGGCCAACAGCCATGAGCTCCCTCCCAGAGATCTGCAATCAGAGCAATGAGAACTGAGACACGTGGGGCCAAAGTTCAGAGAAAGAGCGCAGAGGAGGCTCCCGGCCCCGTGAGAGGTGAGCGTTGCACATGGGCACGGGCAGGGTTGGGACTTTCCAGGCTCCTGCCAAGCCTGCCTCCCTGAGCTCCTGTTTGGACACGAGGCAAGTCTGTGGTTGCTGGCTGAGGCTTGAGCCCATGGGAGCCCAGGCTCCACCGGTAACCACGGCCCCACCCTGGACTCAGGACCCGAGGGAGACTTGTGAGGGGGCAGCTGGAGGACTGAAGCCACTCGTGGCCCAGCCATGCCAACCACTGCCGGACCCTCACCTGCGAGGGTCCAACGCAGTCACGACACGGTCACTGTTCATCAGTTCTCAAGGAACTTTTACTTGTGGGGGCAGAAGGAAAGTGGGGAGAGGAGAAAAGAGGAGGAGGGGCCAAGGCGGCGGCCACGCCCGCCCAGATCCCAATGTCCCTTTATGCTGGTATCGTCCAATCAGATGAAAGGGCGCGTACAGCCTCAGGTCGAAAGTTCATCTGTTTCACCTGGTTCCTCCTAGTTGTTTATGCAGAGTCCATTCTGTTTCATCTGCTTCACCTGGCTGTTTTCGTAGGACTTGTGGGCGACCGATTGCTGCAAACCATGTAGAGGAGGTTCCCACAGGTGGCCAGCCTGCGGTTGCCCACAAACCACCTGTTTACAAGGAACTTCCTCCTACAACCCTGCCCAGCTCAGGAGCACGGGCCACAGGCAGCTCTGCGTTCACTCTCCCTACAAGAGCCGTGACATGGACGCGCATCAGCATGTATGAGGAGAAAAGGGACAAGGGACGCAACCTCACGAGTTTGCTCCAAAATACAAGACTACTCTATGTCAGTACACCTGAAACAAACCAACCAAAACCATCACAACATGTGCCAAAATGAAGGTGTTAATTTTGGTTCTAGCAAAATCCTAGCATTTGAGGTTCAGCCGGCATGGAGTGCTGCTGTTGTTCTCAACATGTGTCTGTAGCAGCACACTAATCCCCAAGCCTCCCAACACACATGCACACACATGCACATGAACAAGCACACATGCACACATGTCATGCACACAAGCACTGCACATGTGCACACATGTGAGCATGTACACGTACATGCCCCTGCAAAGGCGTGTACACACACGTGCACCGTATGCTTGCATGCACACACATGCACACATACCAGCATGCCCCTCCTGGCGTGGGAAGTGTGCACCTGTCTCCTCCTCCGTGTCCCTTAGAGGTCACAGGGGCTCCACTCAAACCTGGCCAAGCACAGGTACTCCTTGTACACTGACATGGGTGTGGCTTTAACTCGCTATCTATGAAGCTATGTCAAACATTCTGTGAAAAAATGCAATTAGCTTATTTTCTTACAAAATTTCTGATATTCACACCTGTGAGGGGTCTTCCAAAGGTTCACAGAAAATGTGTATTCTTAAATGACTGCACGTAGGCTTCAAAGAGGTGTTTTTTGTTTTTTGTTTTTTTTTTTTTGCACCCAAATAAACATCCTCTAATTCCTCTTTTCCATGAATTTCTGAAAGTGCCCTCATACATAAATTGAGGGAAGTCCCCTGCCCACAGCATATCCCAGTTAAGGGAGATTTCCGAGGTCACTCAGATTGGCTGAGAAGCTCCAGGTGGTGTCGGTCCTGCCTCCCGTGTCCTGGGCACACTGCTGTGGTCCAGGCCCCCTTCTGGGGTGCATCAGACCAACCCCTGGGCATCCCTCCAAGGGCGTGAGGACCCAGGCCCCGTCTGGGCCGCACAGAGCTGTGAGAGGTGGGGATGGAGCCAGGCATTTATGCCGCCTGGGGACAGCACGGGCCACCTCCTCCACGCACACGGGGAGCCTGATACCTGCATTTCCACCTTGTGCCCTGGGGCCGAGGGGGATGGAGATAATGCATGCAAACAGCAGTGCCCAGCTCCTAATGAGCACAAAACAAACCCTAGCTATCATCATTACTTAAAAATCATGGCACACACATTAAATTTCCAACATTCACATTCACATTTTCACCTGCCAGCATAGTAGCTTTGTCATGGCTAAATTTTAGTCTTGGCTTTTATATAAACTGCAATGAAACTCACGCTTGAGAATAGCCAGGCAATTAACATTCGGACAAAGGAAGACAGGGGCGCGGCCGCCCTGCTGAGACAGGTGTGTCCTGAGCTCTGAGCTGACTGCTGCTGTCAGCACCAGGAGCCCCACAATGCCAATGGCGGCTGTAGACGCCCCCGCCAGCACCAACAGGCAGGGCGGCAGCCACCAGCCTGCATCCAGAGGACAACTTCCCTCTGGGGCACAAGGGCCCCCACCTGGCCCCCAAAGGTGAGTGTTTTACTCAGAACACAGGTGGTTCCTGCTGACGGGTCAGAGCGTGACAGCGGCTCCCAGGGACGTACTCTACCCCAGATGAGCCCGAGCAGAGGGGCCCTGACGTAGCGAGTGCGGGGTTCCTGGCCTCTCGCACACCACGGCCGTCATCCGAGAGCCACACCTGGTGCTCACGTCATTTGGCTGTGGAAGGACAGCACAGGTGAGAGCAGAGTTGCCGTTCAGTAACCGCTCTTACTCCGAGAGGCGAGGTCAGGACGCGGTCTCCTGGGCACTGGTATTTTCCTGAAGTTATTCATGGCGTTTCCCACCTCTGAATCTGCAGGTGCTTCTCATGACGTCTGCTGCCCTCTCAAAATGTGCAAACCCAGCCTGGATTTTCTGTGGGGGGAAGGCCGTGTAGACGCCGAATTATCCATGTGTGTTTCCAGAATTCCCATGGGGGCCGCCTGACGTCAGGGTGAGCATCACGGTGACCACAGGACACTAGAGGGAGACGGCAGCTCTGTCTTCTTCGGGAGGAAGCGGGAAGCATCTCAGATCGCGCTACAAGCAGACACCCATTTGGTTCTTTCAGCAGCATCACACGGGGAAGCCACGGAGACCACTGACGCACCCCACACACGCTCCAAGTGTGTGAGACCGCAGCCATTAGAAGATAATCCTGTCCTTCGGAGTGGCTGGGCACAGAAGTGGCCCCACCGCAAGGAACATCTCTGGATGACAAGGGTCCCCACCACCCTCACAACGTGGACAAAGTCACCACTGCAGAGAGAACGCGTTCCTATTTTTGCGGACCCAGAAAGCTGACAATTCCAGGCGAGCAGAGAGGCTCTCCCTGAGACACGGCGTCACTGAGGGGCTCTGTCACGGTGACTCTGACACTGTCACTGAGTGTCTGGAGGCCCGAACACAGGACAAGCAGGGCTAGAGCATCCCCTGCCCTGGCTGCCTGTATGGGGACAACGGTTCCCAGCCCCGCCCTCTCAGCACCTGCTGCTGTTCAGCAGAGACCTACGTCACCACTTGCTTCACAGACGGAGCTGATAACACAGCGTATGTTTACAGGAACACACGTGAAACCTCAAGATAGGAAAGAAGCTCTCCCTACAAGGCGAGACCTGCCCACGGAAGAGCCACGTGCCGCCAGCACCCTGACAAATCCTCCCGGAAACAACAGCGCCAGGCGTTCGGCTGTCACCAGGAAGGACAAAGTGGCAGCTCACAGCATCAGCAGAGGACAAGAACGGTATTTTACCGCTGAGCGATACGAGCTACACACATTAGGGTTTCCAGGATTGATTTCCTGTCTGACGTTGAAGCAAACACCCATCAACTTGGAATTCCACATCTAAGCACACAAAGAAAGCAAGTACTTCCCACTCCGCGGGGAATTCTTCACTATGTTCCAGAAGACACTGAGGAACCTATAGACACACACGGACACACGCACACGTGTGATCCTGGGCAATCTACAGACACACACAGACACACGGCCACGTGTGATCCTGGACAATCTATGGACACACATGGACACACACACATGTGATCCTGGGCAATCTATGGACACTCACAGACACACGCACACCTGTGATCCTGGGCTATCTATGGACACACACAGACACACGCACACCTGTGATCCTGGGCAATGTACACACACACACGCACACGTGTGATCCTGGGCAATCTACAGACACACACAGACACACGCACATGTGTGATCCTGGGCAATCTATGGACACACACAGACACACGCACACGTGTGATCCTGGGCAATCTACAGACACACACAGACACATGCACACGTGTGATCCTGGGCAATGTACACACACACACGCACACGTGTGATCCTGGGCAATCTATGGACACACATGGACACACACACATGTGATCCTGGGCAATATATGGACACACACGCACACACGCACACCTGTGATCCTGGGCAATCTACACACACACACAGACACACGCACACATGTGATCCTGGGCAATCTATGGACACACACAGACACACGCACACGTGTGATCCTGGGCAATCTACAGACACACACAGACACATGCAAACGTGTGATCCTGGGCAATGTACACACACACACGCACACGTGTGATCCTGGGCAATCTATGGACACACACAGACACACGCACACGTGTGATCCTGGGCAATCTATGGACACACATGGACACACACACATGTGATCCTGGGCAATCTATGGACACACACGGACACACGCACACCTGTGATCCTGGGCAATCTACAGACACACAGGGACACACACACGTGTGATCCTGGGCAATCTACGGACACACACAGACACACGCACACATGTGATCCTGGGCAATCTATGGACACACACGCACACACGCACACCTGTGATCCTGGGCAATCTATGGACACACACGGACACACGCACACCTGTGATCCTGGGCAATGTACACACACACACGCACACGTGCGATCCTGGGCTATCTATAGACACACACGGACACATACACACGTGTGATCCTGGGCAATCTATGGACACACACACACGTGTGATCCTGGGCAATCTATGGACACACACAGACACACGCACACGTGTGATCCTGGGCTATCTACAGACACACACGGACACATGCACACGTGTCATCCTGGGCAATCTATGGACACACACGGACACACACACACCTGTGATCCTGGGCAATCTATGGACACACACAGCCACACGCACACATGTGATCCTGGGCTATCTACAGACACACGGACACATGCACACGTGTGATCCTGGGCAATCTATGCACACACAGACACACACACACGTGTGATCCTGGGCAATCTATGGACACACACGGACACACGCACACCTGTGATCCTGGGCAATCTACAGACACACACTGACACACGCACACATGTGATCCTGGGCAATCTATGGACACACACAGACACACGCGTGATCCTGGGCAATCTATGGACACACACAGACACATGCACACGTGTGATCCTGGGCAATGTACACACACACGCACACGTGTGATCCTGGGCAATATATGGACACACACAGACACACGCACACATGTGATCCTGGGCAATCTATGGACACACACGCACACACGCACACCTGTGATCCTGGGCAAGCTATGGACACACACGGACACACGAACACATGTGATCCTGGGCAATCTACAGACACACACAGACACATGCACACGTGTGATCCTGGGCAATCTATGCACACACATGGACACACATACGTGTGATCCTGGGCAATCTACGGACACACACAGACACACGCACACCTGTGATCCTGGGCAATCTATGGACACACACGCACACACGCACACCTGTGATCCTGGGCAATGTACACACACACACGCACACGTGCGATCCTGGGCTATCTACAGACACACACGCACACGTGTGATCCTGGGCAATCTATGGACCCACACACACACACACACGTGTGATCCTGGGCAATCTATGGACACACACAGACACACGCACACGTGTGATCCTGGGCAATCTATGGACACACACGGACACACACACACCTGTGATCCTGGGCAATTTATGGACACACACAGCCACACGCACACATGTGATCCTGGGCTATCTACAGACACACACGGATACATGCACACGTGTGATCCTGGGCAATCTATGCACACACAGACACACACACACGTGTGATCCTGGGCAATCTATGGACACACATGGATACACGCACACCTGTGATCCTGGGCAATGTACACACACACATGCACACGTGTGATCCTGGGCAATGTACACACACACGCACACGTGTGATCCTGGGCAATCTATGGACACACACGGACACACGCACACATGTGATCCTGGGCAATCTATGGACACACATGGACACACACACATGTGATCCTGGGCAATCTATGGACACACACGGACACACGCACACCTGTGATCCTGGGCAATCTACAGACACACACAGACACACACACGTGTGATCCTGGGCAATCTACGGACACACACAGACACACGCACACATGTGATCCTGGGCAATCTATGGACACACACGGACACACGCACACCTGTGATCCTGGGCAATTTATGGACACACATGGACACACGCACACCTGTGATCCTGGGCAATTTATGGACACACACACGCACACGTGTGATCCTGGGCAATCTATGGACACACACGGACACACGGACACGTGTGATCCTGGACAATCTATGGACACACATGGACACACGCACATCTGTGATCCTGGGCAATTTATGGACACACATGGACACACACGTGTGATCCTGGGCAATGTACTCACAGACACACGCACACCTGTGATCCTGGGCAATCTATGGACACACACGGACACACGCACACCTGTGATCCTGGGCAATCTACAGACACACATGGACACACACACACACGTGTGATCCTGGGCAATCTATGAACACACACGGACACACACACATGTGATCCTGGGCAATATATGGACACACACGCACACACGCACACCTGTGATCCTGGGCAATCTATGGACACACACGGACACACACACACCTGTGATCCTGGGCAATCTATGGACACACACGCACACACGCACACCTGTGATCCTGGGCAATCTATGGACACACACGGATACACGCACACCTGTGATCCTGGGCAATCTATGGATCCACACGGACACACGAACACATGTGTTCCTGGGCAATCTATGGACACACACGCACACCTGTGATCCTGGGCAATCTACAGACACACATGGACACACACACGTGTGATCCTGGGCAATCTATGGACACACACAGACACACGCACACATGTGATCCTGGGCAATCTATGGACACACATGGACACACACACCTGTGATCCTGGGCAATCTATGGACCCACACGGACACACGCACACCTGTGATCCTGAGCAATCTATGGACACACACGGACACACGCACACCTGTGATCCTGGGCAATCTATGGACACACACAGATACATGCACACGTGTGATCCTGGGCAATCTATGGACACACACGGACCTACGCACACCTGTGAATCTGGGCAATCTATGAACACACACGGACACACAGACATGTGTGATCCTGGGCAATCTAGTCACACACGGACACACACACACCTGTGATCCTGGGCTATCTATGGACACACACGGACACGTGTGATCCTGGGCAATCTACAGATACACATGGACACACACGCACACGTGTGATCCTGGGCAATCTATGGACACACACGGACACACGCACACCTGTGATCCTTGGCAATCTATGGACACACATGGACACATGCACACGTGTGAATCTGGGCAATCTATGGATACACACGGACACACGCACACCTGTGATCCTGGGCAATCTATGGACACACACGGACACACGCACTCCTGTGATCCTGGGCAATCTATGGACACACACGGACACACGCACACATGTGATCCTGGGCAATTTATGGACACACATGGACACACACACGTGTGATCCTGGGCAATCTACAGACACACATGGACACACACACGTGTGATCCTGGGCCCGCTTGGAGAACTCCCCTCAATCACCGTGAGGGAGCTGTGGCTCCACCAAACTCCAAGGCAGGCAGGGCTCCACCTGAGGATTCTCCTGCTGGCCTCTGGCTTTGCAGGTAGGAGCCGCTTTATGCAGAGGGGCTGGGCGACCTAGCACAGGAATGGGGTTAGCGAGAGACAAAGACCAGCGGGAGTCCCAGCTTCTCCACTGACTGCAATGTGACTCTGGGCGGCTGGTGCCATGGCTCACTAGGCTAATCCTCCACCTTGCGGCGCCGGCACACCAGGTTCTAGTCCCGGTCGGGGCACCGATCCTGTCCCGGTTGCCTCTCTTCCAGGCCAGCTCTCTGCTGTGGCCCGGGAGTGCAGTGGAGAATGGCCCAAGTGCTTGGGCCCTGCACCCGCATGGGAGACCAGGAGGAAGCACCAGGCTCCTGGCTTCGGATTGGCTCAGCACGCTGGCAGCAGTGGCCATTTGGGAGGTGAACCAACAGAAGGAAAACCTTTCTGTCTCTATCTAACTCTGCCAAAAAAAAAAAAAAAAACACAATGTGACCCTGGGCAAGGTGCTCCCTGCTGTGATGTCTGCAGTCCAGGCCACAACACTGCTGCCCGGGTCTGCCACAGTTCTGGGTACTTCAGCCCTGGAAGCTGCCTCCTGTCTGGCTTCCAGCCGTTTCCACGTGATATCGGGTGCACCCCCCCCACAGGGGCAGTGGGTGGTCACGGCCAGTCTGGAGCTTGGAGCAGTGGGAGAAATCTAGCACCTGCACACACACCTGAAAGAAGCTGCCACCCATCGTGCACATTTCCACCCAGGTGCCTGAGTCTCCAGGAGATGGCGTGCACAGAGGCCCCTCCCACATCGCATGGCCTCCTCCACTGTTCACCCCATCCTCATGCAGGCGCATGGAGGCCCCTCCCACATCACACAGTTTCCACCACTGTCCACTCTGCTGTCCTGCAGGTGCACGGAGGCCCCTCCCACATCACATGGCCTCCTCCACTGTTCACCCCATCCTCATGCAGGCGCATGGAGGCCCCTCCCACATCGAACGGCCTCCTCTACTGTCCACCCCATTCTCCTGCAGGCGCAGAGAGGCCCCTCCAGATCCTGCAGGGAACCTCATCCAGGAAGAAGTCCGCCATAGCCGTGCAGAGCACATGTCACGTGTGCTGGTGCCGCCACTCAGCCCACACGGACCCCCACAGGCAGCGCCTTGGCCTCCCTCGAACCACCGAGACGTGGAGAAAGCCAGCTTGCCATGGCCCTGCCGGAACGCAGGCGCCCGACACCACCCCTTGTCATGGCACTGGGATGTGCTCTGGGTGTCGGACACAGCGGCTCTGGGGGAGAACAGCTCTACAGCCGTGGCAACAGGGCTGTGATGGCAGAGAGAGCTCACGCTGCATGGACGCTGCCCGCTTACAGCCTCAAAGTATACAGTTTGTGCATCAAGAACGCCCCCAAGATTGTTCCACCATCCCCACCACCACTGCCAAACCTCGCCCGGGAGCTTGCTGCACTCTCTACCTCTGCCATGGACGACGCCAGACAGGTTTCGTACCCAGACTTTCCCTTTGGTTTCTGGCTGGTTCCATTTAGCACACGGCTCTCCAGGGCTGGCCACACTCTCCATACGGCTCTCCAGGGCTGGCCACACTGTCGTTCCTTCGTATGGCTCAGTGCTGTTCCATCCTTTATCCACTCGCCCAGCCGTTGGCTTCTGGGTTTGCCACCACCCCTTGGCTACGGTGCACAGGCGTGAGCTCAGCATCCAAGTCCCTGCCTGCCAGTCACGGGACCGCCACTCCTCCGTGCACTCTGCTGAATGAGGAACTTGCTGTGTGTTTCACGCGTGACGCCATGCAGCCTGGGGCACGGGCAGGGAGGGGCTCACACACCTCGGCGCTGCTGCATGGGGCTCCTGGTTCTCAAACCAAACAAACAGGTGCTGCTGCTCCTGCTCTCTCCTCCACGTGGCCCCAAACTCCCTGATCCCCATCACAATCCAGGGACAGGGGTTCTGAATACAGACACGGCTTTCAAAGAAGCTCTCCCACTCTTTGGGTTAAAATCAGATCATACAACATAAGACTCGTCTCCCTTTCTTAACAAATGTAGGAGAGGGAGAGAGAGAGAGAGTCTCCCATCGGATGACTGACTCCCCAAACATCCCCCAACACCCAGAACTGGGCCAGTCCAAACCTGGGAGCCAGATGTCAGCCCTCACCTCCCACAGGGGTGACAGGGACCCAAGTAGCTGAGCCATCACCTGCTGCCCCCAGGGTCTGCATTAGCTGGAACCCAAAGCAGGGCCCTCTGGTACGGGGTGCAGGCATCCTGAGCACCATCACAATGCCAGGACAAACACCTGCCCCTCTTTGCTCTCCGGGCAGAACTGGACCTGCACGGGGTCCTCAGAGCCACACGAGCTTCCTGAGCCCACGGTCTGAAGCCTGGGACGGAGGCTGTGTGCCCCACGCCTTCAGAGGGGGCCCAGCTCAGACAGGGCTGCAGGCGTCCAGGGAACACACAGAACGCTCACGTGAAGGGAAGCAATAAAACCTCAGTGCTGGAAACCCGACGCAGGAAGTTTCTAGTATGTGCACACTAAAGACGGAGCCTCTGCAAGCCGCATTCTAACAAGGAGCTTTCTCCTTCGGACAACCAAGGTTGCTGGTGCTGCCACCCTGGGATCCGACAGTGCACACGGCTTCCGTGGATCCACCACTGCCTCCTTGAGGCTGTGCCCCGAGCCTCTACCGCTGCCTGCTTCTACTGAAGGGGAATATTCTAGAATACGTCACACAGCTGTGCAGGGCTGCTGCTGTGCTTCTTCTTGTAACTTGGCTTCCCCTAAGAGCAAGAAAAACCGGGGTGTACGTGGGCTGTTTGCCATAGAAAAGGACTGGTGGGACCTGGAGAAGTCACCAGCCAGGTGCTGACCCCTGCGCTCCTGCGTCCTGCCCGCAGCGGCGCGGCTTCCATAGCAGCAGCAGGCACTGTCCTCCGTGCACAGCTAACGCACGGCAGTCACAGGGACACGAGACACAGGGAGCACCCGGCACTGCTGCCACGGCGACCAGAATCTGATGCCACCTGTAGAATTCAGGTGCCATTCACCCTGACGATCCCAACCAAAGGACACAGAGGTCCCCATGCCACCACGGAATGCAGGTAATAAAACGGACAGTGCATGGACCCACATGTCAGACCCAGGGTGAAGCAAAGACCACCACAGGGCAGCTCGGCCACGGTGGACCCCACAGTGCTGGGGACCGCCCTGTCCCCGCCACTGCCCCCAGCAGCTCCGGTCGGGTTTCTTTCCGAGCCCAGCACTAGCGCCTGTGGTCACCGCTGGGCAGCAGAAACCTGGGAGCTAAAGGGTCCTGCAGGAAACCACGGCCCAGCTCCTCCCCCAACACGAGGAGGAGCAGACGGGGGCTCCGCCCCCCACATCCTGACCCTTCCCTCTGTGGAGGTGAGCAGGTTTTCTAATAGAGGTTAAGGCATCCAACACTCTGATGTACAAGGTGCACAAAGCAAACGCTCCTTGAAACCCCGGAAAATTCCGGATCATTTCTTCCTTATTCACGAGGGGCTGCAGCAGGCTGAACTGCCTTCTGCGAAGCCCCATGATGAACCTAGGAGCGTCCACCAGAAACACGTGGTCCACAGACACGGCTCATCCAGAGGACAGCAGTTACTCTTCTTCTTTTTTAAGATTTATTTATTCTTCTGAAAGGCATAGTTACAGAGAGGCAGAGAGAGAGAGAGAGAGTCTTCCGTCTGCTGGTTCACTCCCCAAATGGCAGCAATGGCCAGAGCTGCACCGATCCGAAGCCAGGAGCCTCCCCCAGGTCTCCCACGTGGGTGGAAGAACTTGGGCCATCTTCTACTGCTTTCCCAGGCCATAGCAGAGAGCTGGATTGGAAGAGGAGCAGCCGGGACTTGAACCGGCGCCCACATGGGATACCAGCAACGTATGTGGCGGCCTCACCCACTTTGCCGAGTCATCATTCTTAAGCATCTTTGCACAACCCCGGGCTCTGAAGGCACGGCAGCCATTATGGCTGTAAACATTAGAGGATGGATATAAGACATCCAGGACAATGCCTTTGATAAGTGACAGAATCTGATAAGGACACATTGACAGCTATCAAGCACCCACGTGTGAACGTGTGGATACTTCTGATAAGACTGAGACACGGTGACTTTTTTCCTCCTCTGTGTCTTGCCCTCCCCTCTGGCACAGATAGACCGAGACTGCAGGGTTTTAGACACACTGCCGGATGTGGGAATACGTGCCACCCGGTGAAGCTGCCGCTGTGCGGCCGTCACAGAGGGCACCTGCGAGCCCAGGCAGGCGCTCCCCAGCCCTGCGGCCCTCACAGAGGGCACCCCCGCGAGCCCAGGCAGGTGCTCCCCAGCCGTGCAGCTGTCACAGAGGCCACCCCGCGAGCCCAGGCTGGTGCTCCCCAGTCATACAGCCGTCACAGAGGGCACCCGCGAGCCCAGGCACGCATTCCCCAGCTGTGCGGCCGTCAGAGGGCACCCGCGAGCCCAGGCAGGTGCTCCCCAGCCGTGCAGCCGTCACAGAGGACACCCCGCGAGCCCAGGCTGGTGCTCCCCAGCCATACAGCCGTCACAGAGGGCACCCCACGAGCCCAGGCAGGCTCCCCAGCCCTGCGGCCACCACAGAGGGCACCCCACGAACCCAGGCAGGCGCTCCCCAGCCGTGCGGCCGTCACAGAGGGCACCCGCAAGCCCAGGCAGGCGCTCCCCAGCCCTGCGGCCCTCACAGAGGGCACCCGCGAGTCCACGCAGGCGCTCCCCAGCCGTGTGGACCCACGCGCTCGGCTACAAGCCTGTGCATGTCAGTTCCATGTGATGGAAGCCAGCGGCAGGCGTCCACGCATGTGAGCACATGCAGGCACAGGAGAGGCGCAGGGCGCCCACAGGGAGCTCACGGGAATGGACAGCACTGTGGGGCTCGGAGCTGGAGGGGAGCAAGCGGAAGGCCCGGCCGCGGCCGCCCACTGCCCCCAGTGTCACCAACACCTGGGCGCTCTGGCTACCCACACTCACAACAACAGCATTCCTCCTTCAATAATGAATTCACTTTGGCTTCCTGTCACATACCTATTCTGTGAACTTCTATCATTTTTTAAATTCAACGATTAGCTTGAAACACATGTTGTTTAGCCAAACAAAAATGTTTCATTTCTTTAAATCCTTATTCTACAAACCTTTTTCTATTTCTTCAATTTTTTTAATATGTTAAGCTTTTTAGTTAAGGACTTAGACACAAAAACAGCGACTCCCGCCCCAGGGCTGGCCCCACCCCACCTGTTAGTGGGAGTCTGGGTGTGGCCAGTCCCAGTCCTGAGACTTCTGGGGAGCCTGTGGGGTCCACAGAGTCCCTGCCCCCCACCTGTAACTCTGTCACTTCCTCCTCAGCTCTGCTCCAAGGGGGCCTGACGGGGGTCTTGTGGATGGGACGCAACCTTGCCCAAGCCTTGCGACAGCCCCATCCCCAGTCCTTGCAGGCAGGTGGAGCAATCCCACCACGGAGACTGCCACAGGGAGGCCACGTCGGCATGTCTGCACTTCCCTCTCCCACGCGTCCCCAGATTCAGCACTGGATCATGGGAGACCATGGGCTCATCAGAGTCCCTAGTGTCACCACACCCCAGGGGAAGAATGGGCTGTGCCCTTGCGTCCACCAGCGCCCCCACCCTCGGCCACCTTCTCACGCAGTCCATGCCCCCCACATTAACTCCCTCTCCCGTATGGCCTCTGGAAGACCCTGTGCCCGGATTCATGGCAGTATCCTCCAACTCCTACTGGTAACGGGGCAAGTCACTCAGACCACGGCCGAAGACGGAGCATCCCAGCCGGGGCTGCACAGCCACGGCACAGACTTCCATGGAGGGAGGTGGTGCTGGAGGCTGCACAGGAGGCCCACCTGGGACACAGCGCCCAGAGCTCCCACAAGTGGCCAGGTCCAGTCACGCGGCACCAGCACAGAGTGCACAGAGCCACAGCCTCGAGTCTGCTCAGAGAGGCCAGGGCACACACAGGTGGGGTCTACAGGCAGACTCGGGCTGGGGTCTCAGAGGTCCTTCCTCAGGGGAGGAAATGAGGTGTGGAGAGAGAAACTGGCGGGAGACCCCAGGGGTCACCCAGACGTGCACTAGGGGAGTTTGCCCCCCCAGGCACAGCAAAGACGGCTGCTCCTAAGGCCAGCTTTTCCCAGGGCAGCTGCGGTGTGCCCACGACCAGGGAGAGCGAGACGACGGGCAGTACTGACCCAGTAATGGCAAGGAGCGGCTTTCAATACAGCACGCAGCTGCGTCTTACTGAGACTTACTGCTTATACCGATGTGGTTGACTTAAAGACCGCACCAGGGGCGTCTATGTGTGCCACGTGTGTGTGTGCAAGGCAACCAGCACACGCGGGGTCAGCCTGTCCTGGGTTCTGTGACCCAGTGGGGGCCTTGGAGTGCATTCCCCACGGATGGGGAGTGGCACACGTCACACTTCTGGGGCCAAATCAGGCAAACAGAGGAAGCAATAACAGGGAAATAAAGTCTCAATCCCATCAGTGAAAGCTGTGGACTCTCACGTGTGTGTGTCCGTGTGCGAGACACACCCTGTATACGTGACCATTTCACCTCCCCTCCGTGGTCCTGCAGCTCTCTGTCATGTGAGCTGCACGTTTCAGCGTGGGCGCTGGCTGCAGTCCAGCTTCCTGCTAATTCCCCAGAACCAGCAGCCCAGGGACTGGGATTCCTGCCACCCACATAGGAGAACGAATCTGTGTTCCTGGCTCCTCGCCTGAGCCTGGCCAACCCCGCCGCTGTGTCCACTTGGGGAGTGAACCAGTGGATGGACGACCTCTCTCTACCACTCTGCCTTTCAAATACATCAACTTTTCAAAAAAGAACTGCACATTTCTTAAGGCGAAACCTATGCCTATCACTTACAGATGTCTATCAACAACACCTTCATTGTATATTCTTATTGGAGAAGAGGAAAACCTAGGTTAAGCAGAAATAGTTCATTTTAAAAGGTTTTGTAGAAGAGATCCACTTTTAATCTAAAATTGTGGGGATGATGGTATACAGAAGGGGGTGTCCGTGTCTCTGACATAAGCTGTATTAATTTTACTGCTTTGCCAAATTTCTCACTTAATGCTTTCCCATCTGTCAACAGAGAGGCATCACTTTAGGAAGAATCAGTTGAACTGAACACAAGGGAGCAGCCTGTATGTTTATTTTTGGAATCTGGTGCACACACCTAGAACGCTCTCCCTCTAAGCACGAGTGCACTGCGGAGTTCCCTGGGAACTGCAGGCGAGATGCTCATTTTGCTGTGAAAGTCTGTGACATGCACGCAGGGCTGCTTCACACTGCACACCTTCTGAGGACCCTCGGAGCAGCCCTCCAGCTGCAGGGACTTCCGCTGTGCCCCTGTGAAGTATCCGGCCCTCCCTAGAGGAGTGATTGTTCTTGTTGTTGTTTGAAGCCAGCAGGGACAGGATGGTGGACCACATACCACAAGTCCGTGCTGGAGGCCCACAGCTGGGTCTCATGGAGCTCCCGGGGTCCCCACCACCACGACCATGATGCTCCCTTAGCCATAGGCTCCCTAACCCTAACCCTAAAACCCTAACCCTAATCCTAACACTGAAACCCTAACCCTAAAACCCTAACCTTAACCCTAATCCTAACACTAAAACTCTAACCCTAACCCTACCCCTAAAACACTAACTCTAACCCTAACCCTAAAACCCTAACCCTAACCCTGAAACACTAACCCTAACTCTAATCCTAACCCCTAATCCTACCCCTAAAACCCTAACCCTAACCCTAAAACCCTAAATCTAAACCTAACCCTAACCCCTAAACCTAACACTAATCCTAACCCCTAACCCTAACCCTAAAACCCTAACCCTAACGCCCTAAACCTAAACCTAACCCCTACCCTAACCCTAACCCCTAACCCTAACCCCTAACTCTAACACCCTAACCCTAACCCTACCCCTAACCCTAGCCCTGACCCTGACCTAACCCCTAACCCTAACCCTTGCCCTCACCCTCGCCCTCTCCCTAACCCTAGCCCTAACCCTAACCCCCTAACTCTAGCCCTCATCCTCATCCTCACCCTAACCCTAACCCCTAACCCTCGCCCTAACCCTAGCCCCTAACCCCTAACCCTCGCCCTAACCCTAACCCTAACCCTAACCTTAACCCAAACCCTAACCCAGCGCAGTGTCCTTCTCATTGCTTTCCTCACCCCTGTTGCTTTGGTTTACCACTTTTCTTTTTAAAGAGTTATTTATGGAAAACAAAAAGCTATTTATGGGGCTGCCACTGTGGTGTAATGGGTTAAAGCCCTGGCCTGCAGCGCTGGCATCCCATATGGGCACCAGTTCAACTACTGGCTGCTCCACTTCCAATCCAGTCCCTGATACTGTGCCTGGGAAAGCAGCAGAAGATGGTGCAAGTGCTTGGTCCCTGCACCCACGTGGGAGACCTGGAAGAAGCTCCTGGCTCCTGGCTTCAGATTGGCTAGTTGTGGCAGTGCAGCTATTTGGGAAGTGAACCAGCAGATGGAAGACCTCTCTCTCTCTCTGTGTGTGTGTGTGTGTGTGTGTGTGTCTACCTCTACTCTTTCAAATAAATAAAACAAATCTTAAAAAAAGAAATATAATTTAAAAACATGGTTATTTATATATTGAAAGCCATATTTACACACACACACACACACACACAGATCTTCCACCTGCTGGTTCACTCCCCAAACGGCGGCAAAGGCTAGGGCTGGAGCCAGAGGCCAGGAGCCACCTTCCACTGACTTTCCAGGTGCAACAGCAGGGAGCAATGGCGAGCAGAGCAGCCAGGAGCAGCACTGGCGCCCACATGGGACGCCGTCCCGGGTCGCGGCTCACCCCGCCGTCCCACGCGGGACGCCGTCCCAGGTCACAGCTTACCCCGCCGTCCCACGTGGCTGGCCCTCACTCATTATCTAACTTCTCAGGGGAATACTGCTTCACTTCATTCCCAACACATAATGTGCCCAAGCTTCATTCAAGGTGACGCATTTTCCTGAAGGCACCATTTTTGGTCCTAGCTTACAGATTTTCACGTCTTTTGTTACGTTCTCAGTAGTACATATACAGCTGTAGCTTTTAATGGTAGTTCTTAATGTATCAACAACCAACACACATTCACAAAAGCAACCACACCCCCCCCACACACACACACACAAGCATACCACAAACGTAGCCAAGCAAAATTCCAGAGGATCCCAAAACTCCTGGCTTGGGTCAACACACGTGAAAACACAAGATTCTCAAACATTTCATTAAAAAAAGTTTCGTAGAGTGAGTTCGTTATGCTCTCGATGTGACACAGACTGAAAAATACAACTGTTCTGGACAGCGCTGTTTGTGTTATCAGAAACAATCTCCCCCTTTGGGTGACAGCAGGTGCCCCAGGGAGAGCTGTGAACAGCTCTGCACAGACTCCAGGGTCTTGCAGGATGGCTCCTCCTGGTCCACTGGGACAGCAGTCTCCCATAGATTTTGGTGACAACCTGACACATGACCAAGAGTTGGGCGTTGGCCAGAGTCGCCGAGCTACAGCCCAGTGCTGACACAAACACAGTGCCTAGTGCCATCTGCCTTCTGCTTGTGCCCTACATCCGAGTTGGCTGGCAGTGTTTGCGTGCCCTCATTTTATAGGTGACAAAGACCATTTCTGAAATCTCCCTCCAGCGGGAAGGGCACAGCACCACAAGGGATCCGTGTCACATGTCCCCAGGATTCTGTGTTACAGGAGTCTTCCTGGCCTCGCGTCTGGGAACGTGCACCTGTCACGAGCTCACAGAGATGAGGGCCGGGTTTCTAAAAGCAGCTCTGAAGCAGCCACAGGCTCACTGCATACTCTCACCTTTATCTTTTCTAAAAGGCGTTTTCTAATCCTGTGAAAACCCTCCCTTTCTCCTTGGTATTCAGCCTGCCCTTCACTGAACAATTAACTGTGAACCACTGGGCTGCACCTCCAATTCCACAGGGATTCGCCTGGAAGCTCTGGTACTCTTTAAATGTTTGCATGAACTGCAACTGGTTGGAAAACATGCTTCCTTTCTATTCAAGTACTTTCCATGCAAGCAGTTTTCCGAATGACCACCAAGTCATGCCGTTTCCACCACGCTGCGAGCACGTGTGCATCTCTCTGTGGCCGCAGGGGCCCGCTGTGTGGACAGCAGATGCAGGCCGCTCAGCTCTAAGAGCGAGAAGCACGCGGGAGCACGGCTCCTGCTGAGGGGCCACAGGGGAGACCAGCAGGGCTCTCCCAGGTGCACCTGCGCTCTCCTGGAAACGCTCAGGTAACACTGCTACCTGTGCCTCCGGTCACTGCAAGCAGACTGGCAAGCAGTCATTAAACTCTTGAGCGGGGGAACCCTGGGCCATTCCAACATGGGCCAAAGACTTCTCCCTGCTTCTTGTCCAGGAGGTGCCTGTTTGATGTATTTCTTCAATGGTTCCAAGAAAATATGAAGCAAATTAAAATCAATAGAACATTACAAATCAAACTATGAGTCCAGGGCTGACAGAAAGACAGAGGCAGTAGTATTTTCAGATCAAGGGGGAGGATCTGTCATCGGCTCCGTCTGCAGGGCCTGGCTTTCTGGAGTGAGGGTGACTCACTCCGGCGCACCAGGAACGGCAGGCAGCCCGCAGCCAGGAACCCACTGACGTCTGTCAGGCCCAAGGAGACGTTAATGGAATTTCAAAGGGAATGGGAGGTGTGGTTTTGTTCCATCTGTCTCTGTTTCTGGTATTTTTATTCCAGGCTACATGCCTTAGCTGTTACTTTTTATTCTTTAAAAAGAAAAAAAAAAAAGACAGACATGTGAAAAACAGGAGGATAAAGTCAAGGGAGACATTCTGTTTACGAAGGGAATGAGAAAGTTTCAAAACACATCGACTGCTTTGAAAGACAGGCGCACAGCTGTCGTCTGACAGCACTTCCTGTCAGCCGGGCACTCTGGCTTCTGCCTCGCTCTGGGGGCCGGGCAAGTGCCAGCCTCAGGTGGGGCAGGGGGCAAGGGCATCCAGGCCACAGTGGACCACAGGGACTTAGTTACGACATCGGACGCCACCTAGGGTCTCAGCAGTGCACCACACTTCCAAAAGGGAGAGAGATGGCCAAAACCCAGCGGCGGCCCATGGCAGAAAAGGCAAAGAAGGGCAAAGCATGGTGAGGCTGGGGCTGACGCTGAAGCCCAAAGTCTCCCCAGGAGCTCTGCAAGCCACAGGGGAAGCTGCTCCTGGGGACAGCGAACCAGAGACGCTCTGCCCCGGGACACAGAACGAAGCCACCGCTCCTCGCGTGTGCTGCACTGACAAGCCTGGGAGACGCGGTGCTCCAGGAGGAAGGGAGCCGGGCGTGCCTAGGATCAGGCTTGAAACTTGTGCTGCGGGTGTCAGCAGAGACAAACAGGGACATTTGATAGGGAAAAAAGCAATCAACCCACCAGGAAGATTTAAGACTTATAAACATACATGCTCCTAACAACACAGATCCAAACTACAGGAAGGAAAGCTGACAGAACTAAAAGGACACACAGAATTTCAATAATAGCGAGACAATTCATTGGTCCTCTTTTAGTAGTGAAAATAAAATTGTACATTTGATAAATAAGAACGCAGAGGGTGAAACAGAAGAACCAGAGCAGCAGACATCTCTGGAATTCTGCCCTCCAAACAGCAGATTACACATTCTTCTCATGGGCCTACGGCAACATTTTCAGTTACACCATAAAAAGTCTACAGGTGGTACTGTATAGAAAATCACATGTTCCCTATATTACAGATGTTATGAGACGATAAAAGGTTTTGTATGTAATATAAAGTGTCATAAAACAAGTTTCAGTACATGTAAAAGGACTGTTGGGATAAAACGTACATCCTCTGATCACAAAAGAATTAATTTAAAAATAAAGGCTAAATAGAAACTCAGGAAATTTGCAAATTTGTGGAAATTAACTTAGTCATAAGTAACCAAGGAGTAAAATAAGAAATCAAAAGTGAAATTATTTCTAAAGAAATAAAAATGATACTAATTACTAAAACTTATGGGATGCAGCCAAAGCAGTGGTTGGAGGTAAATTTATAGCTTTCAAATGCCTGTATTTTAAAACTAAAAAGATTTATTTCACCTTCAGACATTGGAAAATATGAGTAAACTAGATTAAAACTAGCAGAAATGAGGAAATAATATATACTGAAAATAAAACATAAAAAGAGAAAATCTAAAAAAGTAATTAATTGAAAAGATAAATAAAATTGAACACATTTTAGCTAGACTGACCAAGAAAAAATGCAGCATATTCAAATATTCTAAACTCAACATTAAAAGGGGGGAGCTTACAACCAGACTTAGAGGAATGTAAAACAAGGGCCACAAGGCAGCTCCAAGAACCACTGTTTCTCTCCAAATCAGATAACCCAGCTGAGACAGAGGAGCTCTTGCCAAGGCATAAATCACTGCGAGTCAAGAAGAAAAGTCCGAACAAACTCAAATCAACCAAAGTGACTGAATTTGCTGTCGAGAAACTTCCCATGGAAGTCGTGACTACAATGTTGCACTGGTAAATGCTAAGAAATATTTAGAAATTTTCCATGAAACAGAATGTGAGGAGACACTGCCATTAATGAGGGCATTATTGTCCTACTACCCAACCGGACAAGAATATCACAAGCAAACCACAAATGGAAGGGAAAGTCCTCAGAAGCCAAATCCGGTATCATTTAAAAATTACAGACCTGGGGGCTGGCGCTGTGGCATAGCGAGTAAAGCTGCCACCTGCAGTGCTGGCATCCCATATGGGTACCGGTTTGGGACCCGGCTGCTCCACTTCCTATCCAGCTCCCTGCTATGGCCTGGGAAAGCAGTCCTTGGGCCCCTGCACCCATGTGGGAAGACCCAGAGGAAGCTCCTGGCTCCCATCTTCAGATCAGCGGAACTTCGGCCGTTGTGGCCAACTGGGGAGTGAACCCAGCGGATGGAAGACCTCTCTCTCTCTGTCTCTCTCTCGCCTCTGCTTCTCTCTCTGTGTAACTCTGACTTTCAAATAAATAAATAAATAAATAAATCTTTTAAAAAAGTTATAGACCAGAATCTCGTGGGATTCTCCAAGAAACTCAAGAGTAGCCCAGCGTTTGGGAATCAAGCAGTAGGATACCCTGTGTCCATACAATCACAGTCCTTGGGTCAAAGGGCAGATCAGAACTTTATAGATGCATGAAAAGCTTTGGAATGAATGCAGCTCCCCTGCATGACAAAACCTAGGAACAGGGATAGAAAGGAAGTGGCTAATCTCTCAGAAATCTAAGACCACAGCTGTCTGTCAATGGCTGGAAGCCTTCCCCTAAGATCAAAGCAAGACGAGGGATGCGTCTCTCACTGCTTCCACTCGGCACTGTGGTGGAGGCTCTACCATGGGAAATGAGGAAAGAAAACTAAACAAAACATGCGTCTAGTCTGGGAAACAAGACGTAAAACTGTCTCCGTGGACAGCTGATATGGACTTCTGTACAGAGAATCCAATGGAATCCACAGAAAACTATTAGATCTAGCAGGTTTAGGAAAGTTACAGGAAGCTTACATACAATCGTTTGCATTCCTATAAACTAACAATGAACAATCCAAAGATGAAATGTTTTTAAAAATCATTTAGAATAACATCAAAGAGAATGTAATAGTTAGGAATATATTTAATAAAAGAAGTATTGGATTTGAACACTGAGAACTACAAATCACCCTTGAAAGATATTACAGAACATCAGATAAGTGGAAAGACACTTTGTGGATTGGAAGTCTTAGAATTGTTAAGAGAAAATTTATCTATAAATTCTACAGAATATCAATCAAAATTGCAGGCATCTTTAAAGCAGAAATTGCCAAGATGGTCCTAAAATTCACGTGGAAACCAAAGGGGGTACAAACAGCTAAAACACCCTGAAAAAGGAGAACAGTGTAAAAAACTCATACTTCACATCTGAAGTATGTCCAGAATATAAAATTCCCTCTTAGAACTGAGCAATAAAAATCCGTTAACAGCCAGGTGAGCATCTGACCCAACGGCTACACTGCCTACCGGGACACCTGCATCCCATACCGGAGTGCCTGAGTCATGTCCTGGCTGCACCCTGCTCCTGGATCCCAGCTAAGGTGCATTCTGGGTACAGCAGGTCACGGCTCACAGCCGTGTTCCTGCCACATGTGGGAGACCAGGATCGAACTCCTCACTCGGGGCGTGGACCTCACAGCCCTGGTCAATTTGCTGGCACTTGAGGAATGAACCCATGGATGTGATTTCCCTCCCTCCCCCTCTCCCTCCCCCTCCCCCTGACACAAACAAAATAGTTTTCTTTTTTTAAATCAGAAAACCCTGTTTAACATTTGGGCAAAGTATTCAAATAGACACTCCTCCAAGGAAGAGCTATAACTGACACAGGCCCTGGCCAGATGCTCCAGTACCAGGAATTAGAGACGCAGATCGACACCACCATCAGAGGCAGTTCAAGCGGTGCAGGATGGCTGTGGTCACAAAACACAAAGACAAGCAATGACCAAGGCCCCCGGGGTGTCAAGGGGGAGCACCTGCATTTGCTGCTGCTGGGAGCGGGAAAAGCTGCAGCCGCTCGGGGAAGTTTGATGGGCGACTTCTCAGGACGTTCATCACAGACTTGTGACACGACCAGCAGGTGCACACCCAGGTCACGCAGACACGCAGGTGTCCACACAGAGCCTTGGCACCAGTCATGGCGGCATCACTTATAACTGCACAAATAAAAACTGGAAGACACCCATGTACCAGATGTCACTCACCCACGGCGTGCTGGCACCTGCCACACCATGGACAACACCAGGCGCTCGGTGGGAGCCCAGCTGCAGGCCACACTCCCGCTGCTGCTCTTGTGATGAGAGACGTTCGGGACAGGTGCATTTGCAGAGTTCAGCAGCTGCGGGAGGGCAACGTGCAAGTGCTGCGATTGAGCCCAGAGCCCGTGTTCACTGGAACAGATTCTGGACTGAATGCAGACAGCTGCACAAGCTGGGAACACGCTAAAACCGTCACCTTGCAGAGTTTCACAAGTTCAAGTTAACAGTGAACACACTTAAAAAATTCACAAAAATAACTGCATCAATGTATCGGTAAAATGTGTAGATTCTCCTACATATATTTAAATATGTATTATATAAACATGTGAAAGCAGGAACAGGAAGGACGGTTCAATAGGGTTCTAAGATTTGGAAATGCAGCCATGAGAACAGGAGAACAGAGCAGGTGAATCCAGCCACTGTTGAAACACACGACTCAGAAATTGAACAAACTGCTGATAGAAAACACCCAGCAAAGCAGCCAGCTTGTGGCACAATGGAATAACTGCTGCGTCAAGGCCAGCATTTCTCACTGAAGTGTGAGTTCGAGTCCCAGCCACCCCACTTCTGATCCAGCTCCCTGCTAATGCACCCGGGGAAAGCAGCGGAAGATGGACCAAGCACCCGAGCCCCTGCCACCAGTGTGAGATTCCCGGATGGATTTCCAGGCTCCAGGCTTCCACCTGGACCTGCACTGGCCTTGGCAGCCATTTGTTGAGAGAACCAGGAGATGGAAGATCTTTTTCTGTCTCTCCATCTCTCTACCACACTGCCTGTCAACAAGCAAATAAATACATAAAATAAGCCATGCCCAACCCAAAAGTAAAATAAAAATGAAGTAACCCCTGGAGCCTTGCCGGACACAAGTATGCAAGTACAGCCGTGAGTTAATTCCCAGCAGGTGCAGAGGACCCTGTCCAACGTCATGTGTATGCCTCCTTGAACAGTGCATGGCCTGGCAGATCCCAGATCTGCTTCCTGCCACGCCGTGCTGTGCACTCCTAGCACAGAGGAGACCCAGCACTGTGAGCACCAGGGACTGGGAAACCCATGGCCGTGCTGTCCCAGTCCCATGGCAATTCCCTAGACGTCAAGGTGCAAACACAGCTGAGGGTTCTACGTGTGATGGCTGTAAGAGAGGGAGAGGGGGAGGGAGAGGGAGAGGGAGAGGGAGAGGGAGAGGGAGAGGGAGAGGGAGAGGGAGAATGGGGAAATGGTCTCAAAGCCGAATTCCACCTGTCACCGTGAGAGGCCAAGAGCTGTCCAGTACCCTGCCTGTCGGTCTTGTTGGTCTCAATCTTTCCAGAAGCTCGGCATGCCTCAGTCAGCCGTCTGTGAATCAATAAACAATTTCCCCTTGGCTGACAACTGTTATGGAATAGCAGGCTACGTTCTCAGACGGTGCGGTCTCATCAGAAGTTGACACTGACCTCAGGCGCCGCCCACAGCCTATAACAGGGAAAGCCTCCGCCCCGCACACCAGGTAGAATTGATGGGATCACCTCATGTGAGAAGGGCGACACCTAGCCTGGGTCGTTTTCCTAATCCCCAAAACCAACCGCGTTTCATCCAGAGACGAGAGAATTCCACCCCTCTCCTTAGTACTCCCCTCAGCAACATCAGGGTCAAAGAACACGTGAAATTTAAAGATCTGATTCCAAATACGTGTCCCTGATTGTAAACCGTGTAGACAAATCATCCAACCAAAACTTCCCAATGCAACATTTATAACACACAAATAATCCCATTGTTTCAATGCATTGCCACAGTTAAGGGACAGAAAGAAAGCACACAAGAAATTCAAAAATTCTAAATTTTATGTGAATGCTGAAATTAAGACGCCCAAGTCTGAATTTTTAAAGACACTCTTGGAGGCATTTTCGGCTGTGCGTATTGGCTTGGGGGTTTCCATCACAATGACTGAATAATTCCCCTGAGCTATGTCTCGCAGAGCCCACCGCAGGAGTGGACTGCACATCATGGGCGTGTCACCAGGACACCATCTACACTCACAGGAAATCATCCCCACACCAGACCACAGAGCCTTGGCCGGTGATCGTCTACTCAGGGACCCGAGCGCACAGCCGTCGCTTCTACCTGCAAACGAGACCCTTGGTGCCCAGCTCGCCTGGAGTTACCCTGAGAAGACCCGACCCGACTCCTATAGATGCCTCCGTGACTTCAGTGCGAGTGCTCACTTAGTGCAAACAGATTCCACCACAACAGGTCTCGGCCTCACACGGCTCACCCGTCTCAGAGCCAGACAACACAGTTTCTGAAAGCCGGGGATGCCTTCCCCTCCTGGCCCACCCTCCAAAATCTCAAAGCCTCAGTGGGAACGAGGCCAGTTCCAACCCAGATGTGCATGTGTGTGTCTGATGCTACTGGCGACCTCCGTTCAGGAGAGAGCATCGCATCTGAGGGCAGGCGAGGCCAGCGGAAGCCAGGCCCGGCTGTGGACCTCAGCCAGGGTGCTCCATGTGAGTGCGCATTTGAGCCGGGCACACCCGGCCTGTCACTGTGCAAACGCCGCTGGCCTATTCCCTAAACGACTTGCCTCATTTCGCTGTGATTATGATTTCTGCTCAAGGCTGATAATCAAATTTCTTACAAATCAAAAGGAATAAAACATAAGGCGACACTGTTAAAAACCAGCTATCAGCACAAAAGGTCACCCGTTCTGCCCACGGCATGAAAAAGAAAAAAAATTCTCTGGTCTGGGACCAGATTTATTCCTGAAATACAGCAGAACCATTTACAACCACAACCTTTTTTTTAACTGGTAGTAAAAAATATTACAAACTTTCTTAACTCAATTTCCTCTGGCATTTATTGTGCTTAATAAAATACCTAAATGTCAACTGATGTACACACATGTATTTACAGCTTAATAAACGGCCAAAACAGATTATCCACAGCACAGACGATGCACACCATAATCACCTAAGTTGGCCTGGAGTTTTGTTTCCCTTCGCATCACAGAAGTCATTAGTGTTTGCGTCTAGATTTCCATCCCACAGTAATGGGTTCTCAAAACGCCTCTGTGTGCACTTGGGATTTCACCACGGGGCTCAGACGCTGACTCTCGCACAGCAGAACGTTTGGTGGATTTAGATATTTCCATCCGCAACGCCGTCCCTGGAAGGTCAAGGGCGTAGCAAGGATGCCTTTGCACAAATCCGGCTTGAAGGGATAATAGCAACGTTCGGAAATGATAATCCACTCAGCTGTCGCTTCCCTGCTGGGGAGACGAGCTCCCCGTGAAAGCCGCCATTCCCCAGGTTCCTCTGATAAGAGCTGTTACTGAAAATTGAGCAGGGCCGCCTGGCTAAACACTCAGAGCATGAACCAGACGGCTAAGGCCACTGTCTGGGCTCCAGCAACACCTGCCTGCGGCTACCACGGCCCAGGCCCTGGTCTTCATGCAGAAGTACTGCTGATGAAAGTGTGAAACTTCCCAGCCACGACCCCACTATCTGGGGACTTCACAGGCACAACTCTGCCTGCATTCCAGGGCCTGATGAAACACGATTATTAAGTTGAAATAACTGAAAAGATGTTTGAAATTTACGACACACATGATGTTTTCTGTAACAAGAGTCACCAAATAAGAAGAGTGACCCAGTGTGCTGTCTACAACTCTAGTTCCTAACGCTGAGTGATGTGAAAGACCTGCTCATGCCTGCAAGGATTAGGGATACTCAACGTCAAGCAGCCAATAGTTACTTCACAGCAAGAATCAACTCTGGATCCACTCCTCATTGTGATGTGAGGAGTCTCACCTGAGCCATGAGCTGCCCTGGGACTAATCTCCCACACTAGATAATTCCCGGCAGTCACCAGAAGAAAGCAAAACATGACCCTGATTAAAAAAAAATTGATGTGTGAAAGTAAGATAAACATATGTCTACAACATGGTGAACACCACCTGTATTTAAAAATGAAGAAAACACACACACCTGTTGACCTTGCTCTAAAAACTCAAAAGGGAGATCCAGTTTACAAACCTTCATGCAGTTTATTTTTGGATAATATTACAATGTTAAAATTAACTAAAATTCACAGGAAAATACAGAAGACCCCAAATAGCTAAAGCAATCTAAAACAACAAAAAACAAGCTGGGGGAATCACATTACCAGATTTCAAGATGTACTACAGGGCAGCTATAATCAAAACAGCCTGGTATTGGCACAAAAATAGACATGTGGACCAAAGGAAAAGAATAGAATTTCCAGAAATTAACCCATGCAGCTACAACCAACTAATCTTTGTTCATTTACAATTTGTAAATGAACTGAAGTCAATCCCTGGAGAAAGATAGTGTCTTTGACAAATGGTCCTGGGAAAACTGGATCCACGTGTGCAGCTGTATGAAATAAGATGCCTACCTCACACCTTATATAAAAATCAACTCCAAATGGACCCAGGATCTAAATCTATGACTTGATACCATCAAATTACTAGATGAGAACATTGGGGAAACTCTGCAAGACATTGGCATAGGCTAAGCCTTCATGGAAAAGACCCCAGAAGCATAGGTAATCAAAGCAAAAATAGACAAACGGAATTAGATCAAGCTAAGAAGCTTCTGCGTTGCAAAGGACACACTCAGCACAGTGAAGAGGCAACCAACAGAATGGGAGGAAAACTTCCCAACTGTGCAACTGATACAGGATTAATATCCAGGATCTATAAAAAATTTCAACAATATCAGAATGAACAATCCAGGTTTAAGAAATGAGAAAAGGACATAAACAGGTCTTTTTCAAAAGATGAAATTCAAATGGTCAACAGACAATTGAAAAAAAATGCTCAGGATAACTGGCCATCGGGGAATTGCAAATAAAAACGACAATGAAGTTTACCTCACTCAAGTGAGAGTGGCTATCACGCAAAAATCAAATAATAAATAAATAAATAAATGCTGGTGAGAATATGGTGGAAAAGGTGCCCTAATACACTGTAGTTGGGAATGTAAACTAATATAACCACTATGGAAAACAAATGGAGATAACTCAAAAATCTAAATATAAGTCTACCACATGATCCAGTCATTCCACTCCTAGGGATTTACCCAAAGGAGATGAAATCAGCACATGGAAGAGTTAGGTGCACCCCATGTTTGTAGCACCTTGATTCCCGTAGCTAAGACACGGAGTCAACTCAGATGCCCATCAACTGGTGACTGGATAAAGAAAGTATGGGACACATACATTATGGAATAACACACAGCCATTAAAAAGATGAAATCCTATCATCACACAAAATGGATGCAACTGGAAACCATTATGTTTAGTGAGATAAGCCAGCCCCCAAAAAGGCAAATACCATAAGCTTTCTCTGATATGTGGCAGTTAATATAGAATACCAGAAGGAATGAAACGAGCATCTTGTAATATGATGGTCATTTTTAGCCCTTGTGGACACTCCTGTGGATCTGTGGTCTTCCTACTTTTTACTGGCTGAACACCATGCTTAGTGGTGCATTAAGCCTACGATTATAGAGGGAACTGAGATGTCTTTGTGAAGATTAAAGAAAAACCAGGAAGGAAGGAAGGGGGAGGATTAGGGGTGAGTATGATTACCATGTTAGAAATGTACCCATAGAACACAAGAAATCTGTTCTCTTTATATCAATAAAAATCAAAACAAAAAGTAACACACAAATGATGTAATGAGGTAAACACATTTAAAAATGTAAACCCCAGGAAATGTTCCTGCCACATGCATATCTTAGCACCACCGACTTTTTTTCATTTTGTTTAAAAGGCAGAGTCATGGAAAGATAAAGTCTCAGAGAAGGTAGAGAGACCCTCCACCCACGGGCTCTCCCTCCAAATGCCCATGAGAGCCAGGGCTGAAGCCAGGAGCCCTGAGCTCTGGGTCTCCCCTGTGGGTGCCAGGCACCCAGGGACTTGAGCCATGACCTGTTGCCTTGTAAGTGCACATTAGCAGGAAGCTACACAGGAAGCAGAGTAGCCTGGATTCGGACAGACCACTCGGGTAAGGGTGACTGCTGAGCCAAGGCCCACCCCTAACACCACTTCCTGATCTATCACTTTATTTACATACTATAATCTTATAATTATGAATATCAATCCCCAGAAAAGCAAATTCCAAAGAATACACAGCAATGGAATTAAACTTGAGATCATGGCATGGAAATATAAAATATTTTGCAAAAAGACCTTTATCTCTATTAACTTCCAGTAAAATAAGTCATGTAACCAAAACAATTGTTTCAACTTGTTCAACAATCCAAGCTTTGCAATGTACTTTGTTCCCTTCTGATTTTTTTTGAAGTTTATGAACAACATGTTGTTGTTTTTAGATTTATTCATTTGAAAGAAATACAAAGAGAGAAGGAGGGGGTAGGGGGAGAGAGACTGAGAATCTTCCATCCACTGGTTCACTCCCCAAACCGCCACAACGCCCAAGGCTGGGCCAGGCCAAAGGCAGGAGCCAGGAGCTTCTTCCGGGTCTCCCACATTGGTGCAGGGACCCAAGCACTTGGGGCATGTTCTGCTGTCTTCCCAGGTGCAACAGCAGGGGGCTGGATTGGAAGTAGATCAACTGGGACTTGAACCAGTGCCCATACAGGATGCTAGCACCACAGCCAGAGGCTTACCCTCCACACCACCATGCAGGCCACCGTGGACAACATGTTAATGTCACATCAGTTCCCTTCCTCCCTTCCTCCTTTCCTCCCTCCCTGCCTCCCTCCCTCCCTCCTTTCCTTCTTTGAGAGGCAGAGCTTCAGAGAGAGGGATACAGAGAGAGAGAGAGAGCTCTTCCATCCTCTGGTTCACTCCCCAATAGTTGTAATGACTGGAGCTGGGCCGATCCAAAGTCAGGAGCCAGGAACTTCTTCTGGGTCTCCCACAAGGGTACATGGGCCAAGCACTTGGACCATCTCCCACTGCTTTCCCAGGCCATAGTAGAGAGCTGGATCAGAACAGGGGCAGCCAGGACTTGAACCTGTGCCCATATGGGATGCTGACAGCACAAGTGGAGGCTTAGACCACTGTGTCACAACGCCAGCCCCTGGGGCAGTCTTCTCACCTTAAGGTTGTCCCGTAGCTCGGTCAGAAATACACTTCCTGTGCACTCTGAATTTCATTTGCTATCAGCAGACTTACTCAACCACGGCGAAGTTGGAATTCTGTGAATCTCAACCATAGGAACAACAGTGGGGTCAGACGTTAAAACCACCTCTGATGTGTGAGAAGCGACAAGAGCAAACGATGTGGCTCTGACAGAAGCTGGGAAGTGACTGGATAAATGGCTCAAGGAGGAAGCACTAGGTTACCAAAATGTTATGGGCAAAGATTACTGACTTATAATTTGAATAAAAATTCTCATGTGCCAGGGGCTTCCTTTACATACTAACGAAGCTTCCTCACACGTATGCGCGCACTGGCTCCCCACAGCAACCGTCACAATCACGTAGGTAACAGGTGTATCGCCCACAGCACCCATTCCATGTAGGAAGACGTCCCAGCATGTACTCTGAGCAACACCGCCCGCAACTTCTTTGATGTCACTCCCGGCCTTTGTTATTTAGAACCTATTAAATACACATCTCCCAAATTTTCTTACACGGTTAGTTTCTCCTGGAGTAGTGGCGTGGCATTTTTAGCATAAATTTATAAAAGTATTCATTCTCTATTACTTTCTTATGAGAGAAAGCGGCAGGTGGACAGAGAGGCAGAGAAAGGGAGAGAGGTGGACAGGGAGAAACAAACGTCAGAGTCCCGTTTAGGTCAAGGGCTTGACACATGCGGAAGACATCTGGGAACTGATGTTCGGGAAACGCAGGGTTAACTAGGTGATTACTCCAGACCCGGCTGGGACACCGGGTGTGTAACATTAATACCCAGGCAGCGTTCTGACTGAGCCCTTACGGCTGCAAGGACAGACGGCAGGTCGAAGGCCGGCCAGTTACATTCCAAGAAAACCGTTGAGACTGGGCTTTCATTCGACTGACAAGATGACCAACAATCTGACAGTGTGGAAACTAGACATTTCCAGCAGTCTTTAAGCATACAGTGAGACGTGTGTTTAAGCGTGATTTGTAACTAATTACGTTCTCTTGTAAGGATCAGTAAAATGCATGCATTTAACCACTTAATTGCTCATTCAACCACAATCTAGTGAGTGTTAATTCTGCTCCAAACACTGTTCTCACTGCTCAGTTCTCCTCACTCGGCTAATAGTCACGGCCCCTGGGCACGACAAGCTAAACTTCGTGGGGGTGTCCAGAAAAGTGGGAAGCCACGTGCACTGTGCCGTGGATGGGGAGAAAGTGACAGGGTCCCACCCAGGGAGAGTGGCAGGGGAGCAGCGGCCTTCAGTGAGCACAGGCGGGGCAGGCACTGCAGGGCCGGGTGAGTGCCCTCCCCCTCTGACTTGCATCTGTATTTGTCACACGGCCTTGGAAAGCAGAGACACAACCCCGAGCACAAACCCTAAAACACCTCGGAAATTTTAAAGTAACTGTAAAACCATCCAAATGTTTAGCACGGTTAGTCAACGTACGATGATATGGTTTTTGCCGAGGGTTTGATTCCCTTCAAGTGGGAAGTTAAAAATAAAACTCAGTAGGTACTGCGTTCTTTTTAGACGTAAATTACAAAGCGACCCACGTATTTTAATAGCTGCAAATAACATGCTATTTGATAGCTCCCATTAAATCTGGAAAAAAATCTCACTAATGAATCTGCTGGAAGACATTACCACTGACATTAAAGAGGCACTCAAGCGGAACGGGCCCTGGGCTACAGATCCACCTCGCGCCAGCGGCATCGGTATCATCGGAACGGGCCCTGGGCTACAGATCCACCTCGTGCCAGCGGCGTCGGTGTCATCGGAACGGGCCCTGGGCTACAGATCCACCTCGCGCCAGCAGCGTCGGTATCATCGGAACGGGCCCTGGGCTACAGATCCACCCCGTGCCAGCAGCGTCGGTATCATCGGAACGGGCCCTGGGCTACAGATCCACCTCGTGCCAGCGGCGTCGGTATCATCGGAACGGGCCCTGGGCTACAGATCCACCTCGCGCCAGCGGCGTCGGTATCATCGGAACGGGCCCTGGGCTACAGATCCACCTCGTGCCAGCGGCGTCGGTATGCAGTCGGAATCGCCTGAGCCCCACAGTACCCTGCACCCCAAAGCCTGCAGACGTAGGAATTCCACACCCCCCACCCAAACTCCTTCCCTTTCTTCCCCAAGACTCTATGCTCTCTAGGCCTTTTATGTATGGGAAAGGCGATGGCAGAGCTAAGCCAACCCCTGGCACCACCTGTGGACCAGCCCACGCTGCCTCCGCCGTTTCTATCTGGCTGCACTGGTGGGGGGACTCGGCCTCGTTGAGTCCATCTCCTTCATCTCCTCGATACAAACTCTTCTGCCAGCAGGGCCTTCAACCACTGATGACATTCAAACAGCAGCAAACCAAACTGAGGGCTCGGCAGCAACTTCCACAGGAAGAATCAAGATGGAGTATTCTTTTTCATCACTTTTAAATTCTTTATTGCTTTTTTAAAAAGATTTACTTATTTATTTGAGAGGCAGAGTTACAGAGAGGTAGAGGCAGAGAGAGAGGTCTTTCATCCTCTGGTTCACTCCCCAGATGACCACAACGGCCAAAGCTGCGCCGAGCCGAAGCCAGAGCCAAGAGCTTCTTCTGGGTCTCCCATGCAGGTGCAGGGGCCCGAGGCTTTGAGCCATCTCCTGCTTTTCCATGCCATAGCAGAGAGTTGGCTTGGAAGCGGAGCAGCCAGGTCTCGAACCGGCGCCTATATGGGATGCCAGCACTGCAGGTGGTGGCTTTACCTGCTACGCACAGCACCGGCCCCTTATTTTTTAAGATTTATTTATTTTGAAAGGCAGTGACACAAGAGAGGAAGAGAGAAAGAGAAAAAGAGAGAGAGAGCTCTTCCATCCACTGGTTCACTCCAAGTGGCTGCAATGGCAGGGGCTGGACTGAACCGCTAACAGGAGCCAGGAACTCCATCCTGGTCGCTAACACAGGTGGCATGGACCTCTGGGGCCACCTGCTGCTGCTTTCCCAACACATTTTCAGGGCAGCACAGCAGCCAGGACTCGAGCTGCCCCTCCAATAGAGGACGCCGACACTGCAGCTGGCCACTTGACCTGTTCCGTGAGCCGGGTCCAGAGTTTTGGCACAGCAGGCTCAGCCGCGGCCAGCAGCACCAGCGTCCCATGTGGGCACCCGTTCAAGACCCACTGCTCCACTTGTAACCCAGCTCCCTGCCAAATGCCTGGGAAAGCAACAGACGATGGCCCACGGGCTTGGGCCCCTGCACCCATGTGGAAGACCTGGGCAGATGTCTAGGACCAGCAGGGGATGCTCTAGGGCAGAGGAGGGGCCGTCTGGGGGTGAGTGGAGGGAGCGCTGCTGCTGGGAAGGCCCCGAGGCATTCTGGGAAGGTGACGGTGCCCTGTGTCTCCATCTGAGTGGAGGATCACGGGCGGCAAAAACCGACAGACCCTGAGCGTCAGCCGGGGAGGCTTTGCTGCAGGAGAGAGATCCTGAGAGCACAAGAGAAAGGAAACAGACCAGGCGTTTTCAGCTGCCTCTGTTTAACAAACCCCAAAGGGTGCCTGCCGTGCATGGAGCACTGAGCTCACGGAAGTCCTCGGGGCCAACGACTTTCTAACAGAACAGACGCTTGTCCAAGGTCAGGGCCCAGCGGAGCCCACAGCCGTGGGAGAACCCAGCTCATGTACTCAGGACACCAGAGAAGAATCCAGAAAAAGACCACCTGCTGCCCAAACGCGCGGGGTGAAAGGTAAGTGCTCCACCAGTGAGATCTCAGCTGTCACTCCCCCTACGTGACACGGACAGGCTCCGTGTGACAGTCCATCAGCAAACGATGCCACGGACTCACTTCTTACTCAGAAAACGTCAGGAAAAGCCCCACAGCTCAAAACAAAACACCAACGCCGCTTAATGCCCACAAGGATTCTCGAGATCCCCTCGATACTTTATCATGAAAACTCGAGTGAACTTAGCCCCCAATGATTCCACAGTGACTGTTATCTTACAGTGAAATGCAGCGTGAACTGTGAACAAGAACAGAAGTCGTGGCGAGCATTTGAGGGCCACACCATTAAAATGAGAAATTCCCACTGGGTCTCCCTCCCGCACATGTCCTGTTCTTCAGCTGTCCAGTCGCAGAGTGGCCAGAAACCAACTGCAACTGGATGCCCCTGCAAGTGTAACCTCGCGGCAGAAGCCACACACCGTCTTCAGAGGATGCTAAGATCTGGAGGTAAACACGAGGACAGTGGGCAGCTCGGCTCCCGGGGCGCAGCGTGAGTAAGAACGTGCTGAGCTCCTGGCTCTGTATTTGCTATTAGGGAAGACACGTGCTATTCAAACACACTCCATGCCACCAGGAGAATTCTCCCCTCAGTCCATGGGACGGGAACAAAGCACACAGAAGTCCACGCTCAGGGACAGTCATGAGTGAAAACTCTCACGGTGCAGCACTGAAGTCCACACACCTCAGTGGCCAGGGACGCAGTGACACAAGTGCACAGCTCACGGTGAGTCAGGTGCGAAGTGAGCAAGGCACTCCCCGCAGGGCAGTTCTGTCCTTAACAGATGCAGACGCAAGACAGCAGTGCACACACAGCAGCAGTGCACACAGCAGCAGTGCACACACGACAGCAGTACACACACAGCAGCAGTGCACACAACCGCAGTGCACACACAGCAGCAGTGCACACACGACAGCAGTGCACACAAGACAGCAGTGCACACAGCAGCAGTGCACACAAGACAGCAGTGCACACACGACAGCAGTGCACACACGACAGCAGTGCACACAACAGCAGTGCACACACGACAGCAGTGCACACATGACAGCAGTGCACACACGACAGCAGTGCACACACGACAGCAGTGCACACAGCAGCAGTGCACACAAGACAGCAGTGCACACAACAGCACTGCACACAACAGTGCACACAGCAGCAGTGCACACACGACAGCAGTGCACACAACAGCAGTACACACACAACAGTGCACACACAACAGTGCACACACGACAGCAGTGCACACAAGACAGCAGTGCACACACGACAGCAGTGCACACAAGACAGCAGTGCACACACGACAACAGTTCCTACAGCAGCAGTGCACACAAGACAGCAGTGCACACAAGACAGCAGTGCACACAACAGCAGTGCACACACAACAGCAGTGCACACAACAGCAGTGCACACAAAGACAGCAGTGCACACACGACAGCAGTGCACACAAGACAGCAGTGCACACACGACAACAGTTCCTACAGCAGCAGTGCACACAAGACAGCAGTGCACACAAGACAGCAGTGCACACAACAGCAGTGCACACAAGACAGCAGTGCACACACGACAGCAGTGCACACACGACAGCAGTGCACACAACAGCAGTGCACACAAGACAGTAATATCTTGTAATGTAAGGCTTTCATGTAAGTAAGTTATAACTCAAAAAGATTACCATGAGTGTCTTGATTTTCTTTGGAAAACCCAGTCATTTTAACAATAATAGCGTTAACAAACCTCCGACCTGGGGTTTCTGTCCACGGGAAATGAATCGTTTGCACTAACCAGATTTGTTTTAGGCCAGACACATCTTTTTTTTTTTTAATTTATTTGCTTGAAAAGCAAAGTTACAGAGAGAGTGGGAGAGACAGAGAAACAAAGATTTCCATCTGCTCGTTCACTACCCAAATGACAGGAATGGATGGCGCTGGGCCAGGCCAAAGCCAGGAGCCAGGAGCTTCTTCCAGGTCTCCCCCACGGGTGCAGGAACCCAAGCACTTGAGCCATCCTCTGCTGCTTTCCCAGGCCATTAGCAGGGAGCTGGTTCAGAAATGGAACAGCCAGGACTCAAACCAGCACCCGTATGGGATGCCAGCATCATAGACCGAGGTTTCACCCTCTGTGCCCAATGCCAGCCCCACCAGATGCATCGTAACGTCTACATCTAGCCAGCACCCAAGGCTCCGGCTACAGGGACACAGGATCTCCACCTGCACCAGCTCTCCAGACCCTGCCTGCTGCTCACCTCGACCTGTCGTCACCTCTTCCTCCTCATCCGCCGACTGTGACATCAGCCACACAGGTCCTCTTCCCTCGGGAATGCACTGTTCATTGCTCCCTCGCCGATGCTGCGGTCTCCCTCCTGTGTAGTCTCGCTCACATCAAAATGGTCAGCGACGTTCTGACAGCAACCGTGCAACATCCTGAGTCCTCGATGAAATGTGTTACATGCGTAAGTGAGAAGATGGAAACGTCCCTCGGCCAGCTTCAAGAAGCATAATCCAGCGCAGACACAGGTTGTGAGGCACCGAGACCCATCAGTACTCCCTTCCGGCACCAGGCCTGGACACTCCCCGCGAGGGAGGCGGGCCAGTTCCACACTCACATCCTGGGCTGACCCCATGTCCTAGATCACAGCTCTGGGCCACCTGCCATTGTTCACCCTCTGAAAAGCGCCGATTCCTGTTCCCCACGCTGCTGCTGTGGTTATGTTAGGCAGGACGGTGAGGCCAGCCCCCATCCCTCCCCCATGTTAAGGGTGCAAGTCCCAAGCTGTCGGAGAAGGCCACGCCCACAAGGGCTCCTGTGATGCAAGGAACAGACCTGGATGCTGGGGGGGGGGGGGGGGGGGCGGCGCTGTCAGTCCCCAGCCGCGCAGCGTCTGCAGAGAGCTGCTCTATAAAGCAAAGCCTGATGAGATAGCAGCCAGAGTGACAGCTCACACGGCCACCACTGCTCCCGCCGCGGCAGAACGTGGTGTGAAGTGACGAGCAGGCCTCGAAGTGGCGCTGCCATCTGGTATGTGTCTCAGGGAGCGGGCAGAGGCTGAAGGCTGGCAGGGAGCTGCCCCGTGTGGGTGCGAGGGGCCCGAGAGGTCCACCGTCCTCCCCTGTGTGTGCAGCAGACGCTAACGTAACCATGGCAGGTGTCTTCCAGCCCCCGTCATTAGGGACAGCGCCAGGCTGTGGATCCTCACTCAACCTGGTGATGCAGAGACAATCCCCGCCCCTTCCAAAGCTGGGAAATCAATCACAGAAGGTCCATCCCCCTGCCCAGACGCCTCTGTGCAGCCGGAATCACAGGGCCAGTCCCTGCTGCTCTCATGCTCACTGAGTCCCCTTGGGCCTTGGCGGCCTGGGTCCCTCTGCCCACCCAGCACCAGTCCCCATTCACTGGCCCGCCCATCCTCCCGTCCCACAGGGTCGGAGCCAGTGCAGCAGAAACTCTGGTTAGGGATCCCGGCAGGCAGCGTCCCTGACAGATCCAGGCTGTCCCTGGGCACAGGTGGCCCTGCCCAGCTAATGTCCCTCTGCTGGGCCTCCTTCCTCCTCCTCTGCTTCCCCCTGCCCCGGCTTCCACTCCTCTATCCCCGGGCACCTGTGCCCACCCCAACTCCCACTGGCCCCTCTGATGTGGTGAGAAGTCGGATGCCTCTACCAGAGGTGTGGGCAAAAGTCTGTCGGCACTTACTTCCTGCAGCTTTAGAAAGCAAAGAGCCTAGAATTTCTCATATCACACAAATATGTCAATATTTTACTATGCACGTGTATAAACAGCAGCGACTTAAACGTACAAATCATACATGAATGCATGTTCCTTGAGTCTCTGTTAAGCAAACACTTCCCAGGCCTCTGGGGCCAGGATCCCCCCTGGGGAGGGAATCAGATGCAGGGTTCCTGGGCCTCTCCAGCCAGGAGGTGCACCCGTGTCCCAGAATCCCACAGGCTGCTCTAACACCTGTAGACACCACAGTAACTCACGCCCCCGGGCGCCCAGCTGCCCAGGGATGGAACTCTGGAGGCAGACTTGGTCTCCATCCTCCCGCATTTTCACCAAACCCTCCCCAGCCCCGCCCCCTCGGTGACAGGAAGCCAGAGGCCATCCTGGCTCTGGATTCACGTTCTCTGGGACCCAGCTCTTCTGACACAGAGGACCCGAGCTCCTCTGACCACCGCTTCCTGTGCCTGCTCCACTCCGAGTGGAAAAGGTTTCCAGACCTCAGCATGGTGCAGTTCCTTTAATCTGCCTTTATACCAATTTCCTCCCCTTCTTATTTTCCTTTCAAAGCCATTCCACTTTATTTCCGCTAGCATCTACTCTAATTTATTTTCTAATTCCACTGTCAATTTTCTCGCTGCATTATGAAATGTCTCTCTTCCTGACAAAATTGCCGTTAGTGTTGGAAACGCTTCTGACTCTCAACACTCATTTTCAAATTAACACCATAAAAATGAGATCTTAATTCTCAATGCGCTGATTTTAAAATTAGTAAATTTTTATTAGCCCTGTACGTGTGTAATAGGATCCCTGCATCAGCAGATGAGGGCAGACAACTGAGTCGCTCACCGGGCCCTGTCACACAGCCCGTCCCCAGCTCCCCTTGCACAGTGCACTGTGGGAGCCAGCATCGGGATGCAGCCCCATGCCGGGGCCACAGGGATGGCCTGGCCGCAAGTCCTCGGAAGGTCGGGGCTGGAAACGGCCCTGAAGGTTACCTAGTGCAGCTCCCGCCGAAGTGGACCCCAGCCAGAGGACGTGCCCATGCACTCCCTCCCCACTACGAAGACACACACACTTGTCCCAGCCCAGGAGGAGGCCAGAACACCGGATCTGCACCAGTGTTTGCACACGTCCCGTGTGCACATAAAATCCACATCTCCTAACCCGGACTCGTCCACACTGTCCTCTCCCAGCCCTGGTTTCTTCCAAGCTTCCTCAGGCGAGGCTGAAATTCATCTCAATTCTCTAGCTCAGCTCTGTTGCTTCCAATCACAGTGCTCTGATCTGTCTGATCTTCTCAGATAACCCAGGACTTACGCTCCCATCACTCCATGAACAGTGTGCTCTGTGGGAGCCTCAGGGCCTCTTCTCCAGCCTCCCTAAGCCACCTGCGGGACTTGTCCCACCTGAACACCTCACCCGCTCAGGACACTGCCCTATTTAGCAGTTACAGGTTTTAGTTCCTTGTCTAATAGCTGTGTGTCTTTAAGCTGGCTGTGTCATTTATGGCTGCCACTGTCATCTTTTCCTTTCCAATTCTCAATATTTTGATTTGATTACTAAACACTTTAGGAATCGCTCATCTTTCTCATCGATACAGGAGTGCTGTGGAGCCCAGGCCCAAACTCAGAATACCATTTCACACTGTTGCCAAAAGCCTCCTAGCTACGCATACGTGTGTGTGTGTTTGCAGAGAGAAAGAAACACAGCACATATCCTGTACATTAGGTACTGACATTCAGGATATACCTCTGTTTTTAAGTTTCATTTATTCACTTCAAAGGCAGAGAGAGACAAGCTCCACCTGCTGGTCCACTCCACAGCCAGGCTGGGCAGCCTGAAGCCAGAGCCTGACATTCCAGCCGGGTCTCCCACGTGGGAGGCAGTGACTCAAGTACTCGAGCCCTCACCTGCTGCCTCCCAGCGTCCGCTTTAGCAGGAGGCTGCACTGAAGAGCAGCCAGGACTCAAACCCAGGTACTGCAATAGGGGACGCAGGCAACCCAAGCTGCACGTTAACTACCGCACCACAAACCAACATAGACAACCCTGCAATACGGGACGCAGGCATCACAAGCCACGTTTTAACTACTGCCCCGCGCATCCACACAGACAACCCTGCCACCCCAGCTCAGAAACACCGCAGCTCAGTCGGCGATGACGGATCCGTAAGTCTGTACAGAAATGTGTTCATGCATCAGAAGCGTCAACATACACACATTTTTGATTCAGGAATTCTGCTCAAGACATGCAGGACCAGGGGGCCACATCACGGCGCCCTAGGTTAAGTCACTACCTGCGATGCTGGCATCCCACATGGGCACTGGTTCCAGCCCCGGCAGCTCCACGTCCCACCCAGCTCCCCTGCTCTTGTGCCTGGGAAAGTGGCAGAAGGTGGCCCCACTGCTTGGACCCGTGCGCTCATGTAGTTGACCTGGATGGAGTTCCAGGCTCCTGGCTTTGGCCTGGCCCAGCGCTGGCCTTGGTGGTCACTTGGGGAGTGAGCCTGTGGCAGGATTCTCAGAGAGGCGGGACTTGGAGACTGTCTGTATTTTATGCCCTCAGGCCAGAGGATGCTTATCCCAACCTCAGGCCAGAATATGCTTATCCCAAGTCTGGCCCTGAATGCAGATATGGGCGTTGTCTTACACAAACAGCTGGAGCTCCACATCTCCGGCTACGTGCATTCTGACTGGGTGTTTCAGAGCTACGCATGGCTTACATACCGCTACACGGCTGCACACGTGTGTGCTGAAACTGCTTAGGGACAGGCGGCTTTTCTCGGAAAGCCCCCCACCGCCTCGTCACCAGGAAGCCCCTCCCGTGTCTGCCCCGGCCAGCTCCCCTTGCAGCCCAGCTTCTCACTCTCTTCTGTTTTCAGACGAGTCTTCTGGCACAAGTCAACAGATGGAAGCTCGCTCGCTCTCGCTCTCTTCCTCTCTCTCTCTGCTCCTCTCTATGTAATTCTGCCACTCAAATAAATTAATTTTTTAAAAGAAATAGAAATTAATTAAATAAACTATTCACACTTGGACGTTAAAACAAGAAAGAGTCATTCTCTGACACGAAGTTGTTTACGTGGCAAAGGCAGGTGTGAAACGCAGGCCACAGGCCTTCTACAGGCCAAGGCATCCTCAGCCTGGGGTGCTCAAGAGTGGAGAGCAGGTCTCCTGGAGCTCACAGCAGGGCAGGGCCGGGGCTCCTGGGCAGGAGGTGCAGACCACTGCCCGTCCCGGGTCTGCACAGCAGGGCGGGGCCGGGGCTGGGGCTCCTGGGCAGGAGGTGCAGACCACTGCCCGTCCTGGGTCTGCACAGCAGGGCGGGGCCGGGGCTCCTGAGGTCTGAACCTTAATGCCTGTCCATCTTGGACAGGGAACTTGTCTACCACATCCTACAGAGACCAAAACCTGTCTCTGTTGTGACACATTGTATGGGTGCAGAAGCACAATGTTTTCCTTTGAGAACAGTCTCCTTAATCACCATTTTCTTTAAAGCAGTGCCCTTAGTTTAAAAAACCCAGTACATGGGGAAGAAAGGGAGAAAATACAGATGCCCCGTGCAGTCTAACGGTTTCCATTTCCCGCTAATCTTGTCTGTGTCAAGAGCGAAATCACGGTGTGAACAGGCCAGGTACAAGTGAGAACTCATTGATCGGCTCATCAACATCATCGGGAGCAGTGAGGACTCAGACTGCGCTGCTGAGCCAGGCCGCGCAGCTCAGGGGATCCCAGCCACGCGTCCTCGTCCTGCAGGGTTAGGGAGCGCGTGTCCACGGGCTTTCTCCTCTGTCCTAGGGGCTCGTCCTGCAGTTCCGTGTCTCAGGTCTTAACATCGGCAGCAGGCTCTGCTCGCTACTCCACGGCCTGATTCCACACGGAAGCTTTGCTTGCAAGACAGTAACTCTCACGGGGACCAAGATTTCTCATTGTTTATTTGTATTATTCATCACTCTTCTTGTTATTATTGGACGGATATCCTGTTAGATAACCTGGCAAATAAAATACGTATAAAAAACAGGAGCTCTCTGCTACGACCTTAAGATAACAGCTGGGGAAGCAGTGCATTTTTTTGGGTCATCTCTTTGTGACACGATTTGAACCAATGTGATCTTCATAATCTCCTCTACTGCATATTTATGTCAGCATGTCAGGTATATGGTACATATAATTTATTATGTTTCTTCAAGAAATTTCTGGAGCTGTTTCTCCAGTCATTTCAGAAGATATTACTTTCAAAAATAATCATTAAAGTTGCCCCAGTCTGTTTTCATAGCTGTGTGGCAGGTGTCTGATTTTAACACCAGTGTGATTCCTCTGCAACGGAAAACCAGAGGACCACGGCGCGTACCAGGTTCCTGAGTCGACGCCGCGTCCCAAGTGCCTGCGATCACACCGCACTGCTCCGGCTGCTCCGTCCTGACAGATCTGGTAGAAACAAAACTCGCGAGAAACAGCTGCGGACTTATAGGCAACACCGCCACACAGAACGGTTGGGGCCACTGGGTTATTAACGAGGCCGCGGAGCTGGCACAGCCCCCTGGGTGGGCACGACAGCGGCACTGGGTCAGCCAGAAGCACGAGGCTCGCAGGTGGCTGACGGCTGTGGGGCCTGGCTGCGAGATAAGTGTTAAGAAATGAGTCAATGAACGCTCATGCCCTGTCCCGAACTTTCCCTTCACCGAGCACTGTCCTCGGAGACGCCCAGCCTGCTGCACCTCTCCCACCTCCCGCAGCTCCCTCACTGTCTCTGCCCGTGCTGAGCCTCCTACGCCACCTGTCACCCCTGCTCTTCTTCCCGTTCTGGCTGCTTAGTTCCTATTTGCCTGGCTTTTCCTGCTTGGTGTTAATGTGCCCTTCCTATTGTAGCTGTTTTTAGCCTCACATTTGCATTGGCAAATAGCAGGAGATGAACTAGATACGGAGGAAGCAGATTGCAGCTGGCAGAGGGGCAGAGAGCACCAGGTGAGCATGTGGGAAACTCATAATGACTTGTGCTATGTGCGCCCTCGTACACTTAAGGAAAAAAAAAAAAAAAAAACAGGTCCCATCGGCGTCCCTTGCATATAAACGCAGAGGATGGAGGGAAAATCACCCAACTCTGTACCGAGGTAAAGATGGGGCTCCTGGGGCGCTGACGGACATTTCTGGGTAGAGAGAGGAGTTCAGGCGAATGTTCTCTCTCTCACACACACCCTCCCCCCCATAAGCCTCCCTGGGGCCGTCCTGGGGACCCCTCCTCAGTCCCCCGGCTCTGCAGATCCATGCCCTCTGCACTCAGCCCGTAAAGGCGTGGATGCGACTTCCGGCGACCACCTGGTGCACCCCCGAAGCAGCTTCTGGAACAAACGGCTGGGATCTGTGTTTCTGCTCCCAACATGTTCTTGAGGTTATTTATGTAAATATTCACCTGTTTGTCACTTTTCCTGACATTGGGACTCAGCCAGTTCCTCTTAATATTCAAGAATTTCCACTGATTTCTTTGGCTTCTCCTCTGTTTACTGTGACGTCGTATTTTTACCAACATGACATTTGCTATGTGACCCCTGTAGCTCAAGGTTTTTATAACTACAGAGCTGTGCCACCTTCACCTCTCCAGGACATTCCTGTCCCATCGCAGTGGCTCCCTGGCTCCCTGCAGCCCAGCCCCTGGCAGCCACTGGTCTCCCTTCTGATTCTGTGGACTGGCCTGCCCTGGCCGCCCTACAGCAATGGAACCAAACCTGGGACTCTGTGTCGGACTGGCTGACTGAGCACGGTCTCCTCACAGCCTGTGCTGACGGCCACACGGATCAGAACTCCATTCCTCGTTACAACTGAGTGACAGTCCACCCTGTGCGTCTGTGCCTGTCCACTCGTCAGCTGACGGCTGCTTGCGAGGTCCCCACGTTTGGACCCTCACCCAGAATGCTGTGTGCAGGCCTGCGTGCTCTTCTGGGTCAGCACGCCATCAGTTCTGTGGAACAGACCGCCCTGGGGGCAGGGTGGTGGTCCTGCTTGGGTTCCTCACAGCACAGGCGTGCTGCAGGGGCCAGCACTATCCACACAGTTCCTGCAACACAGCAGGAGGAGGCCACAGGTGCATGAATGTGGTGCGCTGTGGACCTCACCAAGGGACAGGGGTCAGAGCCACACAGCTGGGCGACGGCCACGCCTGTGCTGGAGAACACCAGGCAGTGAGAGCGTGCACAGCCCTGGGCACTTCAGAGACCCCCACTTTCAGGAAAACACTGTAGAGAAGAATAGAACACGCGCCAATCACGAGTGGACGAGGCCTCCACTGCCAGCGATCACCGATGCCTCTCAGTCACTTTAAAAATGTCTGGTGCATCTTGACCTCGTGAAATCCAGGCCAAGCACCAGAAAAACGGCAGAAAAGCCACCGCTCCCAGGAACATAATCTGCAAAATGCGACATGACATCAGCGCTCTGCCAGACGGTAAGAGCGGAACCTCACCAGCTTCCAAACAGCAGCACACTGGGCCGAACAGGAACACAAGACCGCAACGGGCAGCTGTGGAAACCGGGCAGGATCCTATGTAAAGATGAAGGGAAACACCGGTTACAGGGACAACACGTGCCGGGCAGGTGCTGAGTGCTCGTGGGAATCCCCACGTGAAGTCTCTGTGTGAGAGGCGGTGCAGCGGCTGAGAAACACGAGGGGGGCACGGACACCCCGCACCAGCCGTGCCGCTCGGAGGCACCCGCTCCGCCTCCACACAGCAACGAGAAGCCGCAGCAGCAGTCGCCGCCGAGATGACACGCAGAAGCACAACGGGAAATGCGGGTCACGGCCCAAGGCTGCAGGCGGTGAGGACGGCATCCGTCCGGCAGCCACGTCAGCTCGGTGCATCGCTGGGGAGCAGCTGGGCAGGGGCCGGGGCACAAGCAGGTCACAGCGTCCAGGACACGGAAGGGGTGACGCCACCCATGAGAGGCACTGCCGGCTCAGCTCCGTAGGAATGAAGCCAGCATGAGAGATGGAGCGAGGAACCAGCGGGCAGGCGCTGGGCTGGGCCTGCAGTCCACGCTCACAGCCACAGCACGGGGAAAGGGCCCTCTCCATTCCTGCTTCCCTGGGAAGTGGTGTGGTCGGGGTCGCACTGCTGTCTGAGCCTAGCACTGCCGCACAGCAGTGGCATGGGGTCCCACACAGAGCTGCGGTTCTCAGTGCTGGGAAGCGAGGCTGCCTGGTGTCTCGGGTGGACAGCAGCGGCCTGTCTGGGTTTGCTCCTCAGAGCACAGGGTCTTGGTGTTTTATCCAGCTCACGATCAAGGGTGTGGACAGGGCCGTCCGCATCTCCACCTTTAACGAACAGAGCGACAGGGGTCTCCCCTGAGGGCCTGCCTGTGTGCAGGGCAGTTTCTGCAAGATGTAGGCTCTTCTCAGAATGCTGTACGGCCTGGCGGACAAGCCTGGCCTCTGTGCACCCTCCAGGCTGCTCAACTAAATGCTGAGAGGCAGCCACCAGAACACCATGGTTCCTGGCTGCCAGACACCAAGAGGGCCCTGCCCCTTTGGAAGGGGTGGGTCCTCCCATCTGAAAGCTCTACTCTGATTCACAATTTTCTGTTCAACACAAAATCAAGCTATCATCCTGCACGCTTCTGGCACTGTGCTCATGGCACTGACCAGGATGGAGCACATGACCGCTCAATGCAATACACGGCGCGGTGAGAACTTGGCTCAGGCCCCGGCAAGAGCGGCAGCAACCACGGATGTGCCACAGAGGTGCACCTCCTCGGCCACAAAGGCCACGTGATGCCGCCCAAGTGACAAAGGGGCAAACAAGGAGTGGGGGAAGCCAGAAGTCCACAGACTGCCAGCAGCAGGGGTTGGAGGAGACGCTCAGTAAGCACGTGGGCCCTTTCCATAGGCATGTACAACGCGTGTTGTGTGCAGTCATGTATGTGTGCCCTCTGCATATGATGCACACATTCACTCTACACAGTGATCCACACGCGTGCTCTGTGTCACACATACAGGTGCTCTCCACAGGGACGTGCAGCACAGGGTCACGGAAAGATGTGTGATACACCCAGCCATGAGCTGTGGCCAGCAGGCAAGACCAGGAGCATAGGCAGAAATCACGGAGCCCCCGTGAGCCGCAGTGTGGGGACTTGTGCTCAGTACAGACTGTTCTAGACCAGCCAGCGATGTACGTGAGCTGTACACTGACAGCCATCACCGTAAAATGAAAATCAGCCCAGCAGGCTTTTGCTCCACATCAACCTGGCTGATGATCGGCCAGGAATACTTATTTCCTCTCCCCAACAGGCAGACGTGCGCCGAACGGTGTGTACCATGTTCTCAGGCGACTTGGGTGCCACGGTTCTGTGAACCCTACAGGCCGTGAAACTCCTCTGGTGAACTCCTGGACTCCAACAGGCACTCTGACACGGGAGGCCAGCCTCTCACGTGGTGGCTTAGCCCACGGCACCACGGTGCTGGCCTCCATAATGACCTGGGTCTAGGACACAGAATTCTACCTTAGGCTTCCGGTTTCCGGCTTCCGGCACCACACGGTGTCTGAAAGTGCACTTACAGCCCCCGTTTTCTACAACCACAATTCCAGGCAGAAACATCTCAAAGGAAAGTGACCGGCATTCTCGGCCACGGCAGTGCAGCACGCTGCGTGACCCCCAAACAGAAGCTTCTGACCATCTCAATACTGATCACGTGATTAGTCCATCAGGACAAATTAAAAATAAAGACGTCAGGTAACGAACACTCAAAACAACAATGCAGATGTTACAAAGGCAATGCAATCCCACGGTATGAACTCAACATATAAACATATACATACACACGTATGCACACAAGTATCTCTTTTCAACATGAGTTTTTTGTATGTATATCAAAGATAATACATTTGAAATTGCTCATTTAAGTTGTTCAGATTATCGCTGATTTTATATGCACCTGATGTTTTCAAATCTTGTATCAAGATTTAATTCTTGACAGAAAAATAAACAAAGGGATAAAGCCTGACTATGACAATGGTCACAGTATCATTAATAATGAATTAACAGCGATCCCTGAGCGATGGGCATGGAGCAGGAAGAGACAGCTCGGGACACTGTTGGGGGACACTGTGCGCTCACGTTTTAGTGAGAGCGTGACTGCAGCACAGAGTAAAGTTGTGCTGAATACTTGCTGCTCTGGGGGCCCCACTGGGGGCACCACTGGCCAGGCAGCACCTGCACGGCACATTCTCCATGGACTACAAGGTTTGTCAGGAAACCCACAGAGCACGGTTTCCACGCTGGACTCCCCAAGCGTCCCTGTGAAGACAGCCCTGCACGGAGCCAGCTGCCCTGCTCCATTGACGGGAAAACCACCGCTAAGCCCTCACAGCACAAGACATCACAGTGACTCCGATGGACACACGGTGTGTGCAGGTAACTCACACGCTCACTGGCTTCCCCCACGCACAGCCACAGAACAGAAGCTGGGCTAAGTCCCTGACTCTCCCCAAGACCCACCTCGCTGCGCCCTGTGAGCCATTAGCCAGAGGGTCAAGAGGACGTAACCCGGATCCTGAAGTCCAGCTCTGTGTGTTGACCACAGGAACCATCAGCCCGTCACAGGGACATGCGGCATGCTCACCGAGGAGCTGGACAGCAGCCCTCAGGGCTCACATGCGGGACCCCCGCTGCTCCCTCTCATAGGCCCTGACTTCCCCCACCGCAGGGATAGCTCTCACCTCCTCTGTCAAGAAGTCAGATGATCTGTGGATTGTCATCAGAGAGTCGACAGCCAAACTCAGAGGGAAAACAGAAACAGTAGAATTCCTAGATTTCAGGAGCAGAAGAGTAAGCAAACACAAATCCCAACAACCTCAGATCCCAACAGCACACCTGTGGAGGGAGAGGCCACGCTGTGGGCCTCTGCAGGTGGCAGAAGAACCAGAGAGGACTGGGGCCTCCAGGCTCCGACAAGGCAGTGTCCTCTGGCACAGGGCCCCAGGGACAACTTACTTCTGTGCTGCTGTAAAGTAGGGAAATAGGATAAACCCACCGGGGGGAAGACAGAGGGCACCTCCCGCTAGATACCGTCATCCGGGTTTAAATGGGGGAGACTGACGGGCAGAGAGTTGGTGACGAGCTGACCTGGTTAATACGTCGACAAGCCATGGTTTAAAGCCAGACGTGCTACTGCGTAACACGGGGTTTCTGTGGCTGACTTGATACACACTAGAATAAAGGGGAAAGTGGTCAAGCAGGGGGCAGAGCCCACGCCGCCACGCCACAGGCGCCCTGCAGCAGGCAGGTGCAGTGAGCTGAGCTCCAGGACAAACACACTGCGATGCTTGGGCAGCTGACTTCACCCGTGGAAACCCCATCCCCACCTATGTAATCATCTCATCTCTGTCGTCTGGCATGGCAGGTGCACTGCCGAGGGCAGCAGTTGAGTTCAGTGTCCAGGTAACAAGCCAGCAGGGAGATGCTGAGCCCCCCGGGACACACAAGAGGGTGGCAGGACAAGTGGGCATCCCCAGAAGGTTGGACAGGATGTCAATGGTAGAACAGGAACTGAGAGCCAGACAGGCACAGGATCCGTGCTCACAAGGTCATTCCCTAACCCTGCAGGAAACACGGAGTTCCACCCTTGCTGTGTCTGTCAATCTAGAGTGTGGCTAGAGTTCCGACTCGGGCTGGCTCTCAACATCCGGTCACCGGCCACGATGGTCTGCACGAGCTTGTGCCCCACCACGCCTGTGCTGAGCAGGGGCTGCCCTGGCCGTGCCATGGTGGGGAAGAGGAGCCGGGCTGTGTGGAGGGCGCAGTCAGCACTGCAGAGCCCAGGCTGTTACACGGCCAGGCAGCTCCTTGTCCGCCTCCTCTCTTCTGCAGGCACCTGCACAGGGCCCTGACCAGAAGCTGAGCAGACGTTGTGCTCGTAGACTTCCAGAACCATGAACTACACCAACGCCTTCTCTCCATAAATTACCCAGCCTCAGGTGTTCGGTTTTAGCAACAGAAAACAGACAGGGGCTGTGGGGAATCCCACAGGAGTCCCAAAGACGAGTCACAGATCAGCGCTTACCCAACAACTAATAGGAGGTGGACCATGGAGAAATTCATGGTGGTCCCAAATGAGTTACAGAGCACCGCCAGCCACAAACAAGCTGAACTAAGAATGGAGTTACTCAGGCTAAGCTAGGAGCTGATGGCATCACCCACGCTAAGTTCAGTGTCTGCCAAGGAAAGCATCCCCTCATCAGACTGAACACCTCTGGACAGCACGATAACGTGTGCTAAGGACGGCAACCGCAAGTCCCCCCAACAACAGCAGGGTGACTGACAGCACAGACACAGCACCGGACACAGCTGATACACCTTATCTTAGAAGATTTGTAGCGCCTCGAGAAATTCCAGAATGTGACTGATTGACACCCGGACCCCCACTAGGGGCCTTTTCCCCTGGGGTGGCCAGGATAAAAGGAGAGCTCTTTTCACCGCTCCTCATCCCTCTGGGGATCATGGCCAAGTACGTGGAACCTCTGGATCTCCAGGTACCCGGAGCTGCAGAGCCAACCCATTCATTACTCTGCAGCCACACAAGGCGACTACGTATGGCCCAGTACATGGAACCTCTGGATCTCCACGTACCTGGAGCTACAGAGCCAACCCATTCATTACTCTGTAGCCACACAAGGTGACTACGGATGGACCAATATGTGTGAACCTCTGGATCTCCATGTACCTGGAGCTACAGAGCCAGCCATCACTCTGTAGTGGCACAAGGCGACTACCGGACCAAACTCCATCAGAGCCGACGCCTTGATACCTCTCATCAGCTGCCGCCAGACCCAACCACAGAGCTGGATCAGACCTCTTGGCAGGGCATCTCTCCAACTCCGCACCTTGCTGCCCACCTGGGAACTCGAGCCTACTGCCCAGAATGACAGCCATCCACGACTTCCTGCCCGTAAGTGACTGCTCTGAGATCCATCTCTCTGAGTGGTAATGGAGACTTCGAACTCTGAACTTTGGATTTTCGTGACCATGATACGAACCTTGAGACTCAGCAGTCATAATGATATTAGCCATGTGTGATATGAAGGAATGTGCCTCGACCCTATGATTAAGAATAATGCCATATGTTTTGCTGTACATATATTACTATAGTTGGACTGCCTTTGAGACTGCTTTGACGCTAGGTGTGTGCTAAGATCTGTGGATCAATGAGTCTAACTATACAGGTGGCTATGCAGAGTGGTGAAGCCTTAGTGTGCATTGGTGTGAGCAGTAAAAACCATTCATTGGAAAGACAGTCTGTGTCTGTGTCTTCCTTCTGCCCTGTACTCCCACACATCGCCCTTAGACAGTCGGTGTCCGTGTCTTCCTTATGCCCTGTACTCCGACACGTCGCCCTTAGACAGTCTGTGTCCATGTGTTCCTTCTTCCCCGCGCTCTGACACATCACACTTAAGCCCTGTCGAGCTGTGTGACAGCAGGCGCTCGAGACAGGGGCTGGTGTGATGTACCAGGTAATGCCGCTGCCTGCAGTGCTGGCTTCCCAAATGGGCACCAGTTCGAGCCCTGGGGGCTCCACTTCCCAACCAGCTCTCTGATATGGCCTGGGAAAGCAGTGGAAGATGGCCCAAGTGCTTGGGTCTCTGTACCTGTGCAGGAGACCTAGAAGAAGCTCCTGGCTCCCAACTTCAGATTGGCTCACCTCCAGCCTTTGCAGCCATTTCGAGAGTGAACCAGCAGATGGATGACTTCTCTCTCTCTCTCTCTCTCTGCCTCTGCCTCTGCAATTCTGCTTCTCAAATAAACAAATAAATAAATATTTTTAAAAAATTAACCGCCACAGACCACTTCACATTTTTTTAAATAAAGATAAGAAAACAGACAAAGGCGACATTGGAACAGCAGCTCTGGCCATGGCAGAAAAATGTGTGCGAGAGCTTTATTTTTCCTCCAAGTCTACCAACCTAAGGGGGGACTGTACTGCCCATTCCGTCCTCAGAATGCAGGGGGATCTGGCTGGAGGGCCATGCAGATGAACTCTGCAGAGATGCAAAGGGACACCCAGCGCACATGGGTGGGCCCCCTGGTCCCCTGGCGCACCCCTCAGCTCCCTCTGCAGCTCATGGGTCCTGAGCACCCACGGCTTCCTTTGATCTAACCACACGCTGCTTCTGGAGTCCCATCGTCACCTCCTCCCCAGCGGGGAGCACTGTGAGTGTCTGGCCCCTCTGCAGTGCCCCCCAGCGAGCCGCTTCATGTGTGCAGTCAACATCTGGGGTGCCTGGATGTGCCCATGAACACACCCAACACTCAGAGAGGAACTTACAGTCAGAACAAGGCTCTTATCGCAAAGTCTGCATATTGCAACACCTTTTGGTAGCATAATTTGGAAAGCACACAGATGTTTACCAGAATCTAGCTTCCATGCACCAACTGCAAAAGATAAACTACAGTTCCCAGCGACAAGAGACCGTCTAACACATTCTGGACAGACCAGGCCATCAGGACTGAGATGAGAGTCAGCGAGCGTATTGTGGGAGTGAAGAGGTGGCCACAGCATCCTGCTGAGTGGACAATGTAGACAACATAAGTGCCATCCAGGTGACATGAGACCAGAGGGCATACAGAAATTCACAAATCAATACCTGGAAGAACTTTTTACAGCTTATTAACGTTATTTCAGAAAGCAAGGTTCTAGAGGATTTTTAACAATCTTCCTCTTCTCTCCATTTTATTTGAAATATTTACAGTGGGCTTGCTACTGTGTGGTTTAGGTTTTGTTTTTAAACCAGAGCAACAAAGAGAAAGGGAAGAGAGAGAGAGAGACCCTCCATCCACCGGTCCACTCCATAAGGCTTCAACAGTCAGGGCTGGGCCAGGCTGAAGTGGGAGCCTGGGACTCCACTCAGGTCTCCCACCTGCGTGGCAGGGGTCCAAGCCCATGGGCCATCATCCACTGCCTTCCCAGGCACATCAGCATGGAGCCGGATTGGAAGCAGAGCAGCCAGGACTCGAACCGGCGCCCAGATGTGGGGTGCTGGGATTGGGAGCGGTGGCTAAACCCACTGCACCACACCGGCCACACTGTTTCTACATGCACAGAAAATCTCTAAAATCTCCACATCATAAAGTGTTAAGGCCAAATCAAGAGAGTATGCACTAAAATCTACCCTTGGATTATAATGATTTAATAACATTTTTCATTATTAGAAAATTCTTTGATGATTACAAATTTAGACTCACACACATTTAGAAAGACTGTTTTGGAACCTTCTAACCTATTTTTTCCTAATTAACATCAGGCAAACCTGGACTATAAAAAAACGGTCTAGTTAGCATCTCAGGTGTCGACGTGAGGCAGACTCCACAGTCACAAACAGCTGCTCGGCGACACTCTCGCTCTCCAGGGGCCCCAGTGAGTCAGCACAGCCTCGGCGGACGGCACTGAGGAGCCGGTACAGGCAGAGTGAGTGTGGTGCCTGTGGGCCCAGGGACCATGGACAGGCGCCATGGAGAGACGCTGGGATGCATCCCGCGGAATTTATCCAGGAGAGCGCATCTTATTGCAAGAATATAAATGAATTAATCAGTAAGCTTGCCACCCACACGCCAGCAGCATCCTGATTAAATTTAATGCAGTGAATGTGTGCAATCACCACAGAAATAATCATTGATTAAACAAAGCCCTCTGAGTGATGATTCTTCCAACGCCTTCGAAGGGCACGGCTTCGCCAACTCTGCAGGTTTGGGGGACACACTCACATGCGGCGTCCAGCTGGCAGACTTCTCAAGGGAGCCCAGCTCTCTCACGGGACAGCGCAGGGAGTGCTTCAGGCCGGGGACCCATGCCTCCCCGGTGACGGATGACAGTCACCCAGAACTCCCAGCCACCTCGTGTGCCAGTGAGGGGACCTGTTTATCACCCAAGAAGCAACTGCCTGATTCCCTCTGCCACACACACACAGTGGAGCAGAGGCTCCCACAGCTACCTCCCCATCACAGGTGACAAAGGGAAGAATTCTCCAAGGGTCCTGTCTCCTGCGTCCTACACAAGTTACTTTCCTCCAGGGTCACCTGCACTCCTGCGACTGATACAGGAGGTGAGGGAACTGCCGAACCTGTGACGAAGGGCGTGGTGTTCTCCGGGAGCCTCTTCGTCTTCCTCTCTCAGATGGCTAGGATTTAACCCACGCAGCAAACGTACCTACAGACACCAGGACCACACTGAGGGACAGCTCACCCTGCCTTCACTGAGCTCCTATGCACAAAAGGTGCTAGAATGGAGGGAACGAATCCCAACGAGCTGGACGTTCATGGCAGCACTGAGGTGAGACATCTCTGGACTGGAAATGACTCAGGCTCTCCTTCCAAATGAGGGTGCACTGACACTCACAGGTACACGAAACATTCTGAGGCATATATTCCAACTTAAAAAAGAGGGCTGAATCTCTAGTGCCCACCCATAATAGATGCACTGGTTAGATCCTCATATGAAAGCAGGATGGGAGAAGGAAGGGCACCCAGCCTCTCCAATTACAGCCAAGACTTGGCCAGGAACCTGTACCTCTCAGATGGACTCTGTGACCCTGCACCACCATCTCAAATGGACTGTGTGACCCTGCACCTGCGTCTCATGACTGTCTGACCTGCACCTGTGTCCCAGGAGGACTGTGTGACCCTGCACCTGTGTCCCAGGAGGACTGTGTGACCCTCCACACCTGTGTCCAGGAGGACTGTGTGACCCTGCACACCTGTGTCCAGGAGGACTGTGTGACCCTGACCTGTGTCCCAGGAGGACTGTGAGACCCTGCACACCTGTGTCCAGGAGGACTGTGTGACCCTGACCTGTGTCTCAAGAGGACTGTGTGACCCTACACACCTGTGTCCAGGAGGACTGTGTGACCCTGCACCTGTGACCCAGGAGGACTGTGTGACCCTGCACCTCTGTCCAGGAGGACTGTGTGACCCTCACCTGTGACCCAGGAGGACTGTGTGACCCTGCACCTCTGTCCAGGAGGACTGTGTGACCTGCACCTGTGTCAGGAGGACTGTGTGACCCTGCACCTGTGTCTCATGACTGTGTGACCTGCACCTGTGTCCAGGAGGACTGTGTGACCCTGCACCTGTGTCCTAGGAGGACTGTGTCACCCTGACCTGTGTCCAGGAGGACTGTGTTACCTGCACCTGTATCCCAGGAGGACTGTGTGACCCTTCACCTGTGACCAGGAGGATTGTGTGACCCTGCACCTGTGTCCAGGAGGACTGTGTGACCCCGTACCTGTGTCCAGGAGGACTGTGTTACCTGCACCTGTGTCCAGGAGGACTGTGTGACCCCGTACCTGTATCCCAGGAGGACTGTGTGACCCCGTACCTGTATCCCAGGAGGACTGTGTGACCCTGCACCTGTGTCCCAGGAAGACTTGTGACCCTGCACACCTGTGTCCCAGGAGGACTGTGTGACCCTGCATACCTGTGTCCCGGAAGACTTGTGACCCTGTATCTGTGTCCTAGGAGGACTCTGACCTGCACCTGTGTCCCAGGAGGACTGTGTGACCCTGACCTGTGTCTAGGAGGACTGTGTGACCCCGTACCTGTGTCCAGGAGGACTGTGTGACCCCGTACCTGTGTCCAGGAGGACTGTGTTGCCTGCACCTGTGTCCAGGAGGACTGTGTGACCCCGTACCTGTATCCCAGGAAGACTTGTGACCCTGCACCTGTGTCCCAGGAGGACTGTGTGACCCTGCACCTGTGTCAGGAGGATTGTGTGACCCTGCACCTGTGTCTCATGACTGTGTGACCTGCACCTGTGTCAGGAGGACTGTGTGATCCTGCACCTGTGTCCTAGGAGGATTGTGTGACCCTGCACCTGTGTCCCAGGAGGACTGTGTGACCCTGACCTGTGTCCAGGAGGACTGTGTGACCCTGACCTGTGTCCAGGAGGACTGTGTTACCTGCACCTGTGTCCAGGAGGACTGTGTGACCCCGTACCTGTATCCCAGGAGGACTCTGTGACCCTGCACCTGTGTCCCAGGAAGACTTGTGACCCTGTATCTATGTCCTAGGAGGACTCTGACCTGCACCTGTGTCTCAGGTGTACTGTGTGAACGCACACTTGACTACTGTCCACGCCCAGGAGTGGAGATGGAGCAGCAGACACTTCACACTGCTGGTAACCTCTGCTTGCCCTCACAGCCAATCCTTTCTACAGTCCAGTCCTAAGCTGCCCTTTCAAATCAGTTCTGCTGTGTCAGGAATGAGATCCCTGCTCACCACCCCTCACCCCACGGGATACAGAGGAAGTCCTTACATCCCTTATACACAGATAGCCTCGGCCCCCTCTGGCTTCAGAAGCCAGACCAGCCAAGTGTCAATTTCTCATTGAACACAAGAAATGCTCAGGCTCTTGCAAAGTGCGTAGATTTTCTGAGGATCTGTAGGTGTGTGCAGGTGTCTGTTGAAGAATGTTCTATAGGGAGTCACCATGGTTAGGAGAATTGTAATGCTGTTCCCAACCGCCCTGGTGCAGATCCAACCACAGTGTCCACACTGGGAGCACAGTTGAAGAAACCATGGTGTGTAGACATAGGACATTCAGCATAAAGAAAGAGGGAAGCAGCTGTAGGACAGCAGGTGTCAGAGAGAACAGGAGCCACCAGGAGCCGGGACGGGCAGCAGAAAGTTGCATGATGGGTACCAAACGCCGTGAGACAGAAGAGGTGTGTGCTGGTGTTGCATGGCACAGAGGGGCCTGGTCCACAGCAGGCTACCACCAGGTTTACACAGAACTGAAGGAGAAGAGCCGGACGGTTCTGAACATCAGGAAAAGCTAAAGAGCTGGAAAAGCTGACTCAGAATGTCGTCTCTGTACACTGCATGTATCTACAAAAATGTTACACTACCCCTGTGGGTATGGCAATTACTACATAGTAATGCAAAAACAAACATCAGGGGTGGGTACTGTAGTGCAGTGAGTTAAAGTGCCACCCCACCCCATCCTGGCCTAAGTGCCAGCATCCCCTCTGGGCACTGGTTCAAGTCCCAGCTGCTCGACATCCGATCCAGCTCCCTGCTAATGCACCTGGGAAAGCAGTAGAACATTGCTCCAAGTATTTGGCCCCCTGCGCCCACATGGGAAACCTGGAAGAAGCTCCTGGCTCCTGGCTTTAGATCGGCTCAGCTCTGGCCATTGCAGCCATTTGGGGAGTGAACCAGCGGATGGAAGACCTCTCTGTCTCTCCATCCATCTGTAACTCTTTCTTTCAAATAAATAAAAATCTTAAAAGAAAACATCAAAGAAAATTCTACACTGAAAAAAGGAGAGAGCAGGACAAGTCGGAAGAGCAGATGGCTTGAAACACCACACCCCACCCTCCAACTCTGGCTCTCATACTGTCTCCTTAGGCAGCTCAGGAGTCAGAGATGTGACTGCCACGTGACAGGCTTGACAGGCGGGCAGAACAATATCGCATCAGGAACTGGGATGCAGCTCAAACATTCCTTTCATACCAAGTGAATCTCTCCTGCCTTGATTCCTGTGCTATTTCCAGGGTTCCGCAGACCAGCTGTGAAACTGCTGATTTGTCCGCAGCCTGAATTTCTTTGTTGGGAAAGAAAGCGGCTCGTTGAAATGGCCCTCTTCCTCTAAGGAGAGGGGCTGCTCCTGCCTCTTCCCAGCCACACAGCCACCTCAAAGGGAAGCCAGCGATTCATGCAGCCAGAGGCGGCCGCACCGCAGCAAACGCCGCTTTCAGCGGGGAGACCGGGGAGACCGAGTGCCGCCCCTCCTGCGGGCGAGGAGCCAGCAGAGGAGCTGAATACTATCTGTTCCACCCAGGCAGAGGTCCTCCTCCGCAGCGCCTGACGTCACTGAATGAAGCCCCAGGCACCGTGTTTGTTTCTTTGAGACAAGACACTTCCATGCCTATAAATGCACTGAATTGCTCATTTGGTTTCCTTTACAATGCAATGATAACAGAGTGTGTTGGAAGAGCAATGAAAACAACTTTTGCAATTCTGTCCTTGGTTTAAGCAGTGGAGCGCCCACCCATATTCTGCTGATAGCTGTAAGCCCCAAGCCAAGCCCAGCTCCACAGAGGTGGCAGGCGTTGTGCATCCGTGCCCCCCCCCCCCCGCTCCGCCCCACTCCTGGAGGCCTCCGGCTGTCCTTCCCGTGAGAGTCCAGGGCTGGGAAACATCTGAGACCCAGCAACACCAGGAGTGCCCCTGCAGAGATAGCACGCAGCTCCCAGGGGCACGGGGCAGCCCTCAAGTTCAGAGCAGATGAGGGGACTGCACACAGACCCTGGCCACACGGGGTTTGCAGTCTAATCAGCAACATTGTTTTCTCAAATACAGCCGAATATGCTACAGCGGGTGTCTGCTGGGGAACAGCTCCCCAGTCTCCCTTCCCGCACGGCAGACACGTCAGCAGGGGACCGTTTTACCCCCAGCCTTCCCACAGGTGGACACCCAGGCAGGACAGGGCAGGTGCACAGCCTGTGCCATGCCCCTCGCTGCTGCTCACCACGCGGCCATGCCACGAAGGTTCCATGTGCCACGGGCCAGCCCTGGACACCCTGGAGCCAGGAGCAGCTTCGGATCGCGCACCTCGAGGGTTAAGTGAAAGAGAAAAATGAGCCCAGGTCCCCTTAGCATCTGCTGTGATGCATTTCCCAGCCCGGCAGCCACGCCGGACCCTACGTGACGCAGAGTGGGGAGAGGCGGTCATTCAAGCTACCGTGGGTCTGATGGGTTAGAACCATCAGGAACAGCTCGGACAGGGGCGCCTGTGTGCACGGAGACAAATGGGACCACAGCACATCTCACGTCTTTGCTAGCTCACACCGCGAACCCGGCAAACCCTCCGGGCAGGAGATGGCGGTGGAGAAAATTCTCACTTTGCGCAGGAAGGAACAGCGGCACGCGGGGCAGGACAAGGGCGAGGTCCCGGACACTGGCCAGGATGACTGCGGCCTTACCTCAACACGAGGGCTTGGCTTCCCTGAGACGACGGTGCACAGACATCGCGGGGGTCCTGGCAGAGCCTCAGCCTTGGGAGCGTCCGCACCGGCCAGTGGCTGCGAAGCAAAGAGAGCGCTGTGAGCTGAGTTCTGCGGAACAGGGGACACTGGAGAAAGGGACAATTCCCCGGGGAACAAGTGGAGCTGCCGCAGGCGGCACAGAAAGAGCGGAAGCCCCCAGGCCACTCGGCATCCACCTGGGGCGAGTTCTCGGTAAGTGGAAGCTGCTGTGTGGACAAGCACAGCTCAACGAAGGCAGACGCAGGGGATGAGAGACAGAGAACGCTGGCTCGGGCCCAGGGACAAGAGCATGCTCCTCCCATCCGAGAGAGGCCCGGCCCCCGGGCACTGGCCACCAGCAGGGACAAGATGATCCGCGAGGCAAGCTGCAAAGGCGCTGAGGACGGGAGTGTGGGAGTCGAGCACGGACCCCAGGTGTGCTTGGGACTGGCGGTGCAGAAAGGAACTCGTCTTCCGGGGGCACCCCCCACGCAGACACTGAGGCCAGCTCAGCGGCTGTGACAGCGACAACAAGGACACAGACCGACCGCAGCTGACCTGGCCTCCAGGCAACCGCTACATCAGCGGGCAGCGCTGGGCCACCGGCTCTGAGCGGCTCTGAAGCCCAGCTCTGCAGCGGGCACCGGGTGCACACAGCCAGGCTTCCACCCCAGGGAGGAGAGCAGAAAGGCCTGGAGGAAGAAGCGTGTCCTCCGACCCCCGCCACAGCCCGACGCGGCCAGCGGAGGACCTGTCCTGTGTGGGCATCCGCAGACGGCAGGACCGCGGCCAGCGCCCAGACTCTCACTCCGGAATCGCCGGGTTCCCTGTAGGTTTCACCGGCCCCTTCCACGCTCCTGGTTCAGCAGAACAGACCGAGCATTTATGAAGCTCTAACTCCGAACGGCAGCTTCGGCACGGAGCCACCATAAATAACAATAGCGCACGACCCACAGCACGGGGGAAATTAGAGCTGTTTCTTTCTCCAAATGTGTTGTGTTCATTTATTGTGACAAGCGTAATTTAGTTTTAATTATTCATCATATGGTAGGGGATATGCTGCAGAATACTTCACAAAGAAATGAAAACTTCAGTCTGTAATGGGAAGTCCTGTTCACAAGAAACATCCTATTCAGTATCGGCTCGGAATAACACAGAGAACAGAGCGGGAGCCCTGGGGAGAGAGGCTGCTGTGGCTGCAGGGGAGCGGCCAGCTGTGGCCTGCATCCCCCCACACTCTGCTCTCTTCCGCGCCCTGCCTTGCCCGCCACAGCAATCTGCCAGGGGCCCCGATTAGAGACAGGCTTAGGAGCCGCACAGCCCGCTCAGCGCTCCTTCCCTTAATTTGACCCACGGGTTCTCAACCAGGGATGACTTTGCATCCCCCGGGGATGTGTTTGGCCGTCAGGCCCGGGGACTCAGAGGCCAAGGTTCCTGCTCATCCTCCCTGCACCAGGAAGTCAGTGCCTGCCCCAAGTGCTCTGCGCTGACGAGCAGCCCCAGCCGCCCAGCCCCAGCCGCCCAGGCACTGCAGAGCAGGCAGAAAGCACAGGATGGCTGCCCTCATCGCCGCCCAGAACAGGAGGCCCACGTGCCCCAGAGATCACACAACAAACTGGATCTCCGGCCAAGCGTCTTGCCTCAACGCATATTTCCTAAAATAATGCAAGATGTCAGCGACCTCTGGAAACTAATGGAACACTCCGTGCCCAAAACTAAAAAAGCTTGAAAGTAAGAAAGTCCCCCAGTGGCTGCTACACAGCAAAGCAGGGGAGGAGAGCGGAGAGGCGTCTGCCAGCAGCACCCACCTGCAGGGCAGGGGACAAGGTGCTGGCTGAGGACCCCGCTCTGCCACACCCTCAGTGGCACGGGCTCTCAGCCATGGCCTGCAGCATCGGCACCCCAATCCTAACTTCTCCAGCTGGGAATAGGGGCACAGCTGAGCAAGAATCCCCACAAACAGCTCCCGCACAAGTCTGCAGAGTTCATTGCCATTAATGGGACAGGGAGTGAGCACAGGCTCCTCCTCCCTGCATCCGTTGCCTGGGGGATGCCCGGATCGTGCCCACGGGTGCCCTGATATGGAAGGAGGCACATGAGCACCTGCACAAGAGCACGGGTCTGGCCTAAACCCAGGAGGACACTGGGGAGGGAGAGGCAGGTGCAGCGGGCACTGGGAGCACAGTCCTGAGGTCCCCGAGCCCGAGATTCAGAGAGAGTGAACTCACCAGGCAGCTGACCAGGGCTTGGTGCGGTCCTCATCCCACGTCTCCACCTCCTTCCTTGGACAACAGTGCCTGGGCCACATACAGCAGCAAGGACTAAGTGAAACCATCAATGGAAAACAGTAGCACCAGAGTGCCCGGTGTGCTCCATGCTCTGTGCGTGTCCTTTGTTAAAATAAAAATCTCTCTGAGGGGAGTGGAGCAAAGCGCCGGGGAAACTGCAGCCCCAAGCCAGGAGCAGCTCCTGCCCTTGTCAGTCATATTTCAATGGAGGAAATGAGCAGATCAATACATAAATAATACACAAATAAAAAATACGAATGCAGAAAGGCCAGGAGCTCAGGCCAAGACAGAAGACGCCAGTTCAAACTGTCTGCGCAGTGAAGGATGAGGGTTTCCAGAAATGACCTGAGAGCCAGGCTGTGTGGGCAGAATCACTGAACCCCGGGCTGGGGCACTGGGCAGCTGGAGCTGCTAACCCGAAGAGGCGCAGGTGCACGGGCGTGAGGCAAAGAGGTGCAGCCACAGGAGCCGGCGGGTGGCAGGTGGGAAACCGTCTCTGGGGGTCTTCGTAAGCAGCAACTCACCCTAAAGTAAAACACTTCCTCAACAACTCTGAGGTCTGCTTCTCACTTATCAGCAAGCAGAAGTCCCAATACTTCCAGCGACAGAGGAAACGAGACAATCTCTAGCACTATTCAAGGAAACTTCCTAAAGTAGCAGCAAGTCACATCTCAAATATGCAGAAATAATTGAAAGTGCTAAGTTAGTAAGAAATGGCACATATGATCAAACCGATTTCATTAAGGAGGACATTGGTAGTAGGAAGAGGTACTCTGTTCAAAGAAAATAATTTAATTAAATAAGAATGAGTGAGCAGATCTCTCTAGCAATGCATTTATTGAAGTACAGTGGAGATGCTAAAATTATCAAAGTATAAATCACTTCATAAAGTTTTATGCTTTCGCTGGACTAAATATGTCATCATTTTCTAAATTCTCATCCTAGTTCTCTTAAAGGTGACAGCATCAAACCCTATAAAATATATTTAAAATAATATAGGATGGGGCTGGCGCTGTGGCATAGTGGGTAAAGCTGCTTCCTGCAGTGCCAGTATCCCATATGGGAGCCAGTTTGAGTTCCAGGTGCTCCGTTTCTAATCCAGCTCTCTGCTATGGCCTGGGAGTGGAAGATGGCCCAAGTCCTTGGGCCCCTGTACCTGCGTGGGAGACCTGGAGGAAGCTCCTGGTTCCTGGCTTTGGATCCGGCCATTGCGGCCAACTGGGGAATGAACCAACAGATGGAAGAGCTCTTTCTCTCTTTCTCTCTTTCTGTGTCTTTGACTCTGTCTCTGTCTCTCTGTCTCTCCTTCTCTCTGCAGAACTTCTATTTTCAAATAATTAAATAAATCTTTAAAAAAAGAACACAGTGCTACTTCTGTCTGAAATTAAGTTGCCACTTCTTCCAATGCACAGAATACGGCAGCGGGTAGCAGCCAGAACGCTGGCAGACAGACCAAGCACTCAGTGTCACAGCTGGGACCGGGGATTCCTGAGTCACCTTGACCAAGTTCAACTGGATAGGGAAAAGGCAAACTAGCGATTCTGGACTCCAGGAATGTACTTCCAACCATAAATTACCTGAACAGCCATTTTATTGTTGAAAGTAATCGCACAGTGGCTACATATGTGGTCTTTCACTGTGCTGTGCAAAAACTGTCTGCCATGGTTTTGAAAATATAATAACCTCCAGGAGATAAAAAACAGCTTTAAAGCTTCCCTTTATAAAGTTTTATTGATTTGAAAGTCAGAGCTACAAAGAGAGAGGTAGAGACAAAAATATTTTTCATCCGCTGGTTCACTCCCCAAATGGCTGTGATGGCAGGGGCTAGGCCAGACCAAAGCCAGGGGCCTGGAACACTGTCTGGGTCTCCCACAAGGAGAAAGGGGCACAAGTTCTGGGGCCACCATCTGGAGCTGAAGTGGGGCAGCCAGGAGTCTAAGGGCCCCTGAGGGATGCCACTGTCACAAGCACAGCCACAGCAGGGCCCCTCACAAACCTCTAGCTGGCAGGACAAGTTGAAGACAAACACGAAAACACACTGGAGACGACCTGGCTTACTGCAGCCCCACGGATGAGGCGGGAAGGACCCACGACACGCCCGGGTCCCAGAGGACAAGCCACTGTGTCTCCAAGGGTGACCCTAGAGCCTGTGTCCCTGAACAAGACCCTGTAACACTACAGTCACCGAGGGTGACCCTAGACCCCGAGTCCCTGAACAAGACCCTGTAACACCACCGTCACTGAGGGTGACCCTAGACCCCGAGTCCCTGAACGAGACCCCGTAACACCACAGTCACCGAGGGTGACCCAAGACCCCGAGTCCCTGAACAAGACCCCGTAACACCACCGTCACCGAGGGTGACCCTAGACCCCGAGTCCCTGAACGAGACCCCGTAACACCACCGTCACCGAGGGTGACCCTAGACCCCGAGTCCCTGAACGAGACCCCGTAACACCACCGTCACTGAGGGTGACCCTAGACCCCGAGTCCCTGAACGAGACCCCGTAACACCACCGTCACCAAGGGTGACCCTAGACCCCGAGTCCCTGAACGAGACCCCGTAACACCACCGTCACCGAGGGTGACCCTAGACCCCGAGTCCCTGAACAAGACCCTGTAACACCACAGTCACCGAGGTGACCATAGACCCCGAGTCCCTGAACAAGACCCTGTAACACCACAGTCACCGAGGGTGACCCTAGACCCCGAGTCCCTGAACAAGACCCTGTAACACCACAGTCACCGAGGTGACCATAGACCCCGAGTCCCTGAACAAGACCCTGTAACACCACAGTCACCGAGGGTGACCCTAGACCCTGTGTCCCTGAACAAGACCCTGTAACAGCACAGTCACCGAGGTGACCATAGACCCCGAGTCCCTGAACAAGACCCTGTAACACCACAGTCACCGAGGGTGACCCTAGACCCTGTGTCCCTGAACAAGACCCTGTAACACCACAGTCACCGAGGGTGACCCTAGAGCCTGAGTCCCTGAACAAGACCTGTAACACCACAGTCACCGAGGGTGACCCTAGACCCTGTGTCCCTGAACAACTCCCCATACACCACCCCACATCGCATGTGGGCTATGTCTCCTGTATCATCAGCCATGGCCACTCCACTGTTCAACCCAGAGAGGGGAACATGTTCCCATAACAGCCAACGAGCGGAGTCGCAGGGTGACAGGAATCCCTCCCACATTCTGTTCTCCATCTTGTCCACACACATGGGATAGAGTCAGTGTCACAAATGCAGGAAAAAAGAACTCAACAAATCAATTTTATTTTTATTGAAAAGTTCAGATCATTTCAGGCCGTCTGCTTAAGAAATATCAAAAAGGTTACCAACCAAACAGGCAGTGGCATATAAGGCTTGCCAAAATGTAATAAGCCTTAAGCATTTCTACCAGCCATCCATTTGGCAAGTAAATTTATTTCTTGCTGGATTAATGCATGGATTTTTAATTTAAATTTTTATTAAGAATATATTGTTCACCATTCAACTGTGGTGTAGCCAGAATAAATTTTATCATTCACTTAGAGACTACTGTTTTTACTGTCTGTGTGTCTTCAGTACATCAGTACTGGACCACTAGTCCGTGACCAGGAAGGCTGTGACCACCACAGAGGACAGAGCGTGGGTAGAAATCACCAACAGTCCCACAGGCACTCCTCATTTCAATTACATTAGGCCAAAATTAAGTAAATGAAATTAAATCGATACAACTGATGTGCTCATTGTTCCAACGGTTTTATCTTATTCATATATTTTATTTATTTGAAGACAAAAAAGAGAGGGGAGAGAGAGAGAGAGAGCGGGCTCCCCCACTGCTTCAGTCCCCAGGTGCCTGCAACAGCCGGGGCTGGGCAACGCCAAAGCCAGGAGCAACAGAGCCATGAGTCTGAGGTCTCTCACGGGGCAGCAGGGATTCCCGTGCCCGAGGCATCACCTCTGCCTGCCAGGGCCGTGTCAGCAGGAAGCTGGAATCCCGGTCAGAGCAGGAACCTGAACCCAGGACTCCACCTGGTATCTTAGGCCTTGTGCTGAGGCTCCACCCTCATTTTATTATGTAAAAGAAATCAGAGGAAAAACAGGCATTCCAGCTGGACCTCGGAGTAAGTGGGAACACACCTTTCTCTGGGTAACATCAATGCTTCGTGGCATCCCTTCAGAGAAAGTGCAGCGAGTTTGTTTTCTTTTCTTTTTTTTCTTTTTTTTTTTTTTTTTTTTTTGACAGGCAGATTGAGACAGTGAGAGAGACAGAGAGAAAGGTCTTCCTTCCATTGCTTCACCCCCCAAATGGCCACTGCGCCCAGTGCACCACGCTAATCCGAAGCCAGGAGCCAGATGCCTCTCCCAGTCTCCCATGCAGGTCTCCCACTGCCCTCCCAGGCCACAGCAGAGAGCTGGACTGGAAGAGGAGCAACTGGGACAGAATCCGGCGCCCCAACCCGGACTAGAACCTGGGGTGGCGGCACCGCAGGCAGCGGATTAGCCTAGTGAGCCGCGGCACTGGCCAGCAAGTTTGTTTTCTGATAGAACCCACAGTACAGAGTGCACAGGAAACTGTGGGGCTTGCCTCCACGCAGCACTGAGAATTTTAAAGGGCTGCCTTTGTCGGGTGCTGGGATAAAGCCCCACTCATGACACCCGCATCTCACATCACAGGGCAGGTGCGAGGCCCGACTGCCTGGCTTCGGATCCAGCTCCCTGCTAACGAGCCTGGTAAGGCAGCAGAAGACGGCCCAAGTGCTTATGCCCCTGCACCCACGTGGGAGACTCCAGGCTCCTGGCTGTGGCCTGTTCCAGCCCTGGCTGCTGTGGCCATGTGGGAGTGAATCAGTGGATGGAAGACGTCTCACTTGCTCTCTCGCTTCCTCCCTCCCTCTCCCCTCTCCACCGTCATTCTGTCTTGCACATAAATAGATCAATCTTCAAAAAAAAAAAAAATAGGTAATCCTGAATCAGCCTTCAAAGATCAGGCTCAGCCACAAGTCACTCCGGTGGAGGAGACCGCGTGGTGGTTCTGACGAGGGTTGGATCACATCACAGCACTTCCCGTCCCCGCTGCTTACGAATCCACAAAGCAGGGCGCGGAGCAGACGCGCAGGCAGGCCGGACTCCCCGCCTTCCCATTTTCTGGCCAAGGCCCCTCCGTGACTTTGAATCTACAAAGGACCAGCCCTGTGGGCATGCCTCCACCTGGCCATCATGGCTAAGTAATCCTTTGGGGCTACAATGTCCGTGGACTTAACCCACAACCCCAGAGCCAACACTTGACCTCTGAGGTGCCTGGGCTCCTCTAACCAAGTGTTAACTGGTGCTGTTACACCTTGCTGTGGGCCATGCAAGGTAGACCAGGAAAGTAACAGCCGGGCTCCCAGGCTGCCCACAGCCGAGGGAACCTGGAAGCACCCCCAGATCCTGACCTGGCCAGTGGGCTTCTGTGAATGGGTTGGTGAGACCCTACACGGAGGACCAGGGCCCGGGGAACTTGCAAGACCGTGAATGCTGATTGCTCGAAGCCCCTGGGGCCCACGGGAAAATGAAAGCAGTATCTCCCAGCAGCCGTTGGAAATGGCCAAGCCTCTGCCAGGCACTGGGCCAAGGCCTCCGCATTTGTTTTCTCCTCAGTCTTCAGATTCCCGTGACGACACAAAGAAGTAGGGGCTTACGGGGCAATTTGCTGACACAGGCGACAGCTGCAATTGAATCTGCTACCGTGGAGCCACTGGGCCCACATTTCTGAACATTCCATTCTGCTCTCCTGGGAGTGACGACGCTAAGGCCAGGACGCAGGTGAGCTGTGTGCCAGTCCCAGTCTCCCACTGACAAGCTGTTCTGGCTGTGGGGGACACCGCCTCCCCCATTTCTCCCAGACCAGCCGCTGGAGAGACAGCACATCTCTGCTCCCCCAGCAGCCAAGCACCCACCTCAGTCAACAGCCACAAAGCACACGGAAAAGCTCACGACCAGGGCCGGTCACGGGAGTCCCCACTGGAGACCCAGAACCCATGCTGAAGGTGACAGGTTGGAGCCATGCTCACGAAACTAGGAAGAGATCAGGAAACGCTAAGAGCTGGCTTATTTTAAAATCCATACAGTGCTTTTAATCAATTTCTGGCACACATCCCAGATAAAGCAGGAACTGGAAATTATTCAGAATCCCTCTGCAAAGATCATGAAATGAAATCTAAAAGTGGGGTTCAGCAAAATCCCTCATGACACAGGGGGTAAGGTAGGAGCGTTTCTCAGTCCCCTTGAAGAGAACGCCGAGGCCAGAGGGCAGCTTGGAGCTGGGACCACGGCTGGGTGGGACACCCAAGTCCCTCTGCCGCCCCCAGGGCTTGGGAACACAAGCCCAGGTGAGGGTGGCTGTGGCCGTGAGGCTCCCGCCCAGCCCCACTTCCTCACAGCAGACGTGGACAAGTTGGCCTCGTGTGCCTGTGCACCTGCACCTTCCGTGAGTACCTGCTTATGTCCAGCCCCAGACCACGAGGGCCAACGCCCACCTGGGCGTGCACTTGGCCACGGCCGCCTGCTTCCAGCCCCTGCTCACCCTTCCCTGTCCCCCGTGGCCTCCCCGCTCGGTCGCTCTCATCAGGGCTGGGGATGGCAGCTTCCTGTGCTTGTTTCTGGTCCCCTGCAATTTTACAAGAAGTCCATGTCAGACAGCAGGCCCAGGACTCCTTTCCGTGCTGTTAGCAAGCCCTAGGCAGTGCGAGTCCAGGGAATGCTTTTTCCCGTGGCTCCCCCCACCCATAACCTGACGCCTGACTGGTGGCTGACCCCCCACCCCCCGCCCCCACCCGGCTGTCTGGCCGGCAGGTGATTTGTGTCCGTCTGCTGCTGGAGCAGCCCTTCCCCTGACAAGTCCTCCACGTGGCTATTTCCAGGCGCACCTGAGAGAGTACTCAAGCTGAACATTCAGGCTTCCAGATATGATGAATGGCCGAGGCACAAAACATATTTGTTAAGGAAGCAGCCCATGGAGAGCTTGTAGAGCTTTGATTGATCGTGTTTACTCAACAGATACAAATGTTATCGGCCTTTAAAAAATAGTTGGGGGGTGTTAAGTTTTGTTTTCCGTTCTTCCCTTAAAGTGGCTTTCTCTCGCCCACATCTGCACAGCCTCACACCAGGCACAGAGCAGCCAGCAGCAGCGATGCTACACAAACAAATCGGCTTCCTCTGCTCTGGGAGATGAGGCTTAGAACCAGCTAAGAGCCAGCGCCAAGGAGCCATGTCCTCCGGAGTGGCACTGTCTATACTCATGGGCAGGCACAAACCCAAGGCCTTGGATCTGGCCGGGCAGCCAAACGTCACTCGGCTGTCTCGGCCCTCCGTGTGTAAAGATGAGACTCATCCACCAGCTGACAACCAGTGCCTCCGACGGGCAGGTGCTCGGCTCAGAGGCCAGCCTCTGCTCCCACGTCGTGGGCCCCAGCACCAGGGTGGAGACACAAACCAACACACAGTGCGGGAGGCAGCGACACGGGCCAGGCAGGAGTGGGGACATCACCTTCCCTGGGGAGAAAGCACCTGAGCAGACACACAGCCGTGCAGCTGTGCAGGGGGAGAGCCACCCAGGCAGGGGAGCAGCGCAGGAGGCGTGAGCCTGGAAGACCCAAGTCAGGCGCCGCCAGGACCCTGTCTTCCACGGCCACGCTTCCTGCCACTTTGTGGGCCAGACACGAGATTCCCAGTGTTCCCCTGCTGGGGTGGCACCACAGAGCCCAGAACGGCAGCGACCCCTTGGGGAGCGCGCACAGAAGCAACTCACAATCATTCACCCGGTGTCTTGGTCTTAGAACCATTTTATCACAGAGAACGCAGTCCTTAGCAATTTCCTTTTTAATCAAAAAAGATACCTAAAATGACAAGAAATCCCCAAATCCAGACTACAGCATCCGCCAGGGTGGAAAAGCAGCCATTTCCCCTGCAAAACTGATTTCAAACCTATCAAAATCCATCATCGCCATCATCGCTCACAGGAGGCGGCGGCCCCGGCAGCGACTCCACGTCCACATTAACAGATGAGTCTAACCTTCTTACGGAAGCTGGGCAGCCTCCCCCACGACACCACCCAGCCCAGGAAAGCTGATGAGCTCTAGGGTGGAGACTGGCTTCCACCGATTTCATAAACACGCAACGGCACTGACGATTTAATACGCGCTTGGGTTTTTCTAGTGAACAGGCAGCCGTCTGCCAGGGCTGACGAAGACCTCGTCCAGGATGATTGTGGATACTACGTCAGCAGGGACTTCATCAAGAGAAGAGAGTGCATGGCGGGCAGGTAGGGGGCTGCCACCCAATCCCACCTCCGGAGACAGAACAGGCACAGAAGCAGAGCAGGGGGCAGCCCCTCCCCACGCAAGCCCAGAGCTGCCCCATCCACGCGTGTACGCTCACTCCCAGGGAGCATCACCAGCTCTGTGTGTCCACATGCATGTCCACCATGCGCTCAGAGAAGCTCCAGGGCCAGCCCCCTCCACAGAGCCTCGTGGGACCCACGGAGGAGCGCACTTCACGCTGAGGTCCCTGCCCGGGGAGTCGTCTCCTTCTCAACCTGAGCAGTCATTCGCTCCTTCGATGGGGACAACACTCCTCCCCGGCAACTGTGAAGAGTGGTTTATCTTTGATTCCTGGAAGTCTACACACACTACGCTGCTGCAAACACACATGGCAAATTCACGGAGCACCTGTCCCAGTGATGCTGGGACCACAGCCCGCGCTGAAGTGGGGCCTCCCCAGCACAGCCGTGGGCCCAAGTCAAGTAGACTTGCTGCGGCAACTCCTTAACACAAACGTCTAACACAGCAGCTTCAGCATTCAAAATAAATTTTTAAAACAGATGACAAAAGCAAAGCTCCCCATTAAGTTTGCTTCCAGGATAAGGGACGTATGAATCCTCTCACTGTTACGCCCACGACTGCTGGCACACCGGCTGGCTGACGATCTGTCAATGAGTCAGTCACTGACTGCACGCTGCCTCTCACCTGCGGAAGGTCGACCATCAGGGAGGAGAGCGGCTTGCAGGCTGACGACGTCCATGGGGTGCAAATACACGCAGAGGAAACGACCCCAGACAGAATCCCAGCAGAGGATGGGGTTAAGAACCCTGTGTGTGCCTGACGGAAACGGTAGGACCACAGGCGTTGTGCAAGGTTAACCTGGAGGAGGAATTTTAGCCGAGAGCGCTGGGCAGGGTGAGAGAGAAGGGGCTCCCAGCCCCCTGCACGTCCTTCCACTCGCTGCTGACCAAGCTGGAGGAAGCACTAGGGAGAAAAGGCTAATTCCCTGAAAAGCTTCGCTTGTGACTGCAACTTAGGAAGTGACTGGTAAAATCACAGAGGCACAGGCAGACAACTTATGATTACCGGCTGACCGTGTGCAATTGCTCGTAGCCTAGGATCAGGGAGACTCAATGAGCAAAACACTAGGTTCGATTTGAAATTTCACCACTTTTTTCTCTAAAAAGAACAACACATGCACCAAGTGTAGTGTTTTACAACAAAGGGTCAGAGTCCCAAAGACACAGTGCGGTCCAGCCTAAGACTCAGTGACCACACTGCTGTTTCCTCCGTGACAACGTGCATTCCGGGAACTGCTACATCTGCCCCAGTGTGGTGAGAGCTGCTGGGAAATCAATCACAGCACGAAAGACCCCCTTGGAGCCGGGGGCACTTGGAAAACCCCTGACCACTGCCCGGGAACCTCCGTGCCGCAGTCCCCAACCTGCCGGGCTGCTCGTCTTCCCCCGGCCAGAACCACCCTGGCAGAGTGTCCCTGGGGAAGTGAGGCCAAGCTGCTCTGACGCATCTCTGCCACCTGGGGTCCCTGCCACCTGGGGTCCACCTTGGCCCCCCCTTACTCCGTTACAAACCACTCTGAGTCTGCCTTCCCTTGGGCCAGGGCCTCCAGAAACTTGCCGCCCGCAGCACTGGCCATCACCATGATGGGGGGAGGGGCTGGTTCTAACCTCAGAACAGGGAACACTCTGCTCGACAGAGGCTAGCTACAGCTGCAGCACCCCTCAGGGCACGCCACGTGAAAAGCATGCATGGCGGAAGGTGGACAAGTAGTACACGTTTCCCAATTTATTTTACCTTGGCATGCTTTGTTAAGGAAACGACCGACCGTAGTTGGTCTGGAAGCATCACGGTGGCTTACATGCTGGGAGGACTTTTCATTAGCGGCTCTGACTTATCATCATCACCCCAGGGCACTTTTTGGATCCAGGGTCCACACCCTGCACAGCGCACGTGGCCCACGCCTCTCCTACCTTCTGCAGGTTCTGTCTCTCCTCAACTGCCACCCCCCCTTTATGCTCCCTTTTATTTTTTCTTGTTTAATCTCTTCATTCTCTCGATTGCATTCATTTCCTCTTTCTAAATCAGCACCACCCAACAGAAATATCAGGCAAGACATACAAGCAACCTGAACTTTTCAGGTAGTATCATTAACAAAGCAAAAAGAAGGGAATGGAATCATGCCTAGTAATGTATTTCATTCAGCCCGATATACCCACAGCAATCATTTCAACAAAGAGAGACCACTTGAGTAAAACGCTGGTGATACACGTTACACTCTTTCTTTTTTGTATCGGAAACCTGACACTCATTTCGCAGTCACAGCACGTACCCACTTGGAAACACGGCTGCAGAACCAGGAGCCACTTGCGCTCAGTGCCGGCCAAACTGGACGGCGAAGCTCCAGGCAAGCGCGTGTCATCAACAAGGTTCTGAGAGCTCGGAGAGCAGACGGGGACACGGCACATCAGCCGGGTGACGCCGGGATAGGGCCTGCCTGGTCACCAGGAAGCCGCCCGATTCCAACTGTCTCCAGCTACAAGCACATACAACAGTGCTTCAGGGAGCCCATGGGAGATGGAAGTAAAGTTCATTTTGGCAACAAAGTTTTGAAATGCATGCACAGTTGTTATTTTTTTCCTGGACAGTTTTTCCGTCAAGTTTCTGAAGACCCCCAGGTATTGCACGAGCACAGAAAGTCGGATCCCTGGGCAAGAAGGCACAGGGGAGAGCCCGGGGAAAGCCACCAGGGCAACCTCTGCCCTCCAAACCCCACGGGAGTAAGGCAAACGTGCCAGGGTCCCTCAGAGCTGTCACCGGGCCTCTGTTTTTGAGAAACCATGTCTGCTCACTTTCCACCCTCTGTGCTCATCCACCCATTCTACTCACTCTTGCGTCATCAACAGCGTTAACCCTCAATATACCCCGTCTGCATGCCCAGAAACCGCTTCCATCAAAATGGACGGACGGTTCCTCCCCGGACAGGGGGAGAGAAGACGGGAGCATCCCGGTGCACTGGTCACTCACTGAGAGCGAGGGCCTGTGGTCAGAAACTGAAGTCCGCATGACCCCCGGGTCACGATGGCTTCAGAGAGGACCTGGACGGAGGCAGATCTCAAAAGGAAACGTGAGCTCCCCAGGTTTCGGGGGAGAGCGGCAGAGAGTGGCAGCTTCCTGGAGGGAGGAGGGGGCTGTGCAGCATGGCAGGCGGCACACACGGCAGAGCATGGAGCCAGGGGGAGCACAGCCCGGGGCTTGCGCAGCGACTTAGCGAGAGGCCAAGAGACCCGGCAGAAGGATCCGGTGACGGAAGGCTGCACATCACAGCCCTGGACGTTGCTGCCAACGCGGGGGATGCCTGTAAGTATCCTGCTCTGTGCACTGCGGCATGCCAGGAGAGTCCCTCCACCCTGAGCTCACGGCGGCATGGACGCTGCACCTGTGGTGGAGTGAGCAACTCTGCGGTCACAGCCCAAGTCCTCTTCACCCGTGTCTGACACACACCCAGTGTTCCAGGAAGCCTCAGCAGGGCGCAGGACGCCCTCTGGCCACTGCAGATTTGAACCACACTCGGGGGGCACACCCATGCGTACCTGCACCCTACAACCCACAGGAAGTCATCAGAGTTGATGCGAAAAATAATCTCTGCTTTAAGCTTACGCTTTCAATGGCCTGCTCTTCCCGATGAAGCCCTTCTCTCCTGCGTCTTCCTACCAATCCAAGGAGTTCTGTCCGTGCTTTAAGGAATTCCCTTATCAATTGTTCCCTGCTTTAGACGGGGTCTCAACCTCCCTGCTCAGAACACCAACTTCCTACGCGCAAAGAGAAGGAATTTCATACAGAAGAGAGGAAAGACTATCTGCCTGGGGAAACGGACGCACGAATGTACAGATGGAAGAGAGAGGGAGAGAACAAAGGAAAGAAAGAGTACGAAGTGAAAAGAGGAACTTACAGGAAGACAGGAGGGCAGGAACGGACAACGGAGCAGAACGGAAGAGCAGAGCCCAGTCTGGGGTTTGTCCGCATTCATCAGGGCTCTGGCTTGGGAGCTCCCAAACAGAGGGCTGCCGCTCGCAGCCTGGAGGGGAAGGGGCCGGAGGCAGCCTCTGCGAAGCTCTCACCCTCTGTGCACCCCTCCGCCGGGTTATCTCGGGCTAGCACAGGGCTGGACTTTGGCCTCCTCCTGGGATGCACAGCTGCTGACCTCAAGGCTGCTCTCTGGTGGTGCTCGCTAGCTGACCCAGCCTCCTCCTCGGGACAGGGAGCAGCGGCACGGTGAGACCTGAGGTTCTCCCAGGAACCTGGGCCACATCAGTCTGCTGTGAAAGAAGGAAGATGGGGGGATATGGGCTCTTCCACAGTTTCCCACGGTCCCCCCCCAAAGTATCCAATGCTTATAAATTATGACATTCTAGATTACACACGGAACTACATTTTCAAATCATGCAGAAAGATCTTAGGCATAAAAGATCACACTAACATTCAATAAAAGAGCCCAAAATTTTACAAGCAGATTTGAAGTACCAGATAGTTCTTAACACACGGCTGTAGCCAAATCTGAACAACATAAGCCACCCCAGGTGCCGGCGCTGTGGTGCAATGGGTTAACGCCCTCGCCTGAAGTGCTGGTATCCCATATGGGTGACAGTTTGAGACCTGGCTGCTCCACTTCTGATCCAGCTCTCTGCTATGGCCTGGGAAAGCAGTGGAAGATGTCCCAAGTCCTTGGATCCCTGCACCCGCATGGGAGACTTGGAGGAAGCTCCTGGCTTTGGATCGGCGCAGCTCCAGCCATTGCGGCCAATTGGGGAGTGAACCAGTGGATGGAAGACCTCTCTGTCTCTCTCTCTCTGTGTCTCTCCTCTCTGTGTGTGTGTGTAACTGATTTCCAAATAAATAAAAACCTTAAAAAAAAAAAAAAGTCACCCCAGCCGTCCATGAACGCACACGGTCAACCGGGACGTCAGCACCACAGGACGCCGCTGTGGGCGTCACCAGTGCCACCACTGACAGCAACACAGACACCAAAGAGGCCAAGGGAGAACACTCCCAGGAAACCTCCATCATCCCGCGACTTCTGTCAAAGATTTCCTCCTGGTCCTCCACAAAGAGTAACCATCCATGAACTCCTGTGTGAGTGACTGAGTGCTCCCCACACCGGCAAGTGTGTCCCAGAGTCGCTGAGCTAAGACCACAGAGACAGGTGTGGGCACCGCTTTCCCCGTCTTGGTCAACAGTGAAGAACCGTGTTTGGAGCTCAGTGAGTGACAGCGAGAGACGGGGCAGAAAGCAGGACAGGCTTTGGAGGGGAGAGGCAGAAGCTGACTGTCCCACCCGAGAGGGGAACGTTCGTCCGCTGCCTCACTCTAACTTCAGAAAAGAATTCAACACAACAAAACCGCTCTGCCGAGAGAAGCACCATCTGTGCCACAGCAGCAACCTCAGGGCAGAGGTGCAGGGTCCTGGGGAGACAGCACTGAGGGGTGGGTGGAAAAGACGGCGTGGAAGGACCAGTGGGTGGCACGGCCTCCAGGGGGCGGCCAGGACTGCAGGGGCAGGAACTGCACCGAACGCTGGACAGGACACCCTGCACAAAGAGAACTGAATGAGCAAAGGCGCGCTCCGGGGCTCACCCCAGGGACGTGGCCGGGGCCAGAGGCTGGGGCCTAAGAACTCAGAGGGGCTGGAGGTCGGAGGCCAGGGCAGGACCAAGGGATGCACCGCAGGTCAGCAGGTCAGCAGTCACTGTGCACCAGACCTGGCAAACTGCAGCACGCGCGCAGACAGAATTAACTCCCCAGGGCGATCGGGACGTTAAAACAACTTTTCCAACGGAGAGTTTGCTGGCCTCGGAAAATGAGCACACGGAGGTGCTCCAATTACACGCGCATCTAACTTCAACAAGTGACACAGAAAGAATGCCCATTATGTTAATTGTTTATTTAAAAATATTTCCCCTAAAATCCGCACACACTGATTTGCATTCTTTTGAAGGAGACAAACACATGAACACGCTGCCTTTGTCAGCACCACACCGAAAACCGCCCTTTGCCATAAGAAGATATTTTTCCTAATGGCATATAATCAAGCAGGCACTTCATTAGTCATTAAAACTCACCGCAAATATTCAACAGCTACGTAGTGATTGCAAGGAAAACAATGAACTTGATTTCAAAGCGTGATGCCTGTGATTTATCTCACAAAACACAGGAAAGCGCATTTCTTGTCAAGAGAAGAAAGCTATGTAAAGCACACTTCATTCCCACTGGCTTTACAAATATTTAAAATATAGTTTTCATATCTGCTACTCGCGATGACTGTATCTGTAAATGATGCTCCTGTCTCGGTGAGCTTGACGCGTGTCTGCACCGTGTTTGTGGGTGAGTTACACGTTTCCTCCCGCACCGTGCAATACGTAAGCTCTCCTATGCTGGGTGGGCCATATGAAGCTGGCATTATCCCACCATTTTTCACCTTCAAAAATGGCACTTTTTTAGGTTTACACAAATAATTAAATGATAGCGCATCAGAGTCAGGATGTAAGTTTGGGAAAGGCAGGGGCCAGTGGCCTGGCTCCTGGGTGTCCCTTGGGTCCCAGCCCTGGGCCTGCTTGGGCGGTTCGTGGGCAGAAGGCGCCCAGTGCCCCAGGCACACAGATCTGTCCCTGAGTCCCTGTTTCAGATAAATTTTAGTTTCCTTATCAAGAAAGGGTAATGGAAAGGAAAAAAAAAAAAACCACATTTTTTGTATCTGCAACACCGCCCTGAAAGACAATGGGAAATCACTGGAGGTTTTCCAACGACCCCACAAAAGGGCATCGGCCTCCCCATCTAGACGGAAACTCACTGCAGCATCTCTCTCATTTCACCCCAAAGCCACTGAGATCAGCATCCCAGATAACACTCCTTCCTCCGAGGACTCCGCAGAACCCAGTGAATAATTCAAACCCAGGAAAGGAAACGCTGGGAAAACAGATCTCTTAATGCCCCTCCTGTGCGGACAGGAACCAGATAAGGCCGACCTTGAGCAGCCGAGGCCGGGAAGAGTTCTTGGAAAATGGGTGACGGCAGAAGGACCTGGCCAAGAGTCCACACCAGGGGCAAAGGGCTCAGGAAGGGCCTCCTGGGTGCCCCCCACCCAGGTCAGCACAGAGACCACAGTCAGTCCCCAGCAGCACCCACTGCTCCCTGCTCCCAGGGGACAGAGGCTCACTGGGTGGGGAGAGGGTAGGACAGCTCTGTGGGGAAGAGGAGCTGCCAGGTTGCTGCCCAGAGGGCAAGACCAGCGCTGAAGCCGCAGCCCCCCAGCCAGCTGGCGAGGTGGTCAGACGACCCCTCCCCTCCCTGGGAGTCCCTCTGGCCTGGGCCCCAGTGTGCGGGTGGCTCACAGGACTCGGGGCAGCACTACTTCTCCACTGATGGATCCGCCCTTCCCAAACGGTCGGTAATCCTTCTTTAAGCCTGAGGATCCTGCTCTCAATTAAATTCTGTAATACCACAGGATTATCTGCAATTGGGTAGCCAAATACAAACCAGATGATCAGGACAGAATCGCCAAGGTACAAACTGCTCAAAGATGCAAGCAAACGAAGATTCTCCAGCGCGCGTCAGTGCACGAACCCAGGAACAGAGAGAGAAGCTTGCACTGAGCAGGGGTGAGTCTGAGTAACTAAGGCGACGACACTGAGAACTTCGCTAGAGAGCAGAGCCGACCGATCACTCAACGCGACAACATAAAATAACGTTACAGCAGCAAGTTGGGTTCCAACATGCACGTTTTGGTAATATTAGCACTTAACAGAGCAAAATTATAGCAATCACGTGAAACACCAAAGATCAACAAGCAAATCAACAGCCGAAGAAAGACTATTAAACATACTGCACGTTATATTTAGCAATGCAGATAATCAACTTCAGGTACTTAGCTAAGTTTCCTACTTCAAAAAATCTACAATCTCAGGGGGTTGGCATTGTGGTGTAGCGGGTACAGCCACGCTGGCATCCCATATGGGCGTCGGTTCTTGTCCCGGCTGTTCCATTTCTGATCCAGCTCCCTGCTAATGGCCTGGGAAAGCGGTGGAAGATGGCCCAAGCGCTTAGGCCCCTGGGCTCGTGTGGTAGACCAGGAAGAAGCTTCTGGTTCCTGGCTTCAGATCAGTTCAGCTCCAGATGTTGCGGTCATCTGGGGAGTGAATTTCTCTCTCTCTGTCTGTCTCTCTCTCTCTCTCTCTCTCTCTGTCACACACACTCTGTCACTCTACTTTCAAATACATTTTTTTTTAAAAATCCATTTCAGTTGCTCTCTGTATATAAACTTTGTGTAATATATAGCTATATTAACTCCATAATTCATAAGGTAGTCAGAGTATCAGTAGTCAAAAATTGTGTCCAACTCCTAGAAGACAGTACATGTTTGTGTTTGCTATCACACACACATAGTTACTTAAATAACATTGTACGTTCCACCAGAGAGATGATTCCTCTCAAGTTCAACTGCATACGGCCTACAGTAAAGAAGTGATTTCAGCATATTGTACTTTGTGAAGGCCAATCTAGGCTTCCGTTATCTTCAGCTTCAGTCCAGGGTTCTCAGGGGCTTCAGAAAAAGGTGTTACAGGTGAGTTAAGTTAGGAGAAGGTTGCCAGCCGAGTTTCCCAGGACCAGATTTTGTCACGTTTGTAGCCTGAGGGCCAGGAAACTGTCACAGTCAATCCATCAAAAAGCCTAAGTCTGACATCCAGGTATCTGGAATCAGCACGGACATTAACGCTGTCATCTGGGGGTTCTCCGAAAGCTCACGGGAAACGCGTATTTGGAAAACCTGCGTGGATTTCAGCATGTACGCACCGAAATAAACTCACTTTTTTCTCTCTTAAGAGATTTATTTAAATGGTGGAGAGAGAGGGTGAGAGAGAGACTCTCCCATTCTGCTGCTTTATTCCCCAAATGTTCCCAACAGCTGGAGCTGGGCCAATCCGAAGCCCAGAGCCAAGAACTCCTCCTAGGTCTCCCACATGGGAAGTAAGGACCCAAGTACTTGAGGCCGTCTTCTGCTGCTCTCACAGGCACACTGGCAGGAAGCTGGATGGGAAACAGAGCGACTGGTTATGAACTGGCACTGCCATGTGGGACACAAGCATCCCAAGGGAAGGCTTGACCCACTGTACCACAGTACCCGCCCCAAAACTCACTCACTAACTCCATCTCCCCAGACTTTCCACAGCTCCTTTGCATGTTCAAATAAGTAAATCTGCTAGGTGTCCACAAGCGAGTAAAACTCCATGTCCTTTCAGATTAAGGGACACATTTTTGTAAGATTATAAAGAGCAACAGCTATATCCATTCCTTACACACGACATTCAAACAGCACTCCCTCACTGCCACGTTTTTAAACCAGGAACGACGGACTATGCAACACTGACCAAAAGCTCAAATGGTCTGAGGGCAACCCAAGCTTTAGAGATACTTCTCTTAGCCAGTCCTCAGTTTCCCCAAACCCTCCGGAATCTAAGCTCCAACAGGATGGTGGCACGGCTGTACGGCATCTCTGAATTCACGCACCTGCGACTCTGGCACTTCGTCCCCCGACTTTCTCTCCTCACTTCCACAGTCACACAGCCAACTAATGTGGACGCATCAAAGAGACGCCCAGCTCCACGGGACTGCACACAAGCACAGGCCATGCTATGCCAAGGCCACGCCAATGCTGGCAGGGAACAGCACCACCGAGATTCAACCAACCCCACGTGCCGGGGGAGCAGGGCGCACACAGCTTCTCTTCCCGCCCTGCTAAGCAGCCAGTCCACCCTCTGTCTGGACCACGGGGTCTCCAGCCACACCTGTCTGTCCACAGCACCAGCTCCAGCCCACAGGAGAAGGCTGGCATTCTTTAACCACCCCACGAGTCTGCCATAGCTTCGGTGAGGGTTGTCCCCATCGCAGCTCCTCTGAGCCTTGGTCCTCATGTCATGATGCTGACAGGGAATGGAGTTTTGAGGAGTGACAGGTCCCTGAGACGCGTCAACACATCACGGGGGGAGTGAGTCCTACCCTGTGGACTGTGCAGTCACAAGGACACAGAGCAAGCCTGGCCGCTCCTCTCTCCATCTCGCACAGGCGACCTCTTCCCATGCACCTGCTCCCCGCTCTGTGAGGTGACTGGGGTCAGGCCCTCACCACAGGCCACGCCCAGGCATCAGAATCACAAGTCTAACAGGACTTCTTTCTCTCATAAATGACCCAGGCTCTGGTATTTTGTCACAGTCACAGAAAGTGGACAAACAGAAAACCCCTACATCAGCCCGCCTTCACCAAACACACCACGGTCTCCCCACAGCCTCCTCCTCACTCACTGCAGACTGAGCGCCAGGAACCACCGTGCCACCGTCCACTTCCCCCCTACCCCTGCCCCTTCTCTGTGGTCCCTCTGCCCTGAAGAGCCCACCCCCTCCGTGGCCCCCATGCCCTTCCCTTTCCGCCAGGCCTCTCGTGGTCACACACACAGGACGGCACCTGCTCCTCGTCAGAGTGTGGCCTGTGCTGTGTGACTGTGGCCCTCAGTGTGGCCAAGCTGAGGGCATCCCACAAAGCATTCCTGATGCCTGCTGTCCAGCCCGGCCCCCGTTCGTGTGAGAAGCAGAGAACAGGGTCAGCCGAGGAGAACATGGTATCTGGGGAGCGTGTCCGTGTCTGCTCCATGTTCCACTGGTGCCGAAGCAAGGCTCGTGATTTTTCCTGAGCCCCAAACAAGAAGAACAAGGCCCAGCACAGCCCTTTACAGGACAGTCACCACCTCAAAGTGACAAAAGGCAAAGAGAAACTCTGTTCTCCACTTGTGGTTCAGTGACCTGGACGTAGCAGGTGCTCAGTTAACACGAGGAGAAGAAAGGTGGCCATGATGTACAAGGATTCCCAGTGCGCGGCGTGATTCCTGACTGGCGCTGTCACTGGGGACCCTCACATGCACTCAGCACCTGCTGCTGTTGCCACAGTGCACAGGAGTGAGGGAGAGCGAGTCAGGCCCAGGGTCCAGTCTGTGGGGCTGCACCACCACAGGACACAGGACAGACTCCCTGTCTGCACCCCTGAGCACCTGCTGCTGAGCTACAGGAGCCGAGCTGGGCTCCAGAGATGGACATGTAGGAGCCGAGCTGGGGTCCAGAGAGGTGATCATGCAGGAACTGAGCTGGGATCCAGAGAGATGGATGTGCAGGAGCCGAGCTGGGCTCCAGAGAGACAATCGTGCGGAGCAGAGCTGGGCTCCACTGCTGCTGCACGCGGCCCAGTGCTGTCCACCTAGGGAGGTGCTGACATGATGTCCCCCAGACCCACCCACCTAATTCCAGACCCTTCATCACTCAAGCTCAAAGCCACTACCCCCATAGCACTGAATTTCCTTCCATTAAACTGCATGTGCCTTTGGAACAGGATGGTGTGCAGTGTCTGTCCAAGGTGTCTGCAATATATAAATGCAGATTATGAAAATACTATAGATGGATTTCGAAAAAAACTTACACCAAAATAAACTTATCTTTAACACCACTTTCACACACTTTGTGACGTGCTCTTGTATTCCAACACCTGCTACAACCTTCTCTCTGCGTGCCCGTGATTGGTGCTGAGTGGGCATGTCCAATGGCACTAAGCAAATGGGTAAACGTCAAAGAAACAGTGGTAAATAAATGTCAGACCAAGAGTACACGCAGCTGTAGATGGAACTGACTTCAGTCCTCACCGCCATTCTCTGGCTGGGATGGAAACTACTGGTCAAACATGCCACGGATCTGTCACAGACCAAACACGGATCTGTCACAGGGGGCAGCAAAACGGCTCCCACCAGCGGGCGAAGAGGCTGGGCAACCGGACCCCAGGGGAAACACTGTTGGTTCAGCTCCCACTAGTTTCTAAAAGGGGGAAAACGAAAGGATCCATGTCTTCAGTTTTTCAAAGGGTTATTTGTTGATTTAAACCAGAGACGGAGTCAGACCAAGCCCTCAGCCCCCAGTAGACAGCAGGAAGTGCTGCAGGAGGCGTCTACACCACTGCTGCTTTGTTGAAAGGGCTGTGGAGTAGAAAAGCGAGCATGAGGCGATCATCCCACAGTCCAAGCACGCGTGGCACTGTCACACTGCGCCCCACAGATACTCATATACAGGAGGGCACCTTCAAAGTTTGTGGAGAATACAATGAAAGGTAAGCTTATTTTGGGGCAAAAAATTTCGATATTCATGCATGCATTTTTCATCATATGTATTTTTCATGAGCTTTTTTGAAGACCAAGCATATGCCTGGATTTTTAAAACTGTGTTTAAAATAAGGTGCTCTTTTAATTCCATTTTCCTCCAACAATCTGAAGTACCCTTGGCCAATTCAAATAATGACAATTACATTTATGGTACTGCAATAAGCAAACAGAAAAAAGCCTGAAGGTTCCCACCAGGAGCCACACCTCCGTCCGCTAAGCCTGCCCTACTCAAGGCGAGGTCTGTGTGGCCTGGTCTTGTCCCTCGGTTAAGGTCATGTTCGGCAGGAAGTTAGAAATTAGCCTGCGTGTGTGTGAGAGGGGCCTGAGAAGCTCACCTTGGACACAGCCCGGTATTCACAAAGTCCTGCCAAGATCCCAGTAACTCTCCAGGTGGTCTCGGCCCTTCCCCCAGGGGAGCTCCCCAGCACAATCCTCTCTCCTCACCCCTGAATGGGCTACCTGGCCCGATGACACTGAGCCATCAAACCTGCACAGCCTTGCTGCAAGGCAGGTGCCCCAGGGGAAGCTCCTCTGCCCCGGTCCGGGGGCTCCCTAGTCTGATGGCACTGATGGCACTGGGTAGTAACACCTGGGAGGAATTTTCCCAATTCACACTCAGCAAACCCTTTGTCCTGGAGGAGGAGAGGGAGAGGGGAGAGAAACAGTGGGAAGAGTTAGACCCATCTCCTTAGAAACCCAGTCTGAACACAGACCGCGCGCTCAGCTCTCTGCTCTCTGCGGAGCCGCCCGCCTGGCCTGCCAGGTGCAGTGTCTCCATGCAACCATGTGACCTTGCTCTGTCCAGTCTGAGGGACTGGGCGCTCTCTCTGCCCCTTCCGTTCTGACAGATGACGTTTCCCCAATAAACCATGCTGCCTTGTTCTCTGTCTCACACCTGAATTTCCTGCGTGAAGACAAGAACCCCACACCCTGATCTCCGCTAACAGACACACGCCGAGCCGGAGCTGTGCACGCCTCTCTCAGAGACAGTCTAGGATAAGCCGCACACAGCATGAGAGGCACAGAGCCCATCAAGCCGGCAAGACGACGCCGTGGAGGCTTTGGCATCGACCACTCAGAGGTTACGCAGAGGCCAGAGGTGTAGCCGTGAAGCATGATTCCAGTCGAGAACGCCATCCACCGGCAATCAAACACTCAATCTTCCAGGATTCCACCGAGTGAAGAGTCTGCCGAGGATTTCAGTCCGGGACCCGTGAAGAATCCGGTGTGTTAAAATAAAGCCTGTCAATTTTTAGTGCCCCTTTGGGGCTCCTGTGGGCATGTGTTTGATAACCATCATCTTGCAAGATGGTGCAGCCTGACCCCATCTAGTAGAAAAGCATAATCCTACCAGCCAGAGCAGCCAGCCACGACGCTCTGAATGACCCTAACAGGCGCCTGTTAGCCGAATGCTTAGCACGCATGCAGAATTCCAGCACAAGTGCCCAGGCTACCCCAGAAAGAACGGGGCATTTCCCAGGCTACCCCAGAAAGGAGAACAGGGCATTTTCCCAACAGGGTCAACAGTCTCCCTGGGTCTCCCAGGGTCATCAGTCTCCCTGGGTCTCCCTGGGTCTCCCCAGGTCTGAAGGCTCCTGCGTGCCTTCTTTCAACTCCACTTTCCTCGAGATTCTGAACCTGCAAAGTCAGCCCTTGGAGAACTTGTTCATGTCCTAGGGCCGGCACTGTGGCGCAGCAGGCTGATGCCCTGGCCTGAGGCGCCGGTGTCCCATGTGGGCGCCAGTTCGAGACCCAGCTGCTCCACTTCCAATCCAGCTCTCTGCTGTGGGCTGGGAGGGCAGTGGAGGATGGCCCAAGTCCTTGGGCCCCTGTGCCCATGTGGGAGACCCGGAAGAAATTCCTGGCTCCTGGCTTCGGATCAGCACAGATCTGGCCGTTGCGGCTGACTGGGGGGTGAACCAGCAGATGGAGAACCTTTCTCTCTCTCTCTTTCTCTCTCTCTCTCTCTCTGCCTCTCTTCTTGCTGTGTAATTCTGACTTTCAAATAGATAAATAAATCTTTAAAAAAAGAGAGAGAGAACTTGCTAATGTCCTGGGCAGCTCTGAACCGAGAGCAGAGGTGGAGGGAGCTAACGCGGGCTCAGTCCAGTCACAGCAGTGGACGCTGTATCTTCACTGTTGATGCTTGGTGTCTAGGGCCAGGGCGGTGGCACCGCGGGCTAAGCCCCCACTTCAACACTGGCTCCTATATCAGAGAGACAGGGAAAGGCCGGCTGCTGCACTTCCAATGCAGCTTCCTGTTAATGTGCCCAGGAGGAAGCAGGTGACAGTGCAAGTACCCCTGCCGCCCACGTGGGAACCCAGGATGGAGTTCCAGGCTCCCGGCTTTGGCCTGGCCATTGATGGCAGCCATCTGGGGAGTGAACCAGCAGATGGAAGCTCTCTCTCTCACTTGCTCTCTCTTCCCTGATACTTCCTCTCTCTGTAAATCTGATCTTCAAATAAAATAAAGAAATATGCTTGAAAAATTTCTGTCTGACCAACTAGGAAAGATCCAAAGTTTTACGCTGTAGGAGACATCTCCATTCATCTGTGGTTCATGCAATCATTAGTCAAACTCCGCGTGGTCACTTACCAACACCTACAAAACGTGAAAACCTAGAGCAAGTTTCTTCAGCTCACCACCCCTACTCCAGGGCCCCCTACCCTGGGTGTCACAGCAGCCAGCACAGGGTGTGATAACACGATGCCTGCTAAGTGTACGGAACCAAACCCTCATCCTCCTGCTGCTACGGGTGAGCACTCATGAATCCCACCAGGCGCTTCCTGTAGCCGTGACGACCTGATCCGGTCATTGTAGACAGCGCCTCTCACAGCCACGCGGCTCTGTCAGGAGGATGTCTGCACTGCCCGAGTCCCCACAGCGCTCCAGGGAAATGTGTGCTTAACAAATCGACACATAGATTCCATACACGTTTTGCACCACCATAAACTCAGCTTTTAGTTCCATGTCCTGCCACCTTTTTTAAGCCCTCCATGTTATCTGTATCTAGAACATGATTTTAAATGCTCTGGTTGGCAGAAATTTCTTTATAGAAACATGTCACTGACGTATAATCACACATGTTGACTTTATAGATAAACTTTGTATTACATTAATAGGTACCTGGAAGGTTAAGGGAAAGAGTCAAAATCCTTAGAATCTGAATCACAAGGATTATTTACCGGTCAATTAATCATGAATTTTAAATCACTTGTGTCTGGAATTGAGCAGCTAGCTTCCCGGCTCTCTCTCCTCAGCCTACCGTTACGTTACATTTTAATCACCATCAGTTCTTCACTTTCACTGGTCGACAAAGAGGAAAACAAGGTGCAGAAAACGCACCTTCACTGTCCCCCAGAGTGACCGACCGGCTTCTGGCGCCCTGCGCTGCTGCTGGCCACCTGCTAGGTCTCGGCAGCAGCGCCTGCTCAGGGCCCCCGAGCCTGGCGCCTCCCTGCACCTGGCACAGACGCTCGGCTCCTGCCCAACTCCAAGGGCACGGACTGGGAGATGAGTGACTGACAGACAGGCAGCTGCCCGGCCAGCAGAGACACGTGCATTCGCACATAAAGGGATCATCTGAGTGACAAAGCACGGGGACCCGGGGCCTGGCTCAGGAGAAGGACCTCGCCTCCGCTTCTCTGAGAGCCTGCACACCCCTGCGCGTGGGGGCCGTGCAGTCTCCAGCGGCAGACGCCCGTGGGCCAGAGGGGACCGCTGAGCACCTGCAGCCGTGGGTGTCTGAGAACTGGCGTATCCGATGAGGCAAGCGGCCGGTGTCAACGGCCCCTGCTCTGTTTTACTCTTTATTGTGACCGAGAAAAGCTGAAATTGCGTTTTCCCGCAGTGCAGAACCACAGGGCCCCTGACAGATGCACACGCTGTGTCCCCTGTGTGCTCCTGAGTGTGCCCGAGCTCCAGGTGACCGCGTCGCGTCCGGAAGGGAAGGCTGCACCCACCCAGGCCTTCCCACCCTCACTGCGCACTGGGGCTGCGGATTCTTGTGTTGGCCCAGGCCCTCCCCTAAAAAGCTGCTCCATGCTGATGTCAGAAGCCCTGAGCTTCCAGCTGGGTCCCTTGGGCAAACCTTGGCCCTCTCCCAGGTGCCCGATGCCCATCTACCTGGCCAGCGGCGTCGCCATGACAATCATGGAAGCTCAAGGTGTCCACACCACGGCACTGGGGCGGTACTTCATGCTCAGTGTTATGCCAACACATGACATTTGGGAAGACGGATCCTTGTGAAGCCACCTAAAGCAGAGCAGAAGCGTCGCACCTGTGCTGCCAATCACACGGCCGTGCTGGGCAGGTGGCAGCCGACTTCCAGTCAGCGCTGTGTAACTGGGGCCTGAAGCAGACTGGGTCTCGGGGAGGCTTCCTGTCAGGGAACTTCAGGGGGACAGCAGGCTCGGCTCCACGGTGCCTGGTGTTTCCCTGACTCGACACAGGAGACACAGCGATCACCTGGAGCGGCAGCCACCACCCAGCATGGCCGGGGAGCGCTCAGCTGGGAGCCAGAGGGCCTGAGAGCTGATTTCAAACACTTCCGCATACAGCCTGCGCACCCCATAAAACCCGAGTCCGTTCTCGGTGACAGCAGTCCAGCAGGTGTTGGTAAATGAGGTACCGATTGTAGAAAGCAGTAGCTGAAGCAGGAACCCTGCTGTTACCTAGGGGAAGTCACCGTGTAGGTGCTGGGAACAGGAGACAGAGGCCCTGCCCTGGGCATCCTCTGGGTTTCCACTGTTGAGCTGTGCCTTGGGAAGTCTAAAAGATCAGATACCTTTACACAGCCAGGCAACTAAGACCTCAGGCTGCTATTGCAATGTTTAGCACTGGGCACTTAGTCCATTCAAGAATTCTACAGGCTTTTAACTGCACTAATATTAAAACACTTACAAATGAAACATGGTTTACCTAACATCTTTCATTTAATCAATCAGTCTTTATACTGGAAAGCTCTGGAGAAAACAGGAGTTTCTTCTTCTACTAGGCTTAGAACTGGGCTAAACAGCATAAATTCGACCTCCTCTAAAACTGTTTTTAGTGACACCCCAAACCCTTTCTTACTACATCCTAATGCAACAACCAGTTACTGTGGTCCTACACTCAAGCAAGGGTGTTTGAGAAAGAAACAAGAAAAATATCCTTAACCGCTCAAATCCCCCCATCAACCTGCTCACTACGCTTCAGCTATGAACAGCCGTCACCTTTGCCAATTAGTTTTTTCCTACAATAACCAAGTGAATACCAACACATTCCAAAGACAGACCCTGCAGGCCAAGCCTGCAGGAATCAGAGTCCTCAGAATAAGAGAGGCATCGGTGTGTGATCACTCTGCAGCAGGGGCCGGCAGGACCTGTGTGGACGAGGACCGGGATTCTGGATCAAACGTCAGAATTAACTGGCTGCCCCTTAGCTAGGGCACCTGCCACGGGTTAGCCTGGGATTCTGAAGCAGCACATCCTGAGTGGCCAACGTAATCCTGCTCACTGATTATTAACTGGGAGACAGCAGCTGACAGTCTCACGTCAGAGACAATGTCATTCAGCACATGTGGACACGGAATCTAAAACCCAGCTCCGAGAGGGCCAACGACCTGCTCTGCAGAGCCGCAGCCTAAATCAGAGATCACCACACCCACGCCGCAGTCAGAGGGTGCCTGCTACAACCTTACTGTTAGGTGCCACTGCTGTTTCCTGTACTCCCCCGGGTTTCGCAGCAGGCAGACTTCCCATCTGAGCCAGAACTCCCCGGCTGCAGCTCTCCTGTAGACGTGCCTTCCCTGCCAACAGACACACGCGTGCTGTGGAACCCTAACGCGCTGTGGACAATTACGCCTTTTTTTATTTTTTCCACCAAGTAAAACATTTTTTTTAAAAAAAAAACAAGTCTCAGTTTGACGGCAACACAAAAAGAGATGGAGACCCAAAATTGGCCACAGATTGCCAACTCCATGGCTGGAGGACTGTGACGCACATTCAAATGGATTAATCCAAGAATCTCAAGGACGATTCAAAAAGCCCATGGAAAAGTGGGATCAGGAGGCGAGTCTATGTGGGTGCGAAAGCAGCAGGAGAACGTGTGCTGGTTGGCCGATTTGCTTTTGAAGACAAAAATCACTTGTAACAAACTGAAAGTGTCCTCAACTCAAAATTACATTGCCTTCACTTACTAACTTTAAATTCTGGCAGCAATGTTTGGGGAAACAAAGAATTTAACTGTCACTATGAGTATTGTGCGGAAGACAAAAACCCTGGCAGATCTTTCCCTCTACCATGGCACATCAGAGCACGGCAAATTTACTTAGAGTCTCGATAGGCACTGCTGACTCCCTTACTAAATTAACTGTGGTTTGTGAACAAAGACACCCAACGACACAGGATGCAGAACCGCTTGTCAGCGACTGGGGCTTCCTCGCTGACTTGAACATCTGCCAGGAGGGGCGTCCCGTTACATAACGTTAATTAGGATGCAATTACACCACGCATGACCGTGGCCGCTGTGTTCTTCACCACAGACTCCTGAAACTCTCAGCCAGGGCCACAGGACTGGGTGGGTGCCAGGGCACGGTCCTTGCTGCTCCAGTATCTCTCCATGTTGGATGACGCGCAGGATGGACAGGGATGGCGACCACTAGGCCAGCTCTGACGAGGCGACCCAGCTGCTGGGACGCACCGCCGAGGAAGCAGAGCCCCAGAGGTCAGCTGCCCTCACGGCACAGGGACGTTTCCCCAGCCTCCCTGATGGATCTGAGAAGTGAGAACACAGGACAAGCACAGAGGAGCAGCAGGAGTTTGGCTTCTCTGCTGTGATGACAGCTCACGGCCACCGCATCAGCATCACCTACGTCAGAGTCTACAGATCTGAGCGCCAAGTGATGGCGGAATCCAGTGCAGAACAGGCACTGACGTTGCTGCTCTACCTGGCGCGCACCTGGGTGGGTGGATGCTCAGGTCTCGGTGTGGAGAAACCTCTAAAGAGCCTACTAGATTTATCCAAAGAGCACTTGGCAATGGCAAAGGTGAAACGGAAACGTCAGGGTTCTTTGGCTCGAGCACCCTCTGTCCCGGCATAACTGATGATCAAGAACCCGGCAACGCAGGTGCAGTGAACAGGAGAGAACAGCTGAGCACAAGGGATCCACCACTGCTGCCGTGTGAGCAAGGCTTTGGCTCACGGAGGCTTTGGCTTCCTCCCAACAACACAGCGGCCGGCACCGAACGCAATCACGGTGAGCAGAGGCGGGGCCTCGGGGGAGGCCGTAGTCAGCGGGGCGTACCCTAGGAAGTTGTCCTACAGGAGGAGCCGCTAAGCAGGTCCCGGCCGCCTCCTCTGCTTGCTGGCCTGCCGTGGACGGTTCCACCTGCAGCCTCACCAGAATCCCAACCAACGAGGTCTCGGACTTGAACTTCCAGAGCCACAGAGCAAAACCAACCTGGCTCCTTCCTGTCGCCTGTGTCAGGCCCCGAGGTACAGGAGAAAGCACTGAGGCACCCCGGCAGCCTTGCCGCTGCATTGATCCTGCTCCATGCACAACACAGTGGTCTCAGCCCGGCGCTGTCTCCAGCTCCCAGGACGCCGTCAATAACCAAGGCAGGATCCCCACCGAGCCCCTGCTCACAGCCCTGCTCTCAGCTGAGCACCTCAGGGAATGCGAAGATGTGCAAGAGGCAGCCTCAACTTGAGACTTTTATAACCTATTTGGAAAATAGCACAGCAACAAGGAACTGTGACTGCCCGTCTCCACGAGTTGCCTTTCAGGGCGCTTCCTATAAATGGCTTCAGGAAGAATGCAGCCTTTGGGGATTCTGCTCGGTGAGCAGGATGCTGCCAGGGCTCACCGTGTCCCTTCCATCGCTAACCAGTACCCATGCATCCACACAGACACACGCTGTGTACTGGCTACCCCTGGGTGGACATCTGGGCTGATGCCACTTCCTGGCCATCAGGAACCACACCGCTATGACCATCGGGCGCCGGTTTTGCTGTCCGTGCATTTTTTCACTTCTCTTGGATCTATGCTAGGAGAATTTTTATTTTTGCTAATTTTGAAGAAACGCCAGGATGCTTCCCAAACCAGCTGCATCATGCTGCACTCCCAGCAGCAGCGACTAAAGGTCCCAGGCCTCTGCACCCGCACCCGCACCGACCACGGGCGTCTTTGTCCAGCCACCCGGTGGGCGTGCACCTGCACCCGCACCTACCGCGGGCGTCTTTGTCCAGCCATCTGGTGGGCGTGCACCCGCACCCACACCTACCACAGCCATCTGGTGGGCGTGCACCCGCACCCGCACCTACCGCGGGCGTCTTTGTACAGCCATCTGGTGGGCGTGCACCCACACCCGCACCTACCGCGGGCGCCTTTGTACAGCCATCCGGTGGGCATGCACCCGCACCCGCACCTACCACAGCCATCTGGTGGGCGTGCACCTGCACCCGCACCTACCGCGGGCGTCTTTGTACAGCCATCTGGTGGGCGTGCACCCACACCCGCACCTACCGCGGGCGCCTTTGTACAGCCATCCGGTGGGCATGCACCCGCACCCGCACCTACCACAGCCATCCGGTGGGCGTGCACCTGCACCTGCACCTACCGCGGGCGTCTTTGTACAGCCATCTGGTGGGCGTGCAAGGCCTCACTGAGGTTTACAAATCCAACTCCCTGCTGCAGCACCGCCTTCCACAGCCACAGTGGCTTCTGGGGCACCTGCATACGTCTATGGGCACAAAAATCTACTCAAAGTCTTTGCCTGTTTTTAGTGGTTATTTTTCTATTGTTGAATTATAAGCGTTCCCTACACTCATACATTCTCAGTGTAACTCCCTTATCAGGGTACATGCATACATTTTTTTTTCCAGCTCCTTGAGTTGTTTCTTTACTTCCTGAATGACAGCGTAACACATCTTCTCCTTCTGTCACCTTTACTGGTCATACCTAAGCAACCACTGCCTCCTGGGGTGGGGACCTCCAGCCCCCAGCTGTATGAAGCCCACGGATTCACCAGGTCTGGCCCAGCCCAGGAAATCATGGGCAGGACTCAAAATTCAATAAATATACAGCAGGCCAATTTTTCAGTTGATAAACTTTTAAAGATTTATTTATTTATTTATTTACTTGAAAACCAGAGTAACATAGAGAGGGAAACAAAGATTGGTCCTCCATGTGCTGGTTCACTCCCCAAATGGCCCCAATGGCTGAGGCTGCGCCAAGCTGAAGCCAGGAGCCTGGGACACCATCTGCGTCTCCCAACTTGGCGGCAGGGGCCCAAGCACTCAGACCATCTTCTGCTGCCTTCTCGGGCACATTCGCAGGGAGCTGGATCAGAAGTGGAGCAGCCAGGACTCAAACCACATGGACTGTGCCCATCGCCAGAGGCAACTTCACCCATCACACCAGCCCCAAGTTGGCAATGTGATGTAGCCCACAAATGATGCTATAAATATCCAAAAGGCCCCTGGCAGGTAAAGCTCCCGCACCCCCGAGCCCTAACCCGGGTCACGAAGACGTCCTCCTACAATTCTTCCTGGAGTGTCAGCTTGGGTATTTGGGTGATTTACAGTTAATATTCGTATATGGTGTGAGGTGGGGCTTGGGATATGCTGGATTTCACATCAGATGAAAAGAAGCAGCAGTCATTGCTAATGGGAAACCTAAAATCTAAAACACAGGAACTTTTAAAGGAAGAATAACTTGTCTCTTTGACCTCCCATTTCCATCTGCACAAACGTGCACCAGAAACCCCCAGACCTGGCGTTAATGATGCTTCCACGCTGTGGCATAAGGAAGGGATCACAGCGGAACACCGAGCATCCTTGCAACCACATGTCAGGGACTTCACAGACCTCTGCAGGCAAGGAGACGCGGCAGGGCCACTCAGCGGGGTGCCTGCTCCCCCACAACCCCAGCCTTGTTACTGTGGCTCAGAAGCAGCGTTGCTATGCGTCCAGACCGTCCTTTCTACCTATGGAAAGAAACATGCGCCGTCTGCCTTTGTTTTTATAAGCACAGCATCGCGGATAGTGAGTTCTAATGATTGTTTTCTCCCGAGTACTCTCTCGGCGCCCTTAAGACATGTACTTAGTATGAGGTCAATAACGAACAAAACCGTCCCGGTTATTAGCACTGTAGCAATCGGCACTACTGAGCCCTGCCTGAGGCGGAGTTCTGTTTCCAGCTCATCTCCGCCTCCCACACTGCCAAGGATCAAAGGGAGGTTTAGAGAGGTGAACTGATAGGCTGTGACCGGCTGTTGTGGCTGACATGTTGTGGGGGTGACGTGTTGTAGCTAATGTGTTGTAACTGGCTGTTGTAACTTGTGACTGCTGTACCTGACTTGTAACTGACGTGCTGTGACTGGCTGTTGTGGCTGTGGTTGACATGTTCTGACTGTTGTAACTGATGGGTTGTGTGTGATGTGTTATGACGGACATGTTGTGAATGACCTGAGCTAACAGCGGCTAGGAGGCAACGCACAGCTGCGTCTCCAACACCCATTGCTTCTGGTGAGACCTGCACGTCTCCTGGCTCTCCCAGATCTCCTGATATTTCTGAAGGCAGAAATCCACAGAGGGTCCCCAGCCTGCCCCCGACACTTTTTCATTTAACGTCCGAATGCTCTCAAGGACACATCTTGGACCAGGGATGCCCGGGGACCACCCAGGAGTCTCCTCCAGGACTTCTCATGTCAGTGGGAGAACCACAGCCTCCCCACCCACGTGAATGACCCACGGCAGGTGGTACCGGGTTTCCACTGGGCCACACGCGATTTCTGGGTACAGAGGCAATCCCACATGGGAGGAGCCAGGGAAACCCTGCCAGGAGCGAAGGGAGTGTGAGGCTTGAGGGGGAGTGGGCACCCCTGCCCGGGCTGGCTGGAGCTGGCTGGGGCTGGCTGGGGCTGGCTGGGGCTGGAAGGGGTTCTGCAGGAGTGGGGTTGGGGCTGCACACAGCCACCGTGCACGGCTGACCACTCATTGAAACTCCTGTTCTGAACACAGAGAAGACAACATTTTCCCAGATGATGAGAGGAAGTTGAAAGAAAACCAGAAAAAAATTAGAGGTAAGACAAATTTATCACAGGGAAATAAATAGAAGCCTGACATGAATATGTCAAAGCAAATCACATTAACTTTAAGGCCTACATTTCTGAAAAATGCCATCTTTTACTGGGGAACATTTGATGGTTTAAGACCCAGCTCAAAACAATCATAAAAAATAATGCTTAAATCAGGTTGAAATGTGAATAATGATTATGAGTTAGAAGTAAATAAGCAAAGCAGTTGTAAATTATCTAGCATAATTAAAACAAAAACAAAGCCTTCATTTTATTATCATTTCTTGTTGCTATGGGCCTAAATGAAAGATCCTTGCAAGAGAATGTGGCTTAAAAACAGGGAGAGGACAGCCAAGCTCCCGGGGAGGTTGTTTACAGACGCTGCGCCTCCACAAACACAGGACAAGATGCAGTGCCCCGGCGGCCCGGCACAGCCCAGTGACCACAGCGGACTGTGGCACAGCCAGGCCAGGTAACTTTTCTACAACAGCCAGAGACATCCACAAGGAAAGCAAGCCCAAGCAGGAAAGTAACATCCCACTCACCGAGACACACCCGGCCCGGTCCTGCACCTGTCCGCACATTTTTCCTATCACTGGACACAGAGATCTGGAACCTCTTCTACAAACACACGCAGGGTTGGGGAGCCCTCGTGTGAAGCCACAGCCAAAACAGACGGCTTCCAGATCCGGACAGGTTACAACGCAAACCACCAGCCTTCCGCCTGCGGCATCGCAGCCAGACAAAGGGGCAGCACCGGGCCAGCTCAGGGCTTCTCTGCACACACACGGAGGGCTGACTGAGCTCTGCGGCGTCCACAGGCAGCCCGCAGGCACCCAGGGCCACTCCTCCACCTGCTCTCTGCAGAGGATGCCCCATACCCCACTCCTTTTAGCACCTTTGCAAAGAAACGGCAAGCACTGGTGTTGGTCCTGGGCGATAAGCAAAGCCACAATCACCCAGCACCGGCAGGGAAACCACCCTGCCAGGACACCAGGGGTCACACCAGGGTCCCAGCTCTGCCGCGTCGCCCATTTCATCAAGAGCGGCGAGCCCTGGGACTTGCTGCTATAAACACGTGCCTCAGAGGGCACTCACAAAGTTGACGGAAATGGAATTAAATGATATGTTTACTTGGGGGAAGTATTTTTGAAATCCACTCACATAAAAACACATATTATGACAAACCTGCTTTGTCTTCAAAATCTTTGGCGCAGTAAGCACCATTCTCGGTGAACCTGCCACAGCACTCCTGCCCAGGGCAGAGCTGCAGGCACCGGACATCACAGCAGGTCCACGAGGTCACGAGGTCACAGTGCCGTGAGCCTCAGGACATAGGTGTAGGACTCACGTTCTAAAAGGAACTTAGGAAAGAATTTGCATACCACGTCACCATAGACCCCATCTTAAAATCACAGTGTGCACTTAAAATGTAAGTGTGCATATTACACACATGTAAACACACGCGTGAGCGACAGAAACAAACAGGGCTCTCACCTGGCGGCCCATCTTCCAAACCCAGCAACAGCTAGAACTGGCCTGGGCCGACGCTGAGAGCCAGGACCCTTCCAGGGGCTCCCACAGGGGCTGCAAGGACCCGAGCAGGCTGCCCTTCCCCCAGGCTGTGCACCAGCAGGCACCTGGAGCCAACAGCACCAGCCAGGACTCAACCCTGGCTCTCGGAGGTGGGACGCGGGTGTCCCAGGCGGGGTCCTTACCTGGGGCCAGGCTTCTCTGCTAGAATTCAGTGCGTAGCCTCTCCCTGCAATGCCCCCTCCTTGCCCTTCCCAGGCTGCTTTGCGCTTCCATGGAACTCAGCTGGGAAGAACCTGTGCCGGGAGCCCCCGTCGGCAGGGGCAGCAGAGATGCAGCCAATTCCGTGCCAGCTTCTGCGTGGCAGACCCGGACCTCCCCGAGAGGGGCACCGACACTCGGCTCGTTCGCCATTTTCTCTCCACTCACAGCATTCAGTAGGCGCTCAGACATTCAGGCGTTGCATTATTTTGTACATATTTATATCGGTGCCAGAAGTTAACAGAGGTTCCATGGCTGCCTATGTTTCTTTACGCACCGGTGTGCATAAATCTAAAATGAACACACTTTATTTATTAAATCAAGGGGCCAATCCCCCTTTGCATGGGCGCTTCTCCTGCCCCATTTGTGGAGAAGGAGCTGCAATGTCTGGGGCTCCTGCACATCCCAGAGGCAAGCAGGGTTTGTGCGTAACTGACACGAGTTCACAGGGACAGGATCAGAAGGCAGGAGGTGACAGCCACAAGTCCCTGATGAGTGGCAGCAAGGGTGGCGTCCACAGTGGGACAGGTGAGCTTGCCGGGCACCAGGCCTGCCCTGCAGGTCAGGAAGATGGCAAGGGAAGCCCTATCGCAGGCGCACTGGTGCCCACGGGGTGACAGATGACAAAGCCCTGGGGACACGGGGGCCTCAGCCCACAGGTGTGCAGACTTGGGCACATCTGTCAAGGACCCAGCAGCCGACCCTGTGTTCAGACGCAGGAGGGAAGTGGAGGAAGCCGAATGCAGTCTCACGCAGGACCCTGAAGGAGTGGGCTGGAGCGGGGACACGAAGATCTGCTTCTTCTGAACGTGGGCCGGGCACCTCCGCCATCCGAGAGCAGCGTGGTTGTTTGAAGAGAACCACGGCTTCAAGGCTGCCTGGCACCAGGCGCGGTCGTCCCAGGAGCCCAGGGCAGCGAGCCGCACAACCTGCTGCCACAGGGCGGGGCCTGACCAGGGAAAGTGCTGAGACCAGGCCGCGGGGGCTGCGTGCAGTCTGGACCTGCCGGACACCGCGTCAGCTACAAGTGAACCACGGTGACTCTGTAGCACCGTGGGCGAGCGTGTCAGCATGGAGCCGGGCCACCTGTGGGAAAGCTGACATACAGCCACAGAGACCAGAGAGACCTTCACAACCAAGGCTGCAAGGGCCAGGCAGCCACAGCCATGCTTTCCCATGCTTGCCGCCCCCGTCCGCACCAGGCTCAGTCCTGTCCCGGTGGACGGCAATCCAGGCTGCCGGGACCAGAGGCAGAAAACAAGGCGCCAACAGCGTGAGCCCTGTCGCTTCTTTTATACGAATCTAAAGACCACAGGCCGGCTCGTGGGTTTGGAAAGATGCATTTGTAATAAAGGTGAACGTACAAGAAGGCAAAGAAAACGCTCCATGGGGGACAGCGGAGAGCTCCGAGGGGCGGGAGCCAGGGGCCAGCTACAGGCGGCCGTCCGTGTCGGCAGAGTCAGCACCACGTGCACCTGTAACCAAAGTGGGGCTGACGCGGACACAGCAGAGACGGTGAAGCCAGGGGTAGGGCCCGTGCCGCCCCCACCATCACACAGACCTGGGGGGCTACCATAGACACAGCAGACGGTGAAGCCAGGGGTAGGGCTCGTGCCGCCCCCCCATCACACAGACCTGGGGGGCTACCATAGACACAGCAGACGGTGAAGCCAGGGGTAGGGCCCGTGCCGCCCCCACCATCACACAGACCTGGGGGGCTACCATAGACACAGCAGACGGTGAAGCCAGGGGTAGGGCTCGTGCCGCCCCCACATCACACAGACCTGGGGGGCTACCATAGACACAGCAGACGGTGAAGCCAAGGGTAGGGCTCGTGCCGCCCCCCCATCACACAGACCTGGGGGGCTACCATAGACACAGCAGACGGTGAAGCCAAGGGTAGGGCTCGTGCCGCCCCCACCATCACACAGACCTGGGGGGCTACCATAGACACAGCAGACGGTGAAGCCAGGGGTAGGGCTCGTGCCGCCCCCCCATCACACAGACCTGGGGGGCTACCATAGACACAGCAGAGACGGTGAAGCCAGGGGTAGGGCCTGTGCTGCCCCCACCATCACACAGACCTGGGGGGCTACCATAGACACAGCAGACGGTGAAGCCAGGGGTAGGGCCCGTGCCGCCCCCCCATCACACAGACCTGGGGGGCTACCATAGACACAGCAGAGATGGTGAAGCCAGGGGTAGGGCCCGTGCCGCCCCCACCATCACACAGACCTGGGGGGCTACCATAGACACAGCAGAGACGGTGAAGCCAGGGGTAGGGCTCGTGCCGCCCCCACCATCACACAGACCTGGGGGGCTACCATAGATACAGCAGACGGTGAAGCCGGGGTAGGGCCCGTGCCGCCCCCACCATCACACAGACCTGGGGGGCTACCATAGACACAGCAGACGGTGAAGCCAGGGGTAAGGGCCCGTGCCGCTCCCCCATCAAACAGACCTGGGGGGCTACCATAGACACAGCAGACGGTGAAGCCAGGGGTAGGGCCCATGCCGCCCCCACCATCACACAGACCTGGGGGGCTACCATAGACACAGCAGACGGTGAAGCCAGGGGTAGGGCCCGTGCCGCCCCCACCATCACACAGACCTGGGGGGCTACCATAGACACAGCAGACGGTGAAGCCAGGGGTAGGGCTCGTGCCGCCCCCCCATCACACAGACCTGGGGGGCTACCATAGACACAGCAGACGGTGAAGCCAGGGGTAGGGCCCGTGCTGCCCCCACCATCACACAGACCTGTGGGGCTACCATAGACACAGCAGACGGTGAAGCCAGGGGTAGGACCCGTGCCGCCCCCACCATCACACAGAACTGGGGGGCTACCATAGACACAGCAGATGGTGAAGCCAGGGGTAGGGCCCGTGCCGCCCCCCCATCACACAGACCTGGGGGGCTACCATAGACACAGCAGACGGTGAAGCCACGGGTAGGGCCCGTGCTGCCCCCACCATCACACAGACCTGGGGGGCTACCATAGACACAGCAGACGGTGAAGCCAGGGGTAGGGCCCGTGCCGCCCCCCCATCACACAGACCTGGGGGGCTACCATAGACACAGCAGACGGTGAAGCCAAGGGTAGGGCTCGTGCCGCCCCCCCATCACACAGACCTGTGGGGCAGCCGCCCTTGGCCTCCCAGAATGGAAACGCTGAAAGATTTTCCCCGTGCACACTTCCGTTGAGGGTCCTCTGGGTCAAACGTCTTCCTTTGTGTCGAACGGGAACACGAGGTGGCAGGTGACAGTTCCACAGTGCAGACTCAAGGCTGCCCCTTCTTTGTCTCCACCTGCTGGGTGCAGGCTGCTGCCCCGCACACTCGCCACCTCCCTCAGGCGCTGACGGCTGTCACCCAAGCACACAACGGGCGTGGCCTGTGCTTTGTTCCCTGACTTTGTGAAATTCGCATTTTATCAAATTTCCCTGTAGGATGATTTACACTGCGATATCAAAACCCAGTCCTGCACTTTCCCTCTCCTTCCATCTGGGAAGCAGCTTTGCTATGACCAATTTTTTTGAAAGCAACCAGAGCGGCATGGGCGGGGGGGAGGGAGTGGACATCATCGCTGTCCAGTGCAGTGGCAGCCATCTATAGCAGCTCAGGATCGGACACACGGAGTCGGACCCACTGTGATCACGGGTGGCAGCCAGCAGAACACATTCCAGAGTGGTGATGCTCAGGTGTGTATGTCCCAGCTGAGGAGCAAACGCCAGCTGACCACCAGCGTGGACCAGCCGGGAACACAGGCTTCAGAAGTCAAGGGAACTGTCATACTTGTACCTGCCCCACCACACACACCAGGTCTGCACACCCGGGGTGAATGGATAAAACACACCCCTGCCTTATCTCCACGGAGGAGCCTTCAGCAAACATGCTCAGCAAAACCAGACCCGCCGGGTCCAGAAACAGAGTGAGTGGTGGTGGGAAGTGGGTCTCCGAGCACCTGCATCGTGGTGTCTGACCGTGCCAAGGCCTGCCCGTGCCACGGAGCCCAGCAGCGTGGCTTGCTGCAAACCCCACCGCACTTCTGTCACTGAGCTGTGCCCGGTCTAAGACAATAACAGCAAACACACCTGCAAGACATCCACTCTGCTGCCGTGTGCTCCCCAGAAAATCACTTCCTCTGAGAAAGGCCGCACCTGACTCCACCGACGTGCCAGGACTGCACACAAACTCAGCTGAGTGCTGGGCGCCGGCACCCGGGAGAACGTTCGCTCTGCTGGCAGCAGAACCCCTTACGCTGCACTCTGTGTGAGTTGATCCGAGACCTTGGCAGGCGGGGTCGTACATGAGCGGAAACACGGCCGAGGCACAGGTGCAGACCGCACCCCACCCCTTCCCCTGGAAGGCGAAGGCATCTGCTCACCGTGCGGTGATCACCCGACAGTAGCGAGGGCTCAGCACCCAGGTGGGAACAACAAATGGGCCCGACTCAGAGGGAACATGGCTGGGGGCCTGGGTGCTCCGTGAGGCTCCTGGGGGCCAGGGTTGCTGAAGCAGAAGTTCGCAGCCCATCTATCAGAAAGACATTGCACGGCCCCCTCACCCCTCCAATGAACACACGTGACTCAGAGACAACAGAGACCCTGGATGGCCACGGTCCAGGCACCCACAGGCCTCCAGGCACGTCAGATCCGTGATGTCACTCCAGAAAGCAGATTCCCACCCAGCAGCACGAATCCGCCGCGCTCACAAGCTCCACACCACGGCTGGCACCATCCCTAAAGTTCACCAGTCAGGTTCCCTTCTTTCATGCCAGGAACAACTCTGGGAGACCACCACACGAGCTCAGGCGACCACCACGAGCCGTATGTACCTGCGGGGACCCTGAGTTCAGTTCCCAGCCCATGGTCTACATGGGACCGGCGCTGGAGCCCGGCCTCCCGCCCTGCACAAGCTCAGTCTGAGGCTGTGGGAGTGGGGCTCTGTCATTCCATTTTAAAGTCCCGGTCAAGTTCAAGGTGTAAAGGATGATGTTGAACGAAATTAAAATTTATAAAAAGCTGAGGAGCAGGCACTTTAAGAAGAGTTTAACATGAGGAGGAAGCATTTCAAACACCGGAGTGCTAACTCAGCTAAATCTACAACGTGAAGATTGTAACCACACACACGGATGTACACTGACATAGAGAGCCGGCTGTGCCACAGCGCTGGCCCTGGCCCAGCCACAGGCGCCACACAGAGACTCTGGGTGGGTGTCTGCTAAGTCACACACGCACACACCTGTCACGTCATGACACTGTAGGGCAGGACCTCCAAGGGTTTAACAAACAACCAAGAAAATAAACTCAGCTGGAGCAAGTCCCTGAAGCTGAGACTCCTCATGAGTCCTCGTTCCCGACAGAATCATGTGACCACGATTCTATGGGAGTTTTTTTGTTTTTTTGTTTTTTTTTTTTTTAAGATTTATTTTATTTATCTGAAAGACAGAGTTACAGAGAGAGGGAGACAGAGAGGTCTTCCCTCCGCTGGTTCACTCCCCAGATGGCCACAATGGCTGGAGCTGCGCTGATCCAAAGCCAGGAGCCAGGAGCTTCTTTCAGGTCTCCCCAATGAGTGCAGGGGCCCAAGGACTTGGGCCATCTTCTCCTACTATCCCAGGCCATAGCAGAGAGCTGGAATGGAAGAGGCGCAGCCGGTACTAGAACCAGCACCTATACAGGATGCGGGCGCTTCAGGCCAGGGCTTTAACCTGTTGTGCCACAGCGCCGGCCCCTCTATGGGAGTTTTTAAAAAGGGTGTTTAAAACCCATCTAGCAGGGGTGGGTGCTGTGGCATGGTAGGTTGAGCCTCCCCTTGCAATGCCGTCATCCCATATGGGCATCCATTAAAGTCCCGGCTGCTCTACTTTTTTTTTTTTTTTTTTGACAGGCAGAGTGGACAGTGAGAGAGAGAGAGAGAGACAGAGAGAAAGGTCTTCCTTTGCCGTTGGTTCACCCCCCCACCCCAATGGCCGGCGCGCTGCAGCCGGCGCACCGTGCTGATCCGAAGCCAGGAGCCAGGTGCTTATCCTGGTCTCCCATGGGGTGTAGGGCCCAAGCACTTGGGCCATCCTCCACTGCACTCCCGGGCCACAGCAGAGAGCTGGCCTGGAAGAGGGGCAACCGGGACAGAATTCGGCACCCCGACCGGGACTAGAACCCGGTGTGCTGGCGCCGCAGGCGGAGGATTAGCCTGTTCAGCCGCGGTGCCAGCTCTACTTCCAATTCATCATGGCCTGGAAAAGCACTGGAAAATGGCCCAGGTGTATGGGCCCCTGGCTCCTGGCTCCGGATAGGCCCAGCCCTGGTCCTTCTGGCCATTTGCAGAATGAACTAGCGAATGGAAGATCCCTCTCTCTGTAACTCCACCTCGCAAATAAATAAACCTTAAGAAAAAAAAAAATCTAGCAGAAGACAAAGCACCCTCTCAACTCTGAGAACACACGAAGTCAGGGACGGGTACAGACAAGCTCAGACTCCGCACTGCAGCTCCCGACTGTGCTCTGAGCCCAGAGTGGGGCAGGGCCGAGATGTAGACGCTGAAACCCCAAGAGACAGCCCAAGTGTCCCCATGTGTCCCTGATGTCAGCTCACACAGCCAGGCCCCGACAAGGCCAGAAATCACTGGGCACGAGGAGGGGCGGCTGGGGAGAGGTGAGGGTCTCATGGTGGAATGCAAAGCTGTGTGGACGCCTTCAGCAAACCACTGCTCTACAGCCAGGTGGAGGGAGGGAGGGGAGCACGAGGGGACCAAGGGCCGTGCAGGGACCAGGCCACAACCGGCCGCGTGCTTCACCCCACACGCACCCCTGCTGCCTCTGCCATCAGACTGCCCCTGTGATCCACCTCAGCCTGCGAGGGGCCTTCCAGCTCCTCCTGAGGCGGCTGCTTGGGGTGAATGACCGCACGGGGCTGCAGCCTGGCGCAGCGCCCCAGAAGCGAGGGACAGTGGCTGCTGGGAGAGGTGTGTCCTCTCTCTCACTGCTGCCTCTGAGGTCCTCTCCCCAAGCCTTGGATTTCTTGCATATGCATGCCAGAGACAACCCACAGGGTCCAGACAATAGTCCTGGCCACCAGGAGATGAAGGGCTGGGCTGTGTGCTCTCCTTGTCCACCCACCCCCTCCTGCCTGGGGCTGTAACTCCTGCAAAGCCTCCACACTGTGCTCTGCCCCTCTGTGGTTAGGACCCCAGGCAAGATGGGGATTTTTTTCTGTAGGACCAACGGGGGTAGTTTTCAGTTTTGCCAACCTTATGCAATCTATTAGGAAGATCCTCTATGAAGACCACCCTGGCTACAGTTTATGAAAACTGGGTTGCAATGGGCAAGACCACGATGGAAGCCAAATGAAGAGTCCAGAAAACATGGAGGTGGCTTGCACTACATCGGGGCGGTGCCGTGCGGCCACCACCTCTCCGGGGTCCTGCGAAGTCCAGGAGTCTGCGGAAGCTGTGCGGCCGCCACCTCTCCGGGGTCCTGGGAAGTCCAGGAGTCTGTGGAAGCCGTGCGGCCGCCACCTCTCTGGGGTCCTGGGAAGTCCAGGAGTCTGTGGAAGCCGTGCGGCCGCCACCTCTCCGGGGTCCTGCGAAGTCCAGGAGTCTGCGGAAGCCGTGCGGCCACCACCTCTCCGGGGGTCCTGCAAAGTCCAGGAGTCTGCGGAAGCTGTGTGGCCGCCACCTCTCTGGGGTCCTGGGAAGTCCAGGAGTCTGCGGAAGCCGTGCGGCCACCACCTCTCCGGGGGTCCTGCAAAGTCCAGGAGTCTGCGGAAGCTGTGTGGCCGCCACCTCTCTGGGGTCCTGGGAAGTCCAGGAGTCTGCGGAAGCCGTGCGGCCGCCACCTCTCTGGGGGTCCTGCAAAGTCCAGGAGTCTGCAGAAAAGCTCGGGACTGAAACATGAACTCATTCTGAAGCCCATGGACAGTTTCAAGAAAATATGAGAAAAATAAAGCCCTGAGAATAACATGCATTTTCCAGGAGCTTCCTAAAAACCCCTGCATTCGCATTTTTATGTTTTGCATCAAAATAAAGCTAGTCTACAACTCCATTTCCATGAGCTTTTCGAAACAGCCCCTGACATCCGCAGCTAATCTATGCACATCACCCCCAGACCTGATTTCAGCTTTCATTTCTGAAAAGCCTTCAATTAGCATGTCACACGTGTACACTCATGGATACAGCACCGTGTTTCAACACATGTGCACAGCAACACGGAGCACACCAGGCACGGGGCCTTCTGAGCTCCTGCCTCTGTGCGAGTCTGCGGGCTGCCCCCTCTCTCCCCTGAATCCACACAGAGAACACACTGCAGTAACCCCACCCCTCCCGCCGGGCTGTGCAGGCGGACTTCCCAGTGCTCCCTGCACCTGGCTGCTGCTACACCACCTCCCGCACCTCCCAGCTCCGCTCTAACTTAGAACATGGGAACACGCAGTCTGTGTATCTATGTCTGGCTTATTTTATATGATGTAATGACCTTCACGTCCATCCATTTTGGAGCAAGTATCAGGATTTCATTTGTTTTTACGGTTGAACTATTTCATTTTGTGTACATATTTTCATTGCTGATTCATCGATCAACGATCTTGCCTATTGTGAATGGTGCTGCGATACATGTGGGAGTACAGGCATCTCTTAGACAGATCTATTACATTTCCTTTGGATTCACACCCAGAAGAGGATGCCTCATTGTATGGGGGTCCAACCAGAAGGGGAGGGCTCATCATATGGGGGTACACCCAGAAGGGGAGGGCTCATCATATGGAGGGTCCAACCAGAAGGGGAGGGCACATTGTATGGGGGTACACCCAGAAGATGGCTCATTGTATGGGGGTACACCCAGAGGGGAGGGCTCATCATATGGAGGTACACCCAGAAAAAGATGGCTCATCATATGAGGTCCACCCAGAAGGGGAGGGCTCATCACATGGGGGTCCACCCAGAAGGGGAGGGCTCATTGTATGGGGGTACACCCAGAAGATGGCTCATCATATGGGGGTACACCCAGAGGGGAGGGCTCATCATATGGGGGTACACCCAGAAGAAGATGGCTCATCATATGAGGTCCACCCAGAAGGGGAGGGCTCATCGTATGGGGGTCCACCCAGAAGGGGAGGGCTCATCGTATGGGGGTCCACCCAGAAGGGGAGGGCTCATCGTATGGGGGTACACCCAGAAGATGGCTCATCATATGGGGTCCACCCAGAAGGGGAGGGCTCATTGTATGGGAGTACACCCAGAAGGGGAGGGCTCATCGTATGGGGGTACACCCAGAAGATGGCTCATCGTATGGGGTCCACCCAGAAGGGGAGGGCTCATTGTATGGGAGTACACCCAGAAGAGGAGGGCTCATAGCATGGCGGTCCACCCAGAAGATGGCTCATCGTATGGGGGTACACCCAGAAGGGGAGGGCTCATAGCATAGCGGTCCACCCAGAGGGGAGGGCTCGTCGGATGTGAGATCGCTTTTTAGTTTTTTAGTTTGTGTGGGGAACCTGCATTGAGTTCTCCACAATTTGCATTCCCCGCACAGGGGATCTGGGTTTGTCTTTTTTTTTTTTTTTTTTTTTTTTTTGATAATAGCAGTTCTGATTGACAGAGAGGAAACCTCACTGGGGTTTTAATGTCCATTTCCCTAATGGTCACTAACTTTTAGCTTTTTTCACATATTGGTTTGAATGATTCTTTGTCCATTTCTTTACTGGATTGGTTGTTTTCCCGTTTTTGAGTTTCTTATACATTCTGTTTATTAATCCTAGGTCAGAGAAATAGCTCTCAAATAATCCCTCCCATTCCCTGGGATGCCTCTTCACTCGTGGTCTCTGTTGCTGTGAAGAAACTTAATTTGATACAGCCTAGGTATCTACTTTTCCTTTTCCTTTTGCTCTCTTTGGCTGCACTTTTAACGAAAATTTTTTTATACACCAATGTCTTGAAGTAGCTCCCTTTGTTTTCTTCAGTCCTTCCGTGGTTTCAGGTCTTACATTTAGGTGTGTGACCCATTTTGAGTAGATTTTTATACAGGTGGAAGCTGTGGATCTAATTTCAATCTTCCACTTAAGTATTTTCAGCTTTCTCAGCACCATTTATTAAACACACAGTGAGTTCTCCAATACTTGTTCTTAGAAACTTTTTCAAAAATCAACTGGCCTTGTGTTCATGGATTAATTTCTGGGTTTTCTCATATTGCAATGAACTATGTGTCATAGTTATGCCAGCACCATGCTGTTTTAGTTAGTATAGCTTTGCGGTAAGCTTTCAAATCAGGTTTGTGAAGTCTCTAGCTTCATTTATTTATTTGCTCACAATCTTGTGGGCTATCTGTGGTCTTTCATGGTTCATAAATTTTAGGGTTATTTTTGCTGCTTCTGTAAAGATTGTCATAGCTATTTTGATGGGAATTGTATTGACTGTATATTTTGTAACTTTTAATAAAGCAAATTCTTCTAATACTGAATGTGAGAGGTCTTTCTGTTTTGGCTGTGTCTTCTTCAATGTCTTTAATTATTGATTTTAGGCATCTTATTAGTTTTGTGCCCCTTTTAGATGGAATTGCTTTTATGATTCCTTTCTTGGTGAGTTCTTTTTAATTGGTGTATGAACATGTGATTGATTTCTGCATTTTGGTTTTGCATCCTGCAATCTACGGAATTCGTTTATCAGCTGCGTTAGTACTTTGGCGGCATCATTAGGTTTCTCTTTATACAGAATGCAAACAGGGTTAACTTCAGTTCTCCCTGCCTGTTTGTATTTCTTTTATTTCTGCTTTCTGGGGTAACTGCTCTGGCAGACATTTCCAGTACTACATCGACCGAGAACAGTGAGGGGACACCCAGTCTGGATGCCGACTTCCGAGAGAAAGCTCTCAGCTGCTCCCCATCCAACAGCACACTGCCTGTGGGTCACACGTAACCCTGATGATGCGGAGATGCATGTTTTTCTGTATCCAACTTGTTCAGGGTTTTGTCAGGAATGGATGTTGACTTTTATGAGCTAATTCCTGTGTGTCTGTTCAGGTGATCTTGTGAATTTTTCTTCATTCTGTTGACGTGATGAACTATTTGATTTGCATGTGTTGAATCATCCCTGATGCCCGGGACGAATCCCAATTAATCAGGATGAACGGTTTTTTGATGTGCTGTTGGGTTTAACTGTTCATATTATTCCAAGAACTTTTGCTTCCATGTCCAACGGGGAGATTGGTCTATGGCTTCCATGTCCAACGGGGAGATTGGTCTATGGCTTCCATGTCCAACGGGGAGATTGGTCTATGGCTTCCATGTCCAACGGGGAGATTGGTCTATGGCTTCCATGTCCAACGGGGAGATTGGTCTATGGCTTCCATGTCCAACGGGGAGATTGGTCTATGGCTTCCATGTCCAACGGGGAGATTGGTCTATGGCTTCCATGTCCAACGGGGAGATTGGTCTATGGCTTCCATGTCCAACGGGGAGATTGGTCTATGGCTTCCATGTCCAACGGGGAGATTGGTCTATGGCTTCCATGTCCAACGGGGAGATTGGTCTATGGCTTTCTCCTTCGCTTGTGTGCTTGACTGCTCTTGGAATCATGGAAATGCTGGCCTCAGAGAATCGGAGTGGATCGTTTCCTGGTTGCCTCCCGTTCAATTTCCTGACACTATGTGAGAAGCACTGGTGTTGGTTCTTCCTTAAAAGTAGGTAGAATCCATCAGTGAAGCATCTCATAATGAGTTTTTATTTTTTGTGAGTTTTTTTATTACTGCACAATCTCATTACTCAACTCTGATCAGTGTATGTTTTCTGAGTTCTCATGGTTAAATTTGGTAAGTGGTGCATGTTCAGAAATGGATCCATCTTTTCTAGGTTTTCCAATCTGTGGAACTCACTTAATAAGCCTTTGTATTCCCATGGCATCAGGTGGTTTTTTGGTTTTTTTTTTTTTTTTTTTTTTTGAGGAGCAGTGGGGACTAGAACTGGCGGCCATATGGGATGCCAGTACCACAGGCAGAAGATTAACCTACTGCACCACAGCACCAGCCCCCCTTTTTTTCTAAGATTTATTTATTTACTTTGAAAGTCAGAGTTACACAGAGAAGGAGAGGCGGGGCAGGGGGGAGGTCTTCCATCTGCTGGTTCACTCCCTAATTGGCCGCAACAGCAGGAGCTGCGCCAATCTGAAGCCAGGAGCCAGGAGCTTCCTCCAGGTCTCCCATAGGGGTGCAGGGGCCCAAGGACTTCAGCCATCTTCCTCTGCTTTCCAAGGCCATAGCAGAGAGCAGGATTGGAAGTGGAGCAGCTGGGTCTTGAACCGACACCCATACTAGATGCTGGCACTGCAGGCGGCAGCTTTACCTGCTATATCACAGTGCTGGCCACGGCATTAGTTGTAATATATACTTTATCTTCTAATTTTATTTGAGTCTTCTCTTCACAGTTTATTTAGCTAAAGGCTTATAAATTGTTTTTCTAAAATACCAATTCTTCATTTCATTGATCTTTTATATGATCTTTTAGTCTGTATTTCACTTCTTTCTGTTCCAGTCTTTGTCATTTCTTTCCTTCTGGTAACTTTGGGTTTGATTTGTTATTTTGTTTCCTAAGACCTTAAGACGGACATTCGTTTATCTAATTTCTCTCTACTTTTGGATGCAGGCACCATCCACTTTCCCCCTTACTACTGCCTTTGCAGCATCTTTGCATTTCCACTTTTGTTAGCTCAAGGAATTTTAACTTCCATGTGGACGTCAGTGACCCTGGTATGCACAGACCATGGTGCTCCAGTCTCCATATCTTCATGAAATTTCTGGAGTTCCTCATTTCCAGTTTTATTCTACCATGGTCATAAAAGATTCCTAATGTGATTTCTATTTCCTTCTAATTTCTCATTTTTTCACCCCATAGATGGCCCATTCTAGAGAATTCTCCACGCGCTGCTAGGAAGAGTACATTCAGCACCTGCTGGCGGCAGGGCTCTGCCAGTCTCTGAGGGTCTGCCTGGTCTGCCGTGCACCTGGCTCTGACTGCGTCCTAGACCGGCTACCCACGGACGGAGGCGGAGTGCAAGTCCTCTTCTATGCTCCTGTTGCAGCTTCGCTCTCCCTTTGGATTTAATCGTGTTTGTTGTGTAACTTTGGAAGCTCCAGCAGTACAGACACAGGTGTCTACAAACGCTGCATCTTCTTGTTAAACCAATCATTTGTTCACTGCAGGAAGACCTTCTTTGCCTGTTCTAAATGCTGTCCCACAGTCTGCACTGCCTGGTGTAAGGACCGCCGCTCCTCTCACGCACAGCCCTGTGTCTCCACCACGGTAGAGCTTCCGGCAGGCAGCACGGAGCTCAGCCTTGTTTATTTCTCCACTCGCCCTTTCAGTTTGTCCAAGTCTGTTAACGGGGGCGTTTGCTGCAATTGTACTCGAGGTAATTATTGAAAAGTGACTTGTCTATCATTTTTTTTTTATTTCTTCCGTCTTCCTCTGAATTTCCATTACTCTTTTTCTGGCAGGCCTTCTCCGTCCACGGGGATCCTCCTTCTGTGTCCTGGGCTCCCCAGTCTGCTCCCGTGGGTCACCCTGGAATGCAGTCACTCATTCACTATCTGTGCTCCAGTGGCGGAGGAGGAGATGTTGTTGTGCCCTCCCTTCTGGGGTCTTTTAAAATCACCTCCAAATCGCAGTGAGGATGGGAGGGAGGGCATAGTCGGAAGCATCACTATGTTCCTAAATATGTATATAAGAAATACATATATAAATGGTGTACATGAAACTTGCATATTTAAATACAATTAAAAATTAATCAAAATACTTAGCACCACATAAACACTATGTCAGTAGTAATTTTCCTGAATTGTTAGGGGATAACGACAAGAAAAAATGTACATGTTCCAGGCAGATGTGACACACAGTATAGCACTCGGGGTCTGGAGGCTGTTTCTTACGGCATTTAGTCTACCCAGATTATCAAACTCCTTTAAGAAGGTAGTTATAAGTATTAAATCCAAAAACAATCGAAAATTCTTATCACAGTGCACACTACACAGCCATGAGCTATTCCACGTTCACGCTGACATTAGTGGCCGGTGTCTGAATATGTCACCACTATAGTTTGCCTAAATATGTGTAAGGACCACACTGACAAACACATAAAAAAAAAAAAAAAAAAAAAAAAAAAAAAAAAAAAAAAAAACCAACAACAACAAAAAAACAGTCTCGAAGTCATTTTGCTAGCCTCTCCTTACCATCAAATACACACATTATTCAAGAAAAAACAAAACTTGCCTCCTTAGTTTTGGTAAAACTCGAATCCTTAAACACGGCGTTGCAGGGTAAAGGCATCCTTGCATTTCTTGTTTAGAGAAGCCTGGGTCAGAGGGATACTGATTTCTGGTTTGAGAACAAAGTGTGCTTGACGTGGTTTCCTTCACAAATGACGTGAACACTGACCGACACGATTGCCTATTGGCAATGGAATCATCCCGAGACGCAGCAGCCCACGGCGCGGTCAGGGCTGGCTGGACACGACGCGGGCTCTGATACGATGTAAATATTGCCTCTGACCCTAAATGCGCTCTGTCCTCACCGCCCAGGGAGAGGGAGCAGGGAGACTCTTTCTCACGTCACCAATTCTGCGTCACCAGTCACCTGGGAAGGAGGAGAGTGAGGGCGCCAGGAAGCGGGTGCACATCCCAGGCTCCTGTGTCCAGGAAGCACAGACAGGCGCACTGAGGCCACTGCTTCAGGGAGACAAGCCCCTGTGGACGGCTCAGCCGCCTGCCACCGCACCGCCCCGGAGCACAGACTCAGTCCCTGGTCCGGCAGCTGAGCCCAGTAAGAACTTGAACCTCTGCAGCTGGGGCCCAAGCTGGCTCCAGGAGCGCCAGGTCTCCACAGTTCACAGCGCATGTTTCAGCTGGAGGCAAACAACTTGGCTTCTAAAACTGCTGAAGAAATTTAGAATCAGGGTAAGGAATTCCACTGAGCTCAGTCATTTCACTTTATCCTCCTTTTAACTGGCTTTTAAATGCATCTTGGTACGGAAGCAAACTGTCTGTGTATTAAAAGGTATGGAGGGGCCGGCGCCATGGCTCACTTGGTTAATCCTATGCCTGCGGTGCCGGCATCCCATGTGGGAGCCGGGTTCTAATTCTGGTTGCTCCTCTTCCAGTCCAGTTCTCTTCTGTGGCTTGGGAGGGCAGTGGAGGATGGCCCAAGTGTTTGGGCCTTGCACCCGCATGAGAGACCAGGAGGAAGCACCTGGCTCCTGGCTTCGGATCAGCGCAGCGCCGGCTGTGGCGGCCATTTGGGGACTGAACCAACAGAAGGAAGACCCCTCTCTCTCTCTCTCTGTCTATAACACTGTCAAATAAATTTTTTAAAAAAAAGGTATGGAAAGCAGGCTAAAAAGTCATTTAAAACCTCTAATCCAGATGAAGAACACTGAAAATGTGACGAAGACTTAACCATGACGAGACTTGTCACCAGAATGAGAAGAAATAATTCATGACTTGGCAAAAAGTCACGATTTTATTAAGCAAAACCTCAGTTCATCTCAACCTATGTCCATTTACTACACAAACACTTACACATAAGTAACAGCTTTGGTGTGTTTCAAAATAAATATGAGGGTGTTTCAAAATCTCACAGGATTAAAAGGGAGGTTTGTTCTGGTTCTAAAATCCAAACACAGACTATTTCCACATGCATACTCCAGAACATTCTAAAGACCCTCACGTGTATCACAGGACTCTGCCATGACAATCCTAAGACAGTCACACGTTATGAGGACCAGTGCTCCCGTCCCAGCTCAGCTCTGCACTGTCCATCCTGGAAGGCGGCTCTCGCGCCTCTGACCAAGCCGACCTCGCCCCACACCCCGCCTACTCCCCTTGAGGTTCCTGAGACAAAACTCCACCTGCGCCCTGTCCTTTGTGCCCTACCTCTAGGAAGAATACAAAGAGTAATTGTTTATGAGTGACATTTTTGTTCTCAGATTGCATTCACGAATTTGGATGCCTGTGTAGTTTTAAAAGCCATCCAGGATTTTTTTTTTTTTTTCAGAGTTTAGGACTTCTAATTTGTCCTAAAGTCATTGAAGCAAAACTCACGAAAAAATGTTCCGTTTTCCTTTGTAAGCTCCCGAGGGGGTGTGTGTGTATGACTATTTGTAGGAAAAAAAATGTTTTGCACATGGGATGAAACATTATAAATTCAAAACTTACTTATCCAGTGAAACAAGTGGAGACTGAAGTGCCAAGTCCTAGTATTGAACAAAGTCTAGAATTACAAAAGAAACAGTTTAATTACCCTTTTTTAGGATAAAAGAGAAGCTTCTATTATTTCAGTCCATAGTTGCACATAACTCTCTTACATATGTGCCAAACATCAAAGAGATTAATTCATTGTTAAGATTTAAAGGCATTGGAAGCTTGGGAGTAATTAAAAAGATGTGTGCAATTTCTGCTGAGTAATGAACATGTCAAAAATATGAATTTTACTGAACTTATTTATTAAAAGAGTTTGCACATCAAAGATCTTTAAAATTAAGCCCTTCTCTGTGTTTCCAGGCACAAGCCACAGGTTCTCCCCGGGGGTATGAGAAAGAAAGCGTACAGAACTTCAGTTCATAGCACATATTTTGTGATGCTGTTTAACAACTTAAAATGCCAACAATTACACATGATGAATTTATGCATATATAGATTTAAGCTGCGCACCTGCCACTCCTGCTCAGCGAGGAGTGAGCCTCCGAGAGGCTGTGGCCTGGACTCCTGGACTGGTGCTCGGCTTTCTCATCCACTGAAGGGCGGTGCTGGCTTCAATGTGTGCAGATGCAGCCCAGAGAGCCAACATCTCAGAGGCTGAGCTGCCAGGGACTCAGAGGGTCTGTGTCCCAGGGGCCTGCCTGCCAGACTCCACCCCGCCCAGGTTCAGGGTGGCACATGGAGCAGGCCAGGCCTAGGTTGGACAACTACCCTCACGGGAAGGAGTTCTTCCCGACACTGGGTTCACATGAGCCACAGCCCAGGCAAACCCTCTACTGGGCTCTCTCCTCCTCCTTTAAAATGCAGCTGTTTGTTTCAGAAACCTGACGGCAGAAGGGCAGACCCAGAAGGAGCAGAATGTGAGTGCCACTGGCTACTGTCCACAGCTCTGGCTGCACTGCCCATCACCACCCCAGCTCTCGTCTGTGACGCCCGCCTCTGTCCCTCACACGCGGGATGCATCAGTGAGTGGTGAACACAGGTGACACACACAGGGTCTACAGAGCTTCGGACACGTTGCAATATGAAAACGATGCAAGGGTTTCTGAAACAACTCTGCCCCAAAATACACTTTTTTTTTTTTTGACAGGCAGAGTTAGACAGTGAGAGAGAGAGACAGAGTGAAAGGTCTTCCGTCCGTTGGTTCACCCCCTAAATGGCCACCACAGCCAGCGCGCTGCACCAATCCGAAGCCAGGAGCCAGGTGCTTCCTCCTGGTCTCCTATGAGGGTGCAGTGGGCCATCCTCCACTGCCTTCCCAGGCCACAGCAGAGAGCTGGACTGGAAGAGGGGCAACCGGGACAGAATCCGGCACCCCAACCGGGACTAGAACCCGGGGTGCCAATGCCGCAGGCAGAGGATTAGCCTGGTGAGCTATGGCGCTGGCCCCAAAACGCACTTCTGAGGCACTCACATCCCCTCCAGCCATGCTTTTCAAGCCTTCAGTTCAAGTCCACAGAATGCTAACAACAAGGATGTCATGGATGAACCACGCCCCAGCTGTTTCCTGGAAGGGAAAGCCTTACTCTGTGGCATGCTTACGTCATTTCAGTAAAACAGAGGCGTTAACGCTGGTTTCAGTGGTTAAAATACGCATCACCGCTTCATAGGATATCAGTAAAATATAATGAGCTCTGTTCTGTACGAACCATTTGAAGGGACTCGCACTGGTTACACCCGAGATCCTCCCAATAGCTTGGAGTGGGGGTGAACTGCTCTCCTAAGAGCCCCGCCGTGGGTGGTTCAGCAGCAGTAACCTCCCCCGGCCCAGCCACTTCCGTATCAGCCAATGTGTACAGACACTCACCACACACACTCACATACTGCACTGTGACAGTGTGATTGCTACAAACACTGCAGGGCCTCCCTCAGGTCAAACAAGCACCCAGCAGAGCAGGAACGAGCCGTGTCTGGGCGGTCGGTGGGTTACACGGGAAGTGCAGGTGACCTTGCATCCATTACCAGGCTCCTTGGCGCCTTCAATCTCTGTAGTCTGCAAATTGGAAGAACAAATTGGCAGGGATGCACAAACACGGGCAGAGTGGCCGTGGACGAAGCCATCCCCCTGGGACTTGGGAAGCTCCGAGGCCAGTAATTAAGTGCAGGTCAGCTGCTAACGCTCCCATCAGGTTTCCAACTCACTCCTCACGCCGACCCTCTCTCCTGTCACTTCTGCATCTAAGCTGGACCCAGGATGCACGGCTTGCCCAGGGGTCACAAGCGCGGGTCGCAAGGCGGAAATTACAACAAACACACCTCACTCCCACCCCGATTTCTCCCAGCAGACTATCACTATCCGCTGGTTATCTTGCTGCTTCAAGAAGAACCAGGAGCCCTAATGTTAGGGAGCCTTGAAAGCACGCATGTATGGCTCTCCAACTGGAAAATCCCTGGGGGCTGTATGCATCCTTCCAGGTGATGGGCTGCCGATGCCTCTGCCGCTCAGGGAGGAGACGGCTGCTCTTTAAGGGGGGAGAGCTGCCTGTCCTTCCAACAGCAACAGCAGAAGGCCTGTAGCAAAGCCTGTTCCAACAGGCGACTCTGCTGGACGACTTAGGAGCTGGGTTCTGGTTTATCTCACACAGGGGAGGTGCAGACGGCAGTGGCGCCCAGTGAGGAAGGAACGAAGGCAAGAATCCTGGTCAGGACCCACATCCCACACCCTGTCAGTTTGTGCGAATCACCATGAACCTGACAGACTCCAGCAGGTAGTGTTCAGGGCAGGGGCAGCATGGTGCTCTCGGGCAGTGCAGGCTGGAGAGTAAGCGACTGGTGCTGCTGGCACCGCAGGGCCTCCCGCGGTTCCTGCTCCGAGGTCACCTGCACACCGCGCTCCCGGGGACCTGGCCACACGCAGGAAGCTGCTCTTCTGGAGAGAAACGACTTCTCTGCCAAGTGGTTATTTTTAGCAGTGCTGTGACAGCTGCTTAAACTGTCAGTGATGGAGGAAGCAAGGGCCTGGGAGCCGTCAGCACCTTCGCTGACTCCCCGTGTCTTCTGGCCTGCAGGCTGGACTCTCCTGTTCACCTGAACTGTGGATGAGGGGGTTCTCTGCCAGCTGATGCATGCACCCACCCAGCCACCGATCACCGCAAACAACAGCACCCACCCAGCCACCGGTCACCGCCACAACGGCCTTCAGCACTCACTGCTGCTCACATACTTTAAACGTGTGCCCAATCAAGGGTTTAGAAGGTGGTTTTCCAGTGTTGCTCGCTTGTTTATTTTGAGCCTTCCTTTCCTTGTGCAGAGTGGTCTCCCAGCAATGACAGGTAAGTCCAGGTGAGGCTCTCCTCCCCTCCTTCTGAGGCGTCCCTTCTGTGGGGTCTGGGGCTGCGCACCCCCCAGAGCTGCTGCACAGGTGGAGGTGGCCTGGGCTGGGGGCCCGGGCATGCACACCCAGCTGCTCTCTCCAGCTTCTGCTCCCACTGTGCTTGGCCTCTGTCATCAAGAAAGGAGCACAGCCCCCCAAGATTCTCTTGCTCCCCCACCTACTGCGTTGTTTTAAAAGCAAGAGTTCTCAAACTGCTTTCTGGTGCATTCCGTAATCCATCTTCGCGCACCACCAAGGAGAACGGGAGCAGAGAAGGAGCCGGGGGAGCTGGAGTGGCATTTGCTGCTGCCCCTGCTCCTCGGTGGAAGCCAAGGTCACAAGGCACCAGGAGAAGGGACCCCTCGCCCACTCGGCTGCAGGAGTCGCCTTCTTCAGCCACAGCACTGGGAGAGCGAGCCGTCTCTGCCTGCTTGGTGCGGCGTGCTCTCGTCCGGCCTTACAGCCACCTGCAGGGGGCTCCACAGGAGTCTTGGGGCGGGGGCGCAGCACCCCTGCGGGCCCCCACCCACTAGAAGCTTCAGAGTCACCTCGCCCCACTGTGACCCCTGAAATCATCTCCAGGGTTTCCCAAACGTCCTCGGGGAACCCTGCTCTAAGGAACCTCTCACTGGGAACGCGCTCTCTCCCCTGAGCCTCTCCCAACCGCAGCCTCAGACACATCCCCAAGCCACCCCCACCCCCGTTCTGCGTGCTGTAGATGAACCACCACGTACGCAGCTAAGGCCACCACGGTCCCCCCAGTGCACTGGACCCCAGCCCTGCCCCACCCTGCTGAGCTCTCTGGCCCTCACCTGCACCCACCCCGTGCCTGTCACTCACACCCTCAGTGACCACAGGGTCACTACCGCACCGGGTCTCAGCATTCGCTGTTCCCTCTGCTGGGATCACCCTGCCACGACCTTCATGGCTGGCTCGTTCCGACCTCTGCTACACCGACCACCTAACCTAAGTGACAACTTGCACTTTTCTATTTAATTCTCTGCGTGCCGCTTATGTGTTGGACGTATCTCTTATTATTTGCATGCTATGTCATTTGTCATGTGTCGTTTCCATAGAAGGCAAACGCCAGGCCCACAGGGATGCCTCGTCCACTCTCCACTGTTTTGTCCACCACCGTGTTCCCAGCACAGGCTGTGGCCAGTACAAGGCAGGAATGAACGATTACTGGGTAAAAATGTTAAATAGCAACAAGTAAGTTATGGGGTCAGCTCCTGGATCCAAACGAGTTTTTCCACTATCCTATTTCAGATCAACAATGTCAAAGCTGTCATAATCATAAAATCATTTGTAACAGAGACAGGGTGGGGCCAGGCGACAGGAGGAGGGTGGATCTCTGCATGGAGAGGTTCACAGTCTGCGGGCGTCTCTCCCTGCTCTGTGTGACTCTGTCTCACACACACAGGCACACACATGCACACAGGCACTCACACATACACGCAAACATACATGCTCACAGACACACATATACACACATACACACATGCACTCACAGATACACACATGCACATACACATAGGCAAACATCCGTGCATATATGCACACAGATACACATGCACACATGGGCGCACACATAGCACACATACACATGTGACACACACATGGGCACACACATGCACACACATATACAGACACACATGGGCACACACATATATCACACAGGCATACACATAAGCGCACAGGGGCACACACATACACAGACACACATAACATATGTACAGATATACACACAGCCACACACATGAATACTTTCATATACACACATACATACACTCAGAGGCACACATTTTAAAAGCACAGGTGATGGGCCGGCACTGTGCATAGTGGGTAAAGCTGCCGCCTGCAGTGCTGGCATCCCACATGGGTGCCGGTTCTAGTCCCGGCTGCTCCTCTTCTAATCCAGCTCTCTGCTGTGGCCTGGGAAAGCAGTAGAAAATGACCCAAGTCCTTGGGCCCCTGCACCTGCATGGGACACTGGGAAGAAGCTCCTGGCTCCTGGCTTCGGATCAGCCCAGCTCCAGCCACTGTCGCCATTTGGGGAGTGAACCAGTGGAGGGAAAACCTCTCTCTGTGTGTAACGCTTTCAAATAAATAAAATCTTTAAAAAAATTAAAAAAAAAAAAAAAGCACAGGTGAGGAACGCCAAGCCAGTGGTGTGAATACGACACGGTGGGGAGCAGTGAGGGAGGGGCAGCTGAGCCTGTGGCAGGGAGCTGAGCTGAGGCTGCCTCCTGAGGACACCTCAGGTCCACGCCACGGCCCTGGGTCTGGATTAACAGCGCCAAGCAAGGAGAACCACGAGAGACAGGCTCAGAGCACGGCTTCTGTGCTCACCCTGGGGGTCCTGCGTCCGTGGGCATGGGCTGTGCACCCCTCAGGGACCCTCCCTCCTCTAGTGAAGGCAATAGTCATCTTAGCGCAGACCCTGACTTTGACCTTGACCCTGACCCTGACCCTATCCCTAACCCTAGCCCTAGCCCTAACCCTGACCCTGACCCTAACATTAACGCTAACCCTGGACAAGCTGAGAAGCGAAAGAAGGATCTTTTGTGACCAGCGTAATTTCAGAACTCGGCACCGTGGCAGTAATGACTGAAGTGCTAAGAGCTTTTTTCAAATAAAGCATAATGGGCAGCCGGAAAAGCAACAGCTTTGAAAATGAAGCCCAAAGTGGAGTGAATGCAGTCTCCAGTGCATTCCCTGCCAGCCCCGAGATGCCGGGGTGTGTGGGGGGGGGAGTGGATGGGTTTCTTCCTCTGAACTCGTTTTCCTCCTTGCCTGACTTCCTGCCAACCCAGCAGAGCTTCGACGACACTGACAGCTCGGGGCCCCTGGCAGCAGGCATCTCCAGGCATCTCCACCACAACGGTCCTTCCCGAGTCTGACTTAACCTATCCTCTATGATTCCACGTTGCAAGAAATCACCACCATGCAAATTCCCACAGAGATGGCATGAACCAAAACCCAGCATCGGGCCAACGTGGAAGCCGACCCCAGTGTAGGTTCTCTGTGCCTTTCTGCTCCGGTACTACAGGACGCCACCCTCAGAGACCTGTGCTTCTGCTGTGAGAGGAGATGCGCACTGCAGGTGCTAAGACCCCAAGGAGCAGTGCAGGAACACAAACACGCCCTCCTGGTGTGGCAGGGCCGCCGGCGTGTGGATCTGTGAGCATCTGCCTCAAGCCCGCTGCCTGCTGTCTGCGACCTCCCTGGATGAGCACCTGCAGAGGGCGGGCCGACGGGGCCCCTCCTGACTCCACACCCAAGGAGAAACCCAGCATCGCGTGTCCAAGTGCGTCAGGCCAGAGAAGTCGGGCAGCCCCTTCTCCAGGACATAGGGGGGAAGACCCCCACCCCACCCCAGGTTCACTGACTCAGGCCAGAGAAGTCGGGCAGCGGGGCCGGGCAGCCCCTTCTCCAGGACATGGGGGGAAGACCCCCACCCCACCCCAGGTTCACTGACTCAGGCCAGAGAAGTCGGGCAGCGGGGCCGGGCAGCCCCTTCTCCAGGACATGGGGGAAGACCCCCACCCCACCCCAGGTTCACTGACTCAGGCCAGAGAAGTCGGGCAGCGGGGCCGGGCAGCCCCTTCTCCAGGACATAGGGGAAGACCCCCACCCCACCCCAGGTTCACTGACTCAGGCCAGAGAAGTCGGGCAGCGGGGCCGGGCAGCCCCTTCTCCAGGACATAGGGGAAGACCCCCACCCCACCCCAGGTTCACTGACTCAGGCCAGAGAAGTCGGGCAGCGGGCAGCCCCTTCTCCAGGACATAGGGGAAGACCCCCACCCCACCCCAGGTTCACTGACTCAGGCCAGAGAAGTCGGGCAGCGGGGCCGGGCAGCCCCTTCTCCAGGACATAGGGGAAGACCCCCACCCCACCCCAGGTTCACTGACTCAGGCCAGAGAAGTCAGGCAGCGGGGCCGGGCAGCCCCTTCTCCAGGACATAGGGGAAGACCCCCACCCCACCCCAGGTTCACAGACTCAGGCCAGAGAAGTCGGGCAGTGGGGTCGGGCAGCCCCTTCTCCAGAACATGGGGGAAGACCCCCCACCCCACCCCAGGTTCACTGACTCAGGCCAGAGAAGTCGGGCAGCGGGGCCGGGCAGCCCCTTCTCCAGGACATGGGGGAAGACCCCCACCCCACCCCAGGTTCACTGACTCAGGCCAGAGAAGTCGGGCAGCGGGGCCGGGCAGCCCCTTCTCCAGGACATAGGGGAAGACCCCCACCCCACCCCAGGTTCACTGACTCAGGCCAGAGAAGTCGGGCAGCGGGCAGCCCCTTCTCCAGGACATAGGGGAAGACCCCCACCCCACCCCAGGTTCACTGACTCAGGCCAGAGAAGTCGGGCAGCGGGGCCGGGCAGCCCCTTCTCCAGGACATGGGGGAAGACCCCCACCCCACCCCAGGTTCACTGACTCAGGCCAGAGAAGTCGGGCAGCGGGGCCGGGCAGCCCCTTCTCCAGGACATAGGGGGGAAGACCCCCACCCCACCCCAGGTTCACTGACTCAGGCCAGAGAAGTCGGGCAGCGGGGTCGGGCAGCCCCTTCTCCAGGACATGGGGGAAGACCCCCACCCCACCCCAGGTTCACTGACTCAGGCATTCATTAATTCCTCGTTAACACATGTCCACGTATCTGTATTCTCCTAACAACAAACACACATCGCAGCTTAGCACAGGAGGGCCGTGCAGGGCACAGACAGTGGGTGCCAGCCCAGGCCACGCCCACATGGCTTCCTCACCTGCAGGGGGCATAGGTTCTGCCGGAGTCCAGATGACACAGGAGCAAGCCCACAGCAGCCTCACGCCCGGCCGCGGTGGGGTGGGCGCCTGCTGTGTGAGTAGCGGTGCGGCCTCGACCACCTGACTCCCCTGGTGCAGGCTCACCCCAATGTCACACCTCAGGTATTCTTAGGGTGCACCCCATCCTGCAGGCCCATGGCAGGTGCCAGAGCTGCCTGTTCCTTGTGTGCACTGGCACAGGGGTGGCTGAAGTTTCGGGCCTGGGTTTGTCTTCTTAACAATGCAACAAAAACTGAAGAGGTCTGAGTGAGCGTGAAGATCTTGGGTCTCCGATGAAGTCATCAGATCCCAGAATCCCCCAACCTCGGAGCCTTCCACGTCAGGACTCGCCAGAGGTACAGAATCAAACTGCTCACCGTAAGGCTCAGGGGTCAGGGTTCACCTCCAGGTGCGGCCAACACCCCCCAGGAAGACTCCCACCTGGTCGAAAGTCAGAGGCAGACGTGACCGGGCAGCGACAGGCAAGGGGTCCCGGGCAGCGGCGTGGACGAGGCTCCTCCTAAGAGACGCCGCCCTTCCTGGTAACACACGGCTGTGGGGATGCCCAAGCTCCCTCCACAAACACTGAGGATCCTGTTTCTACTGCATCTGCACAAGTCCTGGTCCCAGACAGCCATCAGCAACGCTGGCCCAGCAACCAGGACCTCAGCTGTCAGTACAGGTAACTTTTAACCAAATGAGAGGTTATCTCACCGGTAACCAGGCAAGGAAGAGACTGCCAAGTTTACCTTCCCTTAATAGGTTCCTACCCACACGTACTGGACCCAGACAAAGTTCCTGGCTCCTGGCTTCGGCCTGGCCCAGTCCTGGCTGTTGAGGCCACTTGGGCAGTGAACCAGCAGATGGAAAACCCCCACCTCTCTTTCTCTCTCTCTCTCACTCTCTCTCTCCTCTCTCTGCAAAATAAATAAATCTTTTTAAAAATGCCAAATTTACTGACACTCCCCTGCTCTGCTCACTGCAAACCCCACGCCCCTCAAATCCCTGATATAGGCACAAGCCTCCCGCCTACTTGGATCTCTGCCGAATGTCGGCCCTCTCCGGCTCCCCATTCACACCTTTCTCTCACAGGCCTGGTGGGGGCGTGAGAGGCCGCTCCCCACCGGATTCTGCCCCTGCAAAGCCCCTGTGACGGCCCTCTGCCAGGTTCCCGGTCCCCCCCCCCCCGCAGACACCCACTCCAAGGACCTCTGTCTTCTCAGCAGAGGGCAGGTGCCCACCCACACCACACCCGGGGTGGAGCATCACGGGTGAGGCAAGGCCCTTCCACCCAGGGCTCGGCTGTGCAGCCACAACGTCTGCTTCTGAATGGCCCAGAGAGCAGACATCCCTGCCGGTGGGCAGAGCATTCCCAACTGCCCTGAGTCCACAGACGCCGACTAATTCACACACAGGTCACAGAACGCTCAGCCTGGGCAGCAGCTTCCCAGTCCCTCCTTTCAACGATGGGCATCGTCTACCAGGCCAAAAGGGAACTCAAGCAATGCGTCCTAAAGCAGTAGAGAACACTGAAACCAGAGAAACAGGCTGTGGAAATTGTGCAGGGACTTCAGAGATGCGACAGGAGGACCCACCCGGACATCACTTTCCTGAGAAGTGCGCCCCCTGGGGGCAACCTCCCCGTGAGTCTCCCGTCTCCCAGCACAGGGCCCCCAAATCGCTACAAGACAATATCAGCAAAGAACAGTGAAGTCAATCCCGGCTGTCATCCGCATGTAAGATCACTGAATTTCGTTTCACTGGTACCGAGAGGACCAGCAGACATTGTAACTGCTTCCTGTTCCCGGGTGTGTATGATGTCAACTACTGAACCGACTGACACGTCGTCGTTAGAGAAGATGTGAATCAGAGTAACATTTTATCTTCCCACCACATGTCCGTAACGCATCTGTACCCTGCGCTTTTATGGTTGATTCTTCAGTGCTGGTGAACTCCAAAATTGTGTTGCCTGTAATCTGACACAAAGAAGACAGGGCATGCTGTTAGGAATAGTCATTTAGAGTTGAACAAAATCATTCAGGAGGAAAAAAAAAGCTACACATGCTGAGCTGGTAGCTTTATCTCAAAAATGCCAGCTCTCAACCAAGACAAAAACAAAGCTGCAAGGAGTTTCGCTCGGAAAAGAGCTCCCACATTACCGATAACTGGATTATATAAAGACATATTTTGTCCTATTAATATGCCCAAGAGTTACATACTCAACAGCGCTTTGGCTGATTGACCCACAATTTTAAGCACTAACTCTGATAATCCAGGACATATGCAACAAGCTGCATGCCCAATGACCTCTTTTGCCTCGACAGCCCATAATTTTAAGCACTAATGCACACTGTTCCTATTGTCTGTGAGTGATCAACATTACATATTGACTGCATATTAACAGAAAGATAAAAATACATATCTAAAAACATAACTGTTCAGTGATAAAAGAATAAACCAGACACAAGGGATGTTACAGATCTGGACTTTATTACAGATGATTAACAATCTTAAATCATCCCATTGAGTTGTGACATTGTGATTCTTTCCTCTGAGTAACTAAAGACAGAGAGAGGGAGGAAGGGGGAGAGAAAGAGGGGAAAGAAGAGGAAGGCACAGACAGAGGGAACAAGTGCCCAGGAAAGAGAGCACAGTGGGCACAGATTTTCCCACTTACAAGTGGCCACCACCGGCTGCACCCAGAGGGACGCACCCAAGAATTCCGACCTCCACACTGCTGCCCAAGACAGGGGAAGCTCAAGAGTTAAGGTGATGGAACACCACATAATGGGTGACCGAGGTCACCCGTGGCTACAACCTACGGCTTCCATCACACTGTTTCCTCAGGCTCTGTCACTGTGGGAACAGATTCACTGTGGTCACTGCAAATGGCCAGAGGCACCAATGTCCACTCTTGCACAAGAACCACCAGACTGGCCCCCACCACCTGCTGTGGCAGTGCTGTTTGGCACACGGAATCGGAACCATCAGACCAGCAGAGGCAGGACCAGCGCTGCTTTTGCTGACTTGAATGTGTGCTTGGCCACACCCCCACTTGTTCACACAACCTGTGCTCAACAACAAAAGGAAGTTTTTAATAGTCCGGTGGTGGAAAGAACGGTTTGGGGGCCACCACGGGGTGCAGCGGGTAAGCGACCCCTGCGATGCCGGCATCCCGTGTCGCAGCACTGGTGCGTGCCTGGCTCCTTGCTGATGCACTGGGAAGGTGGTGGATGTCAGCCCAAGTACCTGGAGCCCTGCCACCTACACAGGAGACCAGATGCTGTTCCTGGCCTTGACCTGGCCCAGCCCTGGCAGTGTAAGGCATTTCTGGAGTGAGCAAGTGGATGAGCAGGTGGAACATCTCTCTGTCTCTGTCTCTCTCTTTGTTTTTTGCTCTTTCAAATAAGTAATTTTTTTTAAGTGACAATCAAGTAGTTGAAAGCACAATACAAATTCCTGATCCCTCAGCCTTCTTAGCCAGTAAGCGGGTCAGCCAAACAGTCACTGCAACCATTCTTAAAGGTAGCATGGACACAGCAGAGCCAGCACTGGACGGTCAGCCAGCAGGCCTGGGGCCTCCGGCCAAGCACACTGTGACAAATCCTTGTCACGTCCATCTTCTCCTCCTTCCTGCGGAAACACGACACACCGACACAACTCCACTCCGACCATGCCTGGTGTTTGACTCAGCCCAGTGAATGACAGCGTCCCGAGCCCCACAGGCACCTGCCCCTGCGTGCCTGGCCTCACTCGCCAGGTACAGAGACTGGCTGACAGGCTCAAGCGGCTGGGGCTCTGACACCGCGGGCGGGCCAAGGCCTTTCCCCATCACTGCTCTGCGATCGCGCACCAGTTCATGAGTGCCCTGCTCAGAGCCTGAGAGATTTCTTCAGTTACATTGAAAACGGGAAACCACAACGTAATTACGACCATCTCCCAAACAGGCGTTTGTGAAGGTCAGGCTGGGGCCATCGCTGACGGCTGGAAGGTCACTGCGGGCAGAATCCTTCACTGTGCGTTAGGAGATGAGCACATTTCACTGATAAAGTAAAAAACAAACAGCTGCCCTCAGTAAGATGTTCACACAGTGAGGCCAGCCTGTCCATGAGCGTCACCAGATGGCGCCACGATGCGACACGGTGCTCACAGCCACACAGTTCACTCTGGGACTGACCTCGATTGTTTTATGGACCCTGTCAGTCACAGGGACATAGGGTTCTTCAGTGAAAGTTAATTTCCCCTGTCACTCCAATCAGATGGTTGCTAAGGCATCACTGGGTGCCACCGAGCTACCCCCGGAGGTCATCTTTCTGGGAGCGAGCGTGACAATCAACAGACTTGCAGTTTAAATGCCAGTGGAGGACAATTTGCTCTGCACTGAGGTACCTCTGCTGGGAGGAGCTATCAGGAAAACCTAAGTCAAGGAAGTTGAATGGGGGCTTCAGTTCAATGGGTGATAAAGGTCAACAGTAGCCCTACAGATCCAACTGGCAACACCTTTCCTCCAACCAAGCTCACTTCTCCATGTTTAGGGAGCTATGATTGCTTCAGAATCCTCTTTCTAGAACCATCAGAGAGCTTATTTGAAAGGTATGACATAAAATCAGCTGCACAGGGAGCACCTGTGGGCCCTGCATCTGTTCACACGTAGCTGTGACAGGCTCAACCTCGGAGCTACGGCCTCTGATCTGTGACGTGAGGACAGACCTCACACCTCCTGCACCGCCTCCAAGAGGAAGCTGCGTCAGAAACGTCATCAAGCTGCCCACAGACGCCAGCTCCATCTCTGTCCCTGGAGAAAGCAGAGATGTCTTTGGACAGGTGTGGTGTGCTTGTTAGCAAATGAGAAATATCAACTCACGGAAAGCTACAAAACCAGAAAGCAAAATATTTTTTTCATGCTTTCAAGACATTACTTTTTTATTTAAGAAAACTTTTAATAAATGTAAATTTCAAAAGTGTAACTTTTGGATTATAGCGGATTTTCCCCCCATAACCATCTTCCCACCCGTAAACCATCCCATCTCCTACTCACTCTCCCATTTCATTCTTCATCAAGATTCATTTTTAATTATCCTTGTATACAGAAGATCAACTTAGTATAGACTAAGTAAAGATTTCAACAGTTTACACCCACACAGACACATATAGAATACTGTTTGAGTAGTAGTTTTACCATTAATTCTCATAGTACAACACATTAAGGACAGAGGTCCCACATGAGGAGTAAGTGTACAGTGACTCCTGTTGTTGATTTGACAACTGACACTCTAATTTATGACGTCAGTGATCACCCAGGGCTCTTGTCATGAGCTGCCTCTATGGAGGCCTCTTGAGTTCACAATCTCCGACCTTGTTTAGACAAGGCCATAATCAAAGTGGAAGTTCTCCTCCCTTCAGAAAAAGGTACCTCCTTCTTTGATGGTCCCTTCTTTCTGCTGGGATCTCACTCACAGAGATCTTTCATGTAGGTCATTCTTTTTTGCCACAATGTCTTGGCTTTCCATACCTGAAATACTCTCATGGGCTTTTTAGCCAGATCCAAATGCCTTAAGGGCTGATTCTGAGGCCAGAGTGCTGCTCAGGGCATTTGCCATTCTATGAGTCTGCTGTGGATCCCGCTTGCCATGTTGGGTCATTTTCTCTTTTTTAATTCTATCAATTTTTAACAGACACTGCTTTGATTTATGTGATCCCTTTGACACTTAATCCTATCTCAGAAAGCAGAATATTAAGTGGACTCTCATTTTGCTATGATATATATAGATACAGATATGATCGGTCTACCTGCACCTGCTAACTCAGCAGCTGAAAGCTATGTATGACTATCAGCCACTTGAATGCGGCTACTTTGAAGTGAGATGTGACACATGTAAAATACACCCTAGATTTCTAGGGCTCTGTGCAGAATGTGTAAAATATTTAATTAATAATTTTACATACATACCTCTGAATTAATAATTGTGTTAAATAAAATATGTTACTAAAACTAATTTTACCCAGTTCTTGCTGTTTTTCAGGCGTACAGGAAAAATCAGATTTGGTCGTGAGGCTCACAGACTTTTTTCTAAAGGACTGTTCTGGTACTGATGGTTTTTCTCCAGTGGACAAACAGAAGCAAGTCTGGGAGAAGCTTCTAGAACTGTGCATGTGGACCCCGACCCCTACACGTCGCTCTGGACTTTAGAGGACACACTGAGTGTGCAAAGATGAATACCAAGAGTTCCAAAGGGAAATCACTTCGAGAAAAATAAAAGTTCCGGGTAAACTTGCTAATGGTGCTGGACATGAACAACACAGCTTCCTCAACGACATCCACAGTGCCATGCTTACCAGGGTAATGTGGTTCGTTAAAGCTACTACAGGGGAAGCACTCGTCCATGCTCAGAGCTGAAGTTTACGACCTCAGCATCACTGGACGTGTGACAAACATTCTCCAGGAACCCCGAGCTTCTCTCCTCCTCCCTAGCTCATCCCACCCGGGTCGTCAGGGCGGTGTCCACGAGATGCCCAAGAAGAGAGGTCAAGGAAGCAACATTTCTTATCTTCAAAAAAAAAATGAGTCTCATGGATAATTTTTATTTGACCAGAAATATTTTAATCGTGTGAGCACTAAATAAGGTGCAGATAACCACTTGAATTACACGATAATTACTCTCAGCGTAATTACCACGCTGGTGCAGCTCTGTCAGGGATAATCAGATGGCGACTGGTGAACTGAAATTAACTGATAACAGGACATTGATAACTGCAAGCGATCACAGTCACCTTGGAGCGCGTGGAACAGTAGAAACCCGAGTGGGACGAGGGAGGGCCAGGGACGTGCCTCCAGCTGCACGGTCACACGGTGAGCACGAGGCACCCGTGAACCTGCGTGTCTCAGGGACACGCTAACAGGTGCTCTGTCCCTGCTGGGAGTGGGCTTGTGGTCCTTGACCCAGACACACACCGCCTGCTCAGGACGAGCCCTCCTGTCACAGACTGTCTTCACACACACACATCTGTGCTGCGGCCTGGCTGAACAAACAGACATGTGAGTGGCACTTACAGCTCTGGAGCTGGAAGCCAGCAGAACACCTGTGCCAAAGGACACAGACGTCCAGAGAAGCACAAAGTCCTGAGCTCACCCAGACGGCGAGTCCAGGATCACCCAAAGTTAACTTTTCACAAACCAAATCCTTCCCCTCTAATCACAAATCTTGACCCTGGACTGCCTGGTTAATAACTGATTGAGGTCTCTAACCATCAATGCCTGGGGCTTCATCGACTGGAAGTTCATTTTCACCTTCCCTGCATCGCGTGACCATTAACACACATTAAGACAAGCACTGCGTCTCCGGCGACTGCAGATCACATGTGGAAACCTCGTCATGCCACGCTGCCACCGGAAGCGCTGCTGTAATTCTCTGAGATTATCAATGGCTAAAAATAGCACCCAAAAATCAAACAGAAAATTGCAAGCACCTCTGTGTAGAGCAAGGTGGGTATTTTGTTCCAAGTTCCAGTCTCCAGAACATGTGCCTCCCACCCTGATCCCTGAGAAGTTCAAATCCCTCACAGCGCACAAGCACCTGACACAAACGCCTTGCACTCGGGCTGCGTGGAGCCCATACCAGGCAACTGGTGCACCTGCCAAGAATCTCTCAGAGGCTCCTGTTCTAGGATGGAGGGAGCAGTGAGGACTCCATGGGGCTGGTCATGTTTGCGGGCTTTGGATTGGCCAGTGAGGACGGGGAGGCACGGAGCAGGAGAGGCAAGCGTGGCCTGGGTGCGGCTGACTTGCGTGGCGCCGCTGTCTGGAAGCACCCAGCCTCGACACTGCTGCCATACTGCTTGCAGAGGTGCTGCCGGCTCCCAGCCGCTGAGCCACAAGCAAACACACACAAGGATGAAGGAGACAACGGCAGGTGAGTCTGCAGTGGACGTGGGGTACGCTGAGGGGGCGAGGGGTCAGGGAGATTCCTGGATGCCTGTGAACAGAGAAGCGGGGTGAGCTGGGGAAGCCCCACTTCTCCGCACCTCTGTGTGAACAGCTCTTGGGGCAACACCCTTGCTCAGCCACTCTGGCTTCACACGTCCTGTTTTTGCCATTCCTGAACGGACACAGCCACCCCCGCATCACCCATGACTCTGCTGTCGCCCACTGGACTTGCACCAAGCAGACGGGCGTCTGGGGACCTTCATGGGGAAACCTTCCCCTCTGGCTCCTGATCGGGACTTTTTAATTCACATTTTTGCATTCTGATACACAATGTGTCTTCCTTTAAAAGTTCACAGAAAACGCATACTACGAAAAAAACTGCACAGGTTTGGAAGTGCTTTGCAGTGAAATAAACTTAATTCCATCTTCTACTACTTTTTGCAAGTACCATCTGTGTCTTCAGGTTTCCCTGGGTTCTTGCTCCTGTGGTAACTCTCTGACTGGCTCCCAGCAGACACAGAACGGAGTCTCAAAGCTTCCTTACAAAGTCAGAAAGGGCTCCAGTGCCCTGATACTAACCTTGCAGTAACGTTTATTTCTTATAGTACTTGTCCTAATAGAGAATCGTTTCTCTCATATTTGACCTGGAGTTTAAAGCCGTGCCTCTTCCAAACTGCATGACACATCTCTTAATACACCTACTGAATTTAGAAAACAAAAATGAAAATGCTCATTTGGGTCCACTGTGCCCGTGACCTCTCACGCTAACCTGCTACCTTTTTCTTGAAGAAGCTTTGCACCAACTGCGGACAGGAGCAAACACCCCCACTGTTGCCCACAGGTGCAGGCTGCCAAACTTTCTTGGGCATTTCCAAACTCCTGTTACAATCCTCATTTGAAAGACCTATTCTCCACTGGTCCTAATCAACAGAATCTGAGAAGCCACGGATTTGCTATGAGGGTTATATTTTCCTAACACACATTCTCATAGCTATGTAAGTTTAAAACAAATGCCAACCTTACATACGTCACCAAATCAACCACAGCACCACCAAGCGGTACCTGCATCCCACTTAGCGTGACTCCATTGGTAAGTGAACCTCAGGTATCTCTAAGTCTACCACCCCTTACTGGCATCACCACAAAGACAGCACAGCAAGCCAACGTCTCCTACGTGGGGAGGTCTGTCCATGCGCACGGCTGTCGCTGCCAGAGGGCTGGTGCGTGTCCTGGTTCCAGGAAGCGGGACAAGTCCTTCAGCAGGGAGCTGTGAGGCAGGACAAACAGCCACGTCCTCCTAGGAGACCAGGTCAGTGCTACACCGTGCATATCCACCACATGCTGTGGAGAGCACCAGCAGGTCTCTTCTGTAACCTCACACCCCTGGGGACAGAGGCCACCCCTGAGGACAGAGGCCACCCCGGCTCCCTGATCCGCGGCGAGTGGGATCGCCCTGCACCACCAGGCGTGACTCCCTGCTCGGCCTCTGCCGCCCCTGCCTCTGGCCCCAGCTTCAAGGCTTTCTCCAGTATTCTAGTGCGTCCACTCACCTTCCTCTTACCGGGCTTACAACACAGGAAGAGACACAGCTTGCTGTGCCAACAAGCACACACTGGCCGTCTGCAAGGCACGCCGTGCTAGGGGCTGAAGTGCTACAGAACCCTCGACTTCACTCACAGCAGAGGGACTACCAGGATCACCAAGCGCCCATGGCCTCCCCATCCCAGAATGCTAACCCTGCAGAGTAAGTCGAGGCCACAGAGGCAAAGCACACATCAGCCAAGGCTCAGGACACCAATGGGCGTTCTGAAGTTTGCCACAATAGGACAGGTACCGGGCAGGGCCCACCCGAGATACAGCTTTTTCTATACATTTAATAAATGACCTATGCATGTTGCTAGAGACCAAAAAGCTGTGCCCTGCCCACCAACGCAGGCGAAATCCTAACCTCCAGCATCACGGTCCCACAGGTGAGGCCCTGTGGGTGACCAGGAGGGAGGTGCCCCCTGGAATGGGTTCCGTGCCCTTGTACGAAGACCACACCCACACCCTAGACTCTTCCACAGGAAAGGATGCACTGGGTTGGGGTCCCCAGTCTGAGCACCATGGGGAATCAGCTCTGAGGACTGGGAGCCGCCCTTTGGTGGGTGCTGTCACAGCAGCCTGGAGACACCGGGACACGGGGGTGTGCCTGGACGCACCAAGACACTGGGGTGCACCTGGAGACACCGGGACACGGCGGTGCACCTGCACACGGACTCAGGGAAAACATCCCCGAACGCTTACCCACATCCCTCAAGCAGGACACTTTCCCATTTGTCCAACTGGAACCACCAAAAACAGCCCCCTCTCCCCGAGAAAGGATGCGGCCGAGTCACCCCCCACTTCTCCCTCGAGCTGCAGACAAAGCAACGTGGACGTTGACGGTCCCTTCCCCAAGTACTCCCCAACACCGCCAGGCGACTTGGGCTGGAGCCCTTTGTGTGCAGCCGGGGTGCAGAGCTGCCCGCCCCAGACTGCCCGCTCACACCGACTCAGCACCGGCAGGCACAGCCGCCCTCTTTGAGAACTCTCCTTCCAGGCTGTGCGCAATAATCTTCCTTACCCGTCGAGTCCTGGTAACAATCCTAGCAGGTGGAATCCGGTTGCTGCTTTCTCTTTCGTATTTCGTGCATACAGTTCTAGGGAGATAAACGTTTGAGTCTGGCCTGGTGGATTGGTGGGGGCGGGGGCCACCCAGGCCTGCACGGTGCTCACTTGTAGCTCCATCAAGGCGCCCAGACTCAGCTTGTCAAGGGTGGGGCACCAACAACTCCTACCAGGCAGCGGCCAGCTCTGAGAACACAGCAGCTCTCTCTGTGGGTGGGGGAAGCTCCAGGAGCCGAGCGTGGATCCCCAGTTCCCTGTGACTATGGGAGCCCTGTGTGCTATGACTGGGGATTCTGTGATGGCCTCTGGGCCATTGGCATTAGTGTCCATGAATAGAGGAGGAGCCAGGGTTCAGAGCCAACTATGGGGTCACAGAAGCAAGTGGCTGTCTGAACTCCGCACTTCCACCCTTACACTGCACCTGCTGTGGGACAACTCACCTGGATCCACTCTGCTCCTACACTGACAGCTCTCTATCCCACAGACAAGAGCTGCTCCAGACAAAGAAACCATTAAGATAAACACCTCTGTGGAAACCCAAATGAACAGTGCGATACTCAGAAGCAGGGACGGGTTCTGCACATAAGCCCAGCACAGTCAGTTACTCTGAAGGGCCACAATGACAGCCCCTTCAGCTTCCTGAGGCTCTGCTGACCGCCCCCCCTCTGCCCTGTTGGTCTTGGCTGATGGCCACAGACCAAGTAGCACCAGCCCTGCCCAGCACGTCATAGCTGTATTGACATTTCTGCCCAGGCCAACCGGGCCGTGTGCTCAGTTGCTCACTGGGTCTTTACCAGGAGCCTTCAGCCCTGTGGAATCATACTTCCTGAGTATGGCGAGGCCCTAAACTGCGTGTGTGTTCTTTTGTTCCAATGCTAATCATTCAGAATTTTAACCATCTGTCTGATGAACGCAAAGCCCCATTTACGACATCCAAACAAACGATCCATTCGTGTCATGACTGCCACCAGCACACAGTCCAGCAGGTCACGGCCAGCCATTCCGATACACAGAGCACACAGCCCCTCTGCCATAGCCGAGATGCCACCACTGGCACCCTGCTTCTTGGGCCCCTCCAGGCGGTCAGGGACCAAGTCCTGCACCCACTTTCACGATCTCTGTCTCTCTCACCTCCCTCCTCCTCTCTCCCGTCCCATCTCTCTCCCAATTCCATTTCCTGGATTCTGCTGTCTCCTATTGGAGACTGGGTCTGTTCTAGAGCCTTGTGGCTTGTCTCTGCAGCTGCAGGGTCAGTACCCCATCATCCCTGAACCATCAGACAGCACAGCTGGTCTGAGTAGCAGCACTGAGCATGTACCCCCCCACACCCCATCCTCAAAACCAGGAAATCTTCAAGGCACTTAGCCAAGGACTCACGAGCTGGCCTACTAGCTACTGGCTTCCTAGCCCTCCTGTGTAAACTCTCTGATGTGCTCTGCAGGGGAAGGCATGACCTCGACCCAGGGACCAGCTCTGCCCCGGATGCTGGGCAACACTGGGCTCAAGGTCTGTGTCATCAGAATTGCCGAGAGTACAGGCAGAACACAGGTTCTGGGCACGGGGTCCAGGACTGTGTCTGGGTGCAGCCTGAGAATCTGTATGCCTCACAGGTTCCCAGGTGGCTCAGGTCCAAGGGCCGAGGGCCAGGACTAGAGTGTCACAGGGCACAGCACCGCAAACCCACCCACAGCTTCAAGCACACAGTTCAGTGAATGACTAGGGCAAGTGCCCCTACAAACGATCTCTTCCTGCCCCTTGCCTTCTGCCGGGCAGAGGCCAGCTTCCTCCTGGCCGTGAGCAGATGGCCACAGCGAGCACAGGTGCCCCCAAGACCCTCAGCCTGGCTTGGGACCTCGCTTCACCCCACAGGTGGAACGGAGGTTATACAGCCCCACCGACTCTGCTCCTGAGATCAGAAATGGTTCTGCTTTTACCAATCATTAAAGCAATCACTGCTTGTCATAAACATCACATACTTTAGCATATATAAAAAGAAGTTTAAAACCGGCACTCTTCAGCCGTTCAGTTCTTGAGTATTTGCTTTTCATTTTCTACTCTCCTTTCTCTACACGCCAAGGACAGACAAACACAAAGACGCAGACTACAAAAAACAAACTTCATAATTCACTCTATTGTATAACCAGCCTTTCCCCTTAAAAAAACATAATGAACACTTTTCCAAGTCTACATGCATAAAAGGCACCAGATCATTATTTAGTTGTTCTCAATCTTTTTGTTAAGAACTATTTCTGTTTATCTTTCCATTTCCTAGCAGACATTTAGGTTCCAAGTTTTTTTGATGTAACAAAAAATATGACAATGAACACTCATTTGTATATGCCTTTGTGCTTTAGGAGAATTCCTGCCTTAAAGATTCAAATTTGTGAGGAAATTTAACATATTTCTCCACTTCTATAGTTCTCACATTTGGAACATGCGAACAAAATCCTCCTCCAAAAGTTAAAAACATTTCATATTTCAGCATGATTTAATTTTTAAATTTTGTTTAAGGAATACATCTTCATGAAATTAATATATACACTATGAAATACTACTCAGTATGGTTGAACTATTAAATTTTTTCATGATTTGCTGAGTTATCAACCTACACTACTGGTCATTTTCATGGCATATTTCATATACACTTGAATTTTCAACGTGGTTCTCTTTTTCTCTCTATGGAGCTATCCATAACTGCATATTTTCATTATCAAATAGTTTGGAAACACTCGGGGATTAACTTCACGTTCATGTCTAATAAGCCCTGGTTCCCTTTCTGTCCTATTTCTAAATTTCCTGGACATTTCTGGAGTTTTTGCCTCTGGGTGAGCAACAGCTTCACTGCTGAAGTTTTGCCCTTATATTATACAAGAAAAAGAAACGAGATTTTCATTTGTGCTCCATTAAACCTACACTGAACCCAGCCGACTCCGACATCCTCAGAATGACAAAGGTGCCATGTACCAGGCGCCTCCCTCCCCTGCCAGGCGCTTCTTACAGGATTCCTTGAGTGTGATACTTTTTCATGCACGTCTTCAGCACCAACTCTTAAGTTCACTTTTAATTTTTTTTTTTTTGACAGGCAGAGTGGACAGTGAGAGAGACAGACAGAGAGAAAGGTCTTCCTTTACCGTTGGTTCACCCCCAAATGGCCACTGCGGCCAGCACGCTGTGGCCGGCGCACTGCACTGATCCGAAGCCAGGAGCCAGGTGCTTCTCCTGGTCTCCCATGGGGTGCAGGGCCCAAGCACTTGGGCCATCCTCCACTGCACTCCCGGGCCACAGCAGAGAGCTGGCCTGGAAGAGGGGCAACCGGGATAGAATCCAGTGCCCCAACCGGGACTAGAACCTGGTATGCTGGCGCCACAGGCAGAGGATTAGCCTAGTGAGCCGCGGCGCCGGCCCCTAATTTTTTATACTTGTTTTTCCTGTGAAAATACTATTTGCATGACACTCTGATTCTTACAGGTGTGTTAAGACTAGCAATTCTGTTTCTGTTAAAGTTGGCCATTCCACTTAGCTCATTCGTTCCAAAAGTTTTTAAGAAATTGTCAAAGGATCATCATTATTGAACACAATAATAATTTCCCTTTCCTATTATTTATTCTTAATTTTACTTCCATTTTACCAACTGAGCATCACAGAATTGGGGACAAAGCACTTTGATAAGGAAACTTTGTCTTTTGTCTGATTTTGAATGGGTGGGGTATGGGTGGGTGTCTAATTCAATCAAAATTCAGTTCAAAACATAAGCCAAGATAGACAAATGGGCCTTTTTAATGTACTGCAAAGAATTACGTTAACATACTCCTGAGATGAACCCTGCTCATGTTTTCAGGATGAACACATTTGATAAGTTTAATCATTATTTTAATGTAATGCTGGCTTCCATTCAACAATATTCACATCAGCAAACACAAAGAAACTGGCCCACAACTTTTGCTATTGTTATTTGGTGCAGCTCTTCTCAAATCTGATCACGTTTGTTTCCTAAAGTGTGAAATGTTTTATTTATTTAAAAGCAGAGAGACTGATCTTCCACCTGCCTGTTCACTCCCCAAAAGCCTGCATCACCTGCAGCTCTGCCAGGCTGAAGCCAGGAGCAGGAACTGAAACCAGGAATCCCGTGTGAGTGACAGGGACCAGAGGGCCAGCGCCTCCACGGGCTGCGTCCCAGGAGCAGAGTCAGGTCTCCACCCAGGCACTGCCACATGGAACACGGGCAGCCCCGGCAGTGCCGACTGTTGCACCAAGAGGTCACCTCGAAACACGAACTCTAAATGGGAAAGTGCTCCTGTTTTCCACTGATTTTAAAACCCGGGAACATTTTAAATTGCTTGGTTAAGCCATCTCAGCGTGCGTTTTACAGAACGGCAGGTGGACCTAAAGCATTTTTCATTTTGTTTTCCTCTGGTAATTCATTTCACCAGAAATTTTTCTTTCCTTTAATTCTGCCTGAGTCTCTGTGCAAAAGATCTGTGTGATTGTGAAAATGTGTTTATCTGTGGTCCTACCTCCTTTAACATTAACTGTGGACTTCTCCTTTTACCAGTCTTCTTAGCAATGGGATACTCTTAATGCTACGTATCTTATGTGTCAACAACTCATTAAGTTCTCCTTTTGAAAATAACTACTATTTTCAAATTTATTTCGGTATATAATATCTGTTTTCTAGCCTCTTGAGTTAAACGTTTAGTTCACTTAATTTCAGTCTTTCAAGAAGCAGCTTGTAAACATTTCTCTGACAAAGCATACATGTCAGTACGTATCAGGATATTGTAAGTATTTTCTATGGCTCTTGTAGTCTATATTTTAGCTAAAGAAATGACCAAAAGTCATCCAGAAGTATTTTTTAATTCAATTGCCAATTTTTACACTTTTCCTACTGTGATAGTTTATTCCTCTCTAATTTGGGAACATAATCTGTAAGATTTCTGATTTTTGTTAGTTGAATTTTCCTTTAGACTTTACATTATCAGTTTTCATAAAGACTCCACAAAAATTTGTAGGACATAAAAAAGCATTTTTAAATAAATCTCAATTGTATCTTATTCAATTAAGGAGACGTCACATTAGAAGGGGATACACATTAGAAGCCAGAGGACACAGCTAGGAGTACAAACAAGTATTTTATCCTAGTGTTTCAGTTTATTGTTAGTTACCATACCGAAAAAAAAAAAAATGAAATGACATCATTGCGTTAAAAGTGACTGAAAAATCAAAATGGCGCTAAAGGGAAAAGTGATAGGTTTATGTCTATGAAAGGGGCGGGGGGGCAGGTGTGGTGGCACAGAGGGGGGGCCACCGCCTGGGACGCCCCAGTGCCAGTGCCAGTCCCGGCTCCTCTGCTTCTGATCCAGCTTCCTGCTAACGCGTCCTGGGAGGCAGCTGATAAGGGCTCAGTGCTGGCACCCGGCACCCACGTGGGAGACCTGCACGGAGTTCTAAGCTCCTGGCATCATCCTGGCCCAGGCCCAGCTGTGACAGGGAAGTGAACTAGCAGGGAAAAGCTGCCCCCCCCCCCGTGTGTGTGTGTGTGTGTGTGTCTTTATCTCCATCTCTCTGTTACGCTCTGCCTTTCAAGTAGATGAAAATAACAATATAAATATTGTAAAAAGGCAATATGAGCTTCAAATTGTGGAAAACATGACATCATTCTTTGTACTTGTTTTACTCGTCCAATGCTTAGAAATGTGTTAAAATTTCTCGACCTGATAACAGTTTTGCTAATTTTCCATTGGAGTTTTAAATGAGCAATCTATCATGATTTAATGCATAGTTTCACTGCATCAAAATGTAATGTATTTAACAGCTAACAGTTGTTTATTTGGAAGTGCATTTTTTAAAGACTCCAAAAATCATCATTTATTTATCTGAACAGTAGACTAACAGAGAGAAAGAGAGAGAGAGAGAGAGATCTCTCACCGTATGGCTCACTCTCCAGCTGAGACTGGGCCAGGCTAAAGCCAGGAGCCTGGAACTCCATCCAACTCTCCCATGTGGGCATCAGGGACCCCAGTGCTTGGGCCAGCACCTGCTGCCTCCAGCGTGTTAGCAAGGAGTTGGGCAGAAGCAGGGGTGGAACTCAATCTCTGGCCTCTGATACTGGAAGCAGGGGTCCCAAGAGGCAGCTTAACCCGCTGCGCCACACGCCCAACACAGGAGTGTGTTTTCATGTTGGTACTGGAAACGCTGGGTTTTGGGGGTGGTGACAGAGGCTCCGCTGCAGCTTCTCGTGGGCTCTGCTCCGTGCATCGGGGCCCATCCTGATGCTGAGCCTGCAGGGCTGCCGTCCAGCGAGGGCTCCCCCTCGGCTGAGTGCTGCTCCCCCACAATGCATCTTTTCTAAATAGTAACTGGGGACGCCTTGTACCCTAAGGAAAGGACACCTGTGCAAGTAAGACTCAGTTTTCTCACCTCAGTTCCGGCTTATGCATAGTCCTTATACATTTGTATCCATGTAGGAGTAGGTGCACCAGCTGAGATTTTGATACGCACAGTGAAATAATTACTGCAGGAAAGTTACACCGTTTCTGTTCCTTGTTTATATTTTGTTTCCTTCCTGCAAATTTTACTCCACTACTGAAGCTTTCTCTTTCTACTTCTCTATTATTCTCCAGTCAATAAGGAGAGCTCCATCCTATCTATATTTTAGTATTACTTGTCTTTAAATATTAAATATATGCAATTTATATTTCTTTATCATCCTCAATAACTAAACTATCTCTAAAAACTCCTCCTTCAGGAACAAGTTAGGCACTGACACAATTCTATTTCTCATTTTTTTATTAGTGTGGATTTTTTAAAACTCTATTTATTTATTTTAAAGAGCTGAGAGACAGAGAGAGACCTTCCATCCACTAGTTCACTCCCCAGATAGCTATAATGATCGTATGTGGGACAGGACAAAGCCAGGAGCTTCATCTGGGTCTCCCACATGGGTGGCAGGGGCCCAAACATTTGGGCCATCTTCTGTTGCTTTCCCAGGCCAGTGGCAGGGAGCTGGATCAGAAATGGAGCAGTCGGGATATGAACTGGCACCCGTGGGAGATGCCAGCGTCACAGGTAGTGGCTTTACCCACTATGCCACAGGATCCTTTGCCTTCCGCTATGTCACTGAGGATCATTTCTGATTCAGTTTATTAATATTTCATGCTACCTTATCAGCAATGATTTATTTATGCATTTTATTGGCCTTATTACTCCTAGGTCAGCAGGTCTGGCCACCTGTCAGCCTCCTGCAAAGCTTATTAAGACTACAGATTGGTGGGGCCGGTGCTGTGGCGTAGCGGGTAAAGCCACTGCCCACAGTGCCAGCATCACATATGGGCACTAGTTCAAGTCCCGGCTGCTCCACTTCTGATCCATCTCTCTGCTATGGCCTGGGAAAGCAGAAGATGGCCCAAGTGTTTGGGCCCCTACACCACATAGGAAACCTGGAGGAAGCTCCTGGCTCCAGATCGGTGACACTCTGGTTGTTGTGGCCATCTGGGGAGTGAATCAGCAGATGGAAGACCTCTCTCTCTCTCTCTCTCTCTTTCTCTCTGCCTCTGCCTCTCTATAATTTGGCCTTCAAATAAATAAATATTTTTTTAAAAATATGCTACAGACTGCTGGACCCTGTTTCCAATTTACACACCAACGCCAACAAATGGAAACTGCTGATGGAGAATGGACACAAAACACTCTCCCAGGACCCAGATTCCACTGGAATAACAGGGGAACTCTGACACTGCTACAGCACGGATGTGCCTAGCGGAATAAGCTGGTCGCCACAGGACCAGTGCCACACAACCTCACCCGTTATGGAATCTAAGAAGCCTGCACTGTGGCACGGTGGCTTAAATCCCCACCTGGGATGCATTCTGTAAGGGCACCGGTTTGTGTCCCTCCGCTCCACTTCCGACCCGACTCCTGGGTAATGTGCCTGTGAAAGCAGCAGAGGAGGGCCCGTGTGCCTGGGCCCCTGCACCCACGTGAGAACCCTGGAAGGAGCTCCAAGCTCCTGGCTTCAACCTGGCCCAGCTCCAGCCATTGTGGCCACTTGGGGAATGAACCAGCAGACAGAAGATCAATCCATCTGTGTGTGTATCCCTGTCTCTAACTCTGCCATTCAAATAAAATAAATGAATAAATAAGTGAAACTCATGGGGATCAAAACTAGAAGGTGATTCCAGGGGTTGGAGAGCGCCAAAGTCGGGGCAAGACCAGCAGAGTGAGTCGACGTGACCTCCAGAGACCTGGCGGCCAGCGGGGCGGCCATAGCTAACAGCCATCTACGAAGTCCTCGATGTCTGCTAGGAGAGTGGCCCCCGAGTGGCCCCAGCACACAGGCAGCCGAGTTGGTAAGGGAGGTGGTGACTTGGCTGTGGTCAACGGACACCTTTAGGTAAATACCACGGTATACACCCTGAACATGCAGTTCGTATTTGCCAAATGCCCTCCAGTGATGCTGGGGAAGGGTCCGTGGGCAGTTTCTATGTGGTCCAGGGCAGCACGTGGGACCCTCGGTCTCACAGCGTACCTGGCCTGTGGCTGCCTCGTGCTGCACCTGCCTGCTTCCAGCTTGGCTTGTGCGAGTCGCTAGCTCCTCTTTCTTCTTCAGCAGACCACACCTCAGAGTCCATTCAGGATCAGGGTGTGCATCCCCCGCCGATGGGAGCAAAGGACATCGGTGAGCGCACAGGGGCTGCCGCCCTCACCTCCCGGAGTGCCGCGGCTGCCGGATCTGTGTGCGGCAGTGCACACCACGGTTTAGAACGGGGGGACGCGAGATCCTCCCTTCTCTGCGGGCAGCCTGCATTTCTCTCTGCCTGTTTTTAATACGAAGTGTCTCTTCAGAAATTGCACCAGGACGGGTCTGAAACTTTTGAGTTCATGCGTCTCTTGCTACCTATGCTGAGTTCATTCAGAAGACATTACGAGTTAGTTCAGCCCAGGGGAGAGGTAAGTGAATGCCTTGCCTCGCTCCTCACAGCCACTGTTTCTAAAACTCCTAGCAGGAGCTCTGAGTTGAGCCCCAGCCCCACCCCCATGTCTTAAGTCTTTTTAAAAATTATTTATTGAGAGACAGAGGAACAGACAGCTGGATCTCCCACCCACGGGGTCACTGCCCAAATGCTGGCCCCTGTGGGCAAAGGGGCCACCCAAAGCCAGGAGCCAGGTCTCCCAAGTCAGGTGCAGGAAGCCATTGACTTCTGCCATCGGCGTCCCAGCAGCTCCACAGTGAGCCGTGGGCATCTTAACCAGAGAACAAACCCAGTCCCTACCTCACCCCTCGCCTCTCAACTCCTGGTCGTGGCGAGTCCTTCAGCTTCCGGTTAACTCCGGTGGCTTCCAGCAGCCGCCCTCTGAGCTGCACTGTCACTGCTGGGTGTGCACTTGCTGGTGGCTTGCCTCCCCTGGCAATCCCTCCACTGTGCTCCCAAGCAGCTTGTGCTTTTTATGCCTCCATTTATTTATTTATCTGTTTACTTAGATCGTGCAGTATCCCCGAGTCTGAAGAAAACCTGGGCTTAGTGTATGCCTGGGTCCCTCCTTTACTCAAGTTCACGTCTCCTCTAAACCAGTGTCCAGGGCCTCGACGGGCCTGGCGGCCAGCAGCACCAGAGCACCCCTCCACTGCCTAGGTGTGACCACACTAGGGGTCAGCAGCCCAGTCTGAGCAGCTCACCACCCCTCTCTGCACCACGGTGGCCGTGGTCACTCCTCAGGACATCAGGGAGGATGAGGGCCCCGGCACATTTTCCAGCTGTGGAGTTTCCCCTTACCTTCCTTGACAGGGAGCTGCACAAAGCAAACACAAACAAAACCTGCTTCAATCGCCATCACAGACTCCCTGTCAATTTGTTCACGTGGACAGAACCCTTTTATTTTTTGAATGTGCACAGTAACACGGTCATGCAAAATGAGGGGTTTTTTTTAAATGCAATGAACGAAACTCTGAACATAAAATGCTTAATTCTTGATCATATGGATACTTTGGTGATACACAAAAATGAGTCATTCATGTTCTAATCAAGCTGAACCCATAACATCCGAAATGGATAAGATGGGTATTTTATTTTATTCTCATTCACACCTATGCTGCGTTCTATCTGAAACTCAGATTCTCACTGAAACACAATAAACTAAACAAACTGTAACTATCTGAGATATTTTCATACAATGTTAATAACTTTAAATTAATTTCAGAATGCAAACATTCCAATTAATCAATGCACAAAGAAATCAGGCAGATTATTCCAGATTTCTATTTTAAAGTAATGAATTCAGTGGGACAGGTGCATTTATCTGACTACCATCATCAGAGAGCATTTGGCCACCAAAACAGGACTTCCTCAACCCAGACCCACGCGTGCCTCACGGCTGGGCCGGCTCCTGGGTGAGCCTCTCTCCTGCCCACGTCTGTCATCGTCCTCACCTGGAGGACCTGGGACTCCCTGCGCTCACTCCCACTTCAGTTGGACTGTTTCCGGACCCAGATGCTCCTCTGGCTTTGGCTCCCAGGAGATGATCGACTATGGACCGTCTGACTGCCGATCCCAAGACGCTAGCCCAGGGGACCACGGACTCCTCTCTGACCACCACCGAGTCACGGCTCAGCTCACGGGTCAGTCTTCCCCAACCTTCAGGAATCCTGAGCTCACACGAGAGAAGTACAGTCCTTTCTTCTCTTGGCCCCGGAGGACACGGCAGTCACACGGCAGCTCATGCTGTCCACAAGGTCGCAGGGACCCCACCTCTACCGCCCACCTAGCACAGCGCCCTCCACCCCGAGCAACTCTGTCTCTGGCCCTGTTCTCCCCTCCCAGTCTACAGAGAGCACTAAATGACCTTTCTCCAAGACGCCGTTCCCCACTTTTCTGCTCACGACCTTTCAGTAACCCCGTTCCTCACCACAAAGCCCTAAAAATCCATGTCTGAGCCCTCCTTCCTCCCCACCCTCATCGCCAGCGTCTCCTGGCCTCAGTCTGACGGATTTCGGTTCCCCTGCTAGAACTCCCACGTCTCCCCTTCCTGTGCTTCCACAGACAAGACCCCTTCAAAACAGCAAGTTGCAGCTCCATCTGCTTCCCCGAGACCCCGTCCCGCAGCCTGCATCCCTGATCACTCCCTGGCAGCCCTGGGCACCCACAGCGCCGCTCCGCACACTCACCAAGAAGCAAGTCGCATTCGCCGTTTGGCTTCTGCTGCTGCAGGTGGAGCGGGAGCCCCCAGCACGCAGGCCCGTGCCTTCTGGTCCGCCCATGCGCTCCACCGTGGCCACAGAAGGAAGGTGCTCCACGCTCACGGCACCGATGAGCACACACACAGAAGAGGAAGCAGGGCGAGTCACCCCCTAACAACACACACCCAACAGGCCCTCAACTAGTGACCACGGTCCCCGGCACTGGTAGAGAAAGCTGGACAGACCTCGAGCAACCCTGAGAAGGCTCTGAAAGAACTGCGGGGACTGCTGATCAGACGAACCCGGGCCAGAGATCAGAACGCAAAGACAGCACAGACAGTGGCTCCAGGAACAACTACAGACACAGCGGAGCGTCAAACACTGCGTGGACCCCAGCAGGTGTCCCTCTCCAAGGACAACGGTGACGGCTGTGACAACGTCCACTGAAAAGCTGTTGGGAATGGGCCTCGGGTCTGAACTCACAGAGAAGCAGTTAACACGCAGCCAGCGGGGATCCCAGCTCAGTTCTGGATGCTCCCCACCCCAGCCATGCCAGCTCCTGGTCTTGCCACGGCACCTGCACGGCCCTGGCCGAGCTGCCTCCCCTCATGGGCTCAGCACTGCCATCGCACTGAAAGGACGAGGTCTGTTCCAGTGACCGCCAAACTGTCGTCCACCCACGCCTCAACAGAATGCATATTTATAGAGTCCCCGAAAGGTACAGGCTGAGACTGACATTTGGCGACAACATATTTAAAATTACAATTTAGCAGCATGTCCTTCCCGCGCTACTTTAGCGTTTCCATAAACAAATCAGGTGACTGCATCTGGCCAGGCCATTTCTTCTCAGACGCGTTTATTAATCCAGACAAGAAATTAGGGGGCTGGGAGGGAAGCAAAGAAGAAGAATCTGGTGCGCTCAATCCTGTGGAAAAGGAAACAGACGTCTCCTAATTTGCAAATTGCGTAACTGACAAGGCAGGTGGCCCAAGGTCAGACACAAATGAGGACAAGGTTTGTCAAAGAATTAAAACAAATGTCAAAAAGGAAAAAATCAGGCTGCGGCAAAGCGACCTCACTATTGTTCTTATAAATCAAGGGTGCTGTGGGAAACACACACTGGAACATAGCTTCACACAAGTAGACCTCCTCGTCTGCAAATTATTTTTTCCCAGAAGCCTTTTATTTAAGGAATACAAACTTCATGCATCTCATAAATCCAACTTTAGGAACACAGTGATTCTTCCCACGGTATCCGTCTTCCCAGCCTTCTTCCTCCTCCTCTCTCCTATTTCCATTCTTATTTTTTCCTAAGATCTATTTTCAATAAACTTTATACACATAAGATTAACTCTATGTTAAGTAAAGAGTTCAATAAAAATTATTTGCAAAAAAAACCCCACTCACAAGATACAAATGTGCACTAGCCTCAATGAACGCCCTCATAGGGCAAGCTCACACTGACAGAAAACCCCCCAACACGAAATCCACAGGTCAGGAACTCAAGGCACTTTTCAGTGGGATCGTCTCGAAGCCGGCTCCCACTCCTGGGCACCCTTCCTGGGCCAGGGCCCTGCAGATCCCTCCCAGGGCCCAGGTAGCACCTTCTGGTCTTACCGTGTGCCCATCAGGAGGAAATACCCAAGACAGGCCAGGACAAGACGACACCAAGACAGCACAGGTGCGTCTTCTCAGTTGGCACTTAATTCTTAAAATACTCAGATTCCTAAGGAAGAGTGAGAGGCACAGAGATGCAAGCCTTGGGGATGTGTCGACAATCACTATTTTCTTTGAAAAGGACAGAAGGGCATTTTCCACCTCATGGGAGACGTGTGTTCCTTCTCAAGGGGGCGAGCTTCAGCGGAAGACCCAGGTGGGCAGTGGGCCTGTGACTCTGGAGCGGCAGTCGTCACAGCTGTCCCCCCAGTCACGCTGTCCTAACAGTGCACTCCCAGGAACCACCACCGGCGGGAGGCTGCGGAACCCGATGGCAGTGGGAGCTTCCATCCCCCGCTCTCTCTGCACCTCAGGAACCCAGGGTTGTGACCTGCATGCCTGTGGCCACATGTGTCTCACACACATGTCCCCTGAGACCACCAGTCACCAGGCCCAACTCTGCTTTTAAAAGAACATTCAGTCGGGGCCAGTGCTGTGGCACAGTAGGTTGATCCTCTATCTGCGGCGCCAACACTCCATGTGGGCGCCGGTTCTAGTCCTGGCTGCTCCTTGTCCCATCCAGCTCTCTGCTATGGCCTGGAGGGCAGTGGAGGATGGCCCAGGCCCTTGGGCCTCTGCACCCCTGTGGGAGACCCAGAGGAGGCTCCTGGCTCCTGGCTTCGGATTGGCGCAGCTCGGGCCATTGCGGCCATTTTTGGAGTGAACCAGTGGACGGAAGACCTTTCTCTCTGTCTCTCCCTCTCACTATCTATAGCTCTACCTCTCAAATAAATAAATAAATAATCTTTTTTTTTAAAAAAAAAGAACATTCAATCAGTTACAGGCATTTTAACAACTCTCAATAAAGTAGTAAAAATATCCCCCCCAACAAAGAGGAAAAAAGACAAAGAAAAACTGACAATTCCAGTCTTCTCTAAAAATCAAAAATTATTTATTCATGAATGAAAGGCAGAGTGACAGAAAACGATCTTCCATTCACTGTTTCACTCCTCAGATGGCTGCAACAGCAAGGTCCGGCCAGGCCACAGCCAGGAGCAGGAACTCCGTGCCAGTCTCCCACTTGGCCATCTTCAGCCGCCTTCCCAGCACATGAGCAGGGCGCTGCAAACAGAGCAGCTGGGCTGGAACCAGGGCTCTGCTACGGGATGCCGGTGCCACAAGTGTTGGCTGCCCCTGCTGAACCACAAGGGCAGCCCCTCTGGGCTGGAGAAGCTGAAAATGGAGGGGCAATGGTGCACATTCCCGGTGTCAAGAAAGGGTGGTGCTGCCGGCCGGCACAGCCTGTGTTTCCCAGACTTCTCTGCGCCTCAGCAGCTCACAAGCTCTAAGTTCTCTGTCTGGTGCTCACGTCTGGGCTGCCTGTGGTTCTTTGCAACCCTGAGGGTGCGGAGTGTTCACTTTCAGAGCAAGAGAGGGTTCACCTGCCACTTGCTACCCTCAGACACACCGGGGTGCGCCCTGTGAATTTTTTAACAGTGGCTGATGGGGCAATCACATTAGTATGGTAACATCTTGTTAAAGAAAATCTTTCATCTCTAAATTATTCATGAAATGTGCTTTAAGAAGTACTGAGTGTGCTGCGGTCCTAATGGACACACTGACGAATGGTGGTGGACCCAGGAGATGAAGCAAACCTCTGTGGCAGGAGCAATCCCCCCGGAGAGGCTGCCAGTCGTGAACTGCACTTTCCGGAACACGACACCGGTGGAAACGTTGTCACCCTGTCCTACTGACCAAGGTGTTAAAAGGCATCGGGACACTTTTGCTTTCCCACACGCAGCGGTTCCACACTACACGACAGTGACCGGAACTCTGGCGACGTCTACTCAACCGGATCCACACTCTGGCGTCTGTAGCTCGGGGTGTGAAGCTGAAGCTCCACGCCAGCTTCAGACTCAGGGAATCCGCTCGCTCATCCGGACTTCTTCTCACTCATTCTGATCGACTCCTCAAAATGACTGCACACAGCCTGTGCTTGTTCATCGTGTTTCTTGAAGGAAAACAGAGAATTATTCTGCACCTGCTCATGGAAGACAATTAATTTCTAAGAATCCAGAGGGGAAAGTGTATTAAGCCAGGAAGTAAATTATTCAAGATAAACCAAAAATTTTCTTGCAAAACTATAGATAGCTAAGTCAGCTACAACAGTGTGGAAGAAGTGTGTTTTCAGATACAAACTGACATCTATTGGACATGAAATGAGGACAGGTTTATTTAAAAGCTTCCATTCTATGGAAACTTCCTTTAAGCCAAAATTCTTCTTAAGGTACTTCACTTGATCCTCACCCAAAATCAATGCTTTTCACAAAACAAGTATCATTTTTAATTAGCACATAACAATGGTATACAGCTAAAGGGTATTGTTTGATTCTTCGACACACGTACACGATTTGTGACGATCAGATCAAGTTTATGGTCATGGAGACCCATCACCTTGAACAGCACTTCTCTGTGTTGGAAACAGCAGGTCCTTGTTAACCGTAGTGTCTCCCGTGCTCCTAACACCAGGACCTGGTCCCTCCCTCTGACTGCAATCCTGAACCTCCACCAGCCTCCCCTTGTCTCCCCGCACTGCCCTCCCCTCCCTGCTCTGGCAGGGACCACTGCACTTTGCCTCTGTGAGCTCAGCTTCTGCAGATCCACACGGGAATGGGTTCATGACGCTGTCTGTGCCTGGCTTGGTTCACCCAACACAATGACCCCAGTTCTACCCATCTTACTGCAAACAACCAGATTTCATTCATTTCTGATGAGTAATAATCCATTTCTTAATGGATGAGGACAGACACTCAGATCTTAAACAAAAGTCACTATCAAAAGTCACTCAGAGGCTGGCGCCACAGCTCACTAGGCTAATCCTCCGCCTAGCAGCACCGGCACACCAGGTTCTAGTCCCAGTCGGGGCGCCGGATTCTGTCCAGGTTGCCCCTCTTCCAGGTCAGCTCTCTGCTATGGTCTGGGAGTACAGTGGAGGATGGCCCAAGTGCTTGGGCCCTGCACCTGCAAGGGAGACCAGGAGAAGCGCCTGGCTCCTGGCTTCAGATCAGCGCGGTGCGCCGGCCACAGCGGCCATTGGAGGGTGAACCAACAGCAAAGGAAAACCTTTCTCTCTCTCTCTCACTGTCCACTCTGCCTGTCAAAAAAAAAAAATCTTAAAAAAAAAAAAGTCACTCAGGTATTAGGCTGTAGTCAGATCTGGAAATGCAGAAGTTATTCCAGAGTTGTTTTCTGACTTCAAATTTATTAAAGAATTTGACAGAGAGATAGACAGAAATATCCCATCCAGTGGTTCACTGTCCAGGTTCCTGGCGTGGCTGGTGTGTAGGGGCCACAGCCAGAGCAGGGAACTCAGTACAGGTCTCTCCAGGGGCGGCAGGAACCCAGTTCCCTGAGCCATCACTGGTGCGTCCCAAGGACACGGCCAGGAACCAAACCCAGGCATTGGACGTGGGATGTGGGCATTGTAATGGCTAGAACGGATGCTCAACTCTCATTTTTTTATATTTTCTTCCCTTTATCAGATTAAAGGCCCACTGACTCCAGGGTCTCTTTCCCTAAGCCCTCTTCTCAGCTCATTCTGCAGGATCCTTCGCTGTGAACCAACTCTTCTCCACGGCCCAGTAATCACAGGTGTAGTGTTCCGCCCTGCCTCATTCTGCCCAGGGCTGGTCTCCACCCTGGTCCTGTCACTCACCTCTAAAACCCCTCATCCAAGAATCCGTGCGTCAGTCCCCCAATTCCCACTCCAGCTGGCACCAGACCACTCTGTGCTCTATTTCTGCGAACACGAGCTTACCTTACTTCCCTTTCTAAATAGTTTCTCCCATTTTTGCACACAAGGGACCCTAATTTCAGATCAGAAACCAGAGCGTCTCTTTTTGGCTGCATGACAGCCACATCTCTGAGTGGGATCTGATGAATGGGAAAACAAAGGGGCGGGACCCCGGGAAGTGGAGAGAGGGGCAGACGCCAACCAGGCGTCAGAGCCAACAGCCAGGGTCCCGGCCGGGACTCTGCCTTCCTCACACTGCGGCCTCAGAGACCCCAAGACCCCTGCAGACCCCGGCCCCAGCCTCTTGCCCCCGACGTGAGGCGGAAGGGGCCGTAAGTGCTCCCATCGTGACCTCTGACCTGGGCCACTTCTGGAAAGGTGGCGGCTGGCTCGTGCCCTTGGGCATGGCCGGCGTCATTTAGGGAAGACCACTTCCCTGTGGGCGCGGCATGACACTTGGTGCCTGGCCCCCGAGCTGCCAATGCCTGCAAGGCCCTGGGGCTGGATTCCCCGCGTGGTCACATGCGGGCGGCCATGGCTCGGCGCCTGAGGCAGCCCGGCTCCCAGCCTTCTCTCAGGGAATCCTCTCAGCGAGGCCCGGCAGGGGCACCGGGCGGCCTTGACCATGCTGGCCCTCCTCCCCTGGAAGGCAGGGGTCTGACGGAGCACGGCGCACTTGGTCAGGTGCTCCACAGGTGTGACCGGGCCAGCAAGGAGCGGTGACAGGGACGATCAGATGAGCCCAGAGCCCGCACCCGGGAGCTTGGCCACAGCGCCGGTTGCTCTGCGTGGCCATCCCCCGGACTCCGGCCCACAGGAGCCACGGAGAGTAAGGAGCCGCGCCCTCAAGGCGGAGAGTGTGGGTGTCCTCGGAACCCAGGAACAGCACCCCCGTGTCTGCCGTGGAGACGTCGCCTCCACTGGTCAGAGGATCAGGGTTTGCACAAGGGGCACCAGGCCCCAGGGCCCCCAGGTTGAGCACCGAGCGGCCCTGTGTCTGCGGCGGCACGGGGTTCGTTCATGCAGGCGGCTAAGCAGCAGAACACACACACAGACGGGCACTCAGGATTAAAACGTGCCGAACATAATGAGAAGATTATGTGTCCGGCTCGCTGCGCCACAACCCCCGGCTTTTCTTCTGGAAACACATCTTTCAGGGGAAAAAGAGTTCAATGAAAATGGCAAAATGCCAAAGCCTAAGACAAAAACATTTAGGTTCTGAAAAGGCGTCTGGGCAGAGGAGGAGGAGATGGACGACGGGCCAGCCTTTGTTACTGTCAGATGTAGCACATCCATCATGTCCACGTTCCCGGGACAGGGATGTGTTCCTCTGGGCAGCCCCACGTAGACGGGGCGTGGCCACTGCATCTCCTGCATGGTCCCAGCACTGTCACCGATCACACACAGGATGATGAAGTAGCTTTTCTGATTGTTTTTAAGTTTGAGTCTTCCCAGGAGTGGGGGAGGGGTTCCCATGGGAACTCCTGGACGTATTCTAAGAGCAAAACAGATCACGGCCATTCAAGTCCACGCCGAAAGCACACTTGGCAACCTTCTCTGTTAGTCATTTCTGTAGACACCATTCTCCAGGACATACAGACCCAAGATCCAAGGCAGCAAAAGCCTGTGCTGTGGCCGCTTCAGCCCATCCCAGCCAAAGATCAGGAAGCTGTTTCTGCTCCAGACGTGTTCTTCAGCAGCAGACCTGGCTGGGGCATTACACCACACACCACCTCCACCTCACTGGAGCCAAACAGGCTGACGGAGAGGCAAACGGTTCACAGAAGGACTGGAAGGAGAGGCAATCGGTCTACACTTTCACAAAGACAACAGAAATTACCATTCCAAAAACATGGCAGAACGTAATTTCTAATGACGTAACACACACAGCATCATCTTGCTCCAAACAGGCGTGATTTCCATAAGATTACGTCCAGCTGGAAAGAAGTTTCAAGAAAAATCTTCTCCTACACACGTAGTTTTCATGAGATCACAAAAACTTCTTCACGTTCGTCAGCTCAAGGCCCCATGCTGCCGTCTCTCCATCGCAAGAGGCTCGCAGGGACCCCAGGAGAACCCAGCAGTGAGCCCACCTCAGAGAAGCACCACCCCCCACCTCGTCTGTGACCTGGCCACTGTTGAATCCCTCTCCAAACCCTTCCTACAGAACACCTCCGAAAGCTTCGTCAGTCCCTGTCTCTGTACTTGCCGGCTACGTTCATGGTCAGGTCTACAGAACACCTCCGAAAGCTTCGTCGGTCCCTGTCTCTCTACTCGCTGGCTACGTTCATGGTCAGGTCCACAGAACACCTCCGAAAGCTTCGTCGGTCCCTGTCTCTGTACTTGCCAGCTACGTTCATGGTCAGGTCTACAGAACACCTCCGAAAGCTTCGTCGGTCCCTGTCTCTCTACTCGCTGGCTACGTTCATGGTCAGGTCCACAGAACACCTCCGAAAGCTTCGTCGGTCCCTGTCTCTCTACTCGCTGGCTACGTTCATGGTCAGGTCTACAGAACACCTCCGAAAGCTTCGTCGGTCCCTGTCTCTGTACTTGCCGGCTACGTTCATGGTCAGACTCACTCCCGCCAGGCTCTGCCCTCCCCCCAGACTGCGCTTCACCAAGGTCAACAATGACCCCAGGTGACCACACTCAAGGGACAATTCTCTGTAGTCGCCGCGCCCCAGCCCAGGGCTTCTCCCTCCTCGATGTTGTTTGTCCACCTCGTCTGAAGGGCAGTCTGCTTCCTTCTTATCACTGCCCGTCCACTCCCAGACACCTCAGTGGCGTAGGAACAGTCCTCAGGCAGCTTCCCTCCTGCCTCCCGCCTACAGTTGTCATTTCGTCCGCGGTTTTCAACTCCAGGTGTGCCAACAACTCCGACCTTCCACCTACACCCAGCAGTCTGACCCCGGACTCTTCTGTCCAACTCAGTTCCCTCACTGCCCGGATCCTCTGCAGTTTACAACCACAAAGCTGCTGTATCCCAGACCGGCCCAGAGCTCCGCGACCTGAACCCTCACTCCGAGTGCCGCAACTGCTGGGCTCATCGGCAGCTCAGGCTCTGCTTAGCCCGGGTGGTTCTGCTCATGATAGGAAGAGTCACAAGATGCAGGGCGCAGCCTTAGGGCACACCTCAGCCCCCTGCCCTACTGCCATGCGTGATGCCCACATCAGGGTAGGATGCACTGCAGTGCCTGCCCTTACAGAGCCCAACCCGGCCCCACCCAGCCTGGCCCCGCTGCCGTTTCTCCCATGCTGCACTTCAGAAACTTTACAGACACAGCCATAGCTAACAAAGCCCACCCTCTCCACCAGCACTGTGTGCCCATTATCACATGCGTCTCCCAGCTTACTCTACGTCCCTCAAAGCCACCTCCAAGAACACGGAGGGCCACAGACACACCCAGCCCTTGACACCCTTCCCACCCAGACCACGCACACACCCGTCACGGTCTGGGAACCCCTCTAGGACAGATCCCAGCACAGCCAAGGACTCGACATGCAGAACGTCCTTCTCCGAGGTGTGGGCAGCAGGAAGGAAAGCGGTGACCGTGTGGAACGGAGGACCAGCGTGGAGGACGCACGAGGGAAGACGAGTGTGACCGTGTCCCCAGGGAGCCCAGTCCTCCACAGCAACAGGCCTGAGAACCACGTCAAGAGGAAAAGTCCAGACTACTCCACTGCTGGGCCCCCAGCACGTAGACTCACTTCCTCAATGAGAAAACACACGTGCAGTGGACGAGCTAGTTGTTCCACGGTCCAGTGATGAAAGCGTGGAAACGCATTGACAGCCACTTGCGGGTGCACTGACAGCCTCAGGGGACGCAAATGCAAACCTGCACCAAGTGGCACAGCGGGAAGGCACAGGTCCTACTCCGGGCAGAGCTGCGGACAGCTTCACGTACCCAAGGAGGCCAGAAAACACTGATTCCCAGGAGCAGGAAGAAGCGTACAAGCATTCATGTGAAGAATTCCATAGTTGGAGAACACATTACGAGTTCTGTACAACCGAACCGCTGTTCTGAAGGCTGTGGACTGCCCCCAGCACCCGTGGGGAAGCACTCGAGGCCCGTGTGGCACATGGGGAAGCAGACACTGCTTCTGCACTTGTCTGCACACCCGCGGGCCACCCCCAGAATTCTGCCCCAGGGAACACGGTGCTGAGCTCACGGGCAGGGGCTACCTAAGGGATACAGCCCAGTCGCTGAGCGCCCGGAAGGTGGCAGGAATGGTGCCCAGCACTGTGCACACTACCAGCTAATCGCTAACCGCTACTTTTAACCCCAACCCTCATCTGGTGTGCACTGCGGGGAGGGAACAGCCCTGTCCACAGCCTTGTGGCGCTCCTGTGTGGTCGCTCCATCAGCCTGCACCAGGCTCGGGTTATGTTAAGAGCGTAAGGAAGTGGAAAGCACAAGTCAACCTTGGAATCCGCAAGGCAGGCCCTTTTATTAATCAGTACATTAATTTTTATTGCAGGGAAACGCACTGCCTTCACTGACATAAATGTAAATTTTACTACTCCTAAAAATCCGGAGTTTTAATACTGGATTTAAGCATGGATAACAATACACATGGCTGCACAGTGGCTATCATGAGGACATCAGCCACCACTGGGTACTATTTCCAAACATGAAGGCTCCATCCTCGCGATACGGCCTGGGAGGTTTTTCCAGGCCCAGCAGGCACAGCGGTGAGCCAGGGCCCTCTGAAGTAGGCATTAATCCCACACGGATAAATGACGGCCAGCGACAATTTCTCTGTGTGTGCCTTGGTTGTTTCACTCCCCCATGTGCATCTGTAATCTGATGACACAGAGCCCAAGAGAAGCGTACAACCCCGAAGCAGACCAAAGCCATGTGCTGCACATGGGGCTTCTACAGTCTTCATATGCCCAGCACTGTCCACCAATTCTGAAGGCTGCAGAGAGGCCATTTTTAAAACAACATAACTTCCTAGTTGACCCAAAGGTTTCTTACACCATAAACTTAGCCTGGTTTGCTCTAAATTTAAAAAAAAAAAATCTGCGATCAAAGATCAATAACATATATAAAACTCAATTAAAGAAAATCTGTAATACTTTACTATTTCAGAGAGCAATAGGAAAGCTGATAGATTCAACTCAATAGACATCTCTCTCTCACACACACACACACACACACACTCACACACACAATCATGGGAGGATGAGGGCATAATGTCTGACATCCGAAGGTAATTCAGCTAAATGTTACAAAGTATTAAATGCACATTTCACAGAAAATTACATCTGTCCTTGACTTCCGCTTGTCTCTGACCCACGTTATTAACACATCATAATACAATATAAATGCCACATATTGGAACCGTCCCAAAGCATTGAGCTAGGCAGAAGGAGAAACACATTAACATTCACCGACTCATTTAATTTCGTCATCATCTGATAATTATTAAGTCCATTTATCAAGCCTCATAAGATTTACACAAACTGGGTAATTCCACCCTACTGTCACGGCCCAAGAAACAGAGTGCATTTAAAGCCAAAAGTTATAAAATTAGCACTAGCCCAGTCCCCCTACTGCTGTTCTGAGTATTCTTACCTCATAAGATCTACACAAACTGAACACATTTCTCTGACCACCACAGCCCAGAACAGCACGAGCCTATGTGTAAGGCCATAGCCGTCATGGCCCAAGAATGGGCGAATTCATGCCAAGGACTGTAAGGACCGCGCGAGCCGGTGCCTAAGGCTGTGTCCTCACAGGCCAGCCTGTGCTACAGCCACAGCTACAGGGCTGCAGTCACTCGACTGTTTCCCCAAACTCCCTTCTGGGGCCAACGCCCTCCTCCATGAGCTGTCTGGGAGCCAAGACTCAGTGGGGACTGGGCACAGAACCTCCGTGCCTGAAGACGGTCCTGGACAACGTGTGACAGTACTGCCGCTGCCGGGACTCACGCGGAAGCCACGGAGAACCCACAGGAGAGCGCCACAGGTACAGGAGCCCTGGCTGGGACTTGGCCACAGGAGCAGAGTTGCACTGCGCAGAGCTGGCCTGGGGGCAGGTCTTCCAGGCAGGGCCGGCGCATTAGGGAGGAAGCAGATTGGAAGCTGGGGAGGAGGCCCGCCTTGTCCTCACAGTAGCTGTGAGCCAGAGGAAAACCCACAGGAAGAAGTCCCTGGGGCCAGCTCAAACGCACCTCTGAGGCCTGGCTCTGGCCAGGGCCTGTGGGGAATTTTAAAGCCGCAGGGAGCCAGGGAGTGCCGCTGTGGTGAGACAGGTGGGGCTGCAGCTCTGGCTAGGAAAGGCCTCCCTGCACCGTGTACAGAGCGGAGCGGCCCAGAAGGTTAGAGAGTAGGGCGTGAAAGAAAATGTGTGCTCACAAAAAATAATTAGCAAATCCAAGCAGTCATTTTCATTTACGAGGCATGAAAATCAATGAGCCCCCAGGCGCCACTCTTACTTCTGGAGTGCTTCCTGCTGGCCTGTTGGAACGACCGCAGGAGGTTTTCACTGTTGTTTTTAGTTTATTATATTTAGCCAAGACAGTCAGCCAGTCTCCCCCCCAGGATGCACGCACTACTGGAGAGCGTCAGGTGCTCAGACAGGTAGACGTGGCCTACAGCACTCCGGGTGAAGGGTGGGCTCCAGACAAAGGGGCTGCCCTCTGCTGAGTGTGTCCCAGTCACCAGGCCCGCGGCCTCCTTGGGAAGCACCGGCTACCACCACGCGACAGGCCCAGCCCCCTAAATAACACATTCCAGGGTAGGCACCAAACCAGGCTCGACAGATGGAAAAGCTACCGCCCTGTCTCCCCCTCTCCACCGCACTTGACCAAAGGACCTATGGCCAGAGGTGGCCCCCAGCAGGAGTGGGGGAATCCCACGCCCTGCACCAGGCTATGGTGTAATCACGGGAGTTCTGACATCACAGGGCAAGGAGCGGTACACGGGTAAGCGAGTGTTTACTTGGAGGGTGTAAAACCCGTTTCCCGTTGTAAGCGATGCAGAACAAGGTAGAAAGCTGCTGTTCCGTCAGATCTCATAGGAAATTCCTGTGGCTATGGCTCAGTTCACTTTAGAGAAATGAAAACCCGACCCTACCCCACAACCGCAACGGCAGTCATTCTAGGCTGCGCATATGACGACTGAATGGGTAAAAAGTCAATTAAATTATTCCTCAAAAATCAGCAAAGTCAGTAGTACTAGTGTACTAGCCTCAGATCCCTAAACACACTTCAAATACAGATAAAATTTAGTGTTTTTCTTCAACAAGCCAGACATATCAAATAATTTATCCACTTTACCAATTTTCAGATGACTTCTAAATGTGTGTTTAAATACCTTCTTGAAACCATTAACTTTCCATTTCCTGGCATAAGTACTGGTATTAATGAGAGAAACGCCAATACTGTGTTTTTTACATGAAAAACAAACCCAGAGCAGTGCACACTGGAGTCACGCCACAGTGGACTCGACTGTCTAACGGCCGCACGTCCTCTCGCAGACAGCAGGCGGGATGGTAGTGAGTGCTACCATCACTCTCTGTGCTTTGCAAGGAAGGGGGGGGGGGGGCTGCGTGTACGTGCAGGGGAGAGAGCCACAGGCTTGGAAAACGTGCAGACACGACTCAGATCCCACTTGGTGTTGAAGGGTCGGCAGTATTCACTGATGTCAGAAGCCAGTCACTGCCTTCAGTCTGTTTCAAGCAATCAGTCCGACCGGAAGGCCAAGGAACTGGGGCAGCCAAAGTTTCGCGAGTCCTTTATCAGTTTTCCTGATTCTCTGCCACGTGCGCCTCCCTCAGCACCTTGCTGCTCGCTGTTCACAGGACAAACTAAAGCTCCCACGCCCCTGGCCACAGGCTCAGCTTTTCCACGTCCACTCCCAAGGCCCTCAGCGGCAGAGCTCAGAGTCCCAGCTCTGCAGGACCAAAGGCAGCATGGGGCAGACAGAGAAGAGAGGTGACAGGGCCAGGGCTGCCCAGCCCCAGTGTCACCAAAGGCAGCTGCGACAGGAGAGTGGCTGAAACATGAAGAGCTTCCGGAGAGAGACCCAGGATAAAGCACACTAACCTCAGACGCAGACAAATCCCAGAAAAGCAAATAGATGACCATGTTCCCGGAGGACTGAGAGTTTCAGACGAGAGCGCACAGCATACTGACTCCACGGAGCAGAGGGGAGAGAGGACAGAGAGGACAGACAAGCCTCCGGCAGCCCCTGCATCTCCGGCTGGCTCCGCCTGGGAAGCTGGAGCTTCCCAGGCCAAGGTGAGAGGAGGCCGCCAACCCCACACTGAAGGCTTTGGCTGAGGAACTCCACAGTCCGCACTGCCTTCACGTCTGGCCTGGGGAGCCACTGGGGGTCTGCGTGGCTACTTGGCTCCACGAAGTGAGACCACTTCACCTCCATCCCCTTCCCCACCAAAGCACCAGACTCCGTCTGCTGAGGTGGACCTGCAGCTGAACTCTGTCCTGAGTGGGGGGACAGTGGACAGTCCCGCCACCAGCAAGGCCATCAAAGTCAGAACAGGGCAGCTTGCAAGTGGAGAGCAGACACTCCCTCCCCACGACAACTCTGACGGTTCTGGGTAAAAGCCAGAAAGCAGAGAGGGCTGTGGGCTGCACCTCGGATCCTGTGCACCCTCTGGTCTGACTGCGGAGACCCAGAGCTCCCTGCACACTGTGGACGAGTTTGGTGGAGGGGTCGGGGACACACTGTGTAGGTGGTCAGTGTTCTGTATGGTGCACGTGCCTGGGTGCGTGGGCTGTGCAGGCAACAGGAGCTCACTCTAGGCTGTGAGTCAGCTGGCTCCTGCCGGCACAGAGGTCTAGGACGTGAATGCACCAGCAAGCTCCAGTGTCCCCGCCTCCTACTGACGGTTGCCAAAGGAGCTCTAGCACACCCAACATGGTGTCACTCTGGACTCCTGCTCCACCTGCAACAGATGTACAGAGCTCCCTCGCCCGAGCCAGCACAACCCCTGGAACTGAAGTGAAAGCCTTAGGCCCCCCACCAAGCCCGAGAGGCACAATTCCAGGGAATAAAGACTTCTATTAAAATAATAAATCCTCCAGACTCTGGAGACAGTAACAAGAGATTCTGCCAGCTGCAGGAAGATTAATGTATAAAATACACACACACACACACACACGAACAAGGAAGGCAATGTCTCCTCAAAAGGAACACGATCATTCATTACGATTGGACTGTGAAGGAGGGGAGGTTGGCCAAATGCCAAAACAAACAAAAAAAATCGAAATGATTGCAAGGTTATTCAGAAATACACAGAAGCTGTTTATTGAAATTAGGAAGTCATTACATGACACGGACAAGAAATTCAGCAGAGATACTAATGAAAATCCAAGCAGAAATATTCTAAGCGGAGTCTTCAGTAAGCTGAAAAAACACACAGTGGAACTCTTTACCAACAGACTTGGTGAGGCAGAAGAAAAAGTATCTGCTCCGGGGGACAGGTCTTGTGAAATATCTCAGACAAAAAAATTACAAAGACTAAAAACAGTGTTCAGGATCTATGGAATACCATCAAACAACCAAATATATGAGTCTTGGAAATTGCTGAAACTATGGGGGGGTGGCTTAGAAAATCCCCCCAGTGAAATAACAGCAGAAAATGTCCCAACGTGGAGAAAGATAAAAACATCTAAATACAGGAAGTGCCTAGAACCCAAAGTAGGCATGATCAGAAAAGATCCTCACCACGACACATTACAGTCAAACTTCCAAAAGTGAAATACAAAGACAATACCCTAAAACTCGCAAGGGAGAAACCCCTGATCACTCTACAGGGACGCCTATCAGATTCACAGCACATTTCTTAACAGAAACCCTTCAGGCCAGGAAAGAATGGAGAGATATAGTTCAAGTTTTAAAAGAAAAACAAAACTATAGTATAGACCAAATGGACCTAACAAGTATCCATAGAATACTTCATCCCACACAGCATCAGTTCACAGAACATTCTCCAATTTAGACCACATACAGACTACAAAACAAGCTTCAACAACAACAAAAAACAAAACTGAAATCATATCATGTAACTTTTTTTCTGACCACATGGAATGAAGGTAGAAATTAACAAAGAGAAACTAGGAAATATGAATAAACATGGAGACTGAACAACATGCTCCTGAACACACAGAGGGTGACAGAAGAAATAAAAAAGGAAATTAAAAAATTCCTTCAAACAAATGAAAATAAAAACCCCGCATGTCAGAACTTGTATGAGATGCCACAAAAGCAGTGCTAAGACTAGAGTTATGGCAATAATTGCCTATATTAAAAACCTGGAAGGCTAGACCGGCACCACGGCTCACTAGGCTAATCCTCTGCCTGCGGCACTGGCACACTGGGTTCTAGTCCCAGTCAGGGCGCCAGATTCTGTCCCGGTTGCTCCTCTTCCAGGCCAGCTCTCTGCTGTGGCCCGGGAAGGCAGAGGAGGATGGCCCAAGTGCTTGGGCCCTGTACCCGCATGGGAGACCAGGAGAAGCACCTGGCTCCTGGCTTCGGATCAGCGCAGTGCACCAGCCACAGCAGCCATTGGGGGGTGAACCAATGGGAAAGGAAGACCTTTGTCTCTCTCTCTCACTGTCCACTCTGCCTGTCCAAAAAAACAAACCAAAACTGGAAGGCTATCAAATAAATGATCCCACAATGCATTCAAGGACCTAGAAAAACAAGAATAATGGCCGGCGCCGTGGCTCAACAGGCTAATCCTCCGCCTTGCGGCGCCGGCACACCGGGTTCTAGTCCCGGTCGGGGCACCGATCCTGTCCCGGTTGCCCCTCTTCCAGGCCAGCTCTCTGCTGTGGCCAGGGAGTGCAGTGGAGGATGGCCCAAGTGTTTGGGCTCTGCACCCCATGGGAGACCAGGATAAGCACCTGGCTCCTGCCATCGGAACAGCGCGGTGCGCCGGCCGCAGCGCGCTACTGCGGCGGCCATTGGAGGGTGAACCAACGGCAAAAGGAAGACCTTTCTCTCTGTCTCTCTCTCACTGTCCACTCTGCCTGTCAAAAAAAAAAAAAAAAAAAAAACCAAGAATAAACAAAACGCCAAATTAGGAGGAGGAAAGAAATAATAAAAATTGGAAAGGAAATAAATGAACAAGAAATGTAAATGACTAAGCAAAAGATAACTGAAATAGTTTTTTTTTTTTTGTAAATGTAAAAAAAAAATAAGCCATTAGCTCAACTAACCAAGGGAAAACAAAGGAGAAGTCTAAAATTAATAAAATCAGATATGATTAAGAGACGATACAACTGATACCAGAGAAATACAAATAAATCATTAGAAATTTTTACAAACAGCTATATGTCAACAAATCGGAGAACTTGGAAGAAACGGATAGATTTCTGGAGACATATAATTTATCAAAAGTGAGGCAGGAAGACACAGAAAACCTGAATAGGCCAATAACAATGAGTGAAATGAATCAGAAATAAACAGCCTCCCAACAAAGAAAAGCCCAGGACCAGATGGCTTCAATGCTGAATTCTACCAAACTTTTAAGGAATAACTAATCCCAATTCTTCTTAAACTACTGGAAACAATCCGAAGAGATGGAACTTTTCCAAATTCCTTGTATGTGGCCAGCATCATCTTAATTCCAAAACCAGAAAAAAGATACAACAGAAAAACAAAACTATAGACCAATATCCTTGACAAACACAGAAGCAAAAATCCTCAATAAAATACTAACAAATCAAATCCAACAGCACACCAAAGACAAAATCCATCTAGACCAACTGGGATTTATCCCAGGGATGCAAGGATGGTTCAGCATACACAAATCAGTAATCTATGATTATCTCAATATATAGAGGAAGCATTTGATAAAATAGGACATTTTTTCATGTCAAAAACTTTTTAAAAATTCGGTAGAGAAGAAATGTTCCTCTACACAATCAAGGCAATAAATGACAAACAGGCAGCCAGCATCATAGTGAATGGGGAAAAGCTGGAGGCATGTCTACCAGGATCTGAAAGCCGACGAGAATTCTCATTCTCACCGCTATTAACAGTTCTGGAAGTTTTAGCCACAGTCATTAGACAAGAAAAAGAAATTAAAGGAACACACATCGGAAAGGAGGAAGTAAAAGTATCCCTGTTGGCAGATGACACAATCCTTTATGCATGAGAACCAAGATTATTCAAACTCATAAGAGAATTTGGCAGTTGAAAGATTTAAAATGAACACACAAACCAAAAAATAGCAGTATTATATACCAAAAATGCTATGAAATACTATGAAAGAACTTTTAAGATCAGTTTCAATGACGATAGCTACAAAAGAATATTAAATAACTTGATATAAATTCAATCAATGATGTGAAAAATCTCCACAGTGAAAATTACAAAATGTTAGTGCAAGAAATAGAAGAAAACACAACAAGAGAAAAAAAAAACCTTCCATGTTCATGGATTAGAAGAATCAACATTATCAAAAAGTCCATACTACCCAGAGCAATTTATGGTTTCAATGTGATATCAGTCCAAATTCCAAGGACATTCTTCTTAGACCTAGAAAAGAAACAATCCTATAATTCATATGGGAACTCAGAATACCCCAAATAGCTGCAGCAATCTTAAACAATAAAAACAATGTTGAAGGCAACACAATACCAGAATCAAGACAAACTCACGGCAGTTATAATCAAAACAGCTTGGTACTGGCCTAACATAGACACGTCGACCAATGGAACAGATTAGAAACCTCAAAATTTAATCCATACATCTACAACCAATTAATCTTTAACAAATGAGTTAAAATCATTCCCTGAGAAAGGACAGTCTCTTCAACAAATGGTGCTGGGAAAACTGGATTTCCATAAGACCCATACCTGACACTTCATACAAAAATCAACTCATAATGGAACAAGAATCTAAATCTAAGACCTGAACCAATCAAATTACTAGAGGGAAACGTAGTGGAAACACTGTAATATATTGGCATAGACAGAATTCTCGGATAAGATTCCAGGAGCATAGAGAATAAAAGAAAAAATAAATCAGATTACCTCAAGCTAAGAAGCATCTGTACAGTAAAGCAAATAAATGACCAAGTGAAGAGGCAACCAATAGAATGGGAGAAAATATCTGCAAACTATGCAATTGATAAAAGATTAATATCCAGAATATATAAGGAGCTCAAGAAACCTAATAAATAAACAAACAATTTGTTAAGAAGTGAGCAAAGGCAGTCCCAAAATGACAAATATTAAATGTTTTCCCCGATCAGAGGTAATTAAGAGAGTGCCTGAAATAGAATTGGAGTGAAATAGACATTCTGAGGTCCAATCGAGGAACAGTATTGTTTTCCCTTCTTCATACTATTTGTTGAACTCTTTTACTTAGAGTAGGGTTAACTATATGACCATTAAGTACACTGAAATAGATCTTTATAAAAATTAAGAACAGGAATGCAAGAGGCAGGGGAGGAAGGGTGGGACCACGGGTGGGTCAGATGGAAGGTGTGGGGGAGGGGAAGTGGCACTCTGGTCCTAAATCTGTATGTATGAAGTGCATGAAGCTTGTACACCTTAAAAATTAACAAATGTTTCAAATCACTAATGCCTATTCATGGCAAATTTTAAGAGTTGGTTTTGGTCAGTTGTCTTCAGTTAGTAATTGGATACTTGCCATAATTATGTATTTTAGTATTATTTGCCAAGTTCCACAGTAATCTGTCTTGGGATCCCAACTGGAACTACAGTTGACCTAGAGATTAATTTGGGAAGAATCATTGATTTATCTTCTTCCTATCTATAAACATGATTGAGTCTTCCATTTATTTGGTAGAGATTTCCAAATTTTTAAATTGACTTCTGAAAAGGCTTTATAAATGTCTTAAATTCCTGTGTACCTTATATTTTTGTTGACATCTTAAATTTTATCTCTTCAAAGTGATGTATTTTTATAGCTATTTGTTATTGGTATATAAAATGTTATTGGTATATAAAATGCCTTTTGTATGGCTAATCATATATTGGCCCAAATCGCTTAATCTATTTTTAGAATGTAATACAGTATTTGAAAATTTCTTCAGTTTTTTATGCATACATTTATAGTACAGAAAGATAAAGCATAGATAAGGATTAGGATGAACACAGTATTTTTCATTTTGCTCTAATGGATGTTTCCTATGTGATCTATAAAATAGGATATTTCTGTTTGTTCATTCCCAAACTTTATTTTTGAACTTTATATACAGTCTAGTAGATCATTCAATAAATATCTTTCTAAAAAAAAAAAAAAAAGAAATGGGCAAAGGATATCAACAGGCATCTTAAAAAGGATGAAAAAAATGGCCACAAACACAGGGAAAGATGCTCAGAGTCACTAGCCATCAAAGAAACACAAAAAACACCATGAGGTTTCACCTCACCCGAGAAGGTGGACCCAGAGGCGCTGTCATCTGACAGTTGGAGTGCAGTTATGACACCATGCGCACAACTGTTTTCCAGTAAAGACTCATGCTTTAGTGACCTGAAAGTCAGAGAATAAATTGAACGCTGGAGATGAGAAGCCCCTTTGTGCAGGAGAACCCCGGGGCCTTGCATGGGCTGTGGTCGAAGACAAAGAAGCCACAGAGAACTCAGAACTTCCCAGGGGCAGCAGATGTCCCAAGCCCACAAGCCCTTAAGACAGGTCACTGCCTACTCACAGCTGAAGAGCAAAGGACCTGGGTCCTACTCTGGTCAAATTTCACTTTGTCTTCTTGTCTTTGTACCTACAGCTTGTGTGTTCCCCGCCTGCTGGATGCCAGGCTCATTCTGTTATATAAAATCCACCTACATGTTGCTGGCTGAGCCTCCCTAACCTGAAAACCCGGCATACAAAATGCTCAGAAACCTGAATTTCTGGGGCCGAGAAGAAGTGTGTTCAACATGTGCTGCTGTAACTGCGGCAGGCTCAGAACCCACGCTTCCTCATACCGTGTACGGCTGCAGTTCAGCATGCGTGAGAACCTAAGAAGGACTACAAGGCAGCCAGAACAGTACGACAGCCACCCTTTTCTCCAAGCCTGTGTTCCCCCTTAACGTCAGTAGAGACGCCTTCCGTCAGCACCTGCACAACGAAGGCCTTCCCAGTGTGAGCGTCAGGCCCCGTGCAACTCTGCACACTCGTCACTCACTGATGCTGCACGGGTAACTCCCCCCTCGCTCTCCTCACCTGCAAATCGGAGATGCTACAGCTCCAGCGTGCCAGATCTTATACACACGTGTGTCTGTGTGTTTGTGTGTGTGCATGTACACTCGACATCTCACACCCAGAGTCGAGGCTGTAAGTACTGGAGCCGCACATTCCTCAACATGTACCATGCACCTAGCAAATGCCAGTTATTAGCAAACTAGCAGACTGTGCAACAAGGGAGCGAGAACTGAGGTGGTGGCCACCTGAGCTCAGAACTGCATTCTGCCGGGGACGTTCAGACCAGAGCAGCGGCACTGGGGCGGCCTTCGTCTCCTTCTCAGAGTCAATAAACGAGAACGCGCACGTCACTGAACCTTACACAGCGCGGGCAAACGCTTTACGCAAAATCAGATGTGACAAACTGGGGTTTAACCTTGTTAGCTGCCAAAATAGCGGTGAATGTTACCGTGAAACAGCACACAAATAAATCAAACAGAACTATGTTCTTAATTAACTTGCCCATGGTGAATTCCAGGTTACAAAGAAAATGCAAGGAACCTATGAAAAAAGAAGCCAGTCTATAAAATGGACACGACCTCCCCCCACATTGGTGAGACGCTCGGCGGGAGCGAGCGTGGTGCGAGAGGAGGCACGAGGCAGCACCCAATGCACTGAAGTTCAGGCCAGAGCTCAGCAGAGCACGGCCTCAGAGCACCCGGTGGTTCACTCAGAGAACAGCACTGGCAAGTGCAGGCAGCCCGCAAACACGCGGGTAAGCCAGGCGATCACACACGCCCAGTTCCCATGGGGTCACAAGTCAGGCCTGCAGCAGAGCCCCCAGGTCTGGGACACCTCTCTGCTCCTCCTCACCACCCCACAGAGGCACTGATGAGCAAGGGGCTACCCAGGGGTAGAGGGGAGGGTCTCTAAGCTCAGCCCACGTGGCCTGCTGCCTGGTTAGGTTCCTGCTCCTGAGGCCTACAGCCCATGTCGGGTTGGAGTCCTGGCTCCACTCCCTTTTCCAGCTCCCTGCTAATGTTCACCCTTGCAGGTGGCAGTTGATGGCTCAAGTGGTTGGGTCCCTGGCTCCTGGTTTCAGTCAGGCCTGGCTCATAACTGGCCGGTGTGGCCATCTGGGAGATGAATCAGTAGATAGCAAATCTCTCTTTCTCCCTCTTGTCTGTCTCCCCTGTGTCTCTCCACCTTTCAAATAAAGTAGAAAAAGAAAGGAATACTAAAGGGAGAAATTAAGGAGTATCAAAAGGCAAGAAAGTGGACATGAGCCCTAGATCTAAAAAAAAAAAAAAAAAAAAAAAAGGCAGATGGTATATATTTGGAAAGATTTCACAAATGTATTTATGAAAATAGGCTATTGGTGGGAATCATACATAGAGACGGCTTCCACAAATACTGGGAGGACGTAACACGCACTCTGCTTGCACACTTTGCTCCCTGCTTTGGCTGCACGGCCAGTCCACACAGCCCCCGTGCAGCAGGCTTGCGTGTGAACATGCCTGTGGCAGAAGCTGTCCAGGTGCCCTGGAGTGGGGTTGGATCAGGAGGAACAATGCTGACAGTGGCAGAAGACTCGGCTCAGGGGGCGGCAGCGGCCTGGGTCTGGAGACGCCGACGGCTGGGATGCCGAGCGTTTCGGCTTCACTGCTGGAGCTGCAGCCACAGCAGGGCTCGGGACACCATGCTCACCTGCCCGGGACGCAGACACAGCTAAAACGCCCCTGTGCGCTATGTGGGTTGCAAAGGAAAACTGCGCAGGTGAGTGCCCCGCGGGACAGAAGCAGCAGGTCTGTGGGGTGCAGAGCTGGAGCTGCACCTGCACCTTGGCTGTGGAAGCCCCCGGCCCCCACATCCCTCCCCAGATGCACTGTCTTGTGAGAGTGCCACCCTCGTCCCACTGGGCTTCAGGGACAGCCTCGGTCCAGGGCTGCAGAACTGCACCGATGGATCAGGGAGCTCAGGGTGGACCACAGCCCCGGCTGAAATCACACCGCATTCCTCCTGATTATGTCACATCTTTGCAGAGCTGGGCTCCCAGCCGTGGCCGGGATAACACGTGCATCTCGGAATCTGCATGGACAGGCCCCGGGCTGGCAGCGTCCAATCCAATGGCAACGTTCGAGAAGTCATCCTGTGCCCAGCGGGGGATCTGCTCCATTAGGAAGTAATGGTGGTGATTTAGGGAGCAGAATCGAAGTATTTTTCTTTCGATTTGTGAGTACTTTTCCAAATGGCATGTATCTTCTCCAATTATGCTCGAACACAAATTCTCACCGCTTACTCAGCCTCACCACTTCCTGAAGGACAATGTGGGCACCTCTCTGACCCTGGGCGCTGTGAAAGCACCGTGGAGACACCACAGACTTCAGCAACCAGACAGTTCAGAACTGGGGTCTAGAACCTTCTGTTCAAAACCTCCTCTCTTGGCTTCAGTCCCACCTGAGACCCAGAAGCCCAGCATCCTCCCTCATCTATCAGAGAGGAAAGCTGCACTACCCACTTACCCTAGAGAAATCTTTCTCCAGATTTCCAGAAAACGTAACAACTGCCCCTGCTGCGCCAGAGCTCACCAGAGAAATGGGACCAGGGACACAGACACACGGCAGACGGGCAGGCAGCTGTACTTGCAGGAATCGGCTCTTGTGGTTACACAGCCTCAGAGGGGCCACCCTGTGCTGGAGACTGGAACCCAGGGCAGAGCCCCTGGTGTGCGCCAGTCCAGAGCCCCAGGCCACAGAGCCAGTACGGGCCCAGAGGCAACCCCAGTCCCAGGGCTGGAGGAGATGGATGCCCCAGACCATCAGGCAGGCAGGAAGCCCCACGAATGCCTCCTCCTCCTGCCTCTGGTTCTGATCAGCCCTCAGACATCAGGGGATGGGATCTGAGAATGTCCAGCACAAGGGGGTGGGAGGGGTGCATCCGCTCTGCAGAGTCTGGGGACCCCAGGGCTGACCTCACCCAGACCTTCACAGACCTCTGAGACCACACTGAGCCCAGAAGCCGGTGGTGCAGCCATGTTGGCACCTAAAATAAGCTCAGAGGGCAAGCGCTTGAATCCTCCTTCTGCTTTGGGAAGATGCCCTGCCCTCAGGGAGGCCCCGGGAGGCACGGATCCCCAGGGCAGAGGCATAGGAGCGGGCCCCTGGCTTCCCAAGCTCTTGGCCGTGATTGTACCCACTCCAGACACGTGCTCAGCTCTGCCAGCAAGAAGTGCTGCTCAGGACGCTGTCAAGACTGGAGGCAGGGAGCAGAGAGTCCACACGGCAGCACCAGGGCCGGTGGTCACCACGTCCCACATCTGCAGACAGCTGAGTGCTGCAGGTGCACGGGACACTGCCCACCTGGCGTGGCTGCAACCAGGGGACACCTGCCTGGCCTCCACTCACCTTGCCACCCTCTGAGGCTGCCTCTCCAGCCTCTCTCCCAGACTCACAAGCTGCCCTCCCCCAAAACACCTTTGTTTCTGCCTAAGCTCTCACAGTACTTTTCCATCTTTGTGGAAAGCCAGGATCAGCTCTGTTCCCAGAGGCCACCTTCCTTTACACACGGTTCAAAGTGCTCCCAAGTGAGAGAACCTCCCACAGACATAACTCAGCCAAGTGCATCCCCTGCAGGGCATAAAGCTCACCTCAAGGTCAGCACCCCCCCAAAATGCACCCACAGGAAACAAACGCTCTCCCACAAGGAACAGAATCACCGCAAAACAGAGACCTCTGCTTGGGAAACCTCGGGCTGCGGGCTCAGGGCGGGATGAGGCCCTGCCACCCCTCGCCGCTCCCTCCGCCGCGGCAATGCCGTGCCTGATGCCGACTGCTCTGCTGTGCTCACTCAGTGGGACCTAAATCACTCGCTTTTTATGGGGCAGGCTGACATAACCTTAAGTAGAGCAATATGAAATGTGCCACTATATCGTAAGAAACTGACACTTCCTGTCCCTTTTAGACACAGCTAGATGACCTCAGTCTCAGAGCGCCCCTTGAGCGAGGGCCCGAGCCCTCCTTCCCAGCGGGCGGGGGGCACCACTGCAGAATCCGTCCCGGTTATATCTGCGCTGGAGACTGATCCCCACAGTTATTTTGATGCAGTGGCTTCAGACACTGGGGAAATATTTTTCTTTCCCCAGATTCTAATTCGTTATGTCACAAACGCCCTATTTCGGAACTGTTTTTGGCAGGTCAGCAATCGTGGGCGGCCAGAGGACATCCACCAGCCCTGGATAATAATGCCCAGCTCAGGCTGCCGGAAGAACAGAATTCACAAACCACCGAGAAGAAAGGAGGCCAAACCAGTGGGGCTGCCCCATCCTGGACTGGAACCCCCCCAGCTCTGAGCTAAACAGGCCCTTCTCTGCACACAGTCGGCGCCAGGACCTTCTCTGTATACAGCTGGCTCCAGGTCCCTCTCTGCACGCAGTCGGCGCCAGGCCCTTCTCTGTATACAGCTGGCTCCAGGTCCCTCTCTGCACGCAGTCGGCACCAGGCCCTTCTCTGTATACAGCTGGCTCCAGGCCCTTCTCTGCACACAGTAGGCACCAGGCCCTTCTCTGTATATAGCTGGCTCCAGGTCCCTCTCTGCACGCAGTCGGCGCCAGGACCTTCTCTGTATACAGCTGGCTCCAGGCCCTTCTCTGCACACAGTCGGCGCCAGGCCCTTCTCTGTATACAGCTGGCTCCAGGCCCTTCTCTGCACACAGTTGGTGCCAGGCCTTTCTCTGTATACAGCTGGCTCCAGGCCCTTCTTTGCACGCAGTCGGTGCCAGGACCTTCTCTGTATACAGCTGGCTCCAGGCCCTTCTCTGCACACAGTCGGCACCAGGCCCTTCTCTGTATACAGCTGGCTCCAGGCCCTTCTCTGCACACAGTCGGCGCCAGGCCCTTCTCTGTATACAGCTGGCTCCAGGCCCTTCTCTGCACACAGTTGGTGCCAGGCCTTTCTCTGTATACAGCTGGCGCCAGGCCCTTCTCTGTGTACAGCTGTATACATCTCTTGCCTTTCCAGTTTCCTAGGTTCAAGAACAATCACTGCACCCCAAGGAAGAGACGGGGGCACGCTGCTCTCGACTGAAGGTAACGCGTCCCATTTTTTCAGACTGTCAGACGGCAGGGCGCCCGCTTTTATGTAACACCTCTAGGAAAAATACTTGTGCACTGAACTTGCTTCTTTCCAAGTTCCCAAGGCCGTCCACGCCCTGGCCTCCATCTGGCCTGTCTTCCTGGTGGCCTGACCGCCCTGCCCAGAGCAGCGATCCCTGCCTGGCCCCAGAACACCTGCTGGAGGCTGGCCCTGCGGACGTCTCAGGCCAGATGGCCCTTTGCTGCGGGGACCGTGGTGGCTGACTTCATGTGTCACTGGTCTGGGCCACAGGGTGCCTCCAGCCATTTCGGCAAAGGGGATTCTGGGAGTGTCTGCAAAGGCATTTTGGACGAGCACAGTGTTTGAACATGAGACAGAGCAAAGCAGAAAACCGTCTGTCACGTGGCTGAGTCTCACCCAGTCACAGGAAGATCTAAACAGATCAGGAGCCTGAACAAGAGGAAACTCGTCCTGTCACAGTCCAGGGGCCGGTTCCACCACACAGCCTCCTTGGAGAATTCTGGCCACTACACGGCTGCCCCGCACACACTGGGCGTCAGGCAGCACGTGGGCGTCACGTGAAGTTACAACAACAGCAATGTTGCAGCCACTGCCGAGTGTCCCCTGGGGAAAGACACTGTCCAGAGCGCCCTGGTGCTAGCAGCTACCTGGAGACACCGTGAGGCCACCTGGGGACAGGACACTGTCCGGAAACCTGACCAACAATTGCACCACCGGCCACAGTGCCCAATCTCCCCTGCTCTCTTTCATAGCTTTACCATGCTCAGGTCAGGCCCACCCAGCTGTCCCCTGCCCGCCCCATCTTTGGAGCCCTGTGACCTGCACTCCAACCATGAGTCCAACTCTCCTGTGAGGCTCGCTGCACACACCAGTGCCCTGGGGATCCTGAGTGGATAATCCTCACTGTGGGGCCAAGGAATCGCTACTTGTAAAATGCTGCATAGGTGATTCTGCTACACAGCCCCAGTGGGAGCTCAGTTTCCTAAAATTGCAGCAAGGCTTGGGAAGCAGTGGGCACACACACCTCCTGGTGCAGGCAGCGCCCCGCCCCCGGCAGTGCACAGAGCTGCAGGTGCCCCGCCCCCACCTCACAGCCCTTGTGCGAAGATGGCAACACAAGGCTCCTCCTCCAGGTGAGCTCAGCTCCTTTGTCCTAAATTGGTCATTGTTCATAACCGAGAAAGAGGCGAAGTCACGGAAAATAAATGCAGATTTCCTAAGACACAAACTCAATTTTCACAAGAAAATCCTAAGACAACAGTAGGCTTCAAGTCTAATTCTGGAAAGTGAAGCTTAATAAACCAAAAGGATTGCTGAAGGCTCTAGCCAGGGAAGTAACCCTAAATAATTCCCGAACTCAGGCACACAGGTAACGTCCGAAAATGCCCTAACAGCAATTCAAGCTCAGCACGTGGCTTTATGTTGCTACTTGGAATACAAATTCCTCATCCTCGTGGGCTCTCATCATCCAGGTTACAACTCCACAGCAAATCAGGAAATATGAAATCTAGATGCAACCTGGAAAAATACAGAAGTCAGGAGCATTTCCCGAAGCCCTGGAGAAACCCTGAGCCGCCCCTCCCCAGAGCAGCTGACGCAGGGATGTGCAGCCCGCTCTCCACCGCTGTCTGTGAAACGCCACGCCCGGCAGTCCTCTGCCCACATCATGAACTGCACGGGGCTCTGAGTTTCTGAGAACAACGCATCCAAGAAATCTGCAGGACAGGATCCGGTGAGGGACCAGCCACGGCAGAAGATGTCCTCTGACAGCAAACAGCCATAAGACAGCATCGAGCCCAGGCTTTCCTCCATAGAGAACGAACCAAGCAACGCGCACCAGCCGTGAACAGGAGCGGTGAACCCATGGTGCACGCAGAGGCCCGGCCAGGCCCTGGGCGCCTCTCTCCCCACCATCGCCGCCGCCGCCTCCCTCGGTGTCCGACATCATCGGCCCTCCTCCTCCTCCTCTCTCTGCCTCGTGTCCAGCCCGTGGCACCACCAAAGCACGGCTCCTGGGTGACACTCTGGCACCCGTCCCCATTGCTGGCCCAGGGACAGCTCTTCTATGACTCCTGTGGTACTGCTCCTAAATCCGCCACACGTCACACCCCTGCGATTCCCAAAGACAGAATCCACGCACATGGAAGGAGGGATCCTGACATCCAGAACCAAAACCATCACAGCGCTAAATCAGACTTTACACAATCACCAATTTCCAGGGAAGCTTGCTCCTTGTGAAAACGTCAATCTGAGGAAGAAAAGCACACGGTTCCGTGAACTCTGGCTCTCCAGAAGAAAGATACCCATGACTGCCAATGACACCCCGCCAGCTCGTCCCGGGGACCTCGTCACAATGGGAGGACAAGCTAGGGGTCCTGGTTTCGGGACGGTCCGAACAGCTGTGGTGAGGTGGCAGCTGGCCTCAGGAAGCCCACAGCTCCCTTCTCCCTTTCTGCCAACCTGCTCCCGTGTGCTCGCTGCTGCGACAACGCCCAGACCCATCGAGGCCCTAGTTCCCTGCCAGGGGTCAGGGCTCGGCGGGGCAGCTGGCCCTCGGCTCTGCCTTGTGGTTTTCATCAGATGCCCTTCAGACTGCTGTTTGGCGTGCTGGTTAGACGGGGGTGTCCAGGGAGATTCAAACGTCTGGCTGTGCACCGGGCAGGAGCTGGCCGTCCTGCACAAGGTGAGCTTTGGCCCCCACCGACGTCTTGTATGGCTTCCCCCATCGTGAACACGCGGACAGCACAGTGGATTCCACAGGGTCCTGCAGACTCAGCCACTGGGGTCAGGCAGGGCCCCCTGTGCAGGTTCCAGAGTGGCAGACGGTGGCACGGGCGCGAACTCCCCAGGGCCAGCTCAGCTGCCCCAATGGCCCTGGGGAATTTGGGAGAAGCCCTGTAGCTCACAGAATCACATGTAAGACACAGGCTCCTGGACTCTCTGTACAAGATCCAAGACCCAGAAATCATCCAAACCAAGACAGGAAATTAGAGTGGGCTCCCATTCCCAGCCTGTGCCAGGCTGGTGGCAAACTTAGAAACATAAAAGGCAAACTTTCCATCCCGTTCACTTCATCTTCACCTAATCACTCATCCACATGGAGACTGCCCCACGCTCACCACACCTTCTCCTGTGCACCTAACCACTCATCCACACGGGCACCGCCCCACGCTCACCACACCTTCTCCTGTGCACCTAACCACACATCCACACGGGCACCGCCCCACGCTCACCACACCTTCTCCTGTGCACCTAACCACTCATCCACGGGCACCGCCCCACGCTCACCACACCTTCTCCTGTGCACCTAACCACTCATCCACACGGGCACCGCCCCACGCTCACCACACCTTCTCCTGTGCACCTAACCACTCATCCACACGGGCACCGCCCCACGCTCACCACACCTTCTCCTGTGCACCTAACCACTCATCCACACGGGCACCGCCCCACGCTCACCACACCTTCTCCTGTGCACCTAACCACTCATCCACACGGGCACCGCCCCACGCTCACCACACCTTCTCCTGTGCACCTAACCACTCATCCACACGGGCACCGCCCCACGCTCACCACACCTTCTCCTGTGCACCTAACCACTCATCCACACGGGCACCGCCCCACGCTCACCACACCTTCTCCTGTGCACCTAACCACTCATCCACACGGGCACCGCCCCACGCTCACCACACCTTCTCCTGTGCACCTAACCACTCATCCACGGGCACCGCCCCACGCTCACCACACCTTCTCCTGTGCACCTAACCACTCATCCACACGGGCACCGCCCCACGCTCACCACACCTTCTCCTGTGCACCTAACCACTCATCCACATGGAGACTGCCCCACGCTCACCACACCTTCTCCTGTGCACCTAACCACTCATCCACACGTCACCGCCCCACGCTCACCACACCTTCTCCTGTGCACCTAACCACTCATCCACATGGAGACTGCCCCACGCTCACCACACCTTCTCCTGTGCACCTAACCACTCATCCACACGGGCACCGCCCCACGCTCACCACACCTTCTCCTGTGCACCTAACCACTCATCCACACGTCACCGCCCCACGCTCACCACACCTTCTCCTGTGCACCTAACCACTCATCCACACGGGCACCGCCCCACGCTCACCACACCTTCTCCTGTGCACCTAACCACTCATCCACACGTCACCGCCCCACGCTCACCACACCTTCTCCTGTGCACCTAACCACACATCCACACGGGCACCGCCCCACGTTCACCACACCTTCTCCTGTGCACCTAACCACTCATCCACACGGGCACCGCCCCACGCTCACCACACCTTCTCCTGTGCACCTAACCACTCATCCACACGTCACCGCCCCACGCTCACCACACCTTCTCCTGTGCACCTAACCACACATCCACACGTCACCGCCCCACGCTCCCCACACCTTCTCCTGTGCACCTAACCACTCATCCACACGTCACCGCCCCACGCTCACCACACCTTCTCCTGTGCACCTAACCACTCATCCACACGGGCACCGCCCCACGCTCACCACACCTTCTCCTGTGCACCTAACCACTCATCCACACAGGCACCGCCCCACGCTCACCACACCTTCTCCTGTGCACCTAATCACTCATCCACATGGAGACTGCCCCACGCTCACCATACCTTCTCCTGTGCACCTAACCACTCATCCACACGGGCACCGCCCCACGCTCACCACACCTTCTCCTGTGCACCTAACCACTCATCCACACGGGCACCGCCCCACGCTCACCACACCTTCTCCTGTGCACCTAACCACTCATCCACACGTCACCGCCCCACGCTCACCACACCTTCTCCTGTGCACCTAACCACTCATCCACACAGGCACCGCCCCACGCTCACCACACCTTCTCCTGTGCACCTAACCACACATCCACACGGGCACTGCCCCACGCTCACCACACCTTCTCCTGTGCACCTAACCACTCATCCACACGGGCACCGCCCCACGCTCACCACACCTTCTCCTGTGCACCTAACCACTCATCCACACGGGCACCGCCCCACGCTCACCACACCTTCTCCTGTGCACCTAACCACTCATCCACACGGGCACTGCCCCACGCTCACCACACCTTCTCCTGTGCACCTAACCACTCATCCACACGGGCACCGCCCCACGCTCACCACACCTTCTCCTGTGCACCTAACCACTCATCCACACGGGCACTGCCCCACGCTCACCACACCTTCTCCTGTGCACCTAACCACTCATCCACACGGGCACTGCCCCACGCTCACCACACCTTCTCCTGTGCACCTAACCACTCATCCACACGGGCACCGCCCCACGCTCACCACACCTTCTCTTGTGCACCTAACCACTCATCCACACGGGCACCGCCCCACGCTCACCACACCTTCTCCTGTGCACCTAACCACTCATCCACACGGGCACCGCCCCACGCTCACCACACCTTCTCTTGTGCACCTAACCACTCATCCACACGTCACCGCCCCACGCTCACCACACCTTCTCCTGTGCACCTAACCACTCATCCACACGGGCACCGCCCCACGCTCACCACACCTTCTCCTGTGCACCTAATCACACATCCACACGGGCACCGCCCCACGCTCACCACACCTTCTCCTGTGCACCTAACCACTCATCCACACGGGCACTGCCCCACGCTCACCACACCTTCTCCTGCCGACAGCAGTGGGGCCTCCTTCAGGAACTGGGCTCTACCCACACTGCAGTCCTGACACCTGTTCCCCCAGGGCTAAGGGCGACATGCGCTCTCACTCTCGCTCGCTCTCGCCCTATCCCTCTCCCTCCCTTTTTCTCATTCTCTTTATTATCTGAATCTTAAGAAGCGTGTGTGATGCTTGGGCACTTGTATTCTCATAGCAACGCCCCGGATGCTCGCTGCTGCACAGATCCATGTCGTCCCCGGACAGCTCCCGCGGACCCGCCACTCGGATCCCGACAGCCTTCCTCTAACGTGAGACCAGGACACAGGGAGGATTCCATACTCCAGCTCTGGGTCTGCCTCAGCTGAGTAAGAAGCACCCTGAGTAAGTTTCCTGACGTCTGGAACTACCCTGTGTGCAGAATGCAATCAGTACTCACCTCCTCAAACACACACAGAGATCCAGGACACACGGGAGTGAAGCCCCACGTCTGGTCTGGAGGGAGCTCAGTCAGCTCACTTGTTCATTGTTACAGGTCTGTGACCTGCAGTCCTAACACCCCAAAAGCCGAAAACCCAAGGTCATGTTCCACAAGCCCTGAGGTCCGTCCACCCACCCAAGCACCTCTGGCTCAGCCTGCCTGGGTGTGGCCCAGGGCCCACCACCTGCCGCCGGGCACAGTCAGGCCTCCTGCCATCCTCTGCCATCTCGGGTTCTGAACCAAACTCAGGAGGGAGGCGGCAGCCCTGTGAGCCACTGTTACTTAGCCCTGAGCCCGCATGCTCTGGGTGCAGAGGCTGTGAGGGTCGCAGGGTGCTCCCACATAACAGGGGGTGTCTATCACAGCCTGGAAGTTACTGCCAGAGCCCAGTGCCATAACCACTATTTCTCCCTGAACCATCGCTGCTCACGTGTGCAAACTATGCCAAAAGAGCAAATTTACAAACAATTTGACAAGCTACTCCACAAACACCCTACTTCTGGTGAAGACATGAAACCAGAACTCCGTCTTCCAACCCTTTAACTCAGAGTGTGTTAGGACACGGGCTTTGTTACTGCAAGGAAATGCCACCGGTGTCTGCCTTGCAGGCTTCTCCAGGCTCAGAGTCATATGGGGAACCCGGGGAAGACACACTCACAGACACAGCCACGGCAGCTCCCACCACCCCACAGCCATGCCACCATGGGGAAGCAGGGGGGGACACACTCACAGACACAGCCACGGCAGCTCCCACCACCCCACAGCCACGCCACCGTGGGGAAGCCGGGGGGGACACACTCACAGACACAGCCACGGCAGCTCCCACCACCCCACAGCCACGCACCGTGGGGAAGGCGGGGGGGGGGGACACACTCACAGACACAGCCACGGCAGCTCCCACCACCCCACAGCCACGCCACCGTGGGGAAGGCAGGGGGGGGGGACACACTCACAGACACAGCCACGGCAGCTCCCACCACCCCACAGCCACACCACTGTGGGGAAGCCGGGGGGGGGGGACACACAGACACAGCCACGGCAGCTCCCACCACCCCACAGCCACGCCACCATGGGGAACCCAGGGGACGCGCTCACAGCCACAGCCACAGCAGCTCCCAGCACCCCACAGCCACACCACCGTGGGGAAGCCAGGGAGGACACACTCACAGACACAGCCACGGCAGCTCCCAGCACCCCACAGCCACGCCACCATGGGGAAGCCGGGGGGCGGGGGACACACTCACAGACACAGCCACGGCAGCTCCCACCACCCCACAGCCACGCCACGTGGCCGCTCACCTCTTCTCAGGGCTGGTACCTGGCTGCAGAGGAAAGGTCCCGAGGCTCAGGTTTGAAATAAACACGGGACATTGAGGGAAAACACGCTCAAACGCTCATGCAATAGAAACAGAGATTACAATTCAAGTCAGAAGAGCCCCAAGATGAACGATAACGAAGTTGAGTGGTGCCACTCACCATGCAGCTCTTTATGTCCTCAAAAAAAAAAAAAATCTAAAAAAAACCCCTGACTTCTTAAGATGTGCTCTTATTGCAATCACTTTGTGAGCGATTAAGTGCTAACGGTCATTGCACACGCAACCCCAGTTTGCAAGCCTTCATTTCAGAACACATGTTTAACCGCCCATATTCAAGGCCCATTCACAACAGCACCAGTGAACCTGCTGGGAAGATTCTCTCTCTCCACGTCAGCTCTGATACATGGAACATAATCTCAATGTCCAGGCTCCTTTACCAGGGAGGGAGGTGACAAAGGTGAACCTTATGCTCACTAAGGAGCATCCCTGGGTCACGGGTGGCCACCAAGCAGATACCACCGAAGGCCACCCGATGAACACAACCTAACCCCGACAGCGGGGTGAGGGGCTTCCCTGCAGTCTCCGGTACCTCTGGATTTCATATATTTCTCAGAGCATGTTTTTCAGTAAGAAGAAACAGACTCAGGGAGATAAAGGTTGTTGTAAGAAATTTTAAAGTCCAGACACGCAACTTTTTGCGCACACTGAAGAACCCTGAACACCATCAACTCGACTGCCTCCGAGAATCGCAGGGGACTCAAGGTGGCACCCGGGAAACAGCCAGCCCCACCCCACGCCTGTGCCACACAGAACCGTGGACTCTCAGCACTCCGCCACCAAGCCTCGTGGCAACCCCTGGCTCCCGACCCCAGGAGGCACCTGCCTTTTATGATGTTCTAGGGCCCCTGGGCTCACAGGGAGGAACGGCTCTGTGCTGTTAAACACCACAAAACACAGGCAGGGCGTAAGCGCTGGGGAAATTTGAGTTGAGTGCAGTGGTGCCACCTGGCTTGGTCTCCTGTGTGCTTTCTCTGCCCTTTGCTGTTTTACTACTCGCCTGCGATGCCCAAATACTCAAGCGACGCTGCCTGCTGGCAATGCAAAAACACCAATCTGTACTGGTTCCGTGGTCTATGTATGCTAATTATTCTCTACAATAAACCCTAACCCACCCTCAGAGCAAAGATTCCTGTAGAACTAAAACCTAACATGCTTTTCCCATGACGAGGAACTCATTGCCCACCATGACACCACCTTCATCCTCGGGTCATTCCCTCACCTGCACTTGGGGCATCTCGGATCCCACCTCTGCCAACACGGAGCAGACTGCGTCCTCTGTCCATGAACAGCTTTTGCACAGGCGGAGACATCTCATACCCCACTGAATGCCTATCCCACAAGCCCAACAGCCTGCATTTCTGCAGGCTGAGGTGTGTGTGCAGCAACACCCAGCTGACCCCACCAACAGCCGGTGTGTGTCTGCTGACATCAGCTGACCCAATCACACAATCGGTGTGTGTGCGAGCTACACCCAGCTGACTCCACCATGTGCACTTGGTATGTGCTGACACCAGCTGACCCCACCAACAGCTGGTGTGTGTGCTGACACCAGCTGACCCCACCATGTGCAGTTGGTGTTTGTGCTGACACCAGCTGACCCCACCAACAGCCGGTGTGTGTCTGCTGACATCAGCTGACCCCATCACACAATCGGTGCGTGTACGAGCAACACCCAGCTGACCCCACCATGTGCAGTTGGTGTTTGTGCTGACACCAGCTGACCCCACCAACAGCTGGTGTGTGTGCTGACACCAGCTGACCCCATCACACAATCGGTGTGTGTGTAAGCAACACCCAATTGACCCCACCATGTGCACTTGGTATGTGCTGACACCCAGCTGACCCCACCAACAGCTGGTGTTTGTGCTGACACCAGCTGACCCCACCAACAGCTGGTGTGTGTGCTGACACCAGCTGACCCCACCACACAATCGGTGTGTGTGTGTGCTGACACCAGCTGACCCCATCACACAATCGGTATGTGTGCAGCAACACCCAGCTGACCCCACCAAGAACATCCGTGTGGGTGTTGTCATCCAGCTGACCCGTCACGACACAGTGATTCAGACAAAGCCTTTCGGAGTGCTGCCCACAGCCCTCCAGCTGCAATCACACGTGGGAGCGGAGCGAGTACTGATGAGGTTCTGGCCCAAACCCTGGCCCTGCCTTTCACTGTCTTCCAGATCTTGACAAGAAAGCTAACTTTTAAATTATTCATTCATTCACTGTTTCACTCATTTAAAAGGGAGATGGCAGAGAGAGAGGCAGAGACAGGCAGGCAACAATCTGTCTACAACCACCCGGGCTTGGACAGGCCGAAGCCAAGAGCCAAGAACCCCATCCAGGTCTCTCGTGGGTGACAGGGAACCAAGTACTGGGCCATCTGCTGCCTTCCCAGGCTCCTCAGCACCAAGCGGAGAAGCTAGGCTCCGCTCTGCCCTCCAATATAGGATGCAGACGTCTCAAGCCACAGCTGAACCTGCTGCACCGCTGTGCCCACCCCATGGGAGTTACCTTTCCAAGCTTTGCTCCACCCACCAGTCACACGGCAGGAACAACAGTGCTTCCCATCACGAGGTATCTGTGGATGCTAAAGCTAAAACGTTCTGTCTGCAGCACAGTAACTCTCCAATAAATACTAGCCAGTATCAATACATCCATGCGGGGGAAAATGTATTTTCTTCCAGCCAATTTAAAAAAGTGAATTCACCAAGCGCCCAGTGGAGACTGATTGGCTCAGGGTTGCAATCAGCAGGTAAACACAACAGTGAGACAAGAAACCAGTGGAGGATTAAGAATAAGCCCCGGATTCTCTGCGAGGAGACAGAGCCCCGCTGCACCATCAAGAGCAAACAGACTCTGCTGTCCTGGCCCTGTTCACCCGACACCACCCAGGGAAGCACACAGCAGAATCCTGCAGCAGGTGGGGAAGCGCAGGTGTGAGCGTCGCATCTCGGAGCAGCGGGACCTCACCTCGGCCTGGCTCCGCTGCACGTGGAGGTGAACAAACTTCAGTGTCAAGTTCTCTTCTACCACTGCTCTGAGGTCACTCGGCTTCAAGCCTGCAATCTTTTAACTGGGTCAGCAACACGGAACTCCCTGTGGCTCCAGTTAAACACTGGCACAGTCCTCCAACAGTGGTGCACGTAACTCTACTCAACCCCAGCCCCTAGCACCCACCGTGTAGGTGCAGGGATTCTTGGCCCCCAGCAGCTGAACTGAAGTCGGCATTTATTCCCAGTGTGGATTCCAATCCTTCCATAATCGGTGGGGTTGCAGAGAATCTTGGCAGGAATATGAAACGTGAAGAGACTCAAATTCTCTCTCACGCAATTTCTTTGATATTTTAGGAATGTTCTTGATTTCTAACAAGCAATTGAAAAAGTAAAGGGGGAAGCAACACCAGTTTCAATCACAGTGCTTGTTCTCAAAGATGTACGAAGCAGCCCACAAGTGACACGAGCCCAGATCTTCCACCATATTAGCATGAGGGGACTCCCTGCTCCCTCCCTCCACTTAACCTGATCAATGCTGAGTCCCCTTCTACATTTTACAAGAAGCAGACATCCACTAGACTGAAGAATGACACCCAGGAAGGTACTGCTGCACCTGCTACCTGTGAACACCCCCTCAGCCCAGCACATGGGCTATGAGAGGAAGGGAGAGGGGCAGCCCCATCTACAGTCTATGGGTCCCAGCAAGGGCCCTGTGCACACACTGGGGAGGCGGGGGCTTAACTGACCGGGTCTTCTACTGAGAAAAGCAAAGGTAACTCACGGACAAAGAAGAGAAGCACAAATGGATGTGAGAAAGAATACGGAGGTAGCAGATGACGTACGCAGGAGTGGAAGACACACCTGTGACTTCCAGCCCTCCCAGGACAGTCACCAAACAGCCCCATCACCAGGAGGCTTCAGGCCCAGCCCCTGCCATCTCGGTCATACCCGATAACCAGGCCGTGCAGCTTCCCTGAACACCCATCAGAACCCTCCCCGGGGAAGCTACTCCTCTCAACTCTCCTCCTGCACTTCACCTTCCACAGAGCTCGGTCCTCACTGCCACTGAATGAGGCTGCCACTCCTCCCCAGGGAGCCCAAGCACACCCAGAGGAAGATCCTCCTGGCTCAGTTTCCTGCCATGGGCTACAGCCACATCCAACTCTTCCCCTCCCTACCTGGCCAGACACAACTCTTAGGTTTTTAGACCCAATTACCCTAAATTCCCTTCCCACTCAAACAAGTGTGTGCTAAGGAGCTAACACCATCAAGTACCAGGCAAGAGAAAAGTAAGGCACACAATAAATCTTATTAGTTAATGACCAAATAAAGTCCACAGGACAAAGAATTATGAATCAATAGGTCTTAATTATAAGGCATAAATCTACTAGAAATTCACACCTCTACTTCTTGTCGCCCAGGAAGTCTAAGGAAAGGACCAACGTAAGGAGTCAGAACTCTTTCGTGGGTTTGCCACGCACCATCACACATGTGCACAGGGGTGGGGCGGGGGGGAGCAGGAACCAACACTCACCTCTGGGAGCCTGGGCTGATGCAGGCACGGCTGAGAAAGCACCACTACTGACACCCGGGAAGAACTGTTTCACTTCCCATCCTGTCCCATCACAGTGCACAGGGATCCGTGTGCTCTGAAGGAAAAGCCATGGGCAGCGGACGACATTGCATAAACACATTCACAAGGCTGTGGCAAACAGGGCTTCCTGTCCAGGGACTGCTTGCAATTAAGATGCATGGTACAAAGGGCTCCTAGCGTGACAGTCACGTGATCAACCATGAGGAGTTCATGTGATGAGGATGTTAACGTCAACACACACATACATAAACCAAAACACAAACAGAGGGACGTAGAAATCTCCAGGAAACCCTCTGCCCAGGACGTAGAAATCTCCAGGAAACCCTCTGCCCAGGAGTGAAATCAGTATCTAGAGACAGAGACGAAGACAGAGAGGGACCCGCACTCCCATGTCCACTGCCGCGTTGTCTACAACAGCCAAGACAACATGAATGCTCACTGGCTGATCAACGGATACAGAATACGGGGTACACTGGAGTATTACTCAGCCACAGAGAAGGCAGAAATCCCAGCACGTGCATCCCAACAGGGACAAACCTGGAGGGCATCACACTACGGGCAGTGGAACACCCGGGGACTCCACTTGCAGGACCCCTTAGAGAAGACAGTGCACGGCGGCCCTGCGTCTGCACAGAGGTCCACAGAGAGTTGCTCTTCAACAGGTGCGGGGAGCTCAAAGCTAGCTCTGCGCAAAAACAGATTCTCTGCAAAAATGCACAGCCCAGTGCCCCTGGTTCACACTGGCTGCTGCTCGTGAACCTGGACCTCAAGAGTTCTTCTCTGCAAACTGGCAGTGCTGAAGAGCAGTCCTGGGGCGGGGTGCACATCCTGACCACCTGGACTGTGGTGCCGGCCTCACGGGCATGTGCCGGTGCTCAAAACCACCGAGCTCCACACAGCAAGTCTGCACATCTTTGTGCATCAACGATGTGTCAATAAACCTATGCTGACAGAGGCTTCAGAAACGAACAGCCTCCAAGAGCAGAGAGGCCTCTGTCCACCGGAACAGTCAGCAACCCCTCACACTGTCACATGTTAGGACAGTACACACACACTGAGCTCACATGTTCGGACAGTACACACACACTGAGCTGGCCTTGGGGGAGCGGCTGTGGGAGTGAGAAAACGGGATGTTGAGTTGATGCTGAAGTCTCTTCTCTCACTGCTAACTTGTTTGTGCTTCTGGGATAACCTTTCCCCTCCCCTCACCACCTCTCCCTAATCTCTGTCCTCTGGCACACACAGGGGACACACCTGCAGTAAGTGATTCCCCCAGTCTTCATTCTAGGGGACAGCTTGGCCTCACAGTCTCTGTCCAGTGGGGGGTCTAGGGGTTTGTTTTCTGGCTTCTGTTTTCTCTAATTATCTGAAGTTCTTCTGGACTCTTGGCTTTGACTACTACACATCTTAAATAATTCTCATCTGTTTGTTTTTGTAAAATTCCCCAGGGTCTGATCAAGAGGACTTCAAGAGTCATGTACCCACTGCCAGAGCCGCTAATTTGCTACACATTACAGCCTCACTGAAGAGTCACGATAGCCCGTACTACGGGTCAAGCTGCCTGGTCACCCAGACATGGGTTTGCTGTGTTACGCAAGACCAGATCAACCTAAATTGGCAACACTCATCTCTCAGCTCCCAAACACAAAGTATGTGCCTAAGGAAACCTCCAAAAACAAAATCATCACAAATCAGCAACTAATAGCAGTCAAATACCACATCCTAATAAACAGTAGAGTGTACGTAGTGTGGGGCCCAGCTCTGCTGGAAACAAACCAGGCCTCCCTTGAGCAGCCATGGGCAAAGCTGGATCAAGCCAACTCGGGGGCCTGTAGACATCCTTGTTTTCTTCATTAATCCCTCTATAATCACAGGCTTCATTCACTACTAACCAGAATATTCAACAAGTAAAAAGTAGGACCACAGTTCCACAGGAGTACAAACAAGGGCTAACAATAACAATCAAATCACCAGATGTCCGCTTCATTCCTAAACATTTTTTGTAACCTATATTAATTGTCACATAGCAGAAAAAAGAACATAATATTTGTCTTTTGGGGACTGGCTTATTTCACTAAGTATAATGGTTTCCAGTTGCATCCATTTTGTTGCAAAAGACAGGATTTCATTTTTTATGGCTGAGTACTACTCCATAGTGTATATACCACACTTCCTTTAAGCAGTCATCAGCTGATGGACATCTGCGCTGATTCCATATCTTAGCTGCTGGGAACTGAGCTGCAACCGTGGTATTAAACTTCCACAGCTGCATAGTGACAGCAATAACTTCCACCTCACAGAGTGCTGTAGAGACTAGAAATACTGTATGTTCAGGTGCCATTCATGGTCACCATTCATGGTCAACTCCACTGCGCCTGACCACAGGCTCCCAAAAGGTCAGTGGGGTCATTACTTTGGTATCACACACAGGCACTGCCCTGAGCCAAGCACACATTGCCATGACTTCCCTGCTGTGGGATCCAAAGACCAGGTGTGCCTGTCCAGATACGCCAGGGTCTCACCTCCAGCACCCAACACTTGTAACATAGCCTGGCAACCCTGAGCTTGGCTCTCACCACACACATGCCTGCCCCAAGCTCCTCTACCTGGGTATGCAGTCGACCACCCCTCGGGCTTGGTAAAACCCACAGATGCCCACAGACTGCTGAGTGACCGCTGTGGCTCTCCCAGAGATATGGGGACATGATTTTGAAGAGATAAGCGCCCTTCAAGAAAGGCAGCCCGGACACAACCATCAAAGTTAAAAATGCCAAGCATACTACCTCTTCACTGGGGACTCCCCACTGTGCCTTCAGGATTTTATCCTACAGATAAATCAGACATCCACAAAAATGCTGTGTGCAGCAGCAAAGGCCCCAGATGACGAGCAAGGGTCTACACCATGGCCATGGTGGCAGGCGATGGGCAGGGGCCATCCTCGGGAGCCAGAGTGAGCCACACACAGGCCACCGCACACGGACACCTGAGACCATCTTCCCAAAGGGAGGCTACACCTCCCCGTTCCCACTGGGCACTGACGCTGTATGGCAACATGTCTGCGCCCATCCGTGAGAGCAGCTCTGGGAACAGACCAGCATGCCTGCAGTGCTACCTCTAGGGGAGAGCAGGGGGGAGGGAGACAAGGAGGAGACTTGCCTTTGACCAGGATTCTTTCACCCCACTAAAATGCACGCTCACAGACACGCAGTCTTCATAGAGAAATAATTTACATGCACAAATACAAAGGCAACCCGACCCCATCCCAGGAAAGTAAAAGGCACTAATGGCTGAAGGGATTGAGGCCCCAGACCCCCTTCTTCAGCAGTGGCTATGCTTACCTTGCGTTGTGAGTACCTCAGTCTTCATTTCAGCACCACAGACAGCGGTTCTGGACTTGAGGTCTTCAAGCTGGGAAACCGAGAGTTTGACGTGTGCTTTTGCTCTTTCAAAGTTCTGGGGTGGCCAGGGCACTGGAGGACAGATTCCGGGTCCCGATCTTTACCAGAAATAACGCATTCCCCATGTCTGGGCACATCTGGTCCAGCTAGCGTGAGACAGGAACCCGCACTCCCAACAGCCAGCCTCCCCAGCTCGGATTCATCTGTTACCTAAATGCCCTGCACTATGGCTGAAATAACGTGGAAGTTCAACAAACGAGCACACAGACATCTGCAGGAATAAAGGACCTGAAGCTTCACCCTCAGGCTGGGTCCTGCTGAGCTCTCCTCACACTTCCAGCAGCTCTGCTCCCCCACGCCGTGGCACTCAGGAGCTCCATCTGATCCCCCATGCCGTGGCACTCGGGGGCTCCGTCTGCTCCCCCACGCCGTGGCACTCAGGGGCTCCGTCTTCTCACCCCACGCCGTGGCACTCAGGGGCTCCGTCTGCTCCCCCACGCCGTGGCACTCGGGAGCTCTATCTGATCCCCCATGCCGTGGCACTAGGGGGCTCCGTCTGCTCCCCCACGTCGTGGCACTCGGGGGCTCTGTCTGCTCCCCCACGTCGTGGCACTCGGGGGCTCCATCTGCTCCCCCACGCCGTGGCACTCGGGGGCTCCGTCTGCTCCCCCACGCCGTGGCACTAGGGGGCTCCGTCTGCTCGCCCCACGCCGTGGCACTCGGGGGCTCCGTCTGCTCCCCCATGCCGTGGCACTCGGGGGCTCCGTCTTCTCGCCCCACGCCGTGGCACTCGGGGGCTCTGTCTGCTTGCCCCACACCGTGGCACTTGGGGGATCTGTCTGCTCCTCCACGCTGTGGCACTCGGGGGCTCAATCTTCTTGCCCCATGCCGTGGCACTTGGGGGCTCCGTCTGCTCCCCCACGCCGTGGCACTCGGGGGATCCTTCTGCTCCCCCACACCGTGGCACTCGGGGGATCCTTCTGCTCCCCCACGCCGTGGCACTCGGGGGATCTGTCTGCTCCCCCACGCTGTAGCACTCGGGGGCTCCATCTGCTCGCCCCACACCGTGGCACTCGGGGGCTCTGTCTCAGGCCTCCGTGGCCAGGTTTACACACAGCAGTCTCAGCCAGGTCGTGGACCCCACTCTGACTCACTGCTCCATTTCCTGGCTGTGTCTTTGCTCCAGACTCACCTCTCCACGTACTGGATGTGGGTTTCCATAGAATCAGGGCCACAAATCATACTGTGACCAAGAAGCTGCCCACATTACTCCCCACCTCTGCCCCCAGCCTCTCTCCTGAGTGGCACTTGACACTTTATTTATATGTAGGCATTGACCGTGCTCTGAGCCCCATGTCGGCATCTTCCAGGCCCAACTTCTGCTCTCCACCCACAGGACCTGGGCTGTCCCTGGCACTCACACTGCAGCTGTCTGTAGGGCCCACAAGTGCTGTCAGGAGGGCCCATGTGTGCTGTCAGGAAGGCCCACGTGTGCTGTCTGCAGGGCCCACGTGTGCTGTCTGGAGAGCGAGTAGAAGAACGAGTCAACCCTAGGAGAATCCACTCCCATTTCTCTCATTCTCCCTCTCGCACTGGAAGACAAAGCCACACCTAGAAACCAAGACGCAGGGACGGGGAGCAGCACGTTGCATTTTCAACCTTGGTGTTGCCATTCCCTCTGCAGCAGCTGGGCAGTCGACGGCGGGACTCGGTGCCTCCGCCAATGAGGACGTTGCAGAAAGATATTCCAGAGGAATCTCTGGAAATGGTGGGAGGACCTCGATGGCCAAGCATGGAGAATCCCGGTGCGGCTGGAGCGCTCTCCCAGGGACACTGCCTACCGGGCAGCAGAGAGGCGGCACCCCAGAGATGGGCACACATGGCCATGGAGGCTGGCGAGGACCAAATCTGCAGGCTGCAGGCCAGGGCTGAGCCGGGCAGCATCTGCAGGCAGAATTCTCTCTTCACCGAGAGTGGGCAGACTTTATTTAAAAGCCTGGAGCTGAGTGACGACGGCCCACCCACTCTGGAAACCGGCCTTATTCAAAGTCCAGTGATCTAAATGTTAGTCTCACTTTAAAAATATCTTCACAGCACCACACAGACACGTCTGACCAAGGATCTGGATACCGCAGCTCCAACAAGCCGACGAGCAAAATTAGCCGTCACACGGGGAGCCTGGAATGTCATCCACAGATGACTCAATTTATCTTCTCTGGAAAAATTAAAAACGGGCAACGGAAGCCTTGTTCTAAATGTCATAACATGCGAAAGCACGTGCTTTGGAAGGGAAGCCTCATGTCTGGAACAGAGCGGGCACCTGTGCACCTATCCACAGCACCCATCCCAGGCCGTACTCACGGCTGGAGGAAGAGTTCCTTTCTTTCAGTTTAAATTTGTGGCCAGAGTAATCATAATAATAACAACAATAATAATAAATCATCAAACTCAATATATTTTACAAGCATAGCAATACTTGGAAGCCTGCTGAAAAAAATATTTTCCCATAATGAATTTGAAGTATTCAAATGCACACAGATCAGTAATACAGCATAGAATTTACAAGCACAAATTACCAACCCACTGTGACTTCCAAAACTTGAGTTTACATTCACATGCCAACACTGCGCTGAAACCCTTTCCATTCTGACTTGGTTCTTGACATCTGGATTGCCTGCCCATCCCGTGTGGTGCAGAGAGAGCCACGCCGCTTGAACTGAAGTGTGGTTCTGAAAGCAATGTGTGCACGGAGCAGCGAGGGGCTCTCATGCCAGCACTAAACACAGAAGGCCCTGCCTTCCAGGATTGCTGTAGGGGGAAGGCTGAGCTGCAGCCAGGGTGCCTGGGAGCACCCTGGCAGCTGCAGAGACGGAGGCAGGCAGCTCCATTTCTCTGACCCTCGGTTTTCTTGTCTGGGACCCAGGGTCCATCACAGCACCTATGTCAAAGAACTGCTCAGGTTCACAAGAGCTGACGTAGCTCCAGCGCTTAGCAACCAGCCCAGCGTGTTCTAAGTGTGCCATGAATATGCATTCCTCATTAGGATTAAATTTCACGCAGACAGCACAGCATCTCTAATGACTGGTGATGGTCTCTTCCTAAAAAGGAGTTGCTATAAACAGAACCCCCAAAAGATAAAGGAAAACAAACTCTAAAACCTGTGACAATACATAGTAACACCACCTGATGGCTGGAACCAATAAAAGCTGGGTGACCAGACGTCCCAGAATTCATTCCGAAGACTATCCCACTGAATCCATGGTCCTCACCCTGCTGTGTCCAACAAAACCCCTGGGAAGCCGTGATCTGCCCCGGCTCCCAGAACCCAGCCACCCACCCCCAAAACTAAACACCTCTGATGGGAATCCAGGGCCAAGAGCAAATCTTAGCACTGGGAGCCAGGTCTGCCGGGCAGGTGGGAGGTGGACAGAGGAGAGGGGTGGGTCCACAGTGAAATAACTTGTGAAAACACACGCTTCACCATGCACATTAGGATGCTAAAAACCCCGAACACATGAAAAGCTGTTGTAAATCCAGAATTTTCTAAGCTCATTTCAGTTGAGAAAACATTTTACAGGGAGTCTTATTTATGACTAGAGAACTCAAGTTCCATGTGGCACACTCCGATCCCCAAGCGTGGCTGAGTGTCACTCCCATCGGGACCTTGTTCAACATGTGGCCCCTAAACTCGCCCCAGAGACCGCTCCAGCAGCCAGCGAGCCTGTGGCTCTAGATTTTCTTCTCAAGCTCCCAGACTTCTTGGGATCTTACCCTGGAGAATTTACAGTCTCCTGAGCATGGCCCTCCTCTTGTCCTACTTCCAAGCCGAGGACAGGAGTGGTCTTGTTCCCACATCAGGCCTGCGTGACACCCAGCTCCCAACAGCAGCTCAGCAGGGTCTGGTGGAGAATTCCCCAGACACTGGGGGACCATTGTGACTGGGACCCACTGCAGTTATGACTGCCAGGCCCATGTTACATCACATCAAGCTGTGATATGACTGCCAGGCCCATGTTCCACAATAGTGTCTTGTGCTCAAGCTGTGATGAGAAACACTGGCAAGAGACACAGCACACAGGGGCAGGAGCTGTGGCGCAGCGGGCTGGGCCTCCACATGCAGTGCCGCCATCCCTTATGGGCACCAGCTCGTGTCCCAGCTGCTCCTCTTCTGATCCAGCTCCCTGCTATGGCCTGGGAAAGCAGTGGAGGATGGCCCAGTATTCGCACCCCCGCACTCCTGGGGGAGCCCCGGGAGTGGTCTCTGTCCCCTCACTTCCAATGGGCCCAGCTCCGGCCGTCGTAGCCATTTGGGGACTCAACCAGTAGACGGAGGACTGTTCTCCTCTCTCTCCCTGTGTTCGTAACTCTGCCTCTCAATAAATAAATATTTTTTTTAAAAAGTCAGTGCACAAACCCCAAGACTCCTGCTCCCAGAGAGAACAAAGGTGAGTCTGTGTTTGGCACAGTGCCACTCCTGCTGTCTACCGGAACAACAGTTTCCAGAAAAACTTGCAGACAAGAAGTAAGTGCTGACTAGACCAGGACAGCAACACACAGAAGTCAGTCCTAGACCACAGAGACAACGTATGTCTGATCCGCACCAAGAACAGAATGTGTGGCGTTGACATGGGCCTGAGAGCCACCGTGCAGGGGCTGAGCCACATCAAACAGGCAAGAGGAATCTGTGGTCCAGACCAAGGCGGCATGATGGACGTGCTGCCTGGAGGAAGCGGCAGGAGGCAGCCGTGGGCCTCTGAGATGCCAGAATGAGCTGCACAGCAACCAGAGAAGGCAGAGAGCTGGGAGAACTGGGGTGTGTGTGCCACATCTCCAGGCGTCTCCCCTGCCCTGGACAACACCAGATGGCAACGCTCACTACAGACTGGTAAATGCAACCCACGAGGAGCCTCCAACACCCTGAGCGGCTTCAAGCTCATCAGGGGTGCATTCTGAAGAGGTGTCCTGAATGTTTCCACTGTGCACATGGCCTAAGAAAGGTGGGATGGGCAAGCGTGGCTGCAAGCAGACGGTGCACGGGCACGGGAGAGCCGAGCAGCGCAGATGGACACGGGAGAGCTGAGCAGCGCAGACAGGCACGGGCACGGGACACCTCCCCACGTGCACCTCTGACCAGGCGAGAAGTCCGTCCTGTATTCAAGTGAAATTGCCCGTTCTGAAACCTGCAGCCGTGAGCGATGCTTCTCACACTGCTATGCAAGATCACAGCACTACCCTGTGAGATGCTTTTTTTTCCATTTCATAATAAACTTTGTTGTTTGCTCATTTTCCTAGTTCTCTATTTTAAGCCCCTAATTACTTGTTGATCCCTATGCATATTGGATTTAAATACGAAATACATTTAACAGGAATAAATTTTTCATATATAAAATGCAAATGTTCTTTTGGACCTTGTTTACCGCTATCTTACATAATTAAAATGAGCCAGAACAGGAAGCAGGAACTAATGGCAGGTCGGGCACCTGTCTCGACGCTTACACAGGTGATGGACGCGTCTGCACACACCCTCCCAGGCCCAGCATCCAGACGGCTCCACTGCAATCGAGTGGATCTTGCAAAAGTAATAGTCTAATGCTCCCCAGCCCGTCAGGATCTCGCAGTGCCTGTCTGTGGTCTCACAGAGCTCCCCAGTCCTCACACTGCCCTATCTCCTCCCACCCAGGAACGCGGCTGTGCACAGTTCCAAGAAACGGCAATGGCACAGCCACGGCCTGTTCTGTGCCCAATGCTGGGGGCAGCACCCACGTTCCGGTCTCTGGAATTGTGTTCCTCCATACACCCTGCCACATCCCTCATGTCCACTCACACCCCTGCCATCTACTGCACAGCCGTCACCCCCAGGACGCCACGGCCACTGTGTGCCCTACACTCTCGTTCTTAAGTGCTCCTTCCACACACAGCCGAAAACCCTGCACCTCTTCCCCATTTACCTTCACCATCAGCTGCTCACCACCATCTCTGTGCAGCTGCCTCCATCACGCCCCACACCACGTGGTAATGGGTAGCACGGCTTCTCAGAACTTGGTGCCGGGAGTCTGTGCTCAGAGCTGGGCTGTGCTGGAGCCCACACAGGTGGGTGAGACGGTAGATGTGTTGCTCAGGGCTCCTAACCCCAGGGCATGAAAGAACAGCTTGAGAAGCTCCACGCTAAGGGCTTCCAGCAGACAGCGGCAGGCACATGTTCCCAGAAGAGGACAAAGCTTCCCCACAGCGGTTCCCAGAGCACTGCCAGCCTCACTCTACCCTGTCTTCTTGAAAATGTTTCCGTCTGCACACCTTAGATTATCATTCGTCTCTAAAGCACGGCTGGTCAGACTCCACCGTCTCTGTCTTTAATTTGCTAATGCTGGCTCCTTGCTGTACACTTGAGCACGCTGAGCACAGGCTGGGTCTGTTGTACTTAGCTTCAGTCTTACAGTACTGAATCTTTGCTCTACATCAGGCAAACAAAGCACGCTGAGTATAAGCCTGTCCAGTGCACCTGTCTAATTCTACAGTGCTGATTCCTTGCTCTCCAGCAGAGCGTGTTGCCCTATGCTTGACTTACTGTACCTGTTTGAATTATACAGTACTGGGTCCTTATACGCAGGTGCACATGTGCGTCATTTATTGTACCTACCGTTCACTCTGTAGACTGGGTCCTGCCTAACCAGCTGAGTGTGTGAATACAGGCTTCATCTACTGTACTCACCTCTGATTTCCTCGGATCAGGTCCTGGCTATTCAACTGCGCATGCTGAATACACACTTGATCGGCTGTGCCTACTTTTTGTTCTATAGTGCAGGGCCTTGCTCTACGGTTGAGCGTGCAGAGTATATGCTTGACATTTAGGTCTCGTGGGCGGGCACCAGCTGATGTGGTTAAGAATGTTATGAAAAGTATTGTCTAGCACCTCTAGTGACGTGCACACAGACCGCCTGCTAAAATGTGGGTTCTGATGCAGTAGCACTGGGGTGCACCTGAGGCTCCGCATTACTCACAATGCCTAGGAGATGCCCATCTGTGAACTCAGTGACACGAGGCCAGGGACAAACGCCTCCTGCAAGCGATTTCTGTCCTGAGCTTACAGACTGCTCTTAGGCCCAGCCAGATACATGTACACTGAGATGCAAGGAGCAACAGCAACCCCCGAGGAGCCCTGCTGAAGGGTCAGTCATCCCATTACACTCAGATACAAGGTCACTTCAAAAGGGTTGTGGGAAACAGAATTAACTAGAGTGTTACTTTAGTGCAAAAAAAAAAAAAATGAAATCCACGCAGCTTTCTGTTGCTGTTCTTCACTTTCCACAAACTTATGAAGTCCTTCCACCCACTGCGCCTGGTCAGCCCACGTCAGTGAGGCGGTCGGGGGTGGTGACACCCCTCGGCATGACAACCTCTCTGTAGCTCTTGTACATGCAAACCCCTGGGGCAGCAGAAAGGATGAATTCACACGTCCTTCCTACTGAAGCCTTCTCACAGCTCAGGACTCTCGCATGTGTCGGGCCCACAAGAACCAGCAGGTGCATCCTGGAAGTGAGCCGACGCAGACAGCACAGCCGACGGACAATGCCAAGGCTGTGCGGAAGCACTTCCCACAGCCAAGCCCAAACCGAGACTCGCAGACCAAGCCTGTCAAGAAACGCAGCTTCAGGCGGGAGTTGGCTGGGCCACTGGGTAGCGTGGAAAGCATAAGGGAAAGTCTCAAACCCTCACTGTACTGGTCAGAAACAGAGAAACACAGAAAAGTCACTAAGACATCCAAGCAATGAGCGTAAGTGACGAACTTCAAACAACCTGTGACAGAGCATCCCTTTAGTTCCACAGTCATCGGCAGTAACCCTGCCCACCCGGATGGAATAGAGCTATCTCAACAGGCTTACTACCAACATTTCATTCTTAAAAGAACATAAAACACAGAGGGAAAAGCACTTCAACTCGGTTCTCTTCCAATCAGTGCATGCATATTAATAGCACACCACCAGGACGGCTACGCCCGCTAAGTTTTAAAATTCCAAGCACCCGCAGAGTGGCTGCTACTTTCCAGAAGAAACAGAAATTTATTTCCCAATCCTGTCAGTACTGCAAATAAAAACGTGTAAATCTTTTTAGAAAATTTCAATCACATTTGACTGAAAGCAACTCGAAACATTTTTAGATTTCCACTCCGTCACATGTCAGCATTTCCTTTGCAGGGTGGGCAGGAGCCGAGGCACACGGAATACAGATGAGCCGCAGCTCCGTAATTCACCCTTTTTAATAAATCAGATTCTTGACCACAGCCAGAGCCACCGCTCCAGAATGAAGCCTCAAGCCATGCTCATCTCATCTCGGTTAGGATGCGGCGGCTTCCGTCAGCCCCAGCCATAAAGCACGGCCACGCGGATGGCAGGGAGAAGGCACCGCCCGCCCTGGGCCTGAAGACCAGCAGCAAGCAGCGCTCGCCTTAGCGCCCATCTGAGCCGAACAGAAACTCAAGGGTGACAGTTGTGACGTTCCCGGATTTCGCCACATCACAGGTGTCACACTGGATCCTCAGGGACGCTTAGGCACGCCCTAATTCTGCGGCCGGCACCGCCTGTTACTGCAACACTTAGCTCGTTCAGTCTTCACAGCCCACAGGACAGCCTCCCTCCAAGTATGGGACGGTGAGGCCAGGAGGGGCTACAGCACTTGGCCCGATGTCACAGACAGGACACAGTCAGAGACATTTCTTCAGCCACCAGGTCTGCCTGCAAAGGAGAGGCTTCCCCTCCAGCCTGGAACCTGCGGTCTGCCGTTCCCAGGAATGGCTGCGTTAGATATTCCCTCTCTGAAGACTGGTTGGTTTGAGGAGCCACATCCTGAAACCTACTAAAATCTGTGGAAGTTCCTTAATTTGGAAGAACAGGAGCCCACTCTGCTCTGAACACGAGTATGGATTAAAAGAATGTTCTCGACGCGGTTACAGCTCTCAGCTCCAACCACTGCTCCGAGCCACAGGTCCTCCCCGCCTCTGCCTCTCAGGACAGGAGCCAGGAAGAGCAGAAAGTGGAGCTGAGACTGTGCCCTCTCAATAACAAAGGAAGAGAGAAACAGAGTGAGGCCTTGAAACCTCACTGGAACCCGTTCACTTTCACTGGGCACAGTGTGAGCAGCTTGCCTATGGGCACTCCCAGTGTGCAAACGGCAAGAAACAGCAAAGAGGGCCACAGAAGCCACGGGCCAGCCACAAGGATGCACCGCAGTGTGGCAGGGGACCAGCACCTCGAGGCAGTGGACGCCCGGCTGTCACTGGAGTGGCCATACAGGGAGGTCACCCGTGGCTACACAGAACCCCGACCACATCTGCAGGGGAGACCACACTCAGCCAGGGAAGGAGGCTCAGCTCCCTGGGAGGAGTTCGCATGGGCCTGGGCTCACACAGCTGGCAGGAGGCAGGGCGAGGATGCGAGCCCTGGCGTGCGGTCCAGGCCGCCCTAGTGTGCGTCTGCCGTGGACGTCCTGTGTCATCAGGATGCTTCCTCACCTGTTACAGGGGCTGCCCCTGAAACGCCACTGTTATTCAGAACAAAGATCATCAGATCCATGGGTTCTAGAAAACCATGTATGCACTGTGATTTCTACCAGGAATCAGGTATGTAACATAAGCAATCGTTATCTCCGCAAGGATGTCACCCACCCAATTAAATACAGTAAAAATGGTGCCCGGACACCCCAATTAACTTGCTAATGTGCAAGAGGTGGGAATCAATAGCTAGCTAATAGCTAATCAAATGAATCACTGAAGACGAAAATATTCCTATTTGTAACTGGTAGCTGAAGAGCCTTCATGACACAGAGGACGACGCACACCACACAGCCAAGAGTGACGGCAGTGTGCCGAGAAGCAAGTCTTAGGTTATGCCACATCCCTCCTTGTCTAAACTGAACCCTTCTTAGGATAGCGCGTGTGCAACACCTGGCCCCACGGGAAATTTCCACGAGAAACCCGAATGCCACAGACAACACGAATGCTCTGCACTCGCAGGACTGCAAGCGTGCAGCCAACAACGTATTTAACAGACAAGATCCAGCTGAAACCAGAGAGGCTGTTGTACTGTTACAGACACAGCAGACTTTCTGTGCTGGCTTTCCAAGATGAATCAGCTATGGTGCTGCTGTCCCAACCGTCATTTGTCAGGAATCAAACTCCATCCCCCAAAATGCACCACCTCTAATTAATTATGAAAAATTCCCATTTTAAGATTATGAGGGTCCAGCACTGTAGTGTAGTAGGTAAAGCCACCACCTGCAGTGCCAGCACCCCATATGGGCGCCGGTTTGAGTCCTGGCTGCTCCACTTCCTATCCAGCTCTCTGCTATGGCCTGGGAAAGCAGTAGAGGATGGCCCAAGTCCTTGGGCCCCTGCACCCATTTGGGAGACCTGGAAGAAGCTCCTGGCTCCTGACTTCGGATCGGCACAGCTCCGGCTATTGTGGCCATCTGGGGAGTGAATGAGCAGGTGGAAGACCTGTCTCTGCCTCTGCTTCTCTGTGTAACTCTGACTTTAAAATAAATAAATCTTAAAAATAAAAAGATTACAAGCTGAAACTGACCCTGCCCACACAACGGAAAATATTTTCCCTTCCAGACCTTGAATAGTATTGACTGTGGCTTAAGTGAGCAAGAAAAACCAAAGCTATTCTTAAAAGGAAGGAATACTGCCATCCACTCCTGCTTTTTCAAAGACCAAATAACCACTGCCAGTAATTCCTATCACTCCCACTGACTGCTCTCCCCGCTTACCACAGACTCCTGGTTCTACCACTAATGCTCTGTGAATATGGATTCTGAGTTTAATCGCATTTGGGGCACCCACCACGTTCTAGGCAAGAATTTCTTAAAGGCAAACAACAATCACCAGGTACAAGACTGCTCACTGGGAGCTCACCAGCACTTGGGCAATGTTCTACTTGGCGTGGCACATGGCACTGCACAGAATCTTCACAAAACTCCTGTGGCCTTGGGTACTTGGTGACGACCCAGACACAGCCGTCACTAAACTAAGTGGCCCTTAATCAGCTGGATGTCCCTCTGCGATACCTACCACCCCACTGCTGTGCATGGTGGACCTAATCCTAGGAAAGGTACATTACTTGTTGGGGATCAAGGACTTAAAAGAATTCCAAGCTCTCACCCACTGTCTCCGGACACTCCTGGCAATGAAACCTGACATGGAAGTACACAGTGCACACCTGACATGAGCATGATTACCATGTCGGAGTCTGGCAACTAACTCATCCCAGTGTATCTGGAGATTTCCTCGCTCTGATGTCAATGTCCGGGCCAGCGCTGGGCCATAGCCGGTAAAGCCGCTGCCTGCAGTGCCAGCATCCTATATGGGCACCTGATCAAGACTCGGCTGCTCCACTTCTAATGGCCTGGGAAAGCAGTGGAGGATGGCCCAAGTGCTTGGGCTCCTACACCTACATGACAGACGTGGAAGAAGCCCAACCCTGGCTGTTGTGGCCATCAAGGGAGTGACCCAACGGAGAGAAGACACCTCTCCCTCTCCCTCCCTCCCTCCCTTTCTTCCTGTCTCTTCCTCTATCTATGTAACTCTGACTTTCAAGTTAATCATTAGAAACTACCTGAAGGTCAGCAATGAAGCCTTCTGCAGTGAAGGGTGTGTATTTCCTTGATTGTCACAATGGTATCACATCAGCAAAGCCACATCCAAGCTCACCCGCCTGTGCACATTAAGTATGTGCAGCGTGTGGATCACGTACCAGACACATCCAAGTACAGCTGTTAAAGAGGACGGTCAGGCATCCTGGAAACCCATCAGTCCTGGGGGAAACGGGCCTGGTGGGCCCAGGGATGGGCTCTTCCTCTGGGGTCAGAACAAGGCCAAGGGGACTGTGTCCAACAGAGGGAGCTCTCGTGGAGCTGGGTTCTGCTGCAGCTAACCCTAACCCTAACCCTAACCCGAGGCAGCACAGGGGAAGGGACCAGGGGAGGAGACTGGACGCAAGACCAGGCAGACACAGACCACCAGCACCACACGCGCAGTTCAAGCACGGTGTGGAGGCTGCTCCCCTGAGGCGGGGGCCTACGGGGAAGGACAGGGCAGGGAAAGCTCCGCCCAGCAGGGCCCAGAGTCCCCTCCAAGAGGCCACTGCACCCGGGGTGTGGCTTGGGCCCCACTTCCCTCCCATAACTCCATGAGGAGAGGTGGGGTTTGAGGAGCGTCAGGTGTAGGTTTCCGGGAGGAATCCAGGGCAGAGGCACCGCTGTGACGCTCTCCCTACAGGAGAGGGCCTGTGGCCAGGCACTCAGCCAGGGAGACACGCCAAGTGCATGCAGCAGCAGACGCCAACAGGACGCCATCTTTATCCCAAATCCTTTCCTCTGTTCTCTCCTACCCCTCAGGGTAGACCTCAGGTAAAAACCCCAGCCCAAAGCAGCCTCAGCCAAAAGGCTGGCCGGGAGGCAGGACGGCGCTGGCACCATCCGGGAGGCCCAGAGCCGGCCCAGCTGGACTGGGGGGCTCAGAGCAAGGGGACCTCCCACCTCTGGCCTCCTCCTAGGGCACCTGGGGTCCCACAGCTCGGGCTCTCTGTGGCGGCAAGATGGCTGCAGCGCAGGGGACATCCTTCTGGTCCCAGTCCCTTGGTTGTCACAGGGGTCGGATCAGGACAGGCATGGAGTCCAGCTGGAAAAGCAGTGGACCAGAGCTCCCTGCTGCCCCACAGAGCCTGCTGCTTCCCTCTCCTCCTCCACAGCTTCGGCTACACTCAGCCACCCTGCAGAGAGGAACGCCCTGGGACCACGTCCGCCCGCCGGCCCAGGGCAGCCTCCCGACATGTCCCCACACCCGTATCTGCTCACACACAGCGCAGGCTGAAGATGAGGGCTCCAGGACACAGGCCACAGGACAGGAAGGGTCTGGCCCTGACATGACCCCAGGGAGAGGAGCTCGGTCAGGACCAGAGCTACGGACACTGGACGACCTCACCTGGGCAAGATGGAAAAGCTGTTCAAAGTCCTGTAAGGGTGGAGCTTACTACTGCAGCCCGTGCCAGCCTGTCACCAGGCCCTGGGGCCTGACACATGGCAGTGAGCCCTGGAGGGCTGCTCCACCCTCCCACCAGCTAAACCCCACGGGGGCGGGGGGAGCTTGGGTGGACACACGGACACACACACGCCACCTCAGTCGTCTTCCTGTGGCTCAAACTGCATTCCACAGGCTGGTTGTTTTCAACAATGGGGTTCACTTGCCTCCCAGGAGATGGCACTGGGGTCCATCCAGGGCCCTGGCCGGATGGTACATGCAGCACACAGTGAGACATAGCACACGTGCTGGCTTCAGTCTCCCTCTCCTTGTACTGTTACCAATGGGGCCTCCACCCTCTTGAGCCCACCTAACCCTCACCCCCCCAAAGGCCCGCCTCCGAGTGCTGCGGCTGAGATTCTATCAAGGGAACTCTGAAGGACATGCATGCACACACGTGTACACACGTGTACACAAACAGCAGGGAAGGGAGGAAAACTGACAGGAAGAAGAGATTACAGAATTGTAAAACAGACGCCTTGGGACCTGGGGTCAGGGCATGGCGGCAGGCAACGAGCAGGGCTCGTGGGCAAAGGGTCTGCAGAGGGCAGGGGCACCATCACCATGAGGAAGCCACAGGAAGGGTTCTGAGGTGTGGGAGGGGCCATGCCCCATCTGTCCACTCCACGTTTTCACCACAGCCACTGGGAGCCACAGGGGCCAGGGACCCTTTGGTAAAAGGCAGAGATTCGGGAGAGAGATGGGGTGAGGGCACCCCAGCTCTAGGGCCTGGTCCTTGTGGCCCTGCAGACAATGCCAGCAAGGTCTGGGGAGCTCAGGCTCCAGGAGGGGCTCCTTTCTGGGTTCTGGGGAGGAGAACGAAGAACAACAGAGAGGCCAGGAGAAGCTGTGTTAGCTGTGAGCGTCCCGGAGCCTGGGCAATGGCTGCGAGGGGAGGAGGGCTTCTCCACCCTCGGGGCTCCACCTCCCCCAGCTGACACCACAAGCCCTCATGCTTGCCTATCCAAAGTGGGGGGACATGGTCAGTCTCCCTTTATCTGCTCCTCACTCCAGCTGCACTCAACCTCTGGCAGCTCGAATTCCACTGCAAGATGTTTGCAGCAACAGCGGAGGCGAGGAGAAGAGAGGAAGGGCAAGAAAGTCAGGCCAGCAGGGGCCTCCCAGAGGGCCTGCACCCCTGGGCCGGACACCAGACCTCCTGCACCCCTGGGGAGGGACACCAGACCTCCTGCACCCTGAGACCCTGGGGGCCGGGACACCAGACCTCCTGCACCCTGAGACCCTGGGGGCCGGGACACCAGACCTCCTGCACCTCGGGGCAGGGATACCAGACCTCCCGCACCCCGGGGGGCCAGGACACCAGACCTCCCGCCATCCTGCAGTTCTGCTCTGTGCGCATTTATCAGCAGCAGATGGTCGAACAATGTCTGCTACCAAGGCACACATTTCAGCGGTGTGTGGTCAAGGTTCTTTCTGAAAGTCATTGTTAAAAAAACAAAGGCCGGTACATCAGGTACAAACTCTGGCCTGCCTCCCTCCTCCTTCAAACACTGCTTTGTGGATTAAAAAAAAAAAAAAAAAAAAAACTGAAAAAAAGAATTCCCTACACCCTCACACCTGCCTAGCACAAGAACCACCGTCGTTTAATCACAATCTTAGGAACCCAAGTTCTCATAAAAGATGAGTTCCTTGAGAAGGAGATGGAAACTAATTTTTGTGTCTAGGGCAGGAACAGCAGAGTGCGCACGTGAAAAGCATTAACTATCAGACGAAACGGGTGCAGAAGCGTCTCTGAGAGTACAGTTAGGTTGTGCTCACACTTTCACCTCGACTGGAGTCACAGGTGCCCCGTGAGCCTCCAGGAGAGCGTGCGGCCACGGTGTTCCGTGTTCGGTGCTTACAGGAGGATGAGCTGGGAGCCAGGGCAAAGCCCCCAAGGAACCAAGCCAGGCGCACTGTGGAGGGCGCTCTGTAGTCACCACATCACCGCCCACCTGGCTGTAACTCCGCCCACGCCCAGCGGCCCCGCACACAGGTGCCTCTCAGATGCTCAGCCTCTGGGGCCCGCCTATGGTACAGCTGGTAAAGCCCCTGCCTGAGAGGCGCAGGAGGAGCGCCAGTTGGCGTCCCGGCTGCGCTGCTACCCATCCGGCCGCTTGCTTCTGCACCTGCGCCGGCATTAGAAGATGGCCCAGGTCCTTGGGCCCTGCGCCCACGTGGGAGACCCGGAGGAGTCCCTGGCTGTTGAGTCCATTTGGGGAGTGAAGCAGTGGTCGAACACTACCGCGCGCTCGCTCTCCCCTCCCCTCCTGTGGCTCTGCCTTTCAAATAAATAATCTCTTAAGAATCTCAGCCCCAGTGGTAAAGATGAGTTCTCCCGCGCGCGCGGCGCCCTGGCAGGGCCCAGAGTGGACAGAGCGAAGTTTAACGTTCAGCCTCCGCCAAGAGGCGCGGCTGCGATCGGCAGAGACCAGCAGCAAAAGCGAGGTTCTCTGGAAGCCCGGAGCCCTCGCCCTCCTCTGCTCCCGGACCGCGGCGGAGGCGCACAGCCCCGGATCCCAGGAACCGGCAAGGCTGCACCGAAGGCGAAATCACCGCAGAGCGCCTCGCCGAGTCCGCGCGTGACGCCTGCGCTTCCCGCCCACCGGGGCGAGGAGAGCCAACTGGGACGCCTGGGGCGGAAAGGTGCCGACCTCCCCCGCGTCCCCAACTCAGTCTTGAAGAAGTGACCCCCCCAAATCCAGACATGGGGCTCCCGCGGGTGTCCCAGCCGCCAGCCCAGTGGCGTTCCGCCCTGAAACATCCGACTCCTGTCACCGGCGCCGCGGGCGCTCCCTTGCAATTAGAAGACACTCTTCCTGCCCCCGTGTCGATCCAAGCGGGAAAACCGGAGAAAGTTCCCGGAGCCCGACTCCCCGCACGGCGCCCAGACCGGCCCAGCCCCCCCACGCAGGCCCTCGCCTCTCCCCGCGCTGGCCGCGCAGCCAGAGCGCTGGGCCCCGACGCGCGCCGTGCGTCCTCCAGCAGCCTCGGCGCGCCAGACCCCGCGCGTCCGCAATCCCGCGGCCGGCTGTGCGGTCCTCCCGCCCTCCCCTCCGCGCCTCCCATTAGGAGTCAGACACCGGCCCGAGGCGCACAGACGAGAAACGCACGCAGCCATGGGTTTGCGCCCTCTGTCTCAGGAGAGCGCGCGGGGGCCGGGCGCGCCTCTCGCCGCTGTCTGGGTCCAGCGAGCGGACAAGGTGGTAGCCCACGTACCTCACCGGCGCCTGGAGACCCCCGAAAAGTTGCTGGAAATGAGTGCCGCCCCTAAGGGCGCCCTGGTAGAGGCTGGGAAGCCAGGAGCGCTCCCAGCGGGGACCCGGCCACTGCTCGCCGCTGCCCAGACGCCTGGCCCCGAGCCCGGCGCTCGGCGGTGCCCCGCAAGCCGGTCTCTGTCTCCGCGCTTTTCCTGTCGCGGCCAAGGCTCCTGCTCCAGCGGCCCTGCCACCTACAGCCCACGTCCGCCCTCCTCACCTCCGGGCCGCAGAGGGAACCCCGCTAGCGACCCGGCCGTCATCTGCGCGCCAGGGGCACGGCCTGAGCTGGATGGCGGCGCGGATTTCAAGGGTCCCCTAGCATTCCCGGCTCGGAGCTCGCTTCGCAGCGCAACAAACTTATGTTCTGGCTGAAAGGGAGAAGGGTCGCCGCGGCCCTGCCTCCTCCTGGGTTCACGGCGCTCAGCGCCCGCGGCCAGACTCCGAGGGCCGCCCCGCTCGGGCCGGTCCAGCCCTGCATGCCTGAGAGCCACGGGAAGCTCCTCTCCATCCTGAAGCCCGCAGGAACCCTGTTTTTCCCCAAATCCGCGCTCCAGGGAGCCGGGAGCAGCGCGCATCACTCACCTGAGCCGCACCTGAGCGCGGTGTGGGCAGGATCCGCGCGCGGCGTCGGCACCGGCCGGGGTCCCCGTGCAGAGCGAACCTTCCCACTCGCGGCCAATCCTGGTGTGGACCTGGAGCTGCCTGGTGCCGCGCTCTACGTCCTGCTCACGCTCGCGGCCGCTCCAAAAACCCGGCGCGCCGGAGTTCGGGCTGCCGGCTCCGCAGCCGCGGAGAGGAGGGGCGCGCTGAGAGTGGAGAGGGGCGGGGAGCGGGGAGGCGCCCGCGCGTGGCTGGGACGCGGCGCGCGGCCGAGCTGGGCATGCTCAGAGCACTGCCGGAGGAGGCGCGCGCCAAAGCGATGCACCTGCGGGGGATCTTGGGGGGGGGGGGGCAGATGGACAGCCGCTGGGGAGGCGCGCCTGGGCCACTGCGCGAGAACTGGTAGCGACGCCTCGCCGGTCCCCAGGCCCGCGGAGACCATCGTCCCGGCTCCCGAGCAGGACGTGGGGGCTGCAGGCCAGGGGTGTGTCCGAGGCGACGTCGCTGAGCCCCGGGGGCACAAGGAGGCGCGACCTGCCCGTACACTCAAACCTCGGGCGCATCTTCAGGAGGAGCCGGGGCCGGGGGCGGGCGGCGGAGCGGAACTGGAGAAGCCGGAAGAGGGACTTTACCTGCGCGTGCTCCGGCGGAGACGCTGCACTGGAGGGGCCGTGGCGAGGCGCCGAGCCAAGGCTGCGCGCGCTGGGTGGAGCCGCGGTTCTCCTGAGGGTTTGCTGGGCCCGCATCTGCGCACCCAGAGCTGCAGCGGCCGCTGACCGCGTGCGCCGCGTGCAACCCTGCAGCTCCTGCCTGCGAGTGCAGCAGCCTTGCTCGCTCAGTGCTGGATTGGGGATTTGTCTGTTGTTTTCATTTATTTTACTATTTAAGGGAATTGTATTCAGGGGCCAGTGCTGTGGCTTAACAGGTAAAGCCGAGCCTGCAACGCCAGCGTCCCATATGGGTGCAGACTGCACTTCCAGCCCAGCTCCCTGCTAATGGCCTGGGAAAGCAACGGAAGATGGTCCAAGTCCTAGAGCCCCTGCTACCCATGAGGGAGACTGGATGATGCTGGTGGCTCCTGGCTATGGTCTGGCCCAGCCCTGGCCATTGCAGCCATCCGGGGAGCGAACCAGCAGATCAAAGACCTCTCTCCCTCTCTAAGCCTGCCTTTCAAATAAATGTTTACAAAGTAAAAAAAAAAAGTAAAAATATAATTTTCAGTAAAAAAATACAAGAACAGCAGCAGAAGTGGACGCAGGCGCCCTCTGAGCGCACAGAACCTCGAGACCAAAGCTCAGCCTGTGTCCTTCTCCGGGCACCACAGGCCAGGCGGGTCTCCACGTTCTCTGTGGGGTCCCAGTAACCCCCGCCGCGTCGTCATCCGGTTATGTGAGTGTGTCTTTCACCAGGATCCTGGGTTGGGCGCCCCCGCCCTGGGCTCGGGTCTGCGCGGTCCACAGCGGTGTTGGCAGCAGGGCTGGCACTGGGCGTCCGCCACACCGGGACCCGGGAGCCGCCTCCCTGCAGCGCCCACGGACAAGCCCCGGCCAGCGCCGCCCCAGCGTTTCCGGATGGACCACGCTTCTCCTGGCCTGCGGGAATCAGAGCTGCAGCCTCTGCTGGACGACTCCTTGTGCGAGGGAGTGGGGGTCCGGGCTGCTCGCGGTGAACAATCCAGACAGATCCGGGCAGGCTGGGCGCCCATCACAGTGGCTGCAGTATCCGGTGGGCGATCCTCAGGGACGCGGGGAGCAGGGACACAATTCTCCGCCAGGCCTCCTCCCATGGCAGCATCCACCCACGAGCAAGTTCCACCTCCACATCTCCTTATGCAGGAGTCCATTTGGACACGAGGTCACCCTGCACAGTTATTAAACCAGTGTCAGCGAGGTCTGATCACTCTCAAGGCGAATCAACCTGGAGAACGTTTTTGACCTTTTTGGAGACAGGGGCAGAATGCATTACACAGGTGCCACTCAGTCCCGGACACTCCTCTGCCCCGCCCACCCGTCATGCACCTCCTGAGGGGGTGGGCTTTAAAATTTTATCTATCTATCTATCTGCCAGAAAAGCAGAGCACTGAGAAGTAGAGATCTTCCATCTGCTGGTTCACTCCCCAAATGCCCCCAAGAGCCAGGGCTGGGCCAGGCTGCAGCCGGGAGCTCCATCCCGGTCTCCCACGTGGGTGGCAGGGGCCCAAGCGCCGTGCTGCCTTCTTAGGTGTATTAGCAGGGAGCTGGATTGGAAACAGAGCACCCCAGGCTCAAACGGCTGCTCCCTTGTGCAGATGGGGGTGTTGCAAGTGGTGGCTTAACCTGCAGCACCACAAAGACAGCCCTGCTCCCCGTTTTTGAGATGTAGTTCAAACTGCTGGGATCAAGCCGGGGAGGCACTGTTTGAGCTTCCTGCCCAGTCTGGAATGGGCTGCAGCACAATGGAGCCCAGGTGAGGGTTCTCAGAGCAGCCTCCACCAGCTGCCTCCCGTGCCATTGTTTTAGTGACGGATTGAGCCTGAGCTTCCAACAAGCACAACGATGATCAGCACACAACGGCTCAGGGCTGATTGTCGTGAAGGCTGTGACAGGGACTGCAGCCCGACACCCCAGCCAGGAGTCCTCTGTAAACACGCCTGTGAGCCTCCACCCCGAGTCAGGCCAGCAAAGGTAGAAGCAGGAGGCGGTCAGCTGCCCCTGTCCTGCCCTCCACACCTCCCCCAGACTGGACCACCTTCCTTATGCAAAACTCGGAAACAATAGCTCCAGACGTTTTCCCCTGCAGAACCCACCGTTCACTGTGGGTTTCTCAGCAGTATTTATAAATTCGCTGAAAACACTGAATCACTCCAAGGGGAGGGAGAGTGCCAGGTCCCCAAAGGTCCCCGGGAAGACATGTCCATCAGCCAATGGACACTAGCCTGGCTTCTGTGTGCTTCTCATCGGGGGCCTTACTTACTATGCATGGCTGAGTGGTTAGCCTTGAACCCGCGGCCAGCAGCAGGAGGCCAGGGCCCAGCCAAGCTGATGCAACACACGGACCGTTCTCCAGAAGGCACACTGCGTCTCCCTGTGCTCAGAAACTCTAGACGGCGCTTCTGCACTGTGCCTGGGGTACTGTAAACTGCAAACTCATGAACAGACAAAACCCACACAAATTATTAAGACGTGGATCTAAATATACTGCAAACAGGAGAAACCTCTGCCGCGTGAGGACCCAAACAAGAAGGCAGAGCCACCCCTTGTGTGACCTCGGCACGGTGGGCACATGGAATCTTCACCAGCTCTCTGTGTGTCTGCAAAGGTCCGCCCGAGGGCCTGTGGCATTGACCTCAGGGTCACACGTGAATTCCAGCAAGTGGAATCCGTCTGCTTTGATCTACAAAGCTCAGCAGCCACTGCACACCATCGTTGGAGGACGACGCTGCCTTAGACAGAAGGGTCAGGTGGACCCTGTCTTTGCCAGCTTCCTCAAATAAGTTGGGTGCTGCAGTCACACGGGACTTTCCTTACAGACCAGAGTTGCTTCGTGTTTATTTCCAAGATGGGTTCGGGTGGTTTCGCTGTTGTCTCTTTGAGATTATAGCTGCTCACATGTAGGATAGCTTCAAGAGCTGGAGTGCAGGTGAAGAGAGAAACTGAAAGTGTGCCTTTTCAGGGACCCGGGAAAGCTGGAGCTCTGGTCTGCCCCCCCCCCCCCCCAGCAGCACGGCCTCGACTGAGAAACCAGCAGCAACCGTGCCGGAGCCCTGGGCTGGAACGCGTCCGTCAGATCCCCCATCGCAGCTTTTGCTCTGTTAGCAGGAGTGAAGACAAGGGGCTTGTGCAGGAATCGTCAGTTGTCAGACGCCAGGGTCTGCCAGAGCTGGGAAACGTGTTTCCCCAGCACCCAGGGCTTCTGGAACTCAGGTCCCTGTTTAATTCCTTCCCCTTTCAAGGCTGGCTAGATTTAGTGTCTCACTGGCACAAGGGACATCACGGTCAAGAGAAGCCTTTAGTGGCTTCTGACCCAGGCAGCCTGTGGCCCTCTGTGTAGTCAGCAGCCACATGTGGGGAGACACTCAGGCAGCAGACGAATGGCTCGCGGCAGGCAGCCAAGGGCCCCCAGCAATCCTGTGCCCGGGTCCAGAAACAGAAAGCCTGATGCTCCCCAGCAGCTGCAGCAAGACCCTGGAAGCAGGTTCCCCAGGCCCCATGGAGCCCGAGGTGGGGGTCACCGGCCACACCTTCATGGAAACGGCACGTGCGAGCCCCACTCAGAGCACCCCAGGAAGTGCTCAGCGCTGCAGATTCCCAGCACCCCAGCACCCAGGAGCTAGTGCTGCGTTACATTCTGGAGTTCTGCGGTAATTCATTACGGAACACAGTGGTCACATCCTGCAGGATACTCCGGTCTGATGCATCTGGGGTGGGATCTGGGTTCATGCATTTTACAAGCCAACCAAGCAGCTTTGATACAGGTTCAGAGGCCACGTTGTTGAAACAATGATATTTGAAAAAAAAAAGAAATTAGAAAAAATATATGCAATCATATTTGAAGGTATTTCATAAAGTTCATGGAATATGCAATTAAAATAAATTAATTTTGGTGCAGAAAAAGTTTGAAATTCAGGGACCAGTGTTGTGGTGTGGATGCTGGGCACCCAGGGCACCAGCATCCCATATAAGTGCCAATTCGAATCCTGGCTGCTCCACTTCCAGTCCAGCTCCCTGCTAATGCGCCTAGGAGGGCAATGGAGGATGGCTCAAGTGCTTGAGCCCTGCACCCGTGTGCTTGACCTAGATGGAGTTCCAGGCTACTGGCCAGCCCTGGCCATTACCACCACCATTCAGGGGTGAAATAGAGGATGGAAGATCTTTTTATCCGTCTCATCTTCTCTCTCTGTAACTGCCTCTTAAATAAATAAATAATATAAAAATGTTTGAAAATTATGTGTAGCTGTTTCATAATATGCAGTATCCGTGGATTTTAATGATGCCTCTTTTTTTTTTTCTTTTTTGACAGGCAGAGTTAGACAGTGAGAGAGAGAGACAGAGAGAAAGGTCTTCCTTTTCCGTTGGTTCACCCTCCAATGGCCGCCGCGGCCAGCGCACCGTGCTGATCCGAAGCCAGGAGCCAGGTGCTTCTCCTGGTCTCCCATGTGGGTGCAGGGCCCAAGCACTTGGGCCATCCTCCACTGCCCTCCCGGGCCACAGCAGAGAGCTGGACTGGAAGAGGGGCAACCGGGACAGAATCCGGCGCCCTGACTGGGACTAGAACCCGGTGTGCCTGCGCCACAGATAGAGGATTAGCCAAGTGAGCCGAGGCGCCAGCTGTAATGATGCCTCTTATTATTCAACTTTATCATAAACAACTGATACTATGTTCACATAGTTATTATTTCCTAAAACATCTCAGCTTGTACATACTGTTTCATTATCATTTCTGCACATGCTTTATAGCCTGAATATTTTTAAAAAATGATTATTTTTCACGTATTTGAAAGAGTGATATAGAGAGCAAGAGCAAGAGAGAATCTTCTGTGTGCTGACTTCCTCCCCAGATGCCCACAGCAGCAGGATTGAGCCAGGCATAAGCCAGGAGCCTGGAACTTGACCAGGGCCTTCCCAGTGGGTGGCAGAGACCCATGCACCCATCGCTGCGGCTCTCACTGCTCTTGGGAAGGAAGCTGGACTGGAAGTGGAGGATGTGGCCCTCGGACATGGAATGGTGAGCATCCCAATTGGCAGCTTAACCCACTGCCCCATGTCGCCTACCCCTTAAAACTTTCTTCCGCCTGAGATCCTCAGATAACTAGTTATCTGTGCCCTAACTTTTGCAAGCAGCTTCATACTCCATTAATATCTACAAATTGTCAACCTCTTAATTTGTTGTCTGCCATAATAAACAACTCTGATAAATACTCTGAAGTTAAATTTTAAACACACTATTATTTCCTTAGGTTAAAGTCCTAGAATTTGAATTGCCAGCTCCAGAAATATTGTCATTTTGCTAATTATTAATTAGTAGATACCGTGTTCTTCAACTGTTAGAGGTAGGTGAGGGCTCTGGTCCTACTCCCAGCAATTTCAGACTAACACCGTGATCTGTAATAAAAGAAGATTTGTGGCTAAATCCCGCATGAGTAAGACACAGAAGCCATGAAGATAGGGCCACTCACATGGGAGCCAGGGATGTCCCGGCCCAGCCCCTTGGCTCCTCCAACCAGAGACCAAGTGGAGGCAGGTGCAGCGGCTCTGCTCGGCCAGGGGTGCTGGGAGTCTCAGCTGGGTTAGTGACAGCCTCCTCAGAGCTGATGGGAATCAGCAGCCCTGGCACCTGTGTCAGAACAAAGCCCCCCCCCCCCCCGGGCCTGTGGAATGTGCACACTGAGCTCGGCCAGAGCAGCCCCCACCCTGCAGCCAGCGTCGGGAGCACGGCTCTCTGCTCCCCTCCCACAAGCGTCCACCACTGAGGGCGAGTAAAGTGAACCCCCAGTGGGTTTCCGACAGAGGTTTGCAGCAGCTAAGCACCCACCTTAGGAACAAGTCCTCCCGACGAGAGAAATACCTGTGTTAACCGGCAGACTCACACCCTACACCACGCCTAAATAAATTAAGTGCTACAGGGAAGACTTACCCACGCTTTTCATATGGTGTTTATTCATTTTGCCAGGGTTTAAGTCAGTTTACTCCTCACAGTATGTTTGCCTAGGTTCTATGGTTTTATTTACATCGTGTTTAATTTACGCACATCAAGTGTTTCTCACTCTCCTTTAACTTTCCTGTGTGTTAATGTGTCTGTGCCTCTGATGAATCGCCCTTTTGTGTCATTTGTTCTTGTGTTTACTGAGTGCTCATCTTTATCCTAGAGGCTTGCCAGATTTTTATTTAAGATACTAATTTCTGTGGTTACTCTTTCTTCCGTTTGCCGTCGAAATTCCGAAACACACATTTTTTACATTTTATATAATCAACTTTATTATTTTTTCTTTACATTTGTCTTGGATGTCATACGATGTCGTATTCTTTGTCTTCGATGTCACATTCACTCTCCCCCTCTCCCTCTCTGCCTTTCAAAGTCAGTCAATAACTCTTTCAAAAGCCATTAACTCCATCCGTTGGCCATGAGGGAGCTGACAGTGGGTGCGGTCAGGCAGACAGAGTCCCAGTGAGCTGCAGTCCCCGGGGCCCCGGGATGCCACACGCCTGCCTGGCTGCACCTCCACGAGCTGTCTGACCCTGTGCAGCGCGAGGGAGGTGGACTCGCTGAGCACCTGAGGCAGCAGGAACTCCTCAGTCACAGCATCAGCGAGCTGAGCCCCCGCTCCACACAGAAGGCGATGAGACGTGCAGGCAGACAGGAAAGACTGCTCATGAGACACACAGAAATGGGCAACAGACACCGCTAGGATGTCAGACTTAACAGAAAAAAGACTTCAAAGTCACCGTGAGGCTATGTTCAAAGAACTAAAGGAACGAGTAATTAAAGAAGCAACTGTCATTCTGCCTTAAGTTGAGAATGTCAGTCGAGACAGAGGAACTATTTCTGAAAGAACCAAGTGGAATTCTGGGGTTGGAAACCGCAATCCCGGCATGAACCCGTGCGAATGCTCAGAGCAGCCTCATGCGTGGCAGCCACCGTGGGCATGCCCACACGCCACAAACAGCGAGCAGTCCGCCCCGCGTGGCCGTCCACAGCTCGGGGCCTCACGTGCCACACCAGGGGAGGAATGAACGATGCAAGACAGGTGTGTGGCCTTGCAAGCGTCCAGCTGCCTTGGCTGAGCCCATTCACATGGAGCAGGAGGAGCAGATAAGGCCGTGGGGACAGAAGGTAGGTCAGTGTCACTCAGGCTCGAGGCAGAGAGAGAGTGACGGGGCATGGGTGTACCTGCGGTGGCTGCCTATCCAAGAGAAGTTACCAAAGACCAGGACTGCGTCTCAACAAAGCTGTCACCAACAGAACTCGTTTGCATTTCAGGGGCCTCAAGCAGACACTTAAATGTTCTCTTACCGTACCTAGGCCTTTATTTCTAAAACATTTGTCTTTAACTCTCAGCATTAATTCTGCTTCATGGCAGATTTGTTTACTCCAGAGTCCTCCAGTTGTGCCAACATCATTGCATGTGCCAGTTCAGCCATAATCTTATCAACTCTACTTTTGTTAAAAAAAAAAAAATAGGATGCCTTTTTAACCTCTGTGAAAAAAAGATGCTGATTAAAAAGAAGACAGTTACTCATCAAGATAAACCGTTTAGGGGCCGAAGTTGTGTCACAGGGAGCCTGGGACATCTGCTTCCCATATCAGGGCCCTGGTGTGAGTCCAGCTGCTCCCCTGCCAATCCAGCTCACTGCTCATGAACCTGGGAAACCGGAGGAAGATCCCTCAAATATTTGGGCCTCTGCGACCCACATGGGTGATCCAGATGGCATGCGGAGCCCCTGGCATCAGCCCTGGTCATTGTTGCCACTTGGGGAGCGAACCAGCAGATGGAAGATCGATCTCTCTGACTTTCAATAAATAAATAAATCATATATATGTGAATACATATATTCACACACACACACACACACATACACCTTTGGTAGGAAGCATTTTATTGGATAATTCTGCTTAGAGGAAGGGTGAGTTTGAAACGAAAAGGTGAGGACTCTTGGGAGAGAAGACTGCCCCCAGCAGGCTGAGGGCATGGTTGCACTGTGAGGGCCAGCTGGTGGCACAGGGCAGGTGAGTGTCAGTGACAAGACTGTCACTGCTGGGACAAAGGTAGCATCCGGGCACATTATTCTATTTTTTAGCAGTTCTGTTTTTTAAAACATCAGAAATGAACACTAATTTATTTTGTTAAAATGCAGTATGCACTTAAATACACATCTCAGTGATTTACTCATTACATTCTTGTACAGACATCCTAACTTCGTTTTTACGTAATCATTGTTATATATACAAGGTGTTTTTACATTTGTTAGGATGAGAAAACCTTCTGAGTCTTCTTGCACTGTAAATTCATTTTTTTCCAGTTGACCAAATAAATACTAGAATGATTTTGTCTTGTTAAAAATTATTGCTGATATTTTTATTTGGACTGTGAAGGAGATGAGAAAATAATCACTGGTGTGCACTGAGCTGGTGCTGTCGCCCTGTGTTCTGCATCCCTCCCTTTGCGGGCCTCTGGGAGGAGGGTGTGGGGTGGGTGTGCACGGCTGTGTTTTCCTACTGTGAAACACACGTGGCCTGAAAGGGCTTCTCACTTGGTTCTGTGCAGCAAACCCACCAAGACTCTGAAGAGAAACCCCAGTTCTGTCACACGTTCTTGGTCAAGGCAAATCACCTGGCAAGCCCTGCCTCAAAATGATGGAGATAGAAACGCAACCTCCCAGTGACAGGAGCGGGAGGAGGGGTCACACAGCACCTGGAGGGAGGCAGATGCACGGGGCAGGCATCTGCAGCTCCCTGAGCTGATTCCCCGCAGCGTGGGCTGGGCACGACTCCTCACACCCCCTCTCCTGCAGAGCGCTCCTTGCTCCCAGGACTCTGGAGCGCTCGGCTGGCTGAAGCCTCAGGCTCCAGTATGGGATCCCGGCAGGATCCGCGTCCAGTGATGGGGCAACAGGGCTTCCAGAGTCCACGTCTTCCGAACGCAAAGCCCAGTCCAGTGCCCCACACCCCCAGTTACAGTGGTGAGACAGGGATCAGGTCCCTCACGGTACCCTTGTCCAAAAGCGCGAGACCAGGAGGACACAGCCATCACGGCTCAGTGGGGGTTTCTGAGGTGGAGACAAATGCCTCTCCTTAGCTTCTCCTCCAGGCGCAGCGAACACTCGGTGGCCATGGCCTCTGTGCCCCTTGGGGCACTTCCTTGTGCACTGACGTCTGAGGCTGTGAGCCCCACCCTCTGAACCTCTGCTCCTGTTGCCTTTACAGCTAACTTTCTCTCTCAGTGTTTCTTCTCCAAGTTACGGGCTCAGAGGCGACCTGTCAGGTTGAGTACGCCGGCTGGTGCCAGCCCCTCTGAGCCGGAGCCAGCTGTCTTCTGTTTTATTTTCCATATACTTGTCTGAAATACTTTGGATCTCCTTTACGTCCTGTTGGGTGACTCTCCAAGTCTCCAAAGCCACGTTCACGTCACACAAGGTCCCTGAGTTACAAAGACTCAATTTAGAATTTCCACACTGTGAAGGGGTGAAAGCGACACAGCACTCGGTAGCAACTGTTCTTTGGATTTTCAGTTGGGGTCTTTTCCTGGGCTAGAGACGCAGCAGGATGCTCTCTGGCGAGGCTGGGCACCAGCAGCCCCAGGCAGCCTTGTGACCACAAGGGGGAACCACCGTGTGTACCTGTGTGCTGAGCTACGATGGTCAGAAGGTCAGGTGTACCAGTGCATTGTCACCTATGCTGTTCCCTGATTACTGTGAGACTATCAGGACCTGGCCCCATCATAAGTCCAGGAGCACCCGTGTTTTCAAGACCGGGCTCTCTCCACTTTGGTCAAGTCAGCATCTGGGAAGCAACTCTCTTAAATTCTGTTCCGTGGCTGAGACTCCGTAGCGCTCTTCTTCTTTTTTTTTTAAAGATTAATTTATTTATTCATTTGCAAGTCAAAGTTAGAGAGAGAAAGAGAGAGAGAGAGAGATCTTCTATCTGCTGCTTCACTCCCGAGACGGCCACAACGATAAATACTGGGCCATGCCAAAGCCAGGAGCCAGGAGCTTCTTCCAGGTCTCCCATGTGGGTGTACTTGGGCCATCTTCTGCTGATTTCCCAGGCCATAAGCAGAGAGTTGGATTGGAAGAGGAGCGGTTAGGATACGAGCAAGTGCCCATATCAGATGCCGGCATTGTAGGTGGCAGCTTAACCCACTGTGCCACAACACGGCCCCCATTAGCCCCCCTCTTACATTATTTGAGGGCTCCCTGGAGCCACACCCATGATCTCACCATCACTGTAACCAGTCCTGACTTTGAGGGTGTTCTGAAGGCTGGGGGCACAGCAGGTGACTTCATGAGCCAGAGAGTTCCAGGCCCTGTGTCCTTCCTCTAAGGTCTACTTTCAAACCGACACATGCAACCTTTTGCCTGACATTGCCCTGGCTGGAGCCACAGACCATTAAGAATGTTTTCAATGGCTGGTGCCATGGCTCAATAGGCTAATCCTACACCTGCAGCGCCAGCACACCAGGTTCTAGTCCTGGTTGGGGTGCCGGATTCTGTCCCGGTCACTCCTCTTCCCATCCAGCTCTCTGCTGTGGCCCGGGAAGGCAGTGGAGGATGGACCAAGTGCTTGGGCCCTGCACCCGCATGGGAGACCAGGAGAAGCACCTGGCTCCTGGCTTCGGATCATCATGGTGTGCCAGCCGCAGCACGCTGGCTGCAGCGGCCATTGCGGGGTGAACCAACAGAAAAGGAAGACCTTTCTCTCTGTCTCTCTCTCTCTCTCACTGTCCACTCTGCCTGTCAAAAATTTAAAAAAAAATTTTAAAAGAATGTTTTCAATACTTCCGCTTACCCCAGGTCACAGCCCCACCTGCCATAGGTGTTTCCTTGTGGCTCTTTCTGATCCCTCTGTGAGGCCCTGCACAACATCCTGCCTTCACTCCATCCCAAATCCCACAGTCACCAGCACACATTTCATTTTAATTACAGGCACAACTGACCTTTAGATACCAATTCCTGCATCGGTTATCTGGTGTTGCTTGACGAACTGTCTGAACATTTAGTGCCTTAACCAACAGGCATTTTACCTGTGCGTGATTTTCTGTGGGTCCACAATTGGGGCTGGGTTCAGCTGGCTGTGGTGGGGAGGGGGCGTCTCTTGTTTGTCTTCCCTGCAGGGATTTATACAGCTGCCCCCTCTGGCTGCTGGCTGGGGCTGAGTCCCCTGTCCCACTGCCAGCGTTAGCTGTCACCAGGCCTCTCTCTGCTGGTCTCTCACATGTTCACACACACACACACACACACACATGTCTGTGGCCAATGAGAACAAAGGAGCCCAAGTCCAAGACCTCTGCCCAGAAAGCGTGCCCCACTCCACACTTCCACGGTCTGGCCTGTCTAGAACCATCACAGGCCTGGGGAGACCCCAGGGGAGGGAGCTCTGCACTCCACTTCCTGCGAGGGGAAGCACGGGGGTGACTGCAGAGCAGTTTTCACTCAGGGAAGGGAGCAATTTCTGACCAGTTTTTCCCCAATCTCATGTATTGACAAAACATCAGTGGTGTTTTGAACTGGTAACACAATCTTTTAAAGATTTGTGAAATGCTCATGTCTTCTGCCTAACTCTTCTCTGCTCTCCCCTCAGCATCAACAATCACTGTGAGCCCGTCTCACTCTACTGCCCATGTGTACTGCCCTCTCTTCTATATTCTATTTATTTTCTTCTGGCTTTTCATGCTTAATCTGGTATTTTCTCCTGATCTGTATTTCAATTTACCAATGTTCTCTCCAGTTGTATCTAATCTGTTTTCATACTCTAACTCCAATTGTGTTTTCAATTCCATCACATACTATAACAAATTTCCTAATCTTATCAGTGTTGCATGTAATAATCTTAGTTACTGTCTGGTTCAGACAGCACCATGATTCAAATCCCCTCTGGTTTCTAACATCTGAGAACTGGACACGTTTGTCCATTTACCTTCAGGACAAATCCTGGAAGATTCAAGGGGACAAAAACACTCCATGCTAATAGGTTGTCTTGCTCATTCTCCCAACCCACTCCCCACGTGCTCTCCTCCCCTAGTCTCCCTTAGAGTGAAAGGACTCGCCTCCCCTCAGGGTGCCCCCAAGATCCCAGCCTTCACCCTGGTTCTCTCCATTACCTCATTCAACTAAGGAAGAACTCGAAAGCCCTGCTGAGTAGAGGTTGTGAGTACACGTGTGCCTGAAATCAACCCAATGCTTCCCCTGTCTACTGGCAGAGAACAGGCTACAGATTTCTCTTGGTTGGAAAACAGTCAGAGCTTACTTGAAAGATGTAAACACTTAGCTTTCTGTCTTTTATATCAGGTCCACTGAATCAGATCTCTCCAGTGCAATGTCTACAAATTCATAAACTGGGTCCCACCCACCCACTAATGTGCACCTGTAGGAATGGGGCCCCAGAGCCTGCTGTTGAATGAATCTCTCCAAGTCACTGTCATGAAGATGTCGTTTGAGAGCCTCTGTGCAGAGCAGGACAGCGGAGAGGGGTCAGACGCACAGAAGGCACTGGAATCGTCAGGAATAGAACTCTGCTGCTCACAAGGAACATCTCTGAGAAAGAACCAGAGACAGAACTGGAACCGAGCACTGCAGTGCAAGGGGGCAGCTGAGACACACCAGGCCACCAGCTGTCGTGACACACTGGGCAGCAAAGCCAGGACCCCGACTGGACATTCTGTAATGCCGGACTGCTTCTCTCTTTTCAAACTATTCAAAACTACAGATATTTTGGCAACCTTCTTTAGGCAAACTACAATTTTAGGCTGGTATAAATTCTCCAGTGAAACCTCTCATATAAAACATGTAGCTTATTAATATAGTTTTTAAAAAGCTGGCAACAATAGCAAGCTATTCACTTTTATGGTCAAGATTTCTAAATGCTTCTAAAGAAGATCAGTGCATACTTCTTAATGGGAAAATGTACATTACAGGACTTTAAATGTGAACCACAAATGTAACTTAAATTATTTTAATTGCAAAGGAAGACTTTGAATTCAAAGCCTGGGAAAAGTCGATCTAAGCAATTATAAGAAATCCCTGAAGTTTTCCCACGCAAAAAAAGGCAGAGAAATTTTAATTGCAAGCTAAAGGATCATCTACGTAGAACTCTTAACAGAAGAACACAGTACTTGCTTAAGCTCATTATCTGGCTTTGAACCTGAAATGGTGACAAAAAAAAAGTAATGGTTTCTTTCCAATTATTAAAGAGACATGTATTTTAGGAAAGAGATGTTTAAATGCCTTATTAAAATTGTTTAAAATGTCTTGCATAAACAGAAAAAAGTTCCAAGTTTGGAAAAAGAAAAACCCAGCAGTTTCAGGAAGATTTGTGAAACCCAGACTAGACTAGCACCCTCACTTTCCTTAAAAACAGCCCACAGACGCCTTTACCCAGAGTGGACAATGCAGGGCTCTGCTGCTCACAGGAACATCACTGAGGAAGAACCAGCACTGCAGTGCAAGGGGCAGGAGGAGCAGTCACAGGTCAGGCAGGGCCAGGGGGCCAGAGGCTTCCTGGGGCTCATGGCAGAGCCCCAGTGACCAGACTGGAGTCCTGGGAGAGGGTCTGGGCCCGTCCTCGGGGCTCCTGCTGGAGCAGGGGCCTTGGTCTGGACCGGGGGGGAGGCGCTCACCCCCTCAGGCTCACAGCCGACTGTGCATGCCTTTCACTTGCAGGCTAACCCAGTTCCTGGGCTGTCCGGTTTACTAACAGACGCCCCCTCCCCTCTTGTTCCTGTTGGGCCCATCTTCTCTGTCTTGGTTCCCCTCTTCCTCCTTTATTTGGGGTGGGTGTTTCTTCATATTACATTTTACGTCCTCCACTGGCTGTTTAGTCATGCCTCATTTCACTCCTGTGTGTGGTTTTGAACCCACAACATGTTTTTATACTTGCTTCAACAGACAAGGTTCTTTTAAACATTATGTTTGAAGTCTAATATTTAACAACACATCTTCTTGGAGGTTTCTTGGATGATTTTATTTCTGTCTGAAAGAAAACTTTCCTTCTCATGTGGGTCTCCTGAGAGCAAACGCTGCCAGCCCATGTCCCTGGAGAAGGCTTCGTGCCTCCAGTGCCGACGGCCGCTTCCCGCTTGGTTTGCACTTCTGGGCCGACTGTTCTCTCGTCAGCCCGTGACCTTGTCTTTGCTTCCCCGGTTTCTGGGAGGAAGTCACACAGAAGAGCCTCGCCGCCTGCTCTGGCGCCCTGGCCCCCCTTCCCCAGCAGACCACCGCTGAGCAACACCGCACGGTTGATCCACTCCCCTGTCCAAGCACAGCTTGGTTGCTTCTGAATCTCGGCAGCCGTGAACATTGCTACAGCATTTCAGGGCCAGGCAGCTCACCACCGACTGTCAGCCCTTTGGCTGTGAAAAGTCTGTACATAGGGCAAGCTACATTTAGCTCTGAGACAAACTGCCACGCCCCCTTCCTGGGCAGCCGCGCTGCCCTGCGTCCCCACCAGTGCTGACGGAGTTCCTGTGGCTCCACGGCCTCAACAGCATTTGATGACGTCAGCGTGCTGGATGTCTGTCAAACAGGGGCTGTCTCGTGCGCTCTTATTTATGTATTTTTAACATTCACTTTCGTATGTGTGAGGCAGAGAGATGGAGCCAGAGAGCGAGAGAGATGGAGAGACACAGAGGCAGCACCCATGCGCGAGATCACGCCTGCCCCATCACCAGCACCACCACCCAATGTCCACAACAGCAGCCAGGGCTGGGCCGGGACAAAGCCAGGAGCTGGGAGCCAATCCAAGTCTCCCAGGCAGGTGGCAAGGACCTAAGCACTTGAGACGTCATTGCTGTCTCCAGGGTGTGCATCAGCAGGAGGCTGAACTGGAAGCAGAGGAGCCAGGCCTCAAACCGGGGTTTCTGATACGGGCTGTGGGTTTCAAGTGTGGTCCTAACTGCTGGGCCAAATTCAAGCAATTTCTCCTGGGCCGGCTGTGAGCTCACCCTCCTTCTCTCCCTGTCCAGCGATCTGTTGAGCAGCTCCAGTGAGTCTGCATTGTTTCTACTGCGTTTTCATTGGGGGCTTCCTGTTGCATTCTTCTTGACATTTTCCATTCTGTCGTGAAAGTCTCCATGTCCCCTGTGCCTGTGCATGATGTCACCACCCGGGCAAGGGTGCCTGCCCCTGCCCCTGCCCCTGCCTGCCCCTGCCCCTGCCTGCCCCTGCCCCTGCCCCCTGCCCCCTGCCCCCTGCCCCTGCCTGCCCCCGGGGAAGCCCCTGCCCCTGCCCCTGCCTGCCCCCGGGGAAGCCCCTGCCCCTGCCCCTGCCTGCTCCCAGGGAAGCCCCTGCCCCTTGACCCTGCCCCCTGACCCTGCCTGCCCCCGGGGAAGCCCCTGCCCCTGCCCCTGCCTGCTCCCAGGGAAGCCCCTGCCCCTTGACCCTGCCCCCTGACCCTGCCTGACCCCGGGGAAGCTCCTGCCCCTGCCCCTGCCTGCCCCCGGGGAAGCCCCTGCCCCTGCCCCTGCCTGCCCCCGGGGAAGCCCCTGCCCCTGCCCCTGCCTGCCCCTGCCTGCCCCTGCCCCCTGCCCCCTGCCCCCTGCCCCTGCCTGCCCCCGGGGAAGCCCCTGCCCCTGCCCCTGCCTGCTCCCAGGGAAGCCCCTGCCCCTTGACCCTGCCCCCTGCCCCTGCCTGCCCCCAGGGAAGCCCCTGCCCCTGCCCCTGCCTGCTCCCAGGGAAGCCCCTGCCCCTTGACCCTGCCCCCTGCCCCTGCCTGTCCCCGGGGAAGCCCCTGCCCCTGCCCCTGCCTGCTCCCAGGGAAGCCCCTGCCCCTTGACCCTGCCCCCTGACCCTGCCTGACCCCGGGGAAGCCCCTGCCCCTGCCTGCCCCCAGGGAAGCCCCTGCCCCCTGCCCCTGCCTGTGTCTCCAGGGGCACCTCGTCCTCCGGGATACAGGTAGTGATGCTCAGTTGTGCAGCTCAACTTCTTTGCAGAACCAGGAAGCTTCTTCTGTGCTGGACAGGGTGGGAGGTGCATGTGGGCAGTTTTTAGTTTGTAATTTTTCCTCTGAGGAGCTTGTCTCCTGAGAAGACATTTATGGGCTGCCCACTTTAGTCGCACTGAAGCCTAGTCCGTAGCTATTTCCAGGGGTCGACAGCTGCCCCTCGCTCTGCAGCCATTCTGGAGCTCTTAGCACCAGTGTCTGTCTCCTGGACCCGGCCTCTGTCCTCGGCTCGCCAGGATGTGTCCTCAGGGAAGTCCGGTGCACAGGCGGCACCGGGGAGGCTGCGTCCCTCGCAGACTTGTGTCAGCTCGAGGGGAGCCAACAACACCAGCGGTCTGTGCTGAACGGAAGCTGAGTCCCCTCCCTCCCTCCCAGTGGAGGCTTCAGATCCTCTGGGATCCCAGGGCACCCACCGTGTGGGGCCTCCTCCCCTGCCCACCTCGGCCACCTGGTTCACTTCCTGGGGCGCCTGCATCCTCCGAGTGCAGGTTACTGCGTGGTTTGCTACGGCAGCCAAAAGACGTGTCCCTTGTGAGGAGGGGGTCCTGACCTTCTTGCAGGAACATTCCAGACAAGCAAACGCTGTAGCATCAGGCCACGGGCTCCTGCACCTGCATTTCAAGTTTCCCCGCAGATCTCGGAAGGTGTGGCACGGAGTTATAGAGTTCTCAGCTGTGAGGAGGAGGAGGTGTCCACTGGGAAGCCATTCAGATCTCTAAGGACCACGCGAAATCCGGCACCTTGCAGCTCTACACCCAGTGTCCGTGATGGGTGTACGGGCCCGGGCTGGTGCTCTGATGCGCGCCTACTCTGCGCAGTGCCCAGCCCCTGAATCGCGCACCGCCTCTCCGAGAAGCGGCTTGGAACTCTGTCATCCAGGTGAGCCGGCAACTCGGTTCTCCAATTATTGGAGATTTATTTCACGGCTTTTCTTGCCTACAAAGAGGGGTTAGAGAATTAGCTCTAATAGAATAGATGGACTAATTTCATTCTCGTGGAGATAGCATTGGGCCTCACCCTCCCCTCGGATCAGACTCGGATGCTCAGACCTCAGATGTCAGGGGACTCCGGGAGCTGAAATCTCGTGGGAAGCAGCGTCTTGCGGCAGAATAAATCTGAATTGGATTTTTAAAAAATAGCCCAAGTAATTTATCTGCGGGCACTCCGGTCCCAGAGAGTATTTGCATATTCTGGGCAGAGCAGTTCATTGTGTTGGCTCTGAATAAATGGAATGTCCAGGTGATAGCTTCATAAATCGCCCAAAAAATAAGCTGATTTCTTTCTTAAACGGTTTCATACTTCTGATTTCTTGCCCCCTCTTCTCAAAACGGGGGCTTATGCTACTAGGGTTCCACGTTTACTAGCTAAAAAGTTCTACATCCGTGGTCTGCCGATGCCAGCGCCCCTTCCTGGGCAGCTGTCCAGGGTGCGAGACGGTTCAGAGTTCTCTGCTCTCCCCGAAGTAGGAGTGGAAGAAACACCACACCTTCACAGGAACTGAGACACCATCCCCAAGAAATAAAAAGAGAAACTAAAGATATAAATTAATAAATATTTGACTGGATGCCTGTGAAACATATTCTGTCAACTTCACCATCCCCTGAACATTTCATCGCCTGTGAAAGTGTGGTGTGAATTAGACTCTTCTCACTTGGCAAGAATTCTTGAATATGCATTGTGATTGCTGAGAAATCATAATCAATACATTAAGCAAGTTTCTCATAGCCACACAACTGCAAAAGCAAGGTTATGAAATTATTTTTTCCATTTTATGCAGTGCGTCAGGTGGGTGAGACCCTTGCTGGAGCCAGGAAGAAACCACACCTCTTTTACAGCTTCAAGGGGCTGCAGTTTGAGATCTGAGCGTCTTCAGCCTTCAACATCGTCAAATTTAGTGTGCTCTTTTCTTTCAAGATTTTTTTTTATTTGTAAATCATGGTTACAGAAAGAGAGACGCAGAGAGAGAGAGAGAGAGATCTGCTGTTCTCATATTCAAATGTCTGCCATAGCTGGAGCTGGACCAAGTTGAAGCCAAGAGCCTGAAACACCATAGGGGTCTCCCACATGGGTGGCAGGGACCAAGCACTTGGGCCATTTTCCACTGCCTTCCCAGGGACATTAGCAGGGAGCTGGACAGGAAGTGGGGGCTTATATGGCGGGAGTCACCAGTAGTGGTCTAACCTGCGGCAGCACCATGCCAGCCCAATGATTGAGGTTAATGCTGGTTCACATTCGTGGTTATCTAGGATGAGAAATACCACCAGGAAAACAAGTCATTTCAAAATTTTCATTTTCTTAAAGATTTTTATTGAAAAGAGAGAAAAAGAGAAAGACACAGATCTTCTGTTCACTGGGTCACTCCTCAAATACCACAACTTATGAGCTGGGCCAGTCCAAAGCCAGGGACCCAGAAGTGAGTCGAGGCCCCCACTGGTAGCAGAGACCTGCTGCTCCCAGCGTGCACGCCATCAGAAAGCTGGATGGGAGTGGAGCTTGCACGGACCCAGGCACTGGATGGGGATCGGGGCTGGCACGGACCCAGGCACTGGATGGGAGGCGGAGCTGGCACAGACCCAGGCACTGGATGGGGGGCGGAGCTGGCACAGACCCAGGCACTGGATGGGAGGCGGAGCTGGCACAGACCCAGGCACTGGATGGGGGGCAGAGCTGGCACTGGGACCCAGGCACTGCACCATGGCAGTAGGCAGCCCCCGTGGCATCTGAACTGCAGCACCGAATGCCCATGCCTGCACCCAGTGTGAGCAATGACCCACGTGTTCCTCATGAGACTCCTTTTGGCTTGAAAGCCAGCGGAGGCGTGGCCCGGGAGGCTGCCGTGGCTCTGGACCAGCCTCCTCTGCCTGGGTGCCCGTGGGCGCAGCCTCCTTCTCGCCCATCCTGCGAGAGTGCACACAGATGAGCCTCCCGCTTCAGCTATGTCCTCACAATGGAAAACAGCATCTGGTTACATTAGGGTACTCACTGGGTTCTGAAAATACACAGTCTCTTGGCTTTTAATTGAATTTCCTAAAACCTCTCAAATTAAGGTTACTGTGCATCTACAAGTCAAAGCAGTCCATGTGCAGAGCTAGTTTTAGAGTCTTATTTAATAACTGTCATGTCCCTTTTTAGGTCAATGAGAAAGGGCATGCTTTATTGCAAAAAAAAAAAAAAAAGCAAAGAAAGAAATCGAGATGTGTATATCAGAAACCTTCTTTTTAAGAAATACATAACCCTAGGCCCTAGATATCATGAAACGGCCTTGGCTAGAAGCATTTGCTACTAGAGCCTGGTAATTGAAGCTCAGAACATAATTTAAACATCATGTCTTTGTTTGGAAATCGTACAGCTCAGGAGAATCCCACGTTTTTAACTCATGGTATTGCCGCAGGGCCATTTTCTCTATGTTAGCAGCTGATTCATTGTTAAAAAGTTTTTTTTTAATATTTATTTATTTGAAAGGCAGAGTTACAGTGATGCAGAGTCAGAGAGAGAGAGAGAGAGAGGTCTTGCATTTGCTGGTTCACTCCCCAAATGGCCAGAGCTGGGCCAATCCAAAGCCAGGAGCTTCTTCCAGGTCTCCCACGTGGGTGCAGGAGTCCAAGGACTTGGGCCATCTTCCACTGCTTTCCCAAGCCATAGCAGAGAGCAGGATCAGAAGTGCAGCAGCCACAACTCGAACCAGCACCCATATGGGATGCTGGCACTGCAGGCGCCGCCTCTCAATGCTAAAAGCTTGACCCTGATTAGGAGCATAAAACCCAAACTTTGCTCAGTGTCCCCTTTCATTCTTCTGGAAGAGTGATGAAAAGGCAGACATGTGTTTGTTCTTCCGAGAGGTGAGCACACAAGCATTTTTGCTCCTCCTTAATAGCGACAGTGCACTGAGCCCTAGCGCCTTGCGCAGCCTGTTACTGTGTGGATGACCCTTGTCTGGTGTCCACAGCCTTCCCATGCTAACTACTGGAATGCTGCTTTTCACCCTCCATTGTCTGTAACTGCATTTTTATTTTAAAGACTATTTTTTTTACTTATTTGAAAAGCATAGTTATGGGGGGAGACAGGAGGTGGAGGGGGATAGGAGAGGGGGAGAAGGAGGGAGGGGAAGAGGCGTGGGAGGGGAGGGAAAGGGACATGAACGTATCTTCCAACTGCTGGTTCACCCCAAGTGGCTGCAATGGCCAGGCCTTTGCCAGGAGCTTGGACCTTCATCCAGGTCTCCCATATGGGTCCACAGGCCCACACACTAGGGCCACCCCGAAGCTCTGTTCCCACAGCTCTGGGTCAGTGGGGAGCCTGGATCCACCACCCCAGGCAGGACCCACTCACTGCTCCCTGCAGCCCCGTACCAGAGCATATGGGAGGAGACGCAGATCAGAGTACAACCGCCCAAGCTGAGTTGAGACCTGGTCTACATGAAGGTATGTGTCCCAGGAATCCCGACAGCAATGCCTTTTGTTGGTTGATATAGACACTCATTCTTGCCACCCTGTCATTTCCCATTTCAGGAAGGCCACGGCGTCAGGAGATGGACGCGTCTGGCTCTCCTACCCTTGGTGGGTCCCGCACTGGGCACGAGCAGCTGGGGGCGACGTCTCCCATGTCTGCGCCCCAGAGGGGCTGGGTTTTCAGATCCTTGACTCGGATCACCTGGCTGCAAACTGTGGCTTCAGGGCACTCTGGCGCCATTGGGCACGAGTTCTTCACTCTGGCCCCTTCTCACTTCTCCACCTCCCGGGCTGCTTGTTTGTGCTACACGCTTGGGGATCGATCTTAAGACAACAATTCATAATTCCTTGGCAAGCACCAGTGTGAATATGTTAATTATATAGATTATATATTCAAATGACTCTGATTCTGTGTCTCACGCATCCTAGTCATTTTATTCCCCAAATTGTTGATCATGAAGCTCAGGAACAAATTCTGTTTTTCATTTGACCTCTGGAAATAAAACCAGCGTCACTGATGTGGTTCTTGGGCACCATTTTCCTCGTGTGTGTGTAGCAGACTCGGCTGTTTTTAAGTCTGGATTTGACCTATCAGCGTTACCAACACCGCACTTGGTAAACTCATGATGAGTCGTCATTTACGTTTTCTGCTGAACAACTCGGGGTGAGCATTGATCTCAACAGGTGATGACAGTCAGATGCCTGCATGCCTGTGTGACACCGGTGTGCCCAGCAGTCACCTGTGACGCCCGCTGAGAGCTCAGATGCCTCTCAGCCCTGGCTTCCCACGGAGCTTGGCGGTCTAGGAAGTGACTGCCCACAGGCTACCTTATCTTCAAGGCCATCATCATCCTCACGACCTCCACCCAGGACCTGCTGGCTGTGTACGCCACGCTTGTACGGAGCCTGCGGGAGCTCTGCAGCCCTGGAATTCTGTCTGCGCTGCAGGATCATCGGTGCTGTTCTCCCTCCTTCCTGGAGGATGCTGGGTGACTTGAAATTCACCATCTCAGGCTTCCACGTGGCTGAGGGGAAAACCCAAGGGGGACGCCACAGCCTGAGTAAGTCAGCTGACAGACACATCAGCAGGGGACTGGCCTGGCCCAGGAGGGAAGGGCCGGGGTAGCTCAGCGATTCACAGATGATTTTCCGACAACAAGCAAAGTTCCTCTGCAGACGACGAGAACACGGATTTTACATCGAACACATCTGAACTCTTCCCTCAAGTGGAAAACCCAGCGAGCAGATGAGGCTGCCACGTACAGTCCTGCTCCTCTCGGTTCAGAGATGGACAAGAACAGACACCCGGAGTCCCAGCGCTCTCCCCGGACTCCAGACGCAGTGGGAGATTCTGGGTTGGTTTGTGTCGTTAAGACCCTGTCTCCAGAAAACAATCCCATGAGATGCATTTGGCTTTAAAATGCATTCTGATGACTCCTTTCACTGCCATGAACAACCCAGCTGGTCCACACGGGCTCCTTCCCAGGAAGCTGCACCAGAATAAACGATATTTACAGCAGCGGCCTCTGCAGAGCCCAGACGAAGGCTGACACTTCGCTTCCACATGCACCCACATCCCGGAGACCTGTGGCGGAACCTTCAGCCTCTGCTGCAGAAGGCAAAGCTGCTGCCTGTGATGCAGGCGTCACATACGGGCGCCAGTTTGAGTCCCACCTGCTCCACTTCTGATCCAGCTCCCTGCTAACGGCCTGGGAAAAGCAGCAGAAAATGGCCCAAGTGCCTGGGCCCCTGCACCCACATGGGAGACCTCGAAAAACCTTGCTCGTGGTTTGTGCCTGAACCTGCCCTGGCTGTTGTGTCCATTTGGGGCACTAGCAGATAGATTTCTCTCTCGTTTTTTCTTCTCTCTCTGTAACTTGGCCCTTCAAATAAATAAAATAAATCTTTTAATAAAAGAACAGTAGAGGGACCGATGCTGTGGCACAGCAAGTTAAGCCACAATCTGCAGCGCCAGCATCCCAAACGGGCCCTAGTTCAAGTCCTGGCTGTTCCACTTCTGATCCAGCTCCCTGCTAACACACCTGTGAAAGCAGTGGAAGATGGTCCAAGTGCTTAGGCCCCTGTACTCATGTGGGAGACTTAGATAAAGCTCCTGGCTCCTGGCTTCGTCCTGGCCTAGCCCTGGCCATTGCAGCCATTTAGAGAGTGAACAAGCAGGTGTAAGCTCTCTCTCTCTCTCTCTATCTCTATCTGTGTGTGTGTGTGTGTGTATTTCCCTCTCTCTGTAACTCTGGCTTTCAAATACATAACTAAGTCTAACTTTAAAAAAAAGAGAGAGAAAGTTGGAGAGGGAGGGAGGGAGGGAGGAAGAGGGGTGGGAAGGGTGGGGAGAAGTCGAGATAAGGGAAGTCTAAAGTGTTGGAGGCCCTGGTGTGAAGATGTCCTAATGCTGTCACCATTTTTGCTGTTTGGTTAAATTGCTCAAAACATTCAGCTTTCAATTTCTTACATAATTTGCTTAAGCTAATATGGGTTGGGTTTATTTCATCAGCAACCACATTTCTAAAGAGAAATTCACCGTATTCATAGCATCAATTGCAGAGGTACACACACTACACTAGTTCTCACAGAAATAAGGAATAAAGAAACGTTTCTGTATCGGGACTGGAAGTTCAGTATCTCACAAGAGGTGTCCACACTGGTTCAGATTCCTGTCTTGTGGATCAGCTCAGACTGAGTTTGCTAAATACTTGGCAACCCTAGTGGTTAACACCTCACATGGCCCTGAAGACCCTTACAAAGACAAGCTACATGAAGGCAGGAAGTGAAGAGAACTTCACAATGATCTGCTGAATCCAACTGAGTCTTGGTTATGACTGGTAATTACAGGAATTTTTAAAATAAAGAAAAACATGCAGAGAGAAACCAAGCTGCAATAGGCCGTGTGTTTTGGACACGATGTGCATTACAGACCAGTGCCAACCACGACCCAGGGCTGCCTCGTTAACTCTTGGCGAGTGGGAGGACAAAGAGGCTTGGGACACATCCCACCGTGGTGTCTGCTTCTCTGCCTGTGGAATGGAGGAGCTGGCCTTGGCCCGGCACTGCTCAGAGCGTGGCTGCCCTGCGTGCTCACCCACTCACTCCCGGCACTGCTCGGAGCGTGGCTGCCCTGCGTGCTCACCCACTCACTCCCGGCACTGCTCGGAGCGTGGCTGCCCTGCGTGCTCACCCACTCACTCCTGGCACACAGTCACACTCACGGGACACCTGATTGGGATGGAAGGTCCCCTCTGTCCTTTAGGATCTGATGGGTCCTGGTTCTCCCTCTGGGCCCGTGTCACCCAGACTCAGCCAGCTTCTGTCTTAGGCCAACACTGTGAGTTCCAGAGACTCAGAGAGCATTTGTTGCAAGACACGAATGGGTGTCACCAGAGCTCAGGCTCCTGGAAAGTGGCCAGATTCTCAGCTGAGCCACGGGACACCTGCTGCTTCCTTCCCCAGCCCACGCTCCCCAGAGCCTGTCAGTCCTGAACACCTTTCCCTTGGCTCACCCAGAGCCTGGCTGTGCAGTGTGGATGCTGCATGGTACAATCACCCAGGGCACAGACCCTGGTAGGAGTCAGGGAGATCCCTCTGCAGGGTGAAGGCTGAGTTTGGCCCAAGGACTCGCTGCTGTGACCTCGTGAGCAGCCTGGTCCCCGGCACACAGGGAAACAATGACATCTTTACTGTGTGAATGCTCAGGGAGAACTGAAAATGGCACATTATAGTGAGCCTCCACGCACTTTATTGAAACAAACCTACGCCAGCGTCTCGGAAACCCTCATTCCAGGGAGAGGCTGGCTTCACTACGTTCAGAGTCCCCTTCCCTCTGCGTGCTGTCCATCAGCAAGTGCAGACTGCACAGCCAGTTTGGGGCAGCCCAGTGACACGCAGTGGTCAGACCCCCCGGTCAGTGCCCCTCATCCCATTCCACATCACTTTCTTCACACGGTCCTGCCACACTCCAGGCTGCAGAGAGCTGTAAAGGAATCCACTGGGCACAGAGACCACAGATGTGTGGCCCATGTCTCTGCCATTCGTAGCTGCTGTGACTGCGGGGTCATTCCAAGCTGAAGCTGATACTGGCGGGTTTCACGCTCAGTGCCCCACCCCCATCTTCACGGTGGCAGCACCCTTGTCAGGAGTGGCCCTGACCCTCTCGCTGTGGCCTCACCATTGTGATCCTGGTTCTGGAGCATATCCAGCCCCCACGGGCACAGGTACAGGCCAGGGCACGGGAACCAGGGAGGGCCCACGAGCTCAGAGCAGACGCTGCATGGGACGAGGGCACGGGCAGCTGTGGCTCTCACTGCCGCTGGTGACCCCTCGGTGAGGGCACCAAGATGAAGCCACTGCGAAGCGTGCAGCAGAAACAGCAGTCAATCAGCCCTTTGTGACGCCTCCCGTCTTCCTGACCCCGGGAGGCGCTGGTCCTTGCCGCCACTGTGCCGTTCTCTCACTCCAATGCTCAACCCCATTTGAATGAGACATTCTTCCACTCACTACCCCAGGCTCTCTGGTGAGTCATCTGCTCTGCTGGAACAGATTAAATCGAGCCCTTTGTCACAAAGGCTCCCAAGATCTAGCCCACAATAATCACCCCATGTTCTGCCTTGTACATCGCCCAAGTGTCCCTCTGTCTGGCAACAGAGGATGCCTTGGGGTCTAACATCAGTGCGAGCATGCTTGGTTCCAAGTGACAGACAAGAAAACCCAAATAACTCAAGCAAAAAAGGAAACCATGGCTCCTATCACTGAGAATCCTAGGGCAACCTTCACTTTGGGATCCAAACACGATCGACAGGTGCCACTTTGCACACCCATCTGCTGAACGCTCAGCTCCTCCAAGTGGTCAGATGGGCAGCAGCAGGTGCAGCCAAGGCCTCTGTGCCCACAGCCCAGCAACTCAGAAAACAGCTCCCCTTCGACGGACGAGGAGAAGCAGGTCCTTGTGGTAGCCTCTAGGGGTGGTCCCCAGCCACGAATCACCGTGGTGCAGCGTGCGTGGCTGAGGTGGGGGTGCGGGGTCACTGCAGAACAAGCGGGACCCTGGGGCACGTTAGGGATGGCAGACCTCAGCCAGAGCCTGCTGCGCTGTGTGAACAAACGCCATGTTCTAAGCCTCGCAGAGGTGGGAGCCGCACAGGACCGTGAAGACCTGCGTGTGGGAGAGGTGGCGAGGGCTCCTCATGGGTGTCGGAGCCAGACGGCGGCACGGCCAACCTTAGAACTCAGCGCGTCACTCTCTCAAACAAGCTTTTGTCTCGTTTTGGGTTTTGTTGCCCCTTTAGCATTCTTGAAAGAACACAAACCCTCAGGTCACACAAGGCTTGTGTTGGGCCCTTCCTCTGTTAAATGGGAGTACGCTCCTCCAGGGTCAAGTCAGTTACGCAGGCCGTGCACCAGGTGGAGTCCGCAACAGCAGATCCTACGACCTCTCTCACTCTGGTATTGGTGCTTACGCAAGTGATCCTGTTTTCAGAAAGTTAACTTCTCCCACAACCAGTGACCATGGAAGGGGGTCTCAGAACTCTTTCCTATCCATTGTTCACCCCACATCTCCATCTACCCCCAGGCACTTTTGAGAGAGCTGTTACTGGAACACATAGAGGCCCACAAGTCCAGAGCCAGCACCCTCCCAAGGCCAGCAGCCCTCAACAACAAGCAGACTTGGTTTATGCAATCAAAGCTCTCCACCAGGATAGCGGACTTTTCCTGGGTTCGAGCTCGAGTGTGTGTCACGGGAGGCCACTGGGCTCTCCTGGCCTTAGAATCGTTGCTGGTAAGAGCAGTAGGACTTCCCACCTTCTCACCGGGAGCGGTGGCACAGCCGAATGCTACGCCATGGACAGTCACGGCGGGAGACGCTGCTGCAGCCACACTTGCAGATACACACACAGACGTTCCATGCACAGGAGTAAACCTGCAAGGCTACTCTCTGTATCGCTACACATACCACCTTCATCCGCTTTCTAGATCTGCTGATGGGCTACGGCCTGTGCCGGACCACGTGGCAGGGCTGTTTTCTGTTCGCTGATGAGAACTTAATATAAAGCATAAATCTCTCCAGCTTTTCCACCTTCTAAGGGGAACAAAGTGGCGTCTCTCCTGCCTGTGCACTCCATGTGTTTCAGAAAGAAACTTTATACTTCCTCTATTTCTCTACCTACAATACCCTCCTCTCCTAATGAGTTCACAAACCTGATTGAAACTGGAATCACGTGTGCTCTTTACAAACTGATTCTCAACGACCTGGGCTGGCTGGGGTGGGGCCCAGGGTCCTCCCCCCCTGGTGAAGGTGGCTCCACCCTCCATGGAGCCTCTGGGGACCTTGCTGAGCAAGGGGCGTGGGGGCAGAACCTTCCCATCCAGATCATTCTGATTAAATTTTGACAAAAACTTCAAATATTGCTATCAATTTTGTCTTCCATGGCAAGGTCCTAGTTTCAATTTTCTAATGTTTGTAGTGCGAAATAGCAAATTTTCAGCAGTATTTTCTGTGTGCTCCATAGCAACAATTACCACATTGCTGAAAATCGCATTTTCACCTCCTGCGGAGCATTTCCATGGTTGCTTGGGTGGCGGGATGGCTCCAGCGCACCACTCACACCTCTAACAGGAGCGGGGCACCTGCCTCACGAGCCTTTTCCCTCCGGGAAGTTTCCACACGCTGTTGTCTCTGAAAGGCACGTTTCCTGTCTTGATGGCGCTAAATGTAAACACCAAGGGGAGCAAAAAAGAGCAAGAGAGAAAAGCACAGCAATGTTGTGAGGCCACATGAGTCCCCGCTGAGGCCCACGCCCTGTTCCCGCCTGCTCTAGGACCCAACTCTGTACGAGCCAACCAGCCGCCACCCGGGGCCGCGGGGAGTCCACCCGAGAGCCCGTGCACAGAGAAACGGTCCCTGCAGCATCACAGGGCCGGGGGGCTGGCGCCCAGCAGGACTTCCCAACCACAGGAAGCTTGTGGGCCAAGCTCTCCTCACTTTGCCCACTCGTAGTGCACGTGCAGTGAGAAGGAGCACACGCCATGCACGTGCAGAGAGGAGGAGCACACGCCATGCACGTGCAGAGAGGAGAAGCACACGCCATGCATGTGCACAGAAGAGGAGGAGCACACGCCATGCATGTGCAGAGAGGAGGAGCACACGCCATGCACGTGCAGAGAGGAGGAGCACACGCCGTGCACGTGCAGAGAGGAGGAGCACACGCCGTGCACATGCAGAGAGGAAGATTGCACGCCACGCGTGTGCATAGCAGCACCTGCGTGCACATATAGAGAAGCCCACCCCGCCGAGGCTGCCGCCTCCACACAGCAGAGCTCCCGTGGGCCCACTGGTTGGCGGAGGGGCCTGTTTTTTTATTTTTCCAGAGCTTCTCTTCTTGACGTCAAAAGGAAAAAGTCAAGCAAAAGCAAGGCAGGAAAGAGCCCCAGGTCTTGTTGGAAGATGGCTTCGCTGATGATCAAAAACATTGGCAGCTGGAATTCCTTTTAACGTCTTTAATTTTTATCTAATCTGCTCCAAAATGACTGGATGGTGTCCAAGCCCTTCACTGGAAACAAATAAGCCTGCAATCCAATAGCGCACTTAACACGGAGAGAAAGTCACAGAAACCTGAATGTGCTCGGATGAAAGGCAAGCATGGTAGCCAAAAGTGACACCTGCGAGTGCTAACTCCAGGCTGTGGACGTGGACAGTGACAGTGAGTCCCAGTCACCTGTCCAGTAGCCACCATCATAGCTGGGCACTTGCTCCCAACAGAGCCACAGAGGCTCACGGACACAGCAGTGAGGAGGAGACAAGGTGGGTGGAGCACAGCTGACTCCTGGAGCCAGGGAGCACCCGGTGGGGGGGGGGGGAGCAGGGCTGGGGGCCCAGCGAGGGAGAATTCTCGTCCCGTGCAGCTAAAGATGCTCAGACCAGCAGGTGGCGGCCCCGGGGATGTGACACGAGCAGCCCCAGTCTTTGAGCTTTCTCGTGTGTTTCATGAGAAGCCCGGAATCTGGAATTTTAGGTGAGATTGCTGATTATTTAATGTTTGTAACGAATAAACGTGAGCTACAGAGCAGGCCCTCGAGAGCTGCATGTGCTCCCCGGGTTACTACTCTATCCACATCTGACTGCTTTGCATTTAGCCACTCAGCTCTGCAGTTCCCTCTTCCCGTGCACGCATCGGGGACCGGTTCTCGGTCCTGCTCTGACATCCCGGTCCTGCTCTGACATTCGTCAGAAGTTGTTGGCGGTACTTGTAGGAGCACCCTGTGCACCCATGGTCAGTTTCCCTGGCAGGACCTGGAGGGTTCTCTGAGTTATGGAGCTCCTGGTGAGCGTGAGCCCGCGTGGTACTCTGGGATGTCTATGTCACAGCTCTGCCCAGCCTCTCCACACAGAGGACACCTCCAGCAGGTGCCTGGCGGGGCTATGGCAGCAGACACCAAGAGTGCTCCTCCCCCTCTTCCACTCACACCCGCCCCCGCCTTGCCCGTCTGTGACGGGGAAGAATTAGGTTTTAGTTTAAGCCCTGATAGCATGTGGCAACTTAATTCCTGAAATAATCTCAGTATAAACATTTTGCAATAAATAAAATATGTCTAAATAGCTTCATAAATATTTAAGCAGCTAATCCACAAATCCCACCTGTGCTCTCCAGCAGCACGGGTTGGGGGAGTGAGCATTTTCTGAGCAGCACGGACACCATCAGTGCATCTTCTGGGCACAGTGCAGCACCCCTCTCTGACCCCCTGCACCACTCCCTGCTGGAGGGAAGCTTGGTGGTCAAGGCTGCAAAACCTGCACCTGGGGTCGGCAGCTCAGGACTCAGGAAAAGCAGTAGGGGCTGGAAAACCGTCCTCATGCGGGGCTGATGAAATGCTCCTTTGTTTTCCAGATGAAGCAGTGGGTTTAGGTATTAAGAAATGTGCTTCTGGGCCGGCGCCACGGCTCAATAGGCTAATCCTCCACCTGCGGCGCTGGCACATCAGGTTCTAGTTCCAGCTGGGGCGCCAGATTCTGTCTGGTTACCCCTCTTCCAGTCCAGCTCTCTGCTGTGGCCCGGGAAGGCAGTGGAGGATGGCCCAAGTGCTTGGGCCCTGCACCCGCATGGGAGACCTGGAGAAGCACCTGGCTCCTGGCTTCGGATCAGTGCAGTGCGCCGGCCACAGCGTGCCAGCCACAGTGGCAATTGGGGGGTGAACCAATCGAAAAAGGAAGACCTTTCTCTCTGTCTCTTCTGTCTCTCTCTCTCTCTCACTGTCCAACCTGCCTGTCAAAAACAAAAACAAAAACAAACGTGTTTCTTCCACTGGAACATCACACCTATCGTGCTCTGTTAATATGTGTGGTTTCATTTTTGAAAAGTGCGTTAGTTCCTCTCTGCCGAGAAGCTGTGTTGACTTTCAACTAAATGGATTGGACTCAATGATCTCTTCTAGTCTGAAAACTCCAGGCTCTAAATATTACTAGGTGAATGTGCAATTGTAGCTGTGAAAACAAACCAAACTTTCCTCCTCAGTTTCCCTGGGATCAAAGAATGTCCCAGGGGTCGGTCAGTGCCATGGGATAGCACGTGACACTGCTGCTTGTGATCCTGGCATCCCACACCCCACACCCAGGTACCAGAGTGAGTCCCCACAGTCCCACACCCAGGTACCAGCATGAGTCCCCACAGTCCCACACCTGGGTACCAACATGAGTCCCCACGTTCCACACCCCCACACCCGCATACCAGACTGAGTCCCCGCATCCCACTCCCCCACACCTGGGTACCAGAGTGAGTCCCCACAGTCCCATACCTGGGTACCAGAGTGAGTCCCTGTGTCCCACACCTCATACCCAGGTACCAGAGTGAGTCCCTGTGTCCCATAGTCCCATACCAGGTACCAGTGTGAGTCCCCACATCCCACAGTCCCACACCCGGGTACCAGTGTGGGTGCCAGCTCCCCTACTTCCCATTCAGCTTCCTGCCATGCACCTGCAAAGGCAATGGGTGATGGTCCAAGGGTCTACGCTCCTGGCAGCTGGGAGACAGCTCCTGGCTCCTGACCTCACCCAGTCCTGGCTGTTGCAGCCATTTGGGGAGTGAAGCAACAGATGGAAGATATCTCTCTATCTCTCTCTCCCTCTCCTCTCTCTTTTCCTCTTTCACTCTATGTTTCAAAAAAAATATTTTTAGAATAAGAACATTCTAATCATCTCAAACAAATGCTTATTTCTTTCTTTCCAGAAGTTAAACACTGACTGATTAATTATCTTATGGGAGGAAAAATCATTCAAGGAGGCAGGGCCATGGAGGAACAACAGGTCTTAGGGCATCTTGGTATTTCTCCACAAAGACCTGATATTGGAGCTGAGCCGAAAGCAGAGACAGACTTGCACAAGGTTCACTGAGGGAGAAAAAAAAAAAACGAAGGGTCCAGGTGCCTACACAGCGGTGTGGCCAGCTGTTTAAGTCATCATAGTCACATTCCATTTACTGCACCATATGCAAAACAAGGCTGAGTTTGAAGACTCTGTTTATGGGCCACACGTGCCACTGACAAAAAAACCAGATGAAGCTCAATTAAAAAGCCAGGCTAAAACATTTATGACTGCAAATGAACAGTTCATTAAGACAGAACTACATTATAATCAAGTAAGTATCATCCCAGGAATGCAAGGATGGTTTAATGTTAGGAAATGCATTGAGCTTGAAAAGAGGTCAAAGGATAAAATTTTCTTGCCACCTATGCAGGTGCTGAAAAGCATTTGGAAAAAACCCCAGTTACCGTCGGTACATCGGCAACAAGACACGAGTGACACATTGTTGCTCCAACCGTGAATCAGTCTTGCTGCCACCCCCACGTCTCTGATGAGCATTTCCTCCCGTGCAGGCCATTTAATGTGGGGTCTGCGTCACTCCGCACAAGATTTCTTTCTTTTTCAGCCAGGTTCTCTCACAATTAAGGTAAGCCAGGCCGTGGTTAAACAACAGCGTACCTACGACCGTCCCTTGGCTCCAGCAGTGCTGACCTCATGTCTGAGTCCCAGAATGCAGTAAGGCTGGGGGCAGACTGTGGACGTCTCACGTGGGGCTCCTCCCCGGCAGCGCTTCTCTCTCTGCACCCAGAGGTGCACCACGGATGCACAGAGCAGTGTAGCTATAGGAACTAATGGCAACAGAGGCAGTGTGGGGAGACGGTGGCTGTTCACCGAGCTCTGAATGAACACATCTGACATTCCGGGGAGGAGCTCGGGAGCTGTAAGGACAGCCTGCTGGCTCCACACCACTGTGTCCGCTGGGTTCAGCAGATGCCCAGTTCAATCTGAATTCCAGGTTAACAGGGACTTATGTGTTTTTTGGATATGATTATGTCCTGCACAGTATTCGGGACACATGACCAGACAGCCTTACTGTGCCCTCACCTCCACTAAGCTTTAGGCAGTTTTCTTCCCAGCTCTCAGCCTTAGGAACTTGGCAGTTTTCCTCTGATATCTAAATCTTCCACAAGGCAGGACTCTTTTCTCAACACAGAAGACAGAAGATAGGGCTCTGTCTCCCGCTGTCTCTGAGACGCTGGATTCCAGCCCTGAGGAGCTCAATGCTGAAACAAAGGGGCTGCAGTGGTGTCGCAGGTTAACCCACCGCCCACCGTGCCAGCATCCTACACGGGTCCTGGTGCAGGTCCTGGCTCCTCCACTTCTCATCCAGCTCCCTAATAATAAGCCTTGGAAGGCAGCAGAAGATGGTCCAAGTGCTTGGGCCCCTGCCACGCATGTGGGAGACCCAGCTGAAGTTCCAAGCTCCTAGCTCCAGCCTGCTGCAGCCCCAGCTGTTGTGGACATTTGGAGAATGAACCAGCAGGTGGAAAAATCTCCCTCCCTGTCTGTACCTCTGTGTCGGTAATTCTGTATTTCAAATAAACACATCGATCTTTTTACAAAGAGCAAATCCAGCACTATGGTCACGTGTCTCTTCCCCTCCTGCCCTGGCCTCCACCCGGGTGTGGCTCTGTCTCTCTCCCCTTTGCTACAGGACTGCACAAAGCCATTCAGGCTGCTTAAGTGGTCGGGGCAAGGTTTCTGCGTTATGCACTAAGTGGGAATTGCACTCAACAATTGCTCATTTATCTGAAATCCCAGTGTAAGTGACACTTTGTACTTTATCTGAGATCCCTGTGGCAGCATGGAGCAAGCCAGGGACTCACCCGGAACCCCGGCTTCCTCACCGTCCCAACAGCTGCGCTGCGGCTCACGCTCTGGTGCACCCCCCATGAGTCTCAGCACAGGGCAGGGATGAGGACAGGGACACGTACAGCCATGGCCTCCCAGTGCTGCCACCGTGTGTACCATCAAGAACAGAGGATTCATGACAGCCACCACGGCTCCAGCCCCAGGAGCTTCCAGGCCGAGGTTCCCAGGGCAGGAGCTGGTCCCCTCCCACTGGGACAGGTGAGTGGTGAGTCTGTAAAACTCCCTTCTCCCCAAGAGCTCCCTTCAACTGCTTCTCAAGCAGATTCAACAGGACTTAGCATCTGGGGAAGAGAGGCCCCTAAGTGGAACAGCAGGTACGGTACCTTCTCCCACAGCAAGACCCCAAGTGACACTGTACTGTGAGCACGCCACGCTCAAACACTGGCAGCCACGCCGTGGTTCTACCAGGGATCTAGATTCTTCCTGCACCTCGCTGTCACATTGGTCAGAATTCAGTCACTTGTGTTGACTGGGATGAGGGACTCAAAGCTCGCTGCACTCCTTGTCCCCGTTTGCTCTACAGACGTGTGCCCATTCTGGAGCGGGGTGATGCACAGCATTCTGGGTAGACTGGGGCATCGACGCTTTCCTGCTTTTCCTGCAGAAGGCAAGTGACAAACTGGCAGAGAGACCAAGAGAACGAGGCCCAGGAATCGTACAGGGTGCCTGGAGGAAGCACACTGCCACCTCCCCGGCCACTGGGGGAGTTCTGCAGAGATCTGTGAGCCAGGGCCTCGATGCATGTGCTCTATGCATGTACGCGAGCACACACACACATATACCACACGTGATGCCAGCAGGACTAAAACCACCTGAATGCATTGCCCATTCAACACCCGTTCACGATTTCACATCCAACATCATGTTCAACCTTACCATGTCTCCATGAGATTAGGGGACACAAAGTGTTAGCAGCAATTTGCAAAAATGGGGGAGTGGACCCACAGTGTCGAGTGCTCTGTGGGTGAGGATGCCTGATGTAGCCCACAGCAAGCGCCTGCGAAGCCTGGTCCTGTGGAAGGCGCAGCCAGGAGCCACGTGGCCAGGTTCTGATCAACACTGAGCCACCTGTCCCGCAAAGGGCCATCAGCTTGTACAGAAGAGAGAAGGCCCTGCCACGGCTGACGCAGCACGAGGCCCTCGTCAGTCAGGGCACAGCACACTCGTGTGTGTGCCGAGGCTGGCGTGAACACACCTGTGTTCCACCTGCGTGTGGAAGTGTATCAGGCACTCGGAGGGTGCACACTGCCGGGAGCCCAGCCTCGACCTCGATCAAAACACGCCACGCCCACTCTTCACTCTCACTTCCCACTTCCTGGGCGAGGCGTGTCCTGCGCCGGGCGATGGCTACAGACACACAGGTGAGGGATTCTGGGGGCAGGAGATAGCTTGGTGGCCACAGAAATAAGCTACCGGAATCGGCCCTGGAGAAACGGCCCGGAATGAAATCTATTTAGGATGCAGATCAATACCTCATTGATTTCTGGGGGTGAAACAGTGTGACAGAGACTTCATCTTCAACAGGAAAGCTAAATTCATGAAAACAGATGCGTTTTTTCTGATTGAGTAAAATGGAGGTTCTAAATTCAATTATGTGCTAATTTCTTAGGGACAGCGAACACCTTATCGACTGTCAGTTCCTTTTGTCCCCCACGGAAGTTTTCCAAAGGCAACACGGATAACACAGCGTGGCCCTCTGCTCTCATTCAGCGAGCCTGACAAGATGGCCTCGCCTTTGAGAAATGACCGTGGGCAGCCCAGGGCTCTCAGAAACTTCCCCAAGAACTCCTCCGCATCTTCTGGGCTTCAAGGCACTCAATCACCCTGCACGAATTTTCTCTTCATTTTTAAGGGGTCTGCCACAACACCATTGGATTTGCCTGTAATGCATTCTCCAGTCCGGCATCGCCCCACTCTCCGGTGGCGCATACACACGTGCCGTTGTTTACCGCACGTCAGCAGGCTGATCCACAGAGCCACCGGTGAGTGGGTGACACACAGTGGTGAGTGGGGAGACAGGGGGGCACTTGATAAATGGTCAGCTCCCTGCTGCACGGCCTGCTGCGATCAGGGACTGCTTACCCAGTAGCGTACGACAAAGGCTCAGATGGAGTTCCAGATAAAGCAGACTCTACGAAACTAGTACGTAGGAATACCGGTTCTTACAAGTGGATGCATCCACAGCACATTTTGTATAAACTTCCCCCGATCCTGAGCAGCCGCCCGCTCTCCTTCCCATGATCCAGGAACCTCCGAGTAAAGTTCTCAAAGGTGGGACAGATCCCCCCCTCAGTCTGTAAGAAGTGCATCCCCGCACGGCCACGGAGTGCTTCACTTCTCATCCGCTGACTTTAGAAACGAAGTTCATTTGTCAACCGTATATGTGATTTACTTACAGTGTAATTCTTAAGTCAACACCAAACAGGAAAATAACCTTCTGAGGGAACCACCCAAGAATTCCGCAAGAGTTTTTAATTCCCAGACCATTATCCAATGCTTATTCCATGAAAAAGAGACAAACACGGAGCTCTTCGGAGCAGACACCTCCCAACGCATTAAAACCACACCTGGAGATTTCAAAGCACAACTCTCTTGCAACCATCTGTCTCAGAGAGCTCCAAAGTGTAGGGTGTAAAAATCCCAAGAGAAGGCTGTGGCGTGGGAACGGATTTGCACCATAAGCACAGACCCCAGAGGACACACAGCGGATCATCTGCCTGCCCACATGAGTGAGATTCCACCGCGGGAAACAGGACTCTGCACCCAGCACCACCCTGAGCACCAGGGAGCCAGGACGGACAACACAAACAGCAGCAGGTTCTCCGGCCGGCCACGCTGTCAGATAGGCCCGGAGCCCGCAGTGACCGGCACAGAGATGGGCAGGAGGCTACCAGGTGAAAAAGCGATCACTATGTTCTTAGAATTGTACCCACAACCCCCATTGAATCTGCTGAAAACTGATTCGAACTCTGAAAAAGAAAAGGTTGATATAAAAAGCAAACACTTGGGAAATAAGAGAGAGAGAGAAGTGTTAAGTTTTGCCCTGGGGTTCAGAGGAACAGGGCTGGTGGCCTGAGCCTGAGCAGTCACCGCCCCAGAGGCCGCTGGGGTCACAGGCACAGGAGGAGCTGTGGCCGGAGGGTGGCAGCACCCTCTTGCGGCCACCTGAGGACCTACATGCCCTGTGCAGGACAAGCAAGAGCAGGGATTTTCTGAACTCAGTACTGGTGCAAAGGGGACTAAGCTTTCCACAAGGTTGACCAACGCTCTCTGAAAGGGTGGCTCGTGAGCCAAGTCCTCAGCGGCTGAAAAATAATGTCACGTAGTTCCTTCCTAATGTTGTCTCAGTTTCAGCATTACTCCATGTTGATTTGACCCAGCAAATCATCTAGAAATGTATGCAAAATGAGTATACGCTCACATCAGCTAGCAAAGATTTGTACGTAAGAACGTCAGTTGAGCTTTGTATTCAGTAGAACGAGGCTGGAAGAAACCCAGACAGCCACCAGCGGGGATGTGCCAGAAACAACCGTGGCCCAGCCCTGCAAGAACATAGCAGTCAGCTGTCCAAAGGGAGGCTTGGGAATTAGCGTTTGGGTGGACTTTATCCAACTTTAGTTGAGATATTTAAAAGGTTATGAGAATAGGCAAGTCGGGTGACAAATGTTCATCTTTTTTAACCCATGGGGAGGGTGTGCACTGTTAAGTGAACTGCTGCCCGCAGGCACTGAGAACAGCATTCACATGCAAGCTTGTTGTTAGGTGTAGGAAGCTCTGTTTAACTAAGGCATCTTGCAAACTACGTTGAAAAATGTTTATTTTAACTGTACCAACCTTTTTGAAATAACTACTTCAGCCTGAAAATTTTGTAAACAATGAAGCTATAACCTTAGCTAGTCACAGCTTCATGGTTTTGAATGCGAGAGAGAAGAGTATTAAGACGTTCTTACTTCATAGGGCAGCTGTGAGATACCAGTAGGATTTATATCACTAAATTACAAGTAAATCCTCTGTTGCTGGGGAATGAGGAGTTCTGTTTAATTAAATATTCTATTGTGCTCAGTTATCACATAAACCACATAAACTGTGCATGGCTTTCAACTCGGAAGCATTTGAAAACAAATTAAAAAATAAAATATAGTAAAAAAAATAATAAACCCCGGAATGGAACATAATTTAATTTGGATTCATTGGCAGGATCTTGTGATTTTGAGAGTCGTGACAGAAAGCTGTCAGCGAGGAACAGCACCCACACCTGAGCTCCCGTGACTTGGCCACCACTGGGCGGCCACCACTGAGACAGGGGACCGGGGACCCGGCTGCCCAACAGAAATCTCTCCCCTGCGATTCGGCAGGTTGTGGAGTCCAAGACCCAGGTCCCAGCTGGCTCAGTCCCCCGTGAGGTCCTCCTCGTGCCCTGCACAGGAACCTTCCCCCCAGGTCCTCCCATGGTGGAGCGGGGCGGAGCTCAGGCCTCTCCCCCTCTTCTCATGAACCCACTAATCCCATCATGGGGTCAGACCCTCATGTCTACAGCTAACCCTAATCACTTCCAAACACGCCGAGGGGCAGGGCTTCAACATACGGATGTGGGGAGACACAGTTCATCCGCTGAACTCACTAACTTCACAAAGGACAAAACTCTGCCCAGAAAGGAACCGATTTGCTAGCCAGGACTCATGTGCTTACCGGCAGAGCTCAGCTGATTGCCGGCTGGTGAACGCCAGAGTGCTGCACACGACTCTCACACCCCTGCCCTTCCTCGCCAGTCTCCTGTCAGCACATCATGTCGACCCCACTGCACCGTGAGCCCCCTGAATCCTGGACCCACCTCCACAGTGCCTGTTCACACAGCATCAGCGTCACCAGCATCTAAATGTTCTGGCTGTACTACGCTTTGTAAAATGAAGCCATGGATTAGGAGAGCTACCTGGTTTCTCAACTTTATCACTGTTACGAATTCAACTGCTGCAGTATTTTAACGCTGTATGTTACCCTTACTGCGTTAATAACAGTTGGAGCGACAGCCTCTATGGTACGTCCTGTCTGTGGTACTACCGTCAGTCACTGGATTTCTGACGGAGACACCCAATGTTCACATATGCAGTTCTGGTCACATCATTTCCCACTGAACTGCAAGCCCTCCAGAAGGCATATGGAACACGGCAGAGCCACAGACTACGCCCCATGGTTTACTCATTGGACATATGCTTTACATACAAACAGTGGTTTCCAGTCACCATATGTGATCTGTATTTAAATGTGGAAACGGAGCCTCACAGGGGATGGACCAAAATAGCACAGGCAAACATTACTGCGTGTGCCAGTAAGTGGGTCTTTAGCAGGAAACTCCACAGCTACCATATGCAGCAGCTGCTATTTGGCGGACCAAAAATAACGGCCGGGGACAGTGCAGCCGGCAGCATCAGCATGTCGGAGCTCCCACCACCTAGAGCAGGGACTGCTCAGAATCCACTCAGATGCCGAAAGGGCTCTTCATCTGCAATTAACCACTGTAACTGCTCTGACCCAGACACACTATCCAGGGAGAGGCGCTCCCAGGAACAAGTGCCTGAGCTAACAGTGGGGGAAACGCACCACGGTAAACAACCTGCCTAAAGCCCAGGACGATATCTGGGACTCAAAACAAAATATGTTTTAATAAGTCTCTGGATGGCAGATTTGACGGAGAGGAGACCTGGTACTGTGCAAGAATGTTAACTCGGTCATTAATTAGCAGCCTCTCCCAGTCGCCACACAAGAGCTGTGTTGAGCATTTTCTCTGCTTAGATATTCTGGTCTGCTGATAGCCAACATGAGCATGGAGACAGAGCCAGACGTGCCGGAAGTTAATTTTGGATGCCTTGTGTCCGTGGTGCTGAAGGCTCCGACTACAGTGGCGGCAGGAAAACAGAAGTCAGGAGGCACAGCCCCTGGCTCTGGTGCCCACTCCCCACGCTCGGTCAAGGGCGTCGGGGACGAAGTGCTAAGGACGGAGCCCTCGTGTACTCTGACGCTGACCTCTACTTCTGGTTGCTGTACACGGTCATCGTGAGACCCAGGGCACAGCAACACTGTGCCCACTGAGGTCCCTCACCGGGTTCACACCGCACAGGCATAGCGACACTACTTCTGGTCGTTGTTTTCCTATCCTCAAGCCCAGCTACATGTGACATGGACACTGACACCTCCAGATCCCAGGGCAACCACCACCAACCCTGACGCGCTCCTGGCATGCTGTGACTCGGCAACTCAGGCTGCGCTGGCTCAGTGATGCCACCACTTGGGTCTCGACATCTGGAGGGTTGTCACCTGCTCTCGAGCGCTTTAACCCAGGGGAGCTCTGCTTCTGTGCAGGGCAGAAGTTATGGCAGAGCTCTGGGGTGTTGTCAGCAAATCTGCTCTGCCGAGGCAGGAGCTGTTGCATAGCAGGTAAAGCTGCTGCGTGCAGTGCGGGCATACCATGTGGTCAACGGTTCGAGTCTTGGCTGCTTCACTTCCGATCCAGCTTCCTGCTATGGCCTGGGAAAGCAGTGGAAGATGGCCCAAGTCCTTGGGCCCCTGCACCTACGTGGGAGACCCGGAAAATGCTCCTGGCTTCAGATTGGCGCAGCTCCAGCTGTAGCAGCCAATTGGGGAGTGAACCAGCAGATGGAGGACCTCTTTCCCCCGCCCCCGCCTCTCCTTCTCTAACTCTGAATTTCAAACAAAAATAAATAAATCTTAAAAAAATATCTGCTCTACCTTGGCGGTGTGGCTTCCCTGTATTACAGGAAGGAGATGGAGCTCAGAGCCCCTGGGTCAATCACAGCATCATTCAAGTTTTCATAGCCAGACTGCATTCCATCCAAAAGCTGTTTCATTTTAGGGTCATTCTCTTAACCAGGATCTTTACAAATCTTTTGGTGATTTACTACCTCATGCTAGTGAGCCATAACAGGCCATAAAGGTACTTTTTTCTCTAATTCTTCAGCTAATGACCTCTTACAGTCATGGTTCAGTTCTGGCTCCGTCTGCCTGGAGATACTTCAGGTCCCACAGGTTGGGGGTTCAGTCCCCAAGACCGCCCCAACTTGAGAAGCAATCACAGTCCCCACCTGAGTGCAATTCCTTTGGGCAACTCACAGGACGCAGGGCAATGCTGCGTCCTTGGTTTGTTGTCAAGGGTACAGATGAGGACACACAGAGGGCCAGGCACATGGGGCGGGGGGGGAGGACTGGAGAGCCCACACCCCCGGACCCCTCCCTCCATGATCCTCCATGTGTTCAGTTCTCCAGAAGCCCCCCAAGCCTGTCCCTTTGGGACTTTATGGAGACTTCCTGGGCTGAGCAGGATCGAAGCATGGACGACAGAGTGGGAAGAAGGCTGGAGCAGAGGGGCAGGACGGCGCTCATCGTGGGCATGGAGGCCCCCAGAGCCTGTGCAGCTTCCCCAGCCCACTCCGGGGTGTGGGGCTGGGCCCCTTCCCAAAGGCAGGCTTAGGAGGAAAGAGCACAGTTAGAGATCCTGCGGCCTGCCTTGGGGAGGAACTCGTAACTCAGGAACAACGGACTAGACACCAACTCAGGCCATAGTATCACAAAGAATACTGAAAAAGCTAGGGAACACAACCAGCTTTTGGTACTTTTATCTAGAAGTTGGAATACAACCGTTCTTGCCATTTTGATTATTTTCACTGTGTTTCTGGAAAGCGCACAGCAGAAAGGGAGTTAGGAAGTCTCATGTTAATGAAATAGAAAAATAAATCAGCAATAACACACTAATGTAATTAAAATTGTAAAGCAGAATAATAGGTAAATCATCCACAGCCATAACCGAAATTCCTAATACACCCCTGGAACACGGCATGTGGCCTAATAACTGGGTATTGCATATGGTAAGTGTTTGTTTGTCATATGTCTGCTCTCATTTGACTTTTCAAAGAAATGTAGGATCAGTGGGATTAATCCAACTGACTGCAATAGGAAAAAATAGAATATGAGTCTTAGTTCCACAGAAAGTCACGGGAGAATAAAATCACGTGCTGGACCAAGAATGCTGATCTTATTATACCAAGGAGCTGTCTTCCAAAGAGCATGGGATTCTGAAAAAAACATTTATGATTATTCTGGGAAGCGCGTTTATAGCAGCCACTGGTGAGCTCAGCTATCGTAACAGCAGTCGCCATCTCCTCCATGAACTCTGAAGACACAACTACGCCTCCGTGTCTGTTTGTAAGAATGTAGACATCTCAGCTCCTCTGGAACTCATGCTCTAGATGAAGCGCACTCTCCTGCGTGTTTCTCACCTTCTGAATTCTGGCGTGGCAGCACGAGCACACTGTGGATGACGCTACCTTGTGGACGCAGACACGGGTGAACGTGGCTCACCATCAGGGCAGGCATGGCATAAAAGGGGGCTACCATTGTTCAGCAGCGGGGATATCCAACCGCTGCGCACTGCTTACACAATAAGTAGCCAACAACAGGGACCCTGGCTCATCTGCACTGAGAGGCCTTCTCTCGGCCAAGCGTCCGGCTGAGTCTCGTGCGTGCACGGACTCCTTGGATCCTCACGGTCTTGAAGGACAGCTTTCTTCCCTCATCTCCATCTCAAAGGATGAGAAACCTGGTCTTTGGAGAAACAGAGTCAGCTGCCAAAGTGCAAGACTCTGTCTGAACAGAGCTCAGTTTCCAGCTCTGGGACTCCAAAGTGCAGGTCCCACTCTGCCACGACGCACCTGCACCTGCACCTGCTCTGCTGGCTCCCTTGCAGCTGCAGAGCAGTCCTGTCCATGCCTCTTCACACCCAGTGGATGGAGTCAGGGTGAGGAGCTCCTGCTCCTATATGCACACCGGGTACCCAGTGGCATGACGGGAAGCTGTTAATCTCAGAATGGTGGCTGTGATCAATCTGACCAGAGGAGGCTCAAGGAAATCTTTGTATTTTGCTTGTAAGTAGAAAGCATTAAGCATTCCATTCTCTTAGTGATAAGAGAAGAAAACCTAAGGGAAGGCCACTCTCCAACACCAACGGAACCACCACAGAGCACTGCACACCCTTCCTAAAGCCAGAAATGGGGACCCTGGCTCAGTAATGAGGGAAAATCTCTTCTCAAATTACTGCTTAATGCCTTGGGAAATACATGAGAAGCGCTATTAAACTGATTTTAAGACCCTTTTCAAAAGCACGGCCTGTTCTACCATCTCCCAGGCCCCATGGCAGTTGGCACGTTGGGAACAAAGCCCATTTTTGGAATGCACTTCCAGCACTGCCGTGTCCTGCCCTGAGGAACCACGTGCTTTTACTCAGCAACGTTCTTCACTTTCACCCTCGAGGTTGGGAAGCTCAGACCCAACAGCACTGTTCTACCAGCGATCATTCAGCAGCCGAGGCTGCTTCTTTCCCCTCCTTTCTCTAAGGAGAACACAACTGCACCAGGTTTCCAGCCTCCCTTGAAGGGACTTTGGTCTGCAGAACTGATTCCAATCAATGGAATGTAGCAAAAGGTGACGGCGCATATGTTCCGGCCCGGCCACTCCCTGCCTATCTCATCCTGCCCCAAGCTGCCTGCTGACGGACACCGCCTTGGGTCATCTTGGGATGAACGTGTCTGTCCTCCTGCCCACTTACTCTGCACACAGGCAAGACTTCGGCTTCTAATGCACGAAGTCACCAAGGCTTCTATCAGTGAACACTATGGAAATGAAGGGACAACAAGCAGGCACGGGTGCCACCTCCCGCAGACAGCCAGGGTCCCTGGCAGACTGAATATCCCATTCACTGCTGCCTTTTGCTTAAAAGTGAATGGTGGGTGGCAAAAGATCAACATCATAGGCAACAAAGATGGAAAGCAGAGCCATTTCCAGCCATTTTCCAGAGGCAAAATGTTGTCTGTGAGAGCATGGAAGGCGGTTAACACATATTCAAATCCCTTGGCTATGAGAACAGTGGTTGAGAAATGGTACTATTGGTGACTTTTGGTTGCAACCTCTTGAGCAAATCATGGTATTGGAAGACACAAGTCAGGCTGAGCAATCACAGCCTGCTGCTTATAGAACAAAGTGTGCAAAAATCTCAAGTCCTGCGTGATGCTGACAAGGTGATAGTTCTAGGCGCCAAACAGAGAATAAGACAGAAACGTCTGTGAGTGACTGCTATGGTTTGAGCCTCCCAAAGGGTCCTGTGCTTGTGTTGGGAGATGGTGGGGCCTTTAAGAGGTGTGGCCTGGGGAGGTCAGGAAGTTAACAGAGGAGCTGCATTTGAGGGATTAAGGAGTTTTTGTGGGATTCCTGAGCTCTCGCAAGAAGCAGCTAGCCCAGCTTCTGGACCACACACTGGCTTCCTGTGTGTCGATGTCACGTGTTCTGCCCATATGCGCTGCCAGCTTTGTGACATCATCCAGCCACGAGGTCCCCACCAGAGCCACGCCAGTGCTGGCAGCAGTCTCCTGAGCCTACAGAACAGTGAGCTAACTCAGCGTCTTCCCCTCACATCGGCCAATGCAACTACAAAGTTGGGCTTGCACTCAGCCTTGCAGGGAAGGCCTCCTGGGATGGGGAGTTAATGAAACCAGAAGGCCTAGGACAGCCAACATCTAGTGCAAGAGACACGCATGCAAGAGAAAAAGCGGAAAACACACACTTGAAAACCAAGCATCTATCTGGAGATCAGAACACGGACTGACTGCAACAAGTAACACAGACACCCGCCGAGACTTAGAAGGAAATGCATCTTCAAACAAACCACAACCTCGGATGAATGGCACACACCGACTCCTGACTCCTGAGGGTCCTGGGCAGAAAGCACAGTGGATCTGTGGCCTGAGAAGAGCACGGGGAGGCCAAGCAAAACAATGTGAAAAATCAGCGAGAAGCAGAGTCGGCGGACAGAGGAAGCGATGGCCACGCCCTTGGCTCCAAGAAAGCAAAGTCAGAACCTTGCTGAGAAATGGATCCCCTGCCGGGCCAGTGCCATGGCTCACTTGGTTAATCCTCTGCCTGTGGCACTGGCATCCCATATGGGCGCCGGGTTCTAGTCCCGGTTGCTCCTATTCCAGGCCAGCTCTCTCTGCTGTGGCCTAGGAAGGCAGTGGAGGATGGTCCAAGTGCTTGGGCCCCTGCACCACCATGGGAGACCAGGAGGAAGCACCTGCTCCTGGCTTCGGATCAGTGCAGCACCGGCCGTAGCGGCCATTTTTGGAGTAAACCAATGGAAGGAAGACCTTTCTCTCCGTCTCTCTCTCTCACTTTCTATAACTCTACCTGTCAAATAAAAATTAAAAAAAAAAAAAAAATGGATGCCCTGCCAAGCAGATGTGGCATGCAGGACTTCGAGATGCTGTGTGTCTCCTGTTCTCCCTGTTCCAAGGGGACTTCCCTGTGGGTGCCTGGTTGCTGCTTATCTGTTTGTTGTGTATGTGTGCAAGCACACGTGTGGGGTATGTGTGCACACGTGTTCGGGGTATGTGTGTCTGTGCACACATGTATGCACTGAGGGGTGCAGACGGGTCAGCCGTTCAATCACAGGCAATTGATCCATGAGGAGCCACACTGGGTTCTGACAGAGCTTTGTGTGCATCAACCTAAGATGTCACACAGCCTGGGCGGCTCATAGGAAAGAGACGGGCGAATCCCATGTGTGGGCTCTGATGCTCTGCTGCTGACTGGGGCAACAGGCTGAACTATTCGCCCGAGCAGTTCCACTTCCTTCCCCTTGGGGTGGGCGAGCAGACTCCGCCTTCCAGCATCGCTCCCCGTTCTCTGTGGCAAGGAGCACAGCAGACACAGGACACTCTCGGGACAACCCGGGCAGCTCTCTACCCGCCGATGGGCGCACCTACGAGGAGTGTGCGGCACCCGATCCCCACCCCGATCCACGTGACCTGTGCTTCCCAGACAACACGGGACTGGGCTCCCCGCAGAGATCTTGCTTCTCATTTGGAATGGAGCTGCAATGATCTTCCCTCATTTCCATATTTTAAATTAACTCTTAAAAAATGATGTATTTTTAAAAAACTTAAATCTGTGTAATAGAGAGATGCCTGTAAAAATATTTTTAAAAATCCAAATCAAGTAGATGGCTGCGAATTCATGTCCCCCAGAGATAGTCTGATTTACTCCCAGGAAACCAGGAAATTCGGTTCTTGCAATTGTGGAAGCTAAGAAAGGGTAACAGTTACAAATGTATCTATGTACGTTCATAATCATCTGTTTGCCTAAGGAGCATATTTCTAATACTACCAGATAACGCTCTAGGAGCAATTACATTTGTAAGCTAAGCAGTGTCAGCCAGGCCTTCCCCGGGAGATACTGCTTACTTGTTGTGTTACGCGTGGTAGGGCCAACACTAAGGAGCAAGTGGGAGAACTGTGTCCACACTCAATGCCTTCCGTTTCCACTATCAACAGAATCTTTTTCTGCTTTCTTCCGTTCTGGTGGCCTTAACTCAGAGCACACCCAACTATAAATAACGGCACCTGCCAGGCACGGTCTCCAGCCCTCCCCGCAGGAGAGCTGGGCTGTGCTCTGCCCCACATTAAACCACACACTCTTTCCGCCTACGTCTCTTACGCCCACCACCAAGCTCTCCGCGGCATCCACAATGTCTACAAGGCTTCTCCTGCTTACAATCTCTCTTTGCTGGCCGTGGCCTGGCCTTGGACTATGCTGTCATTTCAGCTAACCCCTGGCTCCCCCATTTCAGTTATCAGCAAGTCTTATGGTGACCCTGACCTGAAACCTCTCCATTTCCCACCTCCTTCTCTCTGACCCCGCACGCCCACCCGATCCACCTCCAGGTCGCAGGTGTGCTACGTGCACACAAGGCTGCTTTCCCGGTGCTCACGCCTCCGGCCGATGCTCGTTACTTCCCTACCTTCCTTCTTTGATAACCTTGTCATTGGCTCTCTCCAGTTCCAGTTCCATCTCCTTGGCAATCCACATGCCACAAGACTCAACTCCCTAACCCACATCTCTGAACACAAAACCACAGGCTCCCCAGACAAAAGGGCTCCGAGGCCATGGATCTAACCTCCTTTCTTTGCTCTTCACTTAACAGATGTGAGCACAATATATAAGCACTGCATTTTCTTACAGGATTGATGCACGGTGAAAAAGCACTACAGAGCAGCAGAAGACAAAAAGCCGAACTCTCACTCCTCCTCTGACCCCCTGTTTCCTTCCCCATAGCAACTGCCGCTCCCGTTGTTTGTTTGCAGGCTCCTTCTCATCCGGTGGTTGACATCCCCCCTCCCTGGAGTACCACCGTGCGTTTCTTCCCTTCACACGATGTCCGCTGGCTTCCCACCAGGAAAAGGGAGCACACCAGTGCACGCACCCCTTTCTCCTACCTGTCAGTCTTCCCAGTTACCTTGTCTCTGTCGTGCTTTCAAGGCTGCTGCGATTTAGATGCTGTCCTTTCACTACAAGGAAGTCCCCGACGTTCTGCGTTTCACATATGCCTAAGAGAAAAACACACACACATATCGAAAACATCATGATTATTAAATTATATCACTGTAGAATCAAGTCGCATCATGAAAAATCTGCAGAAGAGAGTGAGCCAAATGAGACATGAGACTGGCCGGGACATACAGTCGAGCAGGATGTCTCGCGAGGGGGCGTTTGCCCAAGCGGTGAGTGAGCAAGTGCCCCGCGCACCGCGCAGTGCGCCCTGGCAGGCCCTGTCCCATGTGCCACACTTCCATGAGGCTCCACGTGGGCCAGCTGAGGTTCTAACAGGGAAGGAACCAGGAGAGTGCCCGGTCACCAAAACCACCGAAAGCTTTGGGAGGGCACAGGAGAGCGCCGAGTGTCGCGGGAGCCCACAGGAGGCTGTGCCGTCTCCCGATCACCACGAGGCTGTTGATGGCTGGCGACACTGAATTCACTGGGCAGAGACCCAGTGGAGACAGAGTACAGAGGAAGCCAAGCCTGGAAATCACACAGTTCCATCCAAGTATTTGTTCAGGGACAGGAGAGACTGGTGTTTTACTTCACAGCCGAAGCTAGTAAGTTTTGTCTGCAGTTTCTTTTGTATTCAGATATGCCTGGAAAACATGACGTAAGGGAAACTTGCATTTTCTGCTAGCTCATAAATTATTTATGTTTTTAAAAGTTAATTTTAATGCTGTCATATATTATTTTATGTTATTATATAAAGGATCTTCAAAAAAGATAATGGTACATGAATATTACATAAAGACATGAATTTTAAATTTTTTTCCCAAAAATAAACTTGTATTTTAATTCCATTTCCCATTAATTTTTTGAAGTCCCCTCATACGGTGTAGTCTAAATGTTTGTGTCTCTTCAAATAGGAAATCGCTTTTTAAAATGACTTAATTTTTGTTTATTGCAGAGATAGAAACAAAGGGAGCTCCCATGAGCTGATTCGCTGCCCAAATGCCCACAGCGGCTAGAAGCTCAGTCCAGGTCAGTTTGCACATGGGGGACTGGCTTTGAGATTTCTGTTCCTTCAGTCTCGCCTCAGTCAGTACCTGCTGCGTTTAGCTAAACGCTAACATTCGCTGGCGCTCCTCAGGAGGACCCAGGGAAGGCTGAGGGAAGTGTTCCATGCTCAGGCGCAGTCCCGTTCCTGTCTCACCTGCGTGGGTTAGGATGCCCAGCCCGGGGTTTTGCACAGGTTCTCTGATGTCAGCTCTGCCCCTGACTCTCTTCCTGTGTTCTAGAAAAGCACCTGTCCCTCTTCCAAAGGTCAGCTCCTAACTGCAGTAACCGTCCACTGAGCCTTTACTTTCCTAGCAATTTTTGTTTGATCTCACCAACAAAGTACAGTCACCCCTCAGTATCCGAGGCTGACATCCAGGACCCCCTGCAGAAACCAAACTCCACAGACACTGGAGCCCCTGCATGGAACCCTGCACCGCTGCAGGCTTCACAGCTCCCTGGACAGCTTGTAGTCCCTGCCACAACGCAAATACCACACGAACAGATGTATTGTTTAGGGAATCATGACGAGAAATGACGTCTACAGCTGGTCAGTATGGGCACAGTATTGTCCTCAGCTATTTTTTTAAATAGATTTATTTATTTGAAAGTTGGAGTTACACAGAGAGAAGAGGAGAGGCAGAGAGAGAGAGGTCTTCCTTCCAATGGTTCATTCCCCAGATGGCTTCAATGGCCAAAGCTGGGCCAATCTGAAGCCAGGAGCCAGGAGCCTCCTCTGTGTCTCCCACGTGGGTGCAGGGGCCCAAGGAACTGGGCCATCCTCCACTGCTTTCCCAGGCATAGCAGAGAGCCAGACTGGAAGTGGAACAGCCGGGTGTCGAACCGCTGCCCATATGGGATGCAGGCACTTCAGGCCAGGGCGTTAACCCGCTGCGCTACAGTGCTGGCCCATTCCCCAGCTATTTTTGACCCCACTCATTTGGTTGAAGCTACACATGTAGCAGCCACTGATGGGGGACTGAGTGCACCTATACCTGTGACTTCAGGTTATCTTAGTCTCACATTTCTGTTACTGCATCTTTCCTGGAAGTCTATTTAGGGCAAAAAGCTGTTTTTTTGTTTGTTTTTTTGTTTTGTTTTGTTTTGTTTTTTTAGTATTTTCTTTTCCTCTCACAATGCTTTTAAGCTATTTTTTTCCTTTACATGGGGAATGCCCCATTAACCCTTTAACTACTCTTCTTCTGTCCATATCTGCCTATGAATGATGAGTTCAGCTCATTCCATCTTGTTTAAAATGGTGCAGCTGATTCTGTGTTGTCCTGTCTCTCACTCCATCTGGCCGCTGCTGGGCTTCCTCTCACACTGTAGCCATGAGGCTTGTGCAGCAGCTCGGGGCAGACGGCTGGTGCCTCGCCACCGTGTAGAATTCGAACCACACCTCCACTGCCTGCCTCCCGCCCCCTGCAGTGGAGGAGCTGGGGCAGGAGAGGTTCTGAGGCAGCAGCCAGGTAAGCGCTGGGCAGTCAGGAGGGCAGCAGAAGGGAGGCCGACGGGCGGCTTCCCCACGGGTGGAAGGTACTCACTTCTGAGCAAGAGGGTTGTGCTTGTCTCCTCCCAACTTTTCATCCCCTGTGGCTCTTTTACCAGTTATCACAGGGAGAAATCTTTCAGGTTTCCATCCTAATGTAGCGGGGAAAGAACTTTCAATCTCCTTGCTCACAAATACACAGATGGCTGAATGGATGGGCTCCAACCCAGCTTCAAAGCCCGTGTGTGCTCCCCGCCCACACATCGTCCATGCCTGCAGTGGGAGCTCCCCGCAGTGTCCCACACACCCTTCACTTTCACACCTGCGGGTCTTCAGAGGCTCACTCCTGCCGTGGGGAACTCCCCCTCACTGCCATCTCCCCGGGACTCACAGGTGGCCAACACCGTGGCAGGAGGGCTCCAGCCACACAGCTCATTGTGCAACCGTGGTTACAAACCTGGGCCAGTTAGAGGTCAGCTCGGAGACCCACGTACTCTTCACCTTCAGAGCGTGTCGTCATTTCAATGGCAATAAATGCCAGCAACAGCAGTCACAGGCACCCTAACCCTTGGAAGAAGCAGGCCTGAACCTCGCCTGCCTTCGCTGGGCTCTGCTGACCTTCACTGTCCACCGCTGGTGTTGTCTTGCCCACCCAGCAGCAGCAGCTGCAGCAGAGTTCGGCAGGCACCTTGCGGTAGGTCTGAGTTAGCTCTCCTCTCCACTGGTGTGCAAAGCGGCAGGTGCATGGGGGCTGTCCTCCCGTGTGAGGAAGGAAACAGGTTTCCCTCATTGTCTCCTCTGCAAGTGTGTAAGGACTGCAAAAACTTCGTGGGAAATAACACTGAGAGATACCTCCGCGCAGGTGTGTGGGATGTTGAAGTCCACACTTCGGAAGGGTTCTCAAAAAGTCCATGGGGAAAAACCCCTATTGAGAAAAACATTATGAGTGGATTTCGAAACCTTTTGCACCAAACGGCACACAGTTTGGCTCCCCCTGCCAGTAGCTTCCGAAGGTGCCCTCACCTAAGTGCTTGCTGCCGCGACTTCCCCAGCTTCTTCCACCGCCCTCTGGCCTGCTCCTCCTGTCAGCCTGTCACTCTCCGCACATCGGAGTCCATCGGGCCCCACTTGCTTCGTTATCAAAGGCCTTTGCTATAAATAAATCCAGCCATTCAGGGGGCATCCTCATCTCCTCTGCCTTCTGTTCCCAGGAGAAGCGATGCTGCATGTTGGTCCCAAACTTCCTGTGGGTCTGCCTGTGAACCACCCAAGTGACAGCACTGACATTTGGGAGTGTGGAAGTCTCCTCCCCTGGCTTCGTGAGCCCAGTGAGTCTTCACTTGTTGAAATCCAGCAGCATGGCAATGAAGCCTTCCTTGAAGCCTTGATAAGCCCAAATGTGTGGTTCAAAATGAAGCTGATTCCAATAACTTGACTGAACTTTAACCAGCGTGCTGCACAGCTGGAGAGCGAGCAGCATGGTTGGGGACAGGAGCCCGGTGGTCGCAGGTGCAGTGACCCACACACCCTCCTGGAGCTCCATTTCACTGCTCGTGCCCTGTTGCATTTGGTGACCAGTGAACGTAGGACGTCGGGAGTCACGTCTCAGAAAAGTGGGTCCCAGCTCTGCCAGGGTACTGCACTCGGACTGGGCCTGCGCCATTTGAGGGTTCAGGGCCTATGTTTGCTCCCCTGCATAATTAAGGAATTTGTCGACGTTCTCTACAGCTGCTTTCCAAGCTTTGTCTTTCAGCAGGTAGAATGATGATTGGTTCCACGCAGGTGGAATTAATAAGTCTCAAATCCTGAGGGCCCTCTGCACAGCACTTCGCACCCAGCACAGCCCATCCTGCCCCAGTGTGGCGCTGAAACATCACCCGGCAGAATCTCACAGTATCAACCCCTCCTGCTCTGTTAGGCGACAGGAAAGTGACCTGTCCTTTGCATTTGGGAAGGCTGAGGCGACACCAGTCACTAAGACAACCCAAGCCGGAGCAGCTGGCCAGTCTCGCTTGCCTGTTCCCACTGTCCCTGGTCATGCTGTCCTGTGTACAAACCCTACTCATGAAGAGGTCCTGGAGGAAGGCCCGTGGGTGGATGGAACGCTTCGGCGAGCTCAGAAGTGAGCAGCAGCGTGGCCGGGCTCAGTGTGGTTGGATCCTAACAAGAAAACTGAAGAGTGAAGAGTGCTCTCGTCTGAAAAACTACCTTTATCTGAGTCATCTCCCCATTCTGTGTAGAATAAAGTTCTTCGCGTCTTTTAAATGACAGAGTGTGGGTTGGTGCAGGAGACCCGGGGAGCGTGCGGCCCGGGCTTACCTCTCCTACAGAAACAGTAGGCGGGTCTGGGTGGTCTGTCTTGGGGGCAGTGTCTGTGAATCCAGGCCGCACTGGAATCCCTTGTGAAAGGCATCAAGAACGATCCCTAAACGGCCAGCTCCCCGTTCTCATCTGGTCCCTCAGGAACCAGACCTGAGGAGGTCAAGAGCCCGCCCTCAGGCGATTCTGTTGGTCAGGAGCAAGGGCCCTGCTTGGGGAACCACAGCAACATCTCCCTGTCAGTGAGTCGGCCACACAATGACACTGCTGATCCGCAACTGCTGTGGTCACGAGGAAACAGGTACTAGTGATTCTCGCTAGGATTGTAATAATAATGGCTTCAATGTGCTTGCTTTTCAGGTGAGTTGGGCAAGGAAAGACGCCTACACAGCTTACCTGTGTACTGATGCAGATCACCTGTGCCCACGCAGGAGTCAGAGTTCACGCATGGGCTGAAGACACAGGACTGGGGGCTGGGCAGCTAGTGGCCCTTAGGTGTCAACCATCAGAGAACAGCTCTGGGAGGCAGGCATTAAGAACATGTGGCAAACAGTGACCTGCACACACCTGGCCCAGGGCTGGGGTCTGAGCACACGTTGGCCAAACCAGATCTTGTGGCCTCACCACGATTTTTTATCACTGACTTTAAGTTGAAGGCAGCCCTGCTCATTATTCTGCGTGCCTGTCAGCCCACCTTCCTCCACTGTTGATCGATGGCCAGAGCAGGCAAACCGCCTCACCTGGCCTCAGATGACCAGGCCTCGGCACAATGATTGCTGACCTTGGGGGTGGAGAATTTAACAAACACAGCTTCCCCTTGTTTCACTCAGAACAGCCAGGCCTCTGGGAGGGTTCCTGGCACCTGTGTGTGAAGCAGAGAAACGTGCCGTGTCTGGGTGGGGTTGCTCGAGAACTTCTTGGTGCACACAGATGCAGCACGCTGAGGCTGCAGGCCTGGGGAGCAGAGCTCGGGCTGGATTTCAGCCGCTTGGCCCAGCACCTGGTTCCGGGTGTGACCTGCACCACCGCACCCTGTGCCCCCTTGGCAGCCACATTTAGCCTCTACGGCTCTTTGCTTTTCCACTCTGCATCCCAAACCTGAAACTCTCTAAGCAAGTTCTGCCATAGAAAGCTGGTAAACACAGAGCAGTGGAATCAAAATATTGTCTGCCTTGGACTCCGGTGCACGGACATCCACACGCAAAGGGCAAACCCATGCAGGAAAGCTGAAACCTATCCTGGGTGTAATTTGTCTTTGTCAACGGACATGGCCTTTATTTGGAAGCGATTTAATTAATGGGATTAGCGCCCTTGAAGTCCTTCCCCGATGAAAGAAAGGGATCCATATGTCCTAATGGCTTGCCCAGACCCCACCCCCAAATTTAATATACTCCTCAAATACCAATCATTGATCATTCACACATCAGAATTAAAAAAATGAAACTCAAAATTAGCTTTGTATTCCCAGAGAAACAAAGCACAATAAGATGTGTTTGTTGGAGCCTGTGAGTGAAACCGTCCTGAGGTTTGTGTTCCAGGAGGTCTGTTTGTCAAACAGAGAAAAAATTACAACCGACTGTGGCTCCGTTCTGAAGCAGGAGGCAGCTTCTACGCCATTTGTATTTCTGGGTTTTCCAGCCCCGTCTGTTTGTTCTCCGTGGACACCGAGAGCAAACAAGAATGTACTTCTGAGGATCTGCAAGCAGGCGGGGACTGGAGGTGATGGGAGAAGCAGGGCGATAAATTCTCCGAACAAAGGACCTCAGACGGGTGACACTGTGGCTGTTGGCAATGGAGATTTCCTTCCAGTCTGAAGTCTGAGTTGCTCAGAAATCTCCCGAGTTGAGACTTTTAGGTGTTCTTTTGATGGGGGAGTGGGAGACATGATTCTGGGTCTTCAGACACTGAAGAAGCAGAGAGGAAAGGCTGATTAATGGGTACCAAGTTACAGTCGGAGAGGAGCAGACATGCTACATTCTGTGATTGCGGGTGACTACAGACAGTGACAACGTACTGTAAAATACGTAGAAGGGGTGTTGAGTATTTTCATGTGCAGGGTTCACAGGGACAGAAGTATTGCACGATACCCCATAACAACGCATGGCCCATGTGCCAGTTAAAAGCAAATACATAAAGGGGCCGGCACTGTGGTGTGCCACGGAAAGCCCTGGCCTGCAGCACCGTCATCCCATTGGGTGCTGGTTCAAGTCCCGGCTACTCCACTTCCAATCCAGCTCTCTGCTATGATCTGGGAAAGCATTGCAAGATGGTCCAAATGCTTGCACCTGGCTCCTGACTTCGGATCAGCCCAGCTCTGGTTGTTGTGGCCGTTTGGAGAGGGATCCAGCAGATGAAATCTCTCTCTCTCTCTCTCTCTCTCTGCCTCTGCCTCTCAAATAACTCTTAAAAAAAAAAAAAAAACTGAACAAAAAAGTAAAATACAAATAAAGGAAAATTAAGGGGTAGGGGCTTGGTTTTCTCAGATTCTTCTAACAGATTGCCAGGTTCTAACATAAGTCCCAGAGATGGGCCTTGGACATTTTCCTGAGACACCCGCACGTCTGATTCCGATGCCGTGCCTCTCAGGGGAGTGGACAGCACGGATCTGCTTAAATATCAGCCGCCATGTGGACCCGTGAGAGTGGTGTGGCCCGGGCTGTCACAAGCAGGAAAGTAGACGGGCTGTCACGGAAGAGGCAGCATCCACGACACCAGCACTGCCTCGCCTTTCACTCGACATTCTGTGTGGCAAAAACGGGCACCAGCGGTCCTTGCCGTAGGTTCTAAAAAATGCCCGGTTTTCCTGGGATTCTGGAAGAGATCAGTGCAGCATCTCAGGACTGCAACACACAGGGACAAGAGTGACGGACGTAGATTCACGCACGCTGCCGCGACATCACGGGTGCATGTCGGGATTGGTTCCCGACGTGCTGAAGGCCGTGCCGAACGTGGGCCCCTTCCTCTGCTGAGACCCGGCAGCCCCATTCCATGTGCCGAGGGCCCGAGGGCAGGCGACGCGGAGGCTGGCACTGGGTAGCGGCTGGCAGTGGCCTTGCTGCTCTTGGTTGCACAGGGCACAAAGGCCGCCTCCCAGGGTGGGAGGCCTCCAGGAAGACTGTGGGTGGGTGGATGTCTCTGCCTGCAACTGCACTCCTGTGTTAATCAGATGAGCCCTGGCCACTGGCAGTGTGATGGCCCCCGAGTCTCAGCCACTTAACACAGCGGAGTTTTTCCTGAACTGCACTTGCAGGCATCGTGGGCATTTCCATATCTTCCAGCTTGGCCACCCGAAGTGGCTTCTAAGAACACGCAGGGAAAAGGGAGGAGTGGGTGGACTGCCTCTTCCCATGAGAAGCAAGGCATTATGGTCAGTGCTCAGTGGCCACACCACACGGAGGTGCAGGGGAGGCAAAGACAGGACAGGAGCGAGCACCAGTCCCGCGGAGCCTGCCCTGTGAGAGGCCGAGGCCTCCACGATAGCAGAAAACAAATTAGCAAGGAAAGAAACCTGAAAGGAACGTTAGTTTTGCCTATTCCCCAAGCTTAGCTTTAGAAGTTATTTTTCTTGTGAAATCTTTTTTTTTTTTTCTTTCCAGATTTTATTTATTTATTTGAGAGGTAGAGTTACAGACTGAGAGAGGGAGAGACAGAAATGGCAGGAGCTGGGCCGATTGGAAGCCAGGAGCCAGGAGCTTCTTCCAGGTCTCCCATGTGGGTTTAGGGGCCCAAGCACTTGGCCATCCTCCACTGCTTTCCCAGACCACAGCAGAGAGCTGGACTGGAAGTGGAGCAGCCAGCACTGAAACCAGTGCCCTAGTAGAATGCCGGAGCTGCAGGTGGAAGCTCAGCCCTCTGTGCCACAGCGCCGGCCCCCTTGTGAAATCTTAAAACATGGAAGGGTGCAGGAAATGTGTTTCTCCACTCGATGCAGCAATCGGCTGTTGGTTCACTGTTACAACCTGACTCAGGCGAATCTGTTTACTGACACCGGGACCCAGAGCCCACATGGAAACTGAGAGGGGCTCACTGGCAGCCAGTCTTTTGGCTCCAGCATCTGGCGTGCCTGCCTAGCACTGCCTGGCACACTGTACAACCTCTGAGACCAGGTGTCCATGCTGGGGAGACAGGACTGGCAGAGGGCAGCCACCTGGGCTAACACAGGCATAAAGGAGATGACACGTGCGTGGTGTAGCTCAGAGGATATCCTCACTGTGCACTAATGCTGTAGGTCAGAGAAACCCACACCGAATTTATTCTGTTTTCCTAAAACTTGTCACTCATCAGTCCACCAATCCTGGCAAATGGCTAACACAGCGGTTTCCTTGCAAGTCTGTACCCTCTGGGTCAGTAGTGGGAGGTGGAGAAGAGAAATAAAGGGAGACTCTCAGAGAGAACCGCTTGGCGAGGGGGGGGGCACCTGGAGATTCAAGTGAAGAGCAGGCGCAGGCCTGGCAATGTGGCAATGGAGCTGGAGTTTTCCTAACAAAGTTAGGGACCGCAGGACTGCCATCTGGGGAGGATCAAACTCCACGGATTTCCTTGTGCCACAGCTGCACTGAATCCTGAGCCCAAGTCTATGCTGTTGAATGTTTCCAGCTTTCTCTACCATGTGGCTATTAAATTTATTGTCTCGTCAAATAATTAGCCAGCTACTCTCCGCATGCAATGTACTCTAAAGATGATGAATCCAATCCTTTCTGGTATGGTTTATTTTACTCTCACTTCAGAAGCTTCCTGTGAGCTCGCAGCTGCTAAGCCAACAGGATCCCGATGGCACTGCACTGGCCGGTGAGTCCGCATAGCCAAGCACTCACATTTATTTGTGAATGGCTGAGCTAGTCTGTTGGCAACAGCTACAGAATTTGAGTGCTCCCCTTCTGTGTATCTTAATTATATCTAATGAGATATTTTCTGGAACAAGCAAGCTTCCTGCTTTCTGTCTCTGCTTCCACATCAGAGACATGTGTGTCAACCAAAAGCATCCAGCTCATCAACTGCACGGTGGGGAGTCAGTAGCCAGCCACGAGGTCCAGTACCATGCCGGACCTCAGCTTCAATTTTGTCACTGGGTAGCAATTGGAGTTCCACTTATCCACTTGTTTCTGTGAGAATTGCTGATACCAATTAAGCAGAATTGATTCCAAATGCTACGAATACATCCTCTAATGCAAAAATAAATTAGCATTTATATTCTTTAAAAACATTTGCAAATGAGTGCATTCCAGCCTAATGGACTCCTATTAATATTTATGGACCATGGGATATTACTGTCCATTAAGTAGATCTGCATTCTAGAGCTTGCTTAAGAAATGGCCATGAAGATATGTTCTCCCAACTACAGAAAAGTTCACACAGACCAGGTTTAAAATCAGATGGTGTAGAGAGGAGTGTTTCCCAGTACAAACAGCTGTCAGACATAACTCTAGAGGAACTCAGGAAACAGGAAATCAGTGGGGATGAAACAAAGGGCAGGAACTTCAGCAAACGGAGCGCCAGAAGAGTCCGCTACGAAACAGAAGAGCGAGCCGCCATCTGCCCCGCTAGGAACTGCCATCACAGCTGCCCATATTGTTAGGTAGGTAGTCAGTTATGAGCTTATGTGTGTGTAACAGGCCTAAAGAGAAGACTTCTATGTCCAGCATATGCTTCTGCATCTCAAAGTCATCCCCATAATGTTTCAGGGGCAGCCTGGCCCTCGCATCCTGCCCTGCCCCCTTCTGCCTCCCACAATCTCCCAGGTGCAGCCTAGTATCTGCATCTCAAACACCCTGCTCCCTTCCTCTGGTCTGATAACATTTGCATCCATAAAGTCCTTTGTTTCAGACCTTCAAGAGAAGTTTTTCTATTTACATCCAAAAAGCCCTTTGTTCCAAGAGGAGCAGAGGTGGGGAAGCAAGACCCATCTCCTTAAAAACCCACAGCCTCAACTGGACTGCGCGCTCAGCTCTCTCCATCTTTGCTGACCGCCTGGCCTGGTCAGGTGTAATCTCTCCACTCCTTCCTCCTCCCCAGTCTCTCAGGCTCTGTCTGGAGAGGTGCCCATCCGTCCTTACAGATGTCCCTTCCTAATAAACCTTGCTATTTTACCTCCCACTACTCTCTGTCTCACGCCTGAATTCTTTCTTGCGCGAAGACAAGAACCCTGCAATTTCTCCGGTAACAATATTACGAAGCTGCTGCACTCCTGAAAACCAGCCCCTGCCACAGAGTGCTGGAGATGCTGAGTGTGTGGCCGGGCTTGGGTTCCAGGGAGAAGAGCGCGGTGTTCTGGTAATGGCCGCCTCTGCTCACATTCAGGACTGCGCTGCGTGTGTCCTGAGATGCGTTTTTAACCCCAGAGCCTTCAACAGGAGCTCCAGAGCACGAGGGCCCCTAGAGTTGGAATCCCTTTGGACCACACAGGTATCGGACAGAAGGCGACACAGGGAGTTCAGACCCAAGGTGGGGCAGGGGTTCTGGCCTGGTGGAAAGGTGGAAGGTGCACTGACCAGGGATTGCCATCGGCAGTGGACCAGGAAGCCAGAGAAGTAAAATGAAAATTGAGGAACATTCAAGTATTATAATTCAAGGAGTTCAGTATGAAAAAACAGCACAAAGAAGCCTTGAGGGCAAGACTCCTGCTGACCCAAGCAGACATTCCAGACAGAATCGCAAGAACTGCTGTGACCAACACGAGGTAAGGGCAGGGGAGTGACTGGCAGGATCCTGAACAGCAGAGGGGCTATGACTGCCTGGGGTCCCTCCTGGCAGTCCCAGGACTCCAGGTTGATTCACTCTCTTGCTTCCACCCCTCCCCCAGCCTGGATGTGGTACAATCTTCTATGATTTCCACTGATTTTCAGCCACTCACGGTGACTGCTGTATTTATTTCAAGATGCTGCCCGTCATTTAGGCTGTCCACTGCTGTTTGCCTCAATGGTCAGTGTGTTGTGTTGGGAAGAGAAAGCCAGGTTTTCCTGAGTGGGAACTGTCACATCCCCTTCTCCCTGTGTTAATGTGGTAGAACCTTTGGATGGAGTTTTGGATCTCTCTCACCTGAAACAGGTGAGAGTGTCTACTCAGAGGAGGATGCTGTGGCTGGGCTGGGCATTCAAGAAGGATCCTGCGCTCAGGGCTTATGGCTAAGTGCAGGCCACGTCTAACAGGCGGCTAGCTCCCCCGATAGATGGCAGATTTCGTTGTTATTGCAGGCATAGGCAGCCAGGCAGAGAATAAGCACTGGGCTGGGTGATTTTCTATCGCTGATGATGTCCAAGATACAGCTTCTTGAGAAGGCAAAGCCGGAGGGCACATTGGAAGGAGAAGACTTTGAGAAAATGGAAGAGGAGGAAACACAAGCCCTGAGGAAAGGGGACAGAGACCCGGACTTAGCCTGGGGCAGCTCTCTTCAAACTTCTCACCATTCATTTTCTCAGGAGACTAAAAACGGGGCCTATTGTCCAGGGAGCTTGATTGAATTAAAGGAGATAAGAGAGAATTCTTGTAAAAAACAGTTTCACAAGGAGCCTGGCACCTGTGTTCCATCCATGTTGGTTCTTACAATAAGGACACTGGTTGTAACTGCTGTAACATTAATGCTAGTTGCTGTATTATTATGAAGTTAGTGCCAGTTGTAGCTATTAGAACATTAATGCTGGTTGTAGTTGTTCCAGCATTAATGCTGGTTGCTGTGGTTTTTACAATGCTGATGCTAGCTGTAGTTACATTCATGCTGGTTGCAGTTTGTTATGTTAATGCTGGTTTTTGTACTGGATACAACCAAGTTAACTGTCTCAGAGCTGGAGGCATGGCAAGTGGTTCTTTATGAGAACTCTTACACTCTTTTTTTTTTTTTTTTTTTTTTTTTTTTTTTTTGACAGGCAGAGTGGATAGTGAGAGAGAGAAACAGAGAGAAAGGTCTTCCTTTTGCCGTTGGTTCACCCTCCAATGGCCGCTGTGGCTGGCACATTGCACTGATCCGAAGCCAGGAGCCAGGTGCTTCTCCTGGTCTCCCATGTGGGCATGCGGGTACAGGACCCAAGCACTTGGGCCATCCTCCACTGCCTTCCCGGGCCATAGCAGAGCTGGCCTGGAAGAGGGGCAACCGGGACAGAACCTGGTATGCCGGCACCGCAAGGCGGAGGATTAGCCTTTTGAGCCACAGCGCCGGGAAACTCTTACACTCTTATCCAGGCCGTGGCTGTGGTGAGTCCACAGCCAGATTGCAAGGCACTCTGGTCACAGACAGATAACACAGAGATGGAGATTGGGTTACACCTAAAGAGAACTGAAGCTGTAAGAACAAAGGACTAATGGTGAACTGACAAAAAAAACAGGGCTGGATCGGAGCCCACTTGCCAATGCCAAAGCCTCTCAAGGTTATCTCTGAGCCTTGGGCAGAGACAGAGAGCGAGCAGGAGAGGAGGAAACACCTACAGATGCAGTGCAGTTCCCCCTTCCAAGAGGAGTCTTGGGACCGTCTACGCAAAGGCTCCACGTGCACACCCACTCTTCATCGGGATAGCACGGAGCAAGTAAGACTGGAAAAATGCACTAAGGCACGTGAGAAGTTCAACACATTTATGGGGCTGTTTGAGTGATGCGTGTGTAGGCGCCGTCCGTCGTGGGCACTCGGAGACCTGCAGTGTGCTGTGCACTTGATCTTCGGGCACACACGGAGCACAGGAAGACAGAAAAACGCTATTCCGCATGACGTATTTGCTCTTTTTAGTCAACAGAGCAAGGTAACTTAGCTCTAGAGAGGTGGACTTCAAGACATTGATAGGAAAATTAACTGAGGGATGCCGAATGAGAACTTGAGGTGTGATGTTTCCATGGGTGATTGAGGGGTCTCATTGGTGGCTCCATTTGGGATTTCCCAAGGAGATCTCCGTAGGACACGCACATCCATCTGTGGAGTTGCACTGCCTGCGGGGTGCAACACACACTTGCTCTGTTGCTCCAGGGGCCTCCGTCATGCCCTCTGGGACAGCTCCTGACATCCTGCTTTGGTAACTTTTAGGCACTGCAGTAATAACACCCAACAGAGGCTGCTTATACAGGAAGTGTGTTGTTTTTGGCTCATGGTTGTGGGGCCTCAGTCCAAGACTGGGCAGCCCCATCGGTTTCACTGTCTGATGAGGCTGGGGTGGCCGTGGCATTGCAAGAAGAGGGATTTTGTGGTAAAGCAGGAAGCAGAGAGTGAGCTGAGTCCCATTCAGTTTTTTTTGATTAATTAATTAATTAATTAATTTATTTGAAAGTCAGAGTTACACAGAGATAGGAGAGGCAGAGAGAGAGAGAGAGAGAGAGAGAGAGGTCTTCATCTGATGGTTCACTCCACAGTTGGCCACAACGGCCGGAGCTGCGCCAGTCCGAAGCCAGGAGCCAGGAGCTTCTTCCAGGTCTCCCACACGGGTGCAGGGACCAAGGACCTGGGCCATCTTCTACTGCTTTCCCAGGCCATAGCAGAGAGCTGGATTGGAAGTGGAGCAGCCGGGTCTCGAACTGGCACCCATATGGGATGCCAGCGCTTCAGGCCAGGGCGTTAACCCACTGTGCCACAGCGCCAGCCCCTCCTATTCAGTTTTGAGAGCAGCCCTCTCATGGCAACTGACATCCCAGGGCATGACCCTGGTTCCTAACACCCTCCCAGGAGGCCCACCTTCTAGACATCAGAGTTGGATGAGAGTTGCACCCTGAGAGTTCTGTTAACTCACAACTTTGAGAAGGAACTGTCTGGTGAGTTCGGGTGCCTAGCCAGCCATGTGTCCATGACCCTTGGCCCTGCAGGTCCAGTGGGGCTGACCAAACCCCCACCTCCTAGGACTCTCAGGTCTACCCTGACTCCTCATGTGAGTGTCCCGAGATTGAGGAAGAAGAACCCTGCACCAGTGTTCTGTGACTTTGTTTCTATGCTGGGGTGGGTAAGCTGGAAGAATACAGGCCTGGGGCGAGGGGGCTGCTGTGGGAACCTTGCTGAGCCTCAGACTAGCACAGGATTCTGGGCGACCTTGTTTGACCATCTGGATCCAGCAAGGCCTGTCGACTGCCCCAGGCTGACGAATTCTCTGCAAACAGAGAGCCCTGCTGTGCCGGACCCTGCAGTGCAGACTCTTCCTGTCTGTCAAACACCTGTCTGTTCTACCGTCAATCATTTCAACTATGTTTTCATCACTTCCAGAAACCTGGAGTGCCCTATTTATTTGACTTGTGAACAAATCAATGATTTGTCAGTTCTGTATGTAACACACTGACTATGACAATGATTGTGACAAAAGATTTATTTAAAAGTTTGTGTAATTTGGAAATATAATTTTTCTTCTGATACTTCCCCCAGGAGACTGAGTATTAATGTGAATTAATTTTAATTTTTCGTGTATAGGATTATGTTTTCAGTACAACTATATTTGAGGCAAAGGAGGTTACCTCGCCTTTATAAAGTCCATAACTATAAACAAATATGTATAATAGAATAAAAGTGTTATTTTGATAGAAATGAAAACAAGATGCTGTGAAGAAGCCAAACAGAGCAAAGTCTCAGCAACGTTGAGGGGGCTCACTTCTGGCAAAGCCTGGAGGACAGGACACCGGCCGCAGGGTGTGAGTGGGCTGACCCTGGAGGACAGGACACCCGCCGCAGGGTGTAGGTGGGCTGACCCTGGAAGGACAGGACACCCGGCTGTAGGGTGTGAGTGGAAGGATTGGAAGGACAGGACACCCGCTGTAGGGTGTGAGTGGAAGGCCTGGAAGGACAGGACACTGGCGCAGGGTGTAGGTGGGCTGACCCTGGAAGGACAGGACACTGGCACAGGGTGTAAGTCGGCTGAGCTGGGAAGGTGGGGGAATACAGTGGGATGGCAGCACGTCACAGAACCCAAGTGTAAGCACATCTGATAAGTTAAGTGAAATCAGACCCACAGGAACAATTTTCTCTCTCTGGGTCTATGCCTTTAAGTGGATTTAAGAAAAGCACAAGGGAGCTGGCCTTCAGCTAAGTAGTTAGGACACCTGCCTCTCACAAGGCCACGTGGAGTGCCAGCTCCAGTTCCTGACTCCACATTCCTGCCAGTGCAGATCCTGGGTGTCAGTCGGCTCCCGGGATGTAGTTCCTGGCTCTTGGCTTCAGCCCTGGCCCAGCCCCAGCCACTGTGGACATTTGGTAAGTGAACCAGTGAATGGGTGCTCTCTCTGTCACACTAACTCTTAAATAAATACATGATGTTTTTAAAAAAGTAAGAAAAATCAAATTATTTTAAGAATTAAGAATCTTCTTTTCCTTTTATTCTCCCAATGAAACAGTAATTGCATTTGTAGCCACCCTGGTGCATGGGGATGGGGTGACTGGATTATAAAAGCCAACTAAGACACAAGCACCAGCCTTTGCTGAATGGTGGTTATTGGAGAAGTAACACACATGCTTTATGTTACTGTCATTGACAGTATTGTAAGCAAAAGGATGTAGTATGTAGAATACAAGAGTAATATTTTAGGGCCACACTGTGGCATAGTAGGTTAAGCCTCCACCTGGGGCGCCAGCATCTCATATGGGTGCCAGTTCATGTCCCAGCTGCTCCTGTTTCAAGCCAGCTCTCTGCTAATGGCCTGGGAAAGCAGTGGAAGATGCCCCAAGTGCTTGGACCCCTGCATCCACCCATTTGTGAGACCCTGAAGAAGGTCCTGGCTCCTGGCTTCAGATCAGCCCAGCTCCAGCTGTTGCGGCTATTTGGGGAGTGAACTAGCAGATGGAAGACCTCTCTCTCTCTCTTTATCTCTCTCTCTCTCTGTAACTCTTCCTCTCAAATAAATAAATAAATAAATACATCTTTTTGAAAAAAAAAAAGAGTAACATTTTCCCAAATTAGAGAAGTACCTGATTAGACTCATGAGATTTCTGCATTTATATGCACAAACGTGAGACTACACCTCTGTAGCCACACAAAGCACCATGCCTATCAGAAGAGACACTCAGTAAATGCAGGTGGAATGTATAACGCAAGTGGAATAATGATACTCTCATTCTTGCAGCTATGCCTTGGATGAAATAACTTGGGTCCCACCACTTTAAAAGCACGTTGGATGCACTTTAAGGAGGCACTTGATCTTGAGTTTTGCTTGATGACAAATTGTGTTTCAACAAAGTGTTCATATATCCGGGACCATAACAAAACAGGACGAGAGGAAGCCGTTCAGTGTCCCTGCCCACTCTCAGCTCTGGACCCCAAAGCTTAACCCAACTGACACTGATTTAAGCAAAACCTAAAGGTTCCATCAAAATCACAGAGGTACCATGGGCCAGCACCAGCCATCTAGAGATCCAGCTGGGTGTGGGTGATTGGTGAACTTCCAGAAAAATGTCCGAGTGTTCTGCTGACGATCAGCAGAATCCATTAGCACTTTGGCTTTCTTGGGTTGGTTTTTGGAAAGCAGTGGACTTAGAGGGCTGCTTGGGCCGAGTGGTCACACACAGTGCCAGGACCCAGTGTACGGAAAGTGTAGATACTCTTTGTGGGAAGGATAGTGTGAGTGGTGCCTGAGGTGCGGGCGGCGGTGCTGGAGCTGATGAGGACACTGAGACGCTGGGGCAGCACTTGCAATCCATGTACTGAGTTCTCTGTTGCACCTTGCAGAATCAGAAAAACGGATCTGACATGAAAACCGATTATCGTGTTGACTATATCCCCGGAAAAGAGCTCCAGGGGGACTTCACCTACCCGTCTAATGACAGGTTCTATGGCTCAGGCATGGCGGGGACCGCTATTCAGACACAGGACCAGCAGGAGCACCTGAGATGTAGGAAGCCAAGAGCTTCATGCCAAAGCCACTGCAGGTGTCTGGGAAAAGTCGGCCTCTGCCCGAGCCGACGTCCTGCAGGGCACGGGAAGTCCAGGGCTCCTGACTCCAGTCGCCTCTCCTACAGGTGAGCCAGAGGAAAGAGGCATGCTGCGTGCCTGTTGCAAAGCCGCATTTCAAAGTCATTAAGTGCACATTAATAATCTTGGGAATACATAATTTTGTAGGTGACAGACACTATTTTTACAGCTGTTCTTTAGAGAAAGAATAAGCTTCTCTTCATTAAAGACTAATGAGTGACATTACATTTAAGTGCTCACATTAGATATGCTCCTTTGAATTTAATGATGGGGCAATGAGGCCTTTAATTAAATACTCAAAAATCTCCACTGGGAGAAACAAAACAAATTTATCTGCAATTTGAAAAAATAATGGAATCCATCTGTTACATAATAACATTTAAATTTTCAGATATTTAGACATACTGCCATTGTACCTTGAAAGCTTATTTCTCAATATCCTAAAATTTATTGGCACAACAAAATAAATAATGTGGTAATTCACATGGTATTCTATTTCTTGTTTTTGCTTTGTTTATGTACTTTGGATATCCACCGCGGAATAAGGAAGAATTCCCACAGCCCTTGGGTTGTTGTTAGAGTTACTGTTATGGTTTCAATATCCCACAATGAGCAAATCTTCAAGTAATAATTGAAAGAAAAACAATTATAAGATTAAAAATTTCTATCTAGAAATTGGATTATAAGCAGTTTCCTAAATTGTGATCTTTCCAAATGAGTTTTCCCATTTTAGACAACAATATGCCATTTCCCTATGCTAGAACCCATTATACATTTATTAAAAATATAAAATGTAATTAAAGTTATTAAATTTTCAAAAATATTAAAATGGAACCATAATAATGTTACTGGATTTTCACAATAAGTCACCCTCAAATGAGATCGTTTCCTCCATAGAAAATATTATCTTAGAGGTTTTCAGTTTCTGCAAAACCTGGGAGGGAAGTAGTGGCTAGGGCAGAAACAACCCCTCTCTGGTCAACCCCCGTCACTCGGGTGTCTGTGGAGCACATGGCTGGGCCCTGGCTCCTGCTGTTGTCTCGCCTGGAGAACGGTCATCCCTTCTACAGAGCTCAAAGAAGAACAAGCACAAAGCCATTTTTACAGAGGTAATAAGAATAAAGTGCTTTGCAGGGATGAGAAAGCCAGAAACCGACTATTTGCCGTCCGCTTTGATGGACTTGGGATAAATTCTTCCATTAGCTCTGGCTGGGGAGACCTGCTGATGTGGGATTAGGCACACTGAGGTGAGGCTCAGAGCAGACAGCACAAAGCCCAGGCGAGGATGCTGATGACTGGTGGTTGCTTTCTGTGTTTCTCATGGAGCTCACGTCTGATCTATAAGCTCCCTCTGTTCAGCAGTTTTGCTAAGAGTTCTTAGGAACAGAGGCTGTTTCAGCAGGACAAGGAAAAGGAAAATGTGATTTTTCCCTGAATCAAGTTGGGAAAAGTAATTTTTGACGATGCCATGACTTGGGGCCCATTTGAGATAAATAAGGAATGTCACAGCTTCATGCCTTTGTGCATAGGGAAGAATTATCTTGAGATATTTTCATGATTATTAGGGCATGTGAAAACACTAAGCATTACTCAAGTGAGGCAGAATCCCATTTAGTGTTCCAGGAAGCATTGCTAATACAGCTGAACCCTTATCTGCAGAACCAAGACTGTTTCCATACAACTTTCACCCAGTGTTGTGTGGGAAAAAATCCTGCTGTGCTCAGGTGCTCTGCAGAAAAGGAAAGATCAAGATGGAATGTGTGCTCTGTGACAACAGGACGAGAGGAAGCCGTTCAGTGTCCCTGCCCACTCTCAGCTCTGGACCCCAGAGTTCGCGTGGCAACCACACTTACTCCCATCTCCAATAGAGGAACCCGCTGAGCTGCTTTCATACACAGTGGCTCCTGAACTAATGTGGCTTATTTCACACTGAGCTTACATTTCCCCAAGTCTCACTTTCTTGTCTACAAAGAAAATAGATGATATTTATTTTTACAATAAACATACCGAAGTCACATTAAGCACTCAAATACTGTCCATCACTGTTATTAGTGTTGTTATTATCAACAAACACTGCTTTTCCAGGCCATTAGCAGGGAGCTGGATTGGAAGTGGAGCAGTGAGACTTCAACTGGTGCCCTTATGGGATGCCAGTGTTTCAGGGGGTGACTTAATCCTCTAGGCCACAGTGCTCAGCTCCTATTATTTAAATTCTTATCATCCAGTTTACCATATTAGTCTTCATGAAAGGTTTAGCATTCAAATTTAAGTTGGTATATCTTTAATGATGAAACTGCTGTATTCCAGGCTATTTGTGACAGGGTCTCTGGTAAGTGGCTTTATATTTTTAAATGTAAGTTGGCCAGATATTAGAACACCTCCAGGCCTTTTTAACATGGAAGGTGGCACTTCTGCAGATTCCAGCTTTGTGGCTCCTCCATCCCTGGGTGCACGCTTTGCTGGGATTCCTTGAAGTTCCTGGCTGAGCTATTTTTGCTCTTAGGAATCTATGGGGAAATTTTTTTCTTTCCTGGCTCTTGGATATACTCCTTTCTTTGCTTTCCTTTTCAGGAGTTTGCTGTGTAGTTGCCCAACATTTTTGAACATCTGTAGAGGTGGGTACATCAGCTCAATTTCCATGTTGAAATAAACCAAGTTATCTTTTCATAGCAACTTTGGTGCTACCATCCTTGTTTCAAACACTCTAGGAACTGTGCTACATTCTGGTGTGATGGGCTACATGGTCACCAAGCAGGAAACATCCAAGAGTCTACAGTGTCCATGCTGAGCCTCACTGTCCCAGGCACACACTCACGCTGTCGTCTCCTCCTACACACAGCTGTCTGTGTCCAGGACACTCCCCCTGCCCATCCTCACCAGCCCTGCTATGGCATGCCCCTTGCACCTGTCAGCTCCACGCCACTTCAGCGAAGATGTCTCCCCTGAGGATCTCTCACTGTTTCGGCTTCCTTATCCACTGGTGATATTCATTCCTTCAGACCTTTTATTACAGTGTAAAACTGTATGATCAGTAGTGCCGCTGGTTTAGTGTCCAAGGGAACACAGCACAACGCACTGTCTGGAGTTTAGACCTGTTAGGTCCTTACCTAAATGTGTTAGGAAATGGCCGATGGTGTCATGGTGGTCAAGAGAGATTCCTCTTGTACTGAGTTAATATTAATGGATACACATGACCTCAAGTATGCACAGGAATCTAAATATATCTGACTGAAATCTATCACATTTGATTCTGAGTTTGGCTAAGATGAAAACAACTAGAAAAAATTTAAAAAATCATTTTTATTTCACGTTACCCCTGACATAAATTGAAAAAAAAAAAATAAAATGAGAAACTAAGAGTGTAGTTTAATGAGAAAATGTAAAGAAGAGCCGCCACCTCATTAGACAGAACCAAAGCATCTCACCACATCAGTACAGCACCGGCAAATTCACAGGCCATCTGTGCTTCCATCTAGAGCTAATTAAATAAAAAAATTGTTCAGCAATTAAGAAACAGCCATCAGCCTAAAGTCTGAACTAAGAATGACTTGCTAATGAAAACTATAGCTATTACACATGCGCTTAATCAGGGAGCACACGAGCAAAAGTCTACCAGGCACTGAAGCAGTAGTGAGACAAGATTCGGCGCCTGGATGTGAGTGCAGTCACCGGGGACAGCCACCACCTGCGGCTCTCTACTAGACTAACGAGGTCATCGTGCACACATCTGAGCAGCGCCACAGTGTAAGTTTTAGGAAAACTCGTCGTGTACTTTGGACTATTAGCTGACCACCTATTTAGCTGGGAAGTGCCGCAGCAATCAAGACAGTTCTTCACTCTGTCGAGTACCTGGACGCCATCCTTGGTGTAAGCCTCAGTAAATCAAGTTGCTTCTTTGGTTTGCAATGAAATAGCAGAATTGCTGAAACCTCAGCTGATGCAGTGCGGATGGGAAATGAGTGTTTTTCTTTTGTGCAGTAGATTTCCCGGGTGCAGTGTCTAAGGTGAGTCTGTAAAGCAGAGGGATCAGCCTTCATTGACAGGTGCAGGAAGTGAGGCTTGAACTAGACCATGGGTTCAGGTTTCTTAGCAGGATCTCAACTTAGCTGTGGCCCTTCAGTCCCTTCTACTTCATCATTTTCTGTGGTCAGACAGTGAGCATCTTTACTTGCTTAACCCTGACAGTTAATAATCTCACCAGGGAGTATTATGGAAAGTCTTTTGTTCCAGTAAGAAAAAACTGCTTTAAATCTTGCCAGGCAGGAGATAGCTGAGCCTGTGATTTTAGGAATTCTTGATGTGATCTTCATATTGTCCTCGCGGTGTAGGTCCGAGAATTCTCTGCAGACGATGTCCAGTTGCACCTGTCTGAAACCACGGGTATGAAGGGGAATGGGAACAGGGGAATCTCAGCCTTATTCCCTGGGATGTCAACAGCCTTCCCCACTGTACTGGACCCCACACCAGTGCCCCTGGCCTGCACCTGTAAGTGATGAAGTCGGTGGCCCCATGCCACCTACAGCCTGGGGCGACCCTGGGAATTTGAATGTCTTGATGAGTACTTCCTGTGAAAATTACTTATAAAACAGTTTTACAACCTCTGCCATGGGGCATCTTTAACTGTGTGGAAGATGATATAAAGTGGAATAAAATCGAGTTGTATTGACATGATAAAGGGACAAAAAAACCTCCAAATCTAATAGCGATAATATAAATGTTTACCATCTAAGTTAGTCTACAAAATATCAAATTTGAGTCAATATTATTCTAAACTGTGAAACACAAAATAATCTTAAATCAATGCAAAATGGGATTTTTAGGAATTTATGTTCTGAATTGAGGATTTGGCATAATTTCTTTATCTCGGTGTTTGACCCTGGTGTGGCGTGGGTTGGCCCAGTGTGGGTGAATCCACAAGGACGCCGTCTTCGCTGCGTGTGTAACTGAGCTGGAGCCTCCACTGTAGGGGCCAGGGCAGCCGTCCCCGGGCAGACTCGGGGCAGACTTAGCATCAGGCTCAGCGGGATGGGCACACCGCCCCTGCTGCAGGGGGGAGCAATCCCCCTGGGGTAAAGCCGCAGGGATGGGAGTGGGACAGGAGGACAGAGCTCTGCGCTGGACACCAGCCTCTCATGCCGGGCAAGGCGGGCAAGGCGGGCAAGGCAGGCAAGGTGGGCACGCCGCTGCTCTTCCCACTGCCTCTTCCTGCTCCTAAGACAGAACTCCAGGGAACAGCACCGACGCACCCTCTCACTTCAACAGAAAGACCCTGGGACCTGGGCCAAGAACTGTGACACCGTTAACTTTTCACACAGGGATATGAAGAACGGATCTGATTTATCACCAAATGGAGAACAGCTGGGCCAAAGGCGCCCTAATGACTGATGAGCCCTGAAGAGGGCAGATCTGCACTCGCACCAGCGGGAGAACCCGCACATGTCTCCTCAGCGTCTGACTCCCACGCGAGGGCAGGACAGCGAGCACTGCCCTACGGGTCATCTAGAGACCACGTTTAAAGAATGACTTATTGAAGAAACCAGAAGAAAGTGTTGAAAGAGTTCAGCTTGAAGTAAGCACAAGTGCAGTGAACAATAATGTACATGGGCAGCAAACGTGGAGGGTGAACGAGCCCAGACATGAGAGGGAGGAGAACAGCCTAAATGTAAACTGGAGGAGACGATACGTAGACCAGCGGCCGAGAAGCCAAAGCAGCGCTGCAGGTAAGGTAGTGGACACGGTAAATCAAACTGCAGAGGCATCGTCACGATTTGCACCAGAGACAGCAAAGGTGAGAATTTGCAGATTGCAGCAAATAAAACCACTCAGCTGTTACACAAAATTGAGTTGTTATTCAAAGAAAAAATGACTTGAAAAAGAAGAAAAGAAAAGTTCAGTATATGGAGGTTAGGGGGTGGAAAATCTGAAGTGAGAACCTGGGGTTTTCTCAAGGAGGAAACCAGAGCAGCAGAGATGGAAGCAGCCAGTGACAGGGGGTGTGCAGCTGACAGAGTGATGGGGGGTGTGCAGTAACAGGGGGTGTGCAGTGACAGGGGAGTGTGCAGTGACAGGGGTGTGCAGTGATGCAGTGACAGGGTGAGTGTACAGTGACAGGGAGTGTGCAGTGACAGGGAGTGTGCAGTGACAGGGGAGTGCAGTGACAGGGGGTGTGCAGTGACAGAGTGACAGGGGGTGTGCAGTGACAGTGTGACAGGGGTGTGCAGTGACAGAGGGAGTGCAGTGACAGGGGGTGTGCATTGACAGTGTGACAGGGGTGTGCAGTGACAGGGGGTGTGCAGTGACAGTGTGACAGGGAGTGTGCAGTGACAGGGGGTGTGCAGTGACAGGGGAGTGTGCAGTGACAGGGGGAGTGCAGTGACAGGGGGTGTGCAGTGACAGGGGAGTGTGCAGTGACAGTGTGACAGGGGGTGTGCAGTGACAGGGGGTGTGCAGTGACAGTGTGACAGGGAGTGTGCAGTGACAGGGGGAGTGCAGTGACAGGGGGTGTGCAGTGACAGGGAGTGTGCAGTGACAGGGGGTGTGCAGTGACAGTGTGACAGGGAGTGTGCAGTGACAGTGTGACAGGGGTGTGCAGTGACAGGGGGTGTGCAGTGACAGAGTGACACGGGTATGCAGTGACAGAGTGACAGGGAGTGTGCAGTGACAGGGGGAGTGCAGTGACAGGGGGTGTGCAATGACAGGGAGTGTGCAGTGACAGTGTGACAGGGGTGTGCAGTGACAGGGGTGTGCAGTGACAGTGTGACAGGGGTGTGCAGTGACAGGGGGTGTGCAGTGACAGGGGGTGTGCAGTGACAGTGTGACAGGGGTGTGCAGTGACAGGGGGTGTGCAGTGACAGTGTGACAAGGGTGTGCAGTGACAGGGGGTGTGCAGTGACAGGGGAGTGTGCAGTGACAGGGAGTGTGCAGTGACAGGGGAGTGTGCAGTGACAGTGTGACAGGGGGTGTGCAGTGACAGGGGGTGTGCAGTGACAGTGTGACAGGGGGAGTGTGCAGTGACAGGGGGAGTGCAGTGACAGGGGGTGTGCAGTGACAGGGGGAGTGTGCAGTGACAGTGTGACAGGGAGTGTGCAGTGACAGGGGGTGTGCAGTGACAGGGGGTGTGCAGTGACAGGGGGTGTGCAGTGACAGTGTGACAGGGGGTGTGCAGTGACAGTGTGACAGGGGTGTGCAGTGACAGGGGGAGTGCAGTGACAGGGGGTGTGCAGTGACAGGGGAGTGTGCAGTGACAGGGGGAGTGCAGTGACAGTGTGACAGAGGGAGTATACAGTGACAGAGTGACAGGGGTGTGCAGTGACGGGGGAGTGTACAGTGACAGTGTGACAGGGGGTGTGCAGTGACAGTGTGACAGGGGTGTGCAGTGACAGGGGGTGTGCAGTGACAGAGTGACACGGGTGTGCAGTGACAGAGTGACAGGGGGAGTGTGCAGTGACAGGGGGTGTGCAGTGACAGTGTGACAGGGGTGTGCAGTGACAGGGGGTGTGCAGTGACAGGGGAGTGTGCAGTGACAGGGGTGTGCAGTGACAGGGGAGTGTGCAGTGACAGTGTGACAGGGGGAGTGTACAGTGACAGAGTGACAGGGGGAGTGTACAGTGACAGAGTGACAGGGGTGTGCAGTGACGGGGGAGTGTGCAGTGACGGGGGAGTGTACAGTGACAGTGTGACGGGGGTGTGCAGTGACAGGGGGTGTGCAGTGACAGAGTGACACGGGTATGCAGTGACAGAGTGACAGGGGTGTGCAGTGACGGAGTGACAGGCTTCAAATAAGAATGTCCCACCACATTCCCCGAAACTAAAACTGAAAGGAACCCCATCAGGGCAGGAACTCTGTGACCCAGGCCGAGGGCAGCCTTCCCAGAAACCACTCGAACTGGTCTCCCACTCTCCCACTGCAACAATAACTGCCAGTGGACACTGGGCAGTGCTGATGGGGTGTTGGTGTGGGAAACTTGAGAACTAAAATTGTGAACTGGGCCAGTGCTATAGCCTAGCAGGTAAAGCCGCCTCCTGAAGTGCCAGCATCTCATAAGGGCACGGGTTCGAAACCCGGCTGCTCCTCTTCCAACCCAGCTCTCTGCTATGACCTGGGAAAGCAGTGGAAGATGGCCCAAGTCTTTGGGCCTCTGCACCCATGTGGGAAACCCAGAAGAAGCTCCTGGCTTCTTCGAATTTCACAGCTCTGGCTGTTGCAGCCATGTGGGGAGTGAACCAGTGGATGGAAAAATCTCTCTCTCTGCCTGTGCCTCTCTGTAACTCTGCTTTTCAAATAAAACAAATAAATCTTTAAAAAGAATTGTGAACCAAATATTTCTCCATGAACTTAGGCGACAGGAAGACATTCTTAGACACAGAAAAACTTAAATTTGGCACCATATAGGTCTTCAATCGTTCAGGGATAATGTGTATTATAAAAAGACTATGCATAGATTAAAATTCTTCGCACCAAAATAAACCCATCTTTTAGTTCTGTTTTCTGATGAAGCCCCTGTATAGTTCTTTCTCTGAAGCCGCAGCTGGGAACACAAGAGTACAGATCACAACTGACAAGAGCTGGCAGTTTTAAGCATCTACATGCTTATCTCAAATGCTGTAATGTCAAAATAGTTGATAAAATGAGGGTCCCATGCAATAACAACAATAATTGGGTCTAAAACCCGATCTCAAATGAACAGGAGTCGGTTTAAAAGGCAGAAAAGCACTATCTTGCTAAATTTCACAATTCTGTGAACAGAAAATAAAGGAATAAAATAATTTCATGAAATGCAGATTGATTAAATACTGAGTGTAAAACTGAAGGAATTACTTCCAAATCCTAAGATGAGAAGAACAAATTTGTTCTATATAAAACAGAAAACAGAGGAAAATTCCAAAAATCAGAAAGCAAAATCACTTACGAAATAAAACATGAAAGATTAAACTCATATTAGAAGATAAAGAACATCAGATTTGATCTGCACACCAATCTATAACTTACTACACACAAAAAACAATCATGATAAATGCATACCAAAATATTAAAAACTAAAAATCAGAACAATTCATCCAGCAATGCACAAGAGCACAGCAGTGGGAAACCATTTTTGATGAAACAGAAAGCAAAACCATCAGAAGAGGAACTTCTGGAAAATCTACAGTACAGGAGAAAGAATAAAATTCTAAATAAAAATAGGTACGGTTTGAAAGGAATAATGAGAGACATCTTGTCCTACCAAATATTAAAATATTCTGTATTTCAATGAATATAAAAATCACTGACTGTGATACATACCAGTGTTTTATGGACCACTAAAAAGAAGGAAAAAACGTCTATCTTTTGTCACGTTGTAAGAATCATGCACATATTAGAAAATGTTAACATCTCAGAGCTGACAAATCACAGCATTATAAAGCTTTCATAATTAAAGTAAGCATTGTGCTAGGCACAAAATATAAAACCATAAATGGTGGAGCACAGAACTGAAATAAATGTTAACATGGCTAAGACCTTAATAAACTACAGAAGGTCGAAATATATGATATCCTAAAACAAGCATAACACACTGACTGGGGAGATATAGAATATTCAATAAATGGCGTGAAGGAGAAGAATACATTTTGATAAAAATGTCAAGTTAGTGTTCACTGGATGGATGGATTTGGCTACATATAAAAGCGATAATGAAACAAAACAAAGACCATAAAAGCAGACATTTCAATGACCTTGGAGGACGCATTAGCCTTTCATTTGTGTCTAATGGGACACGGGAGGACACTAACTTTATAAATAGAAACGGTTGGTTCGTGGTATTTAAGGGTCAGGTCCACTGGTTTGGCCTCTGATGAGGGTAGCTGGTGGTGAGGGTGGAGCAGGTGGAGGAAGGGCCCCAGGGTGATCCTGGAAGCAGAGAGAGCTGGTCCTCCCTCACGTGGGCTTCTCCTCGGGCGCCCTAGGCAGACATCACAATTAGACCAGGGTCCACCTTCTTGCTGCCGGTAACTCATAACGTAGGGAACCACATAAATCGTATTCACACCGAAGTGGCTGGCCAGGACTAACTATGACAACGGGGGAGGGCCACAGAGGAGGCACACGGCTAAGTTCCACAGAGAAGCTTCCTCAGCCTCACACACCCAACAGAATAACGGCTCAAAATCGCGCGGAGCGCCATGACGTCACTATTTTGATTGACCCCCTCAGTAAATGGGGAGAAATTTTAATCAATGTGGAACTCAAAATTTACATTGCCTTGACTGACTTATTAGAAAGAAATCTATAATTAAGATAAATATAGTAATATCTTAATAGAAAAAAATAGGCAAAGGACAACAGAGCCTATTTCTAAGAAACAGAAAATGTCCATAGACATAAAAAACTCACAAATTTCAGATAAAAAGCTAATTAGACAAGAATGCGTCAAGAATGTTAATTGCAGTTATACCTAAGTTTGGGGGCTACAGGTGATTTTAATTTGTGAGGATTTTGGTGTTTTGTTTTATTTATATTTTTCTGTATTTTAAAAATATCCTCAAATGCACATGGGTTAGTCATTAGTACTAGGTGGGTACTTCAGAAAGTTCATGGAATATGGAATTAAAATAATTCTGGCGTGAGGAATTGTGACAGGTGTGTATTTGTGCATGCTGTGCATTTCCTGTGGACTGTCTGCGGTGCTGGCGTGTCGTGTGGAGCTGAGAGCGGTGCCTGCGTCACAGCAGAAAGCGGCAGCGGGCACAGCGGGGGCTGTTGGCTGGGTGGCTGTGGTGGGGCCGGCAGCCCCTCGACTCTGTGGTTCCCACACCTGGGCTGTGTGTGGTCTGGAGACAGCAGCGCCCACCTGAGTGACACTGGGGCCTCCCTGGGCCGTGGCTGCCCTGGTTCCGAGGGTGAGGGAGGAGTAGGTTTGTGCCCCTGAAGTGAGGACGCTGCCCTGCAGGGTCACCGACTGTCCACTCCCCCTGCGTGGTTCACTCAAAGCAACTCACACACGTGTTCTGACCCTGACTTTTCTTGGGAACATGAAACTGAAGGATGCCATCCCCCACGCGAGAGCTTGTTAGGAACCCAGATTCTCAGACTCTGTTTCTGTCCATGGAGTCAGGCCCAGCAACCAGCTACGAAGCATTCTCAGTCGTATTTATGTATTTATTGCTCGATTTTCAAAGAACGTGGATGGCTGGGTCTTATTTTCAGAAAATACGTTTCTGGGATTTGACAACACACAGACCGCATTTGTTTGTAAACAGGAACGACGTAAAAGCAGTGCCAGATTCCAAGGTCACGTCAGAGGCATCGAGGAAGAAAACACGTTCTTCAGAGCCCCTGCCTGTCAGGGTGGGGCATTTGCAGCCCACAGCCATGCAGGCCAGTGAAATCACTTGGTCTAGCTCCAGGAAGGCTACTGCAGGCGGAAATCGAAATTCAGTAAATCCATAGCAGGCTAGTGTTTGAGTTGATGATTTTGCACAGTCCACGAATGCTGCCGTAAATATCCAAAGGGTCCTGGGCAGAAAGAAGTTCCCACCCCGCCAGTTGTTTCTGGCCTTCCAAGCTTCGGCTCTCCAGGCACAATTCACGGAGGAGCCTCTGGGCAGTGCTGGACTCAGCTCCCCATGGGACACCTGAGAAGGACACTCAGGCCACCGCTGCATGCACTGCCCTTTGGGCGATGCTCTCCTGCCTCTCTCAGCATCCAGCAGGCACAGGGCATGGACGCTATCACAAGTTGGTATCCGGGCAGTCAAGCCTCACCCTTTATGGAGGCACAATTAGAACACAGGAAGTCAGCCATCGAGGTCTGTAGGATTTGGAGATCAAGCTTTTGATCCAAAGGCTTAAATTCCCCCAGGCTCTCAACGTTGAGCTGCCCCTGGCATGCAGCCTCTGCACACCTGGGTGCTCTCCAGGGTCACTGGTCCCCCGGTCCTCCTGCCGCTGGCTCCTTCTGGTCACCAGGGCCCGTCATGGAGAGAGCGTCCTTGAGTGGCCAGGGAGGAGCTGCCCTCACCCAGCATCTGCTGCTGCTTCGGTGCAGCCCACGGAGGCCCCTGTTGCAGGTTTGCTGTGGCTTCTGTGTAATTGTTCTTGTTAGGATCTCGTTTTTCTGAAGTCTCCTCAGGGGCAGGTTTTGTCTCAGCTGCCCTGTCTCTCCGTCCCTCTCTGTAACTCTGACTTGCACTACACAGAGTGAAGAGTGCTGGGCACACGGTCGGCCCTCGGCAGGGAACCGACACTCCAGCACCTGGTGAACTTTGCTGTAAGGGGCGGGCAGTGCATATTTCAGGCTTGGTGGCCACGCGGCCACTCTTGCCTTTACTCTCCTCTCCTGGTGCTGACATAAAGGCAGCCAGGATAAGAAGCCCAAGAGCGGGCATGGCTGTGCCCCAATAAAACCTGACACGTAGTGGCCATGGCTCCACAGACCCACTACACAGGATCATCAGAGAAAGAATCACAACCTGGGCTGGAAACCTTTCCCACTCCCAAAACCTCAGGAGACTGGATATGTCCCCTTACTAATGTTTTGAAAATAAGCATTTATTTTAGAAGAGTTTCTCAATTGACAGGAAAACCGCATCGGTTGTACCGAGGGTCCCCACATATCCCGCACCAAGTGCTCTGTGTTAACAGCCTCTACTTTTTTTTTAAAGATCTTTTTTATTCATTTGAAGGAGAGTTAGAGAGAGAGAGGAAAAGTCAGAGAGAGAGAGAGAATCTTCTATCTGCTGGTTCACTCCCCAAAGGCCTCAATGGCCAGGGCTGTGCCAGAAGGAAGCCAGGATCCAGGAGCTTCTTCCAGGCGTCCCAGGTGGGCGCAGGGGCCCCAGCACATGGGCCATCCGCCAGTGCTTTCCCAGGCCATTAGAAAAGAGCTGGATGGAAGTGGAGCAGCCGGTTCTCATATGGGATGCTGGTGCTTCAGGCCAGAGCTTTAACCCACTGTGCCACAGCGCCGGCCCCCAGCCTCTTACTTTTATCATGGGCTGAATTTGAAGGCACTCGTGCAAGCAGAACTCCTAATGATGTGTTATAGTATAGGCCAAATTGAATAATCATTAGTGGTTTTACTGCCAAAATAAATCTAGGCACATACAGTGTTTCTTCTGTGTAAGTGTCATCATGGCGATGGACTGCATGAGTCACATGACATTCTGCAGGGACAGACTCAGCGACCAGCCTGGGGGTCATCTCCATCTTCCTCGCCCGCTCCTGTTGGAGCCTGTCACCTGTTGTCGCAAGGCTACGCTGACAACATGCACACTGATTGGAAAAGCTGCTGATGTGACTCTGAAAGTGAAAACCACTTTAGGGGCGTGTGGATCAATCAGACGGCCAGGATAGCCTCCCTCAGCGGGTCATGGGTGTGCCTGTGCCGCTCTTCTGTTGGTCTGGGGGACCCTCTCCTCATCACAGGTGGCAGCCTCATTCTTACGTGGTGATGTTCTCCAGGGCACAGGCTGTGTTCTCCTTTATCATCCATGCAGTGCCCTTCTGTGTTTTGTGGAAACACCTGTGCCTGGTGCTTCTGGTCACTGCTCTCCTAATGAGCTCTGAGGACTTCTCAGATGCACAGAGCAGCCGCCATCCCTACAGGGCAATGATGTGCGTTTGCAGGGCCGGATGTGGCAGCCATGAGACACTGGCTGCCGGGTGCTTAGTGTGTGGCCAGCACAATGAGGCTTCACTTTTTAACTTGCAAGTATTTGAGGGGCCAGACAGTGGTGTAGCGGGTAAAGCTGGCACCTTCAGTGGCGCATCCCATATAGGTGCTTCTTTGAGTCCACTTCTGATCCAGCTCCCTACTAATGCCCTGAAAAAGGCAGCAAAAGATAGTCCAAGTGTTTGGGCTGCTGCACCCATGTGGCAGACCTAAATGAAGGTCATGGCTTCGGCTTGGCCCAGTATTGGCTGTTGCAGCCATTTGGGGAGTGAACCAGTGGGTTGAAGATCTCTCTGTTTTTCTCTGTAACTCTGGCTTTCAAATAAATAAATCAATCTTAAAAAATAATTTGATTGATTTGCTCTTAAACTTAAAAGCCTGTGGCTGGTCATTGCCGTACTGGACAGCATAGCTCTGGCCCCTACAGCTGTGTGGAGTCTGAATCCCTTCCACCAGACTCTAGGGGCTACATCCGGGAACCTTCCACAAAACCATCACAGTGTGGCAACCATACTATGATTTCGCAGTTTTTGAAAAGTCATCATAATTAAGAACATACAAGAAAGACTCAGGACAGGTTTTCTGACTTTTAAAATTGGAAACACCAAATTAGAAGTTCAGATCTCTCCTTCTGTTATTAAGTCAGTCTGTGTCTAACAACTATTGTTCAGTCTCATAGTCTGGTTCCTGTCTGACAGTCCACACATCTCAGTGTAAACAGGGGAGGCTGTGCTCCACGCATGACCCACTTGTGCTCCTACAGGCCATGGGACAGCCACACAGGACCTACGTGTGCTCACACGGACCATGGGGCAGAGAGGCGTGGGGCCTTCTACTTCTGTTCAGACTGGAGTTATGGAACCATGAGGCATTTATCTCTGCCCTTAGCGATTCTGTTTCCCTTTTCTTTTTAGATTTTGTTTACCTGACAGGTAGAGAGAAACACACACACACACATATCTTCCTTGTGTTGTTTTACCCCCTACACGCTCACAGTGGCTAGGCTAGGCTAGGTCAAAGCTGGAAGTAGGAAACTGCACCCATGTCCAGACTGGGGGGCATGAACCCATCTCCTTGGACCATTACTACTGCCTCCAGGGTGCGCACTGGCAAGAACCAGGATCAGGGCCACGTTTGGGTACTGCGTCCAGGTACTATTCTGGGGTGCAGGCATCATACCTGCTGGACTGAGTGCCTACCCTTTTTTTAATCACTTATTTAGTTGATTTGTGAATGGATTGGTGCTGGGGACAGATGGTGCATCTCACTTCCTGTGATTCAGTTTTACCCTGGGATGTGGTACCAGCCACACACGGGCCACCTGCAGAGTCCTAGGCCCTGTGCTAAGCGCTATGCTTGCTGCACCCCCTCACAATGAACCCGCACACAGATAACTGCTACTGTTGTCTCCATTTTCCCAACAAGGAAAGTAAGGTGGCTCAGGGGGAGAGCAGCCAAGCGCAGGCCTGAACCTTTGCACCCAACACAGCAGGCCGCCACCCACACCAGCAACACCGTTCTTCCCATCTTGCAAGGCACTTGCCCATTACCTTGATGCTGTTGGCACAACATTCCTCTCAGTATGTGATTGGATTGTTTAAAAGAAAATAAACAGGAAAATAAACAGATTTTCAAAAAATTCCCTTTCCCGGCAGCAGCGGCCTGGAGGCAGCAGTTGAAGGAGCCGCGTGTCTCCTGCAGTCTAACTCACTTTGAATCGTGCTCAACTGCTGTCTATTGCAGAAGATAACCACACTCGGATCACAGGCAGTTGAGGAGATAAGGTCTGTGGGAAACGGAGGACACGGCAGGGGACAGCTGCAGGAGCCTGTCCCCAGCTAACATCAGTTAGACCCCGACGACACACGCCGGCGGTGTGCTCTCAGCACCTCATTGAGCGGCTTGCTTTTGCCTTTCTCTCCCTCCATTCTTCTCCTTACCTGGAACTGTGTCTAGAAGCATCTCTGTGAAGTGCATGCCTGGCTAGTTCCTTGTTACAGACGGGAAGGTGGCGATGCAGAGGGCCTGGCCTCAAGGGACGCAGAGGGAGAGTGCGCGCCGCAGGCGGGGCCATCTTCTGGGCTCCTCTTCGGGGCCGGTGCCCCACAGCCGGTCTCCAAGGCCTCCACTCGTAACTGAACCCTCAGGGCCGCTCCACGCGAGGCTGCTGAGGAAAAGCAGCAAAGTCAACCCAGCCACAGAGGCGAGCACCAACCAGGTGAAGCACGGCACTGGGGCTCCGAGAGGGGAGGTGCTTTCTGGATGCAAGAACGTATCTCCAGGGATCAGCAGCCTACACGCGGTGCCTGTACCACCGTGTAATGAGATGCCATTCTGCTTCTCACAGGGAAGCAGCCAAGAAGTGGGAGGGAGGGGTACCCTGAGAAACTTCCCAGGTTTCCAGCCCAATCTTGAAACACCAATACCTAAAAACGCTACCATTAAACAGCAGCGCTCAGGGTCACTATTGTGAAATCTGTGTTTGAAGAGACTTCGTGGTCCTAGGAAAAGAGTCACAACCTCTGGCAATGAGTGGTAGATACAACCATTTGCAATAGAGGAGAGCGGTGTGTTACATGAGAATGAGGCTGTCCATGGATGGAATCAGCATCAGGACCAGCTCTGTGGACATTCCAGTGCTATGTCCCTTCCCTGTTAACTCTTCATGGCCTTAGCACAAGGACCAGTGCTATAGAAGCTTCACTGGTATGTCCATCCCATTAGCATGTCCACGTCACCGCTAAGCCCATTCACTGCTATTTCTCACGACCTCAGCAGAAGGCCGCTCCAGGGAACACATGGCCTCCTCATTAAAAACAAACACTTCAATATCCAAAAGTTTAATGTGACAGGTGCTTTTTTTCTTTTTTAAATCGGTAGTGTTCATGTTCCTGAATAGCCACCAAGTGACAGGCGGAAGACCAAGCTGTGCATCTTGCATGCGTGTGTGTGTGTGTGTGTGTTTATTAAAGTGACACCCGCCGTGCTTCTCAGGTTTCTGTCTCTCTCACAATCTCCCCTCCTCCTTCTCTCACCACCCTCCATTAGTTTTGTTTGTCTAGGTCAAAAGGCAAAGGATGAGCAAATACTCTACAGAAAGGTGGGAAGAATCTTCAGTGAAGACTGGGAGCAGATGACACGGAAGCATTTCATCCTTCAGAAAGTGAAACTTGGGGCCGGCACTGTGGTGCAGCAGGTTAAGGCTACAGTGCCGGCCCCATATGGACACTGGTTTGAGTCCTGGCTGCTGCATTTCCAGTCCTGCTCCCTGCTAATGTGCCTGGGAAAGCAGCAGAGGATGGTGCGTGGGCCCCTGCATCCACGCGGGAAACCTGGAAGGAGCTCCAGACTCCTGGCTTCGGGCCAGCCTAGCCCAGGCCATTATGGCAACTTAGGGAGTGAATCAGCAGATGAAAGATCTCACTCTCTGTCTCTCTTTTTCTCTTTCTGTAACTCTACTTTCAAATAAATAAAACAAAACAGAAAGTGAAACTCAAAATCTGAATAAAATCAAGAATACATTAAAATTCAAAGATCTTGGCAGTGAACTCAATCAACCCAGATCAAAGAACATATGATTAAAAACCTACCCTCTTCTCTCCTCAAATTAAAATGTCAATGTAGACTTTGCACAATGCTCAGAACTAAAACTGCCTATCAGATTTCCAGTTCCACTTAGTAAGTAAGAATTCAATTACGAAAAAATTATCCATGTTATTGAAACTCCTCCAAGAACGTAAAGCTTAAATAGTAGCACACTGGGACATGTAATTAACTGTTGCTAATTGACCTTATCCGTTTTGGTAATTCATAAATACCAAGTTCTCATTGGTGCAAATCCACATTTATGATAGCTGGAGACAGGTGACAAGTCTCCAACGGTCACCCCAAGTGTTTCTCCTGGGGAGGAACTGATGCTTCCAACTGAGCTGCAACAGCTTCAAAGCTAACACAATCTCTCACAATCAGCATTCCTGCATCGCCGGATGCACCCATCTCCCTGCCTCTCGCTGGGAAGACCCAGCCTCTACAGCCTTCCAGACCATAAGGCGAATTCTAGCAGCTTAACCAATGACAAGCCACCATGAACACCCTTAACACTAATTAACATGATAGCGACACTACTTGGCTATCTCCCTCATGTGTCTGCCTTTCCCTCGGAGGGGGCCTTTGACATGTTAGCAACCACCTGAGACTACTTCTCATCTGTGTGGCACTGTTTTAAGGACTAGGCGAAAATGAACACTCACAGTCTATCCCCCCACACAGATGAAACAGAATAAATCAGTCGGAAGGCACAGCGACTCACACATGGTCTCTTGGAAACGCGCGCTTGTCTTAACTGCTGTCACGTTTGTCTCTGGATGTTGCTTTTTTGGAACACCTGGGTTGTTGGCAGCCAGCAATTATTTATGTCGAAGCCTAAAACTTCCACTGTAAAATTTATTTCTCCATTTCTGCATGTGATTGTTTACGAAACAGTAAAGTAATTCCTATAATTTATCTAATGAATTTTCGGCTGAAATCTGATGAGTTTAAGAGGGCAGAAAAATTATATGGCATAATTGAATCTGAAACAAAGCAAAACCCCCCACAATGCAAGAAAACATAGAAATTGGAGCACAACATATAATTAGGTCATCTAGTTAGCAGTGTCTGAAAGAAGGAGCACACCTGTGCAGGATCTATTTGGGGAACAAACCACTTTAGATTCTTACCTAATCAAGTTAATTTCTGACCAGATAAGGTGAACATGTTAAATGATTAATGGCTTCCCCAATGTGTCTCCCAAGTTTGTGTGAAGAGAGCAGTGTATACAGCATCAGTGACTACAGGTAAGGCATGGAGAAAGGCTTTTGCAATTTTTGTTCTGTTCTGGAAGTTGGATCACACCTGAGGGTGATTTCAGCTGCTCTTTGAGTTCCATGTCCTTGGGGACCTCCTCGGGGTCTCGTGTTACAAAATGGGGGAGATTTCCAGCAAAGGGCAGAGACACAGGCACTCTCATGTTTTCTCATTGTCCTTACGATAACTCTGTGAGTTCACCACCCGTGTTCAACATGTTGGAAATTGAGATGTGAACAGCCGGGCAGGTCCTGAAACTGGGCTCGTGCTCATTCCCAAAATGTGCAGTCGTAGGGGCCATTCCACCCTGCTTGGATAGACTTTGAAACCGAGTTTTAGACAAAGTGTTTGCTTTTACTGAATCCCAGAAATTGATGAATGGTTTGGAAGGCTTGAGAGCCTTAACTGGTTTCAACTTGTACGGAGGACTACAAAGCCTCCTCTTCTTGAAGAATGGGCAGTTTTGCAATTTTAAGTGAAAAGGCACAAGGTTGGTTTTATCCTGGTGCTTGCTCCTAGCTTTGCTTCTGCAGGTTCAGAATTGAGTGAAGGCTTTTCAAGCTTGAAGTCAAGCTGGTCTTGGACACAACAGGCAGGGCACGCCCAGGTCGCTTGGAAATTACAACACATAACTGCCTGACGATGGTTCAAGCAGACGAACAGCTTACAGTCCTTTAGACCTCAAAGCTCTGAACCCAAGTGGCCCCTGTTCCTGAAGCCCTGTGGGCGGCAGTCAGGCAAGTGCAGCCACGGTGTGCCCTGCTCTTTCCTTCTGCCTGCAAATGTTAAATCCCTAACAGCACTGGGGAGGCTGCTCTCTGTGCCATGTTCCAGGAAAAATGTGACGTAGATTCCAGGGCCACTGTTTAATATCTGGGGATTTGTTTCTTTTCCCTTAAGAAATAGCATTGCATTTACAAATTATCTCTACATTTTAGTTAATTAATCTACTTCCCTCCACTTATCCCATCATGGAGAAGACGTGTTGCCCCTCCCAAAAGCCACCACAGATGTTCCACGCTGGGACACACTGAAAGCATGTGCACAGAAAAGGTTACTTCAGACATCCCAGGGAGAACTGGTGGGTCCTTACTAGCTCACGCACCTTAAGTGGCTGTCTCTTGCTGTTGAGTTACGATGACTGACATCTTTGATACCAGCCACCACACTGCGCTAATGACCATGTTGTTTCACACACCCGCAGCCAGCATCTTTTAGAAACATCTGTTTCGTTACGTGGTCCTCACACCTGTGGCATCAGCATGGTCTGGGAGCTTGTCAGAGGTGCAGCTTAGAGCTTCTCTCCAGACCTTCAGAATTGCTGGGGCTGGGGCTCAGGAATCTGTATTAACAAGCTCTCCAGGAGACACACACCAGAGTTTGAGAAGCCGACCACAGAGGATTTTAATGAAGCCAATTAGCATTAATTGGTGGAACGCACCAGGGTGGAAATGCTTGTCTCAGTGGGATGCTGTGTCTTCCTTTCTCTCATTTTCATTTGAAGATTGAGACTCAGCTGCAGTGCTGAGAAAGTTTCTGCTACTCCTTTTCTGAGTGAATGAGCAAATGGATTACCTCCCCTTGACTAAGGCCCTGGTGGATCTGTGATTTCCATTTGCACAAAGCAAGGGATCCTATCATGTTTGGATTATATATATATATATATATATATATATTTTTGTAAAAGATTCCACCTTGGGGCTTGCACTGTGGCAAAGTGGGTTAAGCCATTACTGGCAGTGCCAGCATCTCATATGAGCCCGTTCAAGTCCTGGCTGCTCCACTTCTGATCCAGCTCCCTGCTAACGTGCCTGGGAAAGCAGCAGAAGATGGCCCAAGTCCTTGGGCCCCGGCACCCACATGGGAGACCAGGATAAAGCTCCTGGCTCCTGGCTCCTGGCTTCAGCCTGGCCTAGCCCTAACGGTTGCAACCATTTGGGGAGTGAACCAGTGGAAGGAAGACTTCTCTCTCTCTGCCTCTGCTTCTCCCTCTCTCTGCCTCTCAAATTAATTAATTAATTAATTAATTAATCTTTTTTTAAAAGATTCTGCCTTAAATTCCTTAGGATACATGTATATATTCAGAATATGCCAATAATCTGCAAAAGACAAAGATTCTCACCCAAGAAATCATTAGTTCTCATTCATGTGGGTAAAAGCAAACTACTACTTTTATTTGCCACATGTGACCTAATTTAAGAAACTCCATATAAATGTAGTTTTAATGTGTAGTAAGTGCATTTAATAAGTGTGAAAGTTACATTTCCAAGTCCTTCAAATGCAGAATCAATGTAGTCATAATAAGTAAGGCTCCTATGACCGAGGTGAACTTAAATCAGCAGTGCCGTTCCGTGGAGTGGCCCGAGTGGATGAGAGCAACTTGAGCTCAGGCCGTGTCCTGAAGCACGGCGGCTTCTTGTGATTTCATATGTAGAAATTATTTTTCATCATTTCTACCTTAGAATAGAAGCTCTTGGGAGCTTTCCACGGAAAAATTGTCTCCTACATAGCCAGAACTGGAGAAGACCAAGCAATTATTGTAAATTTCATGCTAGAAACATTATAGAGCCCCCTCTATATTGTGATAAGTAAAGAATATACGCTTATGCATACATATGAAGCCTGTAAGGCAAACATAGCCCAGTACTGTTATTATGCTTACCTTGCAATTGCATTGCAAGACTCTAGAACAGTGCACCTGTACATTCACAGAGTATCTGAGTACAGTGACCTATCTCCACCCAAGCACTCTGGAAAGAGAGATGGCATTGCACCTGCCCCTGCTCCAGAAACCTGACATGGATCATCTCTACTCTGAACTGCAATGTGTGAGATGCTTTAAAGGGTAGTGACTAGGCAATGAAATGCCGACTGTCCTGTTAGTGGTGACGTGTAAAGTGACTCTTTGGGGGATTGATTAAAAAAAATCATAAAAAACTAAGTTGACTGACCATGTATTTAATGATATAGAGTAAAGAATCAAGAATAGTAGAAAATGAAAACATCAAGTAATTTGAGATAGCATCAACATCATCATAAAAAGCATACTCCAGAGCAGTAGAATTCCACTACTTTCTGTTCATAGTGCTGCCAGGAGTCATGGTGCAGAGTTCTCAACAGGATATTAAATTGGGGTCTTCAGAAAGACCAAGAAATATTCCAATTTTGCTTTATGAATTCCAAATCTTAGTTATATCGAATAACACAGCTAGTAGGCTATAGGTAAGAAGCCCTCAGTTCCACTATGCAAAAGTTGAAGTCAGTGGAATTACACATCTCATTTTTTTTTTCTGTTTTTTTTTTTTTTACACTGCTGCACTGTTTTATTGTTTTATTAATACACACGTTGGAAGACTTTTTTCATATAATTATAAGTTTCCTGTATGTTTGCAGCAGATAATCAAGTTTTTTTTTTTTTTAAGATTTATTTATTTGTTTGAAAGAGTTAAAGAAAGGGGAGGCAGAGAAAGAGAGAGGGAGAGAATCTTCCATCCACTGGTTCAACTCCCAAGATGGCCTTAACTGCCAAGACTGGGCCAGACTGGAGCTAGGGGCCAGGAGCTTTCCCCAGGTCCCCCGCATGGGTAGCAGGGGCCCAAGCACTTGAACCATCTTCTGCTGCTTTTCCCTGGCCAATAGCATAGATCTCGATTGGAAGAGAAGTGGCCAGGACATGAACTAGCACTCAGATGGGACGCAGGCATTGCAGGTAGTGGCTTTACCCGCTATGCCACAATGCCAGCCCCAAATGATACACCTCTTACCAAAGAACTGAGAGAACTTGGGAGCTGGTCTTTTGGTTCAGAGCCCCAAGAGTACTGTACACTGTATGAGCCCATACATGGAGGAAGATGACATATGAACAGTGAATCTACAACCCACCAGAACTGGAACACAGTGGAAGCAACAGCAAGGAGGTCTGTGCCGCGATTGCCTAAGATCAATAGCATGGTAGATGCTAATAGACATCAGTGAGTGGCCACAGAAATGTCCCTCTGCTCTGACATGTGGGAATCTGAATCAGATTAAACGGGAGGGAAATGTTACCAATCAGCGTGCAAAGGTCAAGGAATACCCAATTACTACATCTAAACTATCTGATTACTCTCAAGATTGAAAACTATATAGAATGATATAGTAATTACGATAAAGATAGTAACTAACAACTGAACTTAGAGAGGGGAAAACCTCACAGTACAAAGTCGCATGGTATTTCTCTGGAAACAAGCCAAGTTTTTTCAACTGAATCCTACTACTATTGCAAACCACTCATAATGTTCACAAGACAGGAGAAAGCTTTTCTTCAAGGCTCCAACTTGGTTATTGTATTTTGTTTTCAAGAGAGGGGCACGTGGACTTACTGAGGTGATGAAGGCAATGGACTCTATGAGGTCAGCAGAGTTGCTGGATTACCTGGGGAGGAGACGGGATACTCAGGGCATTTCAGAGAGGCGGTGGGTAAACGTTTGGGCCACTCAGTCTTCCAAGTGGAACCATGGGACGTGGGATGTGAAGGGGACCTGGCTACTGATCCCCAGTGCTGATCTGGCCGATCGGGCTGGCTAGGCAGGTGTCTGCTTCCTTCTCCCTGCCCATGTTCGTCCCTCCTGAAGCTGCTCTCGGAGGCAGGGGAAGAACCTCCCCGCTACAGGAGGGCCAGTCTTCGGTACAGGGACTACGAGGAGCTGCGCTCCCCTGCTAGAACCTCCAAAGAAGCTTCCAAGTGCAGCCATCTTTTATTACTTATTATATTGCACTGAATGTAAACATCTACTCTTCATTGATATTCATGTCTAGAAAGGCAAGAAACGTAACTGTAATAGGAACCAATCTACTATTTCTGAGTCGGATCACTCTAAAATATCCCCCAGGGGCCGGTGTTTGGTGCAGTAGCTAGGCCACCTCTGTGACACTCGCGTCCCACATGGAGTGCCTGGTTTGACGTCCTGGCTCCACTTTTGATCCCACCTTCCTGCTCCTGAGTGCCCTGGAAGGAAGCAGATGATGGCTCAAGTGCCTGGGTCCCTGCCACTCACATGGGAGATCTGCCTGAGTTTCCAGCTTAGCCCACCTGACTTCAGCTTAGCCCAGACCCAGCTACTGTGGGCATCTGGGTAGTGAACCAGCAGAAAGGAGATCTCAGTCTGTATCTCTATCCTTTACAAATAAATATAAATAAATAAAACCGCCAAAGTAAACTGGATAAGATACAATGCCCCTCAGCCTTCTCTGGAACTTCTGCCTTCTTGTAAGTGGACATGTTTTCCTCCATCTGACAGTGCCCTTCCTTCTCTCCCTCGCTTCCTCCTTTCCTTGTTCTATGTATCTTCCCTTCCTTCTGCCTATGTACACATCCACGCTTACATGGCCCCCGAGGTCATGTTACGAGTTTGAAAACCCTCTCTTCCAGACACCCCAGTGGTAACCAAGGTCCTTAGCGTGGTCTGTGTCCCTCTCGCGCTTGCTTTTCTACTCTCAGCTGCACGTAAGTTTGTATTCAAGTTCATTACATTGGAGGCTACCTGGGTCCCAGTGTTTTGGGTGAGGAAGGGTGCACCAGCCTTAGAGCTCAGTCTTGTGAAACTACAGGCTTCAAATGCCTCAACACTCAAGACTGTTTTGTTTTCTTTTATAAAGAGGAGAAAAAAAAAACTAAACAAAACACAGTCACATGGCTCCACTGAATTCAGGTGGTGTGGGTATGAGTCACACTGGGTGTCCACATTGCCACCCCCTCCTCAGTTCAAGCGATGCCTCCATCAGGGGCTGTTCTCGACCCCGGTCCTCACTGTCTCCTTGTTCCTGATAAAATTCTCTTGTCCCCAGGAAGTCAACATGAGATGAACTGGCTGCTCTGATATATCTGGAGCCACTGACAAAATCATAAACATCAACATTTCTCACTTTTCCTCCCCATCTCAACCACTGATCTCCTCTAACATGTGTTTTCTGGAAGAACTTTCTGGAACTCGGCATCACTTTTTTTTTAACTTACAAGTTGAATTGCAAAGTGACTGTGTTTATGACTCTAGGAAGCTTTCTGTCTGTCTCATGGTAGAACAGGGCATCCAGAGGAGGTGAAGAAACATGGTCCATATTTGCAGTGGAGATGCGACTATTTTCCCAAAGTCACCAATTAGCTTAAATGGGCCACAAACTTTGGCTTTCAGGATGCTAGTAATTTGCACAGAACCCATAATAATCTCAAAGGAGACAGACAGAGACAGTGTCCTCTTCAGCACAGGGCAATGAGTGGAAAGGCCCCGAGGAATGTGAGAGTTCTACATCATAATCTGAGGCTAAATTGTTCCACAACAGGGTTGTGCCAGCTGGCATCCCCTCCAGCAACACAGCCACCACCCACCAACGTCCTGGTCCCCACTTTCTACACTCAGACTTCTTTCCTGCTAACGCAGGACCCGTGAAGTGATAGCTCATTGTGAGTCTGTGTTTCCACAATCATGAACGAGCCGTTGCAAGGTTCCCCCCCGGGGTCTGCCCCTTCCGTGACTGGCATTTGCCCGTCTTTCTATCAGATTGTGTTGTTCTTAATAATTTGCAGCAGTTCTTTACATGCCCCAAATTCCACATCTTTGTGGCTTAGGTATATGTGAATGTCTCCTCATAACTGTTAAAATTATGATATTTTTGTAGAAAGTACAGAGTGCTTTGATGAAGTAAAATATTTTCAAATCCATCCATAATTTTTACTACTGTTTATAACACACGTCTTTCTTTAGCTCTACATCATCAAGGTTTTCTTCATATTTTGCTGAGGCCTTTTACATTGAAGAGATGTAAGTTATCTGAGATTGATTTTGTGTGTGGCTGAGGTGAAGATTCAACTCCTCTCTCTCATGCCTGGCTTTTTGCTCAGCCCTGCCCTTCCCGTGGACCTTCAACTTTATATCTGATTTTGCTCAGTTTCCAGATCTGTATTTGTCTATTTCTGGAGCCTTTATTTTGCTCAGCTGGTCAATTTGCATTTCCCTGCATGAATACCACACAGGCTAATTGCTTGCAGCTTTATAAAATGTCTTGATTTGATTGGGCAAATCGCTTCACCTTCTAAGTTTTCTTTAAAATAATTGCCCTCATTAATTTTGGCCTCTTATAAGTCTAACAACTTTTTCATGAAAAATGCATTTTGACTTAAACTGATGTTACTGGGATATATAATTGAATTTTACAATGTTGAATGTTAAGTATAGTGAAGGTGTGATGTCTCAATCTTTGCCTTCTTCAATATCTTTACACAAATGGGTTTTCTGTAAATATATCCTCGAAGTTGCAAGAGCTTCAAAACTATCACTCACCTAGATATCTTTTTTACTGTTATTATAACTGATGTTTTAATTTAATCCACTATTTTCTTAAAAATCATCTTTCATGTAACCAACAATTCCAGGCTGCAGTCTGAGGGCTCTGACTCCAGTGTGTGGTGCTTGGTGCTTCTGCTGGTTTTTGCTAGGTGTGGCTGGCGTTTTCCTTCTTCCCCTTCTCTCCTTCCTCCTTTCCCTCCTTCCTTCCTTTCTTTTTTCACTTTCGTTAAGTTGTGGGCTTTTGTCCAGAGGAACCTATGTGTGGGAAATATGTGAGGCCTTGATTTAAACTGCCGCTCCCCTCCACCAGCCTTCTCCAGGCACTAAGAACCTGCACCTGCACTTCTCTGAGTTCTTTTCTAAGTAGTTTCGAGGCCCAGCAGTGATGGGGATTCTGGCTCTAAAGCCGCCTGGACCTCCCTTGAAGAGCAAGGCTGCTGACAAGGGACGGTGGCACTGCACCGTGGAGTAGCTGGAGCATGCCAGCCCTGTCTACCAGTGCTTTTGTCTTCTGGAGCAGTAGGGGATCTTCCCCACTTTCTTGCTGTCTCATGCGTGCACTTACAGCTGTTTCAGAAACTTCTAAATGAACAGGTTTAAGCATTTTGAACCAAGAAAAGTTTTGCAAAAATGAAATGCTAAAAACAAAAAGCTTGCCTTTTAGACTTTGAGTCTATGTGTGTTCATGTCTAGACCTTGGGATGAATTTACTATAAAGGAACTGCAGCTATATTTACATCTTGTAGCTGTATTTACATTTTGTCTCTCCTCTGTGTTAGGAGAATGTCTGCTTTTATTTGCATTCTGTGGATGTCTGCAAAGCAATCGGGAACACCAGCCACACCTAGCGAGAACCAACAGAAACATCACACAGCAGAGTCAGAGCTGGAAGAACACAGCCAGGAGTTAAAGTGGCATGAGGTAAAGACACATCAGATGTGTTAAGTGCACATGTGCCATCGGAGATAGGATTCCACACAGGCCCTGCCGTGTTGTAGCTGTGACTTTAGGAAAATCACTTCTCTGACCCACCGTTTTCTCCGCTGTAACAGAGACTCATTGAACAGCAATCCCAGGAGGCCCCATGGTGCCTTGCTTCTGACCCCTGCACTGGGCCCCGACAGTGGGAACTCAGAGTGGAGTCACTCAAGCTAATGCTCCTCCTCACCAAGCCGAAACTCAGCTGCTGGTCTGACCAGTGTAGAAATGAGGGCCTGGGGCCAGCACTGTGGCGTAGTGGATAAAGCCACCGCCTGCAGTGCCAGCATCCCATATGGGTGCCGGTTCAAGTCCTGGATGCCCCACTTCTGATCCAGCTCTCTGCTATGGCCTGGGAAAGCAGTAGAAGATGACCCAAGTCCTTGGGCTCCTGCACCCATGTAGGAGGCCTGGAAAAGCTCCTGGCTCCTGGCTTGAGATTGGCTCAGCTCTGGCCATGCAGCCATTTGGGGAGTGAACCAGTAGATGGAAGACCTTTCTCTCCCTTCCCACCACCCCCGCCTCTCCTTCTCTCTCTGTGTAACTCTGACTTTCAAAGAAATAAATAAAAATCTTAAAAAAAAAAAAGAAAGAAATGCGGACTCAGAGAGAACAGCTTCTTCCAGGGGGAGGGAGTGTGCAGCCATCTGCTCCTCAGCCTCACACACAGAGGCAGCCCTAGGCGACATCTTAGTCCACTTGTCCTGCGGCTCTGCCTTCCTGTCCCCATCTCAAGGAGACTCACTTTGGGATGACCACCCTCCTCTGCTCAGCTCCTTGGAAAACTTGTGCTATTACAGCAAATGCAGTGATGAATGATTCCAGAATCAGAAATAAAGCCAATTAAGATCTTTAAATTCTTGTGGTTTTGTCCCTTGACAAAGTTAAAGAAAAACTTCTCTTAGAGGGTTGTTGTGAGAATTTAATGAAATACTCCAGCTCTGATCTTATAAATGCTTAAGCCTTGAACCTTTTAAAGAAATATAATAATGATAGGAATACAGGGATTACTGTGAATGTCTTAAAAGATGGTTAACAAAATATCTCTCCATAAGAAAAGCGAAATCCAGGGCCAGTGCTATGGCATAGCAGGTAAAGCCGCTGCCCGCAGTGCCAGCATCCCATGTGGACACCAGTTTGAGTCCCGGCTACTCCACTTCTGATCCAGCTCTCTGCTATGGCCTGGAAAAGCAGTAGAAGATGGGCCAAGTCCTTGGGCCCCTGCACCCTCATGGGAGAACTGGAGGAAGCTCCTGGCTCCTGGCTTAGGATCGGCGCAGCTCAGGCCATTGTGGCCACCTGGGGAGTAAACCAGCAGATGGAAGACCTCTCTCTCTCTCTCTGCCTCTCCTTCTCTCTCTGTGTAACTCTGACTTTCAAATAAATAAATCTTAAAAAAAAAAGAAAAATCCTCCTGACAACTATAATTTAAGTAGTAATTTCAGAATTGCCCATTTTGTTCATACCGTCGACTTACATTATCCAATACAGTAGCCAAATAGCCACATGGCACCATTAAATGGAAATTTATTAAAATCAAATGAAATTGCAAATGAGGTCTCCATGTGCCCAAATCACATTTCCAGCCGCACATGCTGCTGACTCTGCAGTGGCAACAGAAAGCATTTCTACCATTGAGCCATCACATTATTCTATCTCCTTAGTAAAAGAAATGTCTATGAATATGGGACACAAAAAAGATTGCATGGTGTTGATGCATAATTCAGCATGGCTTTGTTCAAGCTTTCTGCCTGAAGTAACAGATTTGTTTTGTTTGTGGTGGTGTTCCTGTTTGTGCAAGGATTCGTCAATTAGGCTTATGTAAACAAAGCTTAGGAAACGGGATCTACAAGCAAACAAGCCACTCTGCCCCCCTTCAGAAATGAAACGGATCTGTTTCTGTCTACACTGCTGCCTGCCATGTTTCCTTTCCTTCCTGATAGGACACGGTGACTTCAGGAAGCCGTAGGTTCATATCACTCCGTCACTGCATCAGCAAACACCAGACAAGCTCTTGGCCATTTTGCAAGCAAGATGGTCACCAGAGAGAGAGGTAGTGTGTGACGCCCACCATAAGTCAAGCAGCTGACCTATCGGCAGATTGTGGGGAAGTTTCCACAGTGGAGGTACCGCCCTTGGTGACAAAGAAAACCAAAGAGGGGATTTCTTGGAATGTTTCTGTCAGTGCAGGTAACAAATCAAGGAGATGGCATTGTTAGCGATCTGACCTCACCTACAGGAAGCACTGGCTGGATCATTACAGAATTCCTTAAGGAAAAGAAAATAGCTTTCAGAAAAAATACAGCTGAGGAAATCACAAGGAGGTGACTATTGTAGAGATTTAGTATGTTGAGGAAAAAGACTGAAGAAATGGGTCTTGGTCCCACAGGAAAATGGCGCACTTCAGGATGATTTAGTCAAGCAGGTAAAACGGGAAAGCAGCCTGATTAATAGAACTGATCCTCAGACCATGTGCACACAGGGAAGAAACGCGTTCTGAAAAACAGGGGACAGACATCCCACAGCTTAGTACAGGGAAATACTGGATCGTAACTAGACTTGGACAAAGTAAAGCGGGTAAGATACTACCAGAACAACTCCAACTGCCCCGTGTAATCACTGGGATTATTTGATCAGAAACAATATTAATAATTTATTCAAATAACCTTGAGCCTCTTACTGCAAACAGATGCAATTTAATCTAATTCACCTCCCTTCCCACCAAGGATTTTTCATCAAATGGTACAATTTGCAGTAGCACAAGAACTGGAATCTATTATTTAGTAAAATCCAGCTATGTTCAAATGTTCATTAATTTGAAGAGAATACAGCCAGCAAGAACAGGATATCCTGTGTGCACTGATTCATTTTTAATTTCAAACAGTTAATTAGTGGCAGAGAGAGTCCAGGTTGCAAACGACATAATTGAAAACCGAATCCCCTGTTCTAGGAACACAGTAGGGGCTCAAAAAAAATCAGCACTGAATCAATCAATCACCACGGCTGCTGTATTAATACCTTCACCCCCTAGATCTTGGGGCACACTGCTAGGACCAAAGACGGCACAGATGTGCTTCTTCGAAAAAAGTCTTAATTTCAGGAAAGTTCGCTAACAAGCTACAGAACTAGCGGGGTTCTGCACAAATTGTTAAGCAAGCACGCAGCTTAAAGGAAATTGAATTTACTTTTTCAAACTCTACTTTGCAGCCGCTGCGATCCTTCTCTGCACCATCTCATTTGAAAACACTCTTTATTTCCGGGCCGATGCTGGGTCGTACTCATGTTTGCAGCTGCTGCTCCCATACTTATCATGGCGTCCCACACACCAAGCGCTTTAACTGGTGTTGCCCAGTGTGCCTGGAAGCCTCTCGCCAAGTGTGGAAAACTGTGTGTGTGCTAAAAGGGAACCTATCTAAAGCTCAAATTATGTACAATCGTCCCTTGACAAACAGTTACTGGGTAATGATTAAGTTAAGTCTGAAGCCCATGTGAGGGTGGGAGTCTGGCATAGCCATTAAGACATTGGGGTTCCTGGGTTCAAGTCTGGGCTCTGGCTCCCGAGTCCAGCTTTTCCCCTACCGCTCAGGTGGGCACCGGTGATGATGGCTCAAGTAGTCGGGTCTCTGCCAGCCACGTGGGAGACCCGAACTGAGTTCCAGTTCTGGCTTTGGCCTGGCCCAGTCCTGGCTGTTGTGGGCATTTATGGGATAAACTAGAAGATGAAGGCTCTCTCTCTCTCTCTCTTTCTCTGTGTGCGCGTGTGTGTGTGTCTTCCCCCTTTCAAATAAGTCGAAATGTAACTAAATAAGAGCAGGGCGTGTGGCGGGAGATGGCTACACACAGAGGCTGCGAGAGCCTCCGGCCGCCTGCTCCCCCTGTGTACACCCGCGGCCGGGCTGCCAGGCTCCGGAGGATTCTCTGGCAGTGCAAATGCCTGCTCGCCCTGCAGGAATACTGTCGTTATAGAGGACCCGGATTTCTCGGCTGGGTTGTGAATGAAGACTTCCGGGGTTCAGATCACCCCTAGTTTATGAGGATGTTTTCAGCGACAACCGGGATCGGTTCCTGCCCACCCCGACAGGCGGGCCTTTCCCGCCCGGGCGCGGCCCTGGGCTCCGCCCTGCAGCACCGCGCTGCTCTTACCGCCTGCGGAGGACCCCAGGTTCGGTTTCTGGACTTCCTGTGCGTGTCGCGGCGCGGGCCAGGAGCACGCGTGGATTCGCCAGCGCGGCGTCCTCTTCACGCGCTGAGGCGGGCAGGAGCCACGCCGGCCATTTGCTGAGGGCAATGCCGCGCGCTCCCGTGCGAGGAGCCCACCTGAGGGGACCCGGGGTGTGAGGGCCCGGACCCCGAACCCTGCGGGTTTGCACAGGGACCCCGGGCGGACGCTGCGGGACGCCCTCCCCTCAGCCCGCGGCCACCGTGCGGGGAGCCCACCTGAGGGGCGACCCGGGGTGTGAGGGCCCGGACCCGGAAGCCTGCGGGTTTGCACACGGACCCCGGGCAGACGCTGCGGGGCGCCCTCTGCTCCGCCCGCGGCCACCGTGCGGGGAGCCCACCTGAGGGGGACCCGGGGTGTGAGGGTCCGGACCCCGAACCCTGCGGGTTTGCACACGGACCCCGGGCGGGCGCTGCGGGGCGCCCTCTGCTCTGCCCGCGACCACCGCCCTGCGGGGAGCCCACCTGAGGGGGACCCGGGGTGTGAGGGCCCGGACCCGGAAGCCGGCCTGCGCCCCTGCGGGTTTGCACACGGACCCCGGGCAGGCGCTGCGGGGCGCCCTCTCCTCAGCCCGCGGCCACCGGCCACCGTGCGGGGAGCCCACCTGAGGGGACCCGGGGTGTGAGGGCCCGGACCCGGAAGCCTGCGGGTTTGCACACGGACCCCGGGCAGGCGCTGCGGGGCGCCCTCTCCTCAGCCCGCGGCCACCGGCCACCGTGCGGGGAGCCCACCTGAGGGGACCCGGGGTGTGAGGGCCCGGACCCCGAACCCTGCGGGTTTGCACAGGGACCCCGGGCGGTCGCTGCGGGACGCCCTCTCCTCAGCCCGCGGCCACCGTGCGGGGAGTCCACCTGAGGGGACCCGGGGTGTGAGGGCCCGGACCCGGAAGCCTGCGGGTTTGCACACGGACCCCGGGCGGGCGCTGCGGGGTGCCCTCTCCTCAGCCCGCGGCGACCACCATGCGGGGAGTCCACCTGAGGGGCGACCCCGGGGGTGTGAGGGCCCGGACCCCGAAGCCGGCCTGCGCCCCTGCGGGTTTGCACACGGACCCCGGGCGGGCGCTGCGGGCCGCCCTCTCCTCAGCCCGCAGGCCGCGGCTCCGGGAGGGCGCCCGCACATCCCGGGCCCGCTGCGGGCAAAGGGTGGACTTGGGGCCCTGGATGCTGCCGGCCAGTGGGGAGGACGCGGGGGAAATTTCCCGACCCCACCCCGAAGGAGCACCCCTCCGCCCTCGAACCCTTGCAGCGCTTTCCCGGCACGTCTGTTGCTTCAGGGTCCTCAGGTCTTCAAGGAAAACCTGTATTGCGAAAAACTGATGCCTGCATTTAGGAACTTGTTTTTTGTTTTTTTGGTTTTTTGTTTTTGTTTTTGTTTTTGTTTTTGTTTTTTTGCATCAAGTTAAACCTGCCTCTTAATGCCATTTCCACGAAGTTTTCTAAGCTCCCTCATCTGGTGGATATTACTGTAAAAATCAGTTTTTAAAAGACTAGAAACCTCACCCTTGCAAACGCAGCCTCTCAAGAACCTTGAGACAAAATGGCTGTGCTGATGGTCAGGTTCCGACCCGGCAGAGGGAGGCCACTGTTGCAGTAGATTCGTTCCTGGGAGGAGGGGCGTGGTGGGGAGGAGGCGCCGAGTCACCACAGAGTCACCACACAGTCCCAGAGTCCCGGAGTCAGGGGTGAGCTAGCCTGAGGCCAGCAGCCAGCACACTCCTTTATTTCAGTTGCTACAGCAGCTTATATAGCCAAGGCGGCCAATCCGGTCAAGGGGCGGTCTACGCCCCAACCAATCACAGCCTGTTGCCAGGCAGTTTCCAAAGCCATCTGATCACAGCCTGTTGCCGGGCAGTTTCTGTTGTCAGCCGCCATCTTGGCATGACCTTCTCACCTTCTCATTCCACCACAGGTCACCGAAGAGGCTCCAGTGTGACCCTGAGTTTCAGGAAAGAGTTCCAGTGGCTTGCTTTGGACAGAAGACTTCTACAAACACATTCTCACTGGGTGCTTCTGTGACGCGCTCTGCATGCAAGGTGACTCCCCTCAGTGTGGATCTCAGCACTCTGTGTCCTGGGTGAGCCTCAGGAGGCACCCAGGCTGCCAGCGTGCCTGCAGTCACAGCACTGGACAGTGCACGCTGGGTCGGCCCTGCCTGAGTATGCTCCACGGCCCCCTCCGTGGCTGTGGCTCCAGCTCCAGGCCGCAGTCTTCCACGAAGGGGCCTGCTTTAATCAGACGCCAGAGCTGACCTCTGCCATTTAAGCTTCTGCGTAGGCTTCCCTTCAGTGATGGCACGCACAGGGTGAGGGGAACAGCAGGAGGGACACGGCGTGGGGCAGGGTCCTGGCCTGGATGACTGGCGTGGGCCTGCATCTCGCAGCCTGTGTTTGCGTGGGGCTGTGGATGGATTGCACCTGCCCGGCTGCTGCTGCCACCGGGCCCTGCAGCGCCGTTCACAGTCAGGGCCTCGGACTCAGGGTTGATGCACCTTACTGAGACGCAGCCCTGCCTTGTTCTTTTCTAAGAGCCGACTCACGGCCAGTGGATGCGACACTTGCAATTCCACCACGACAGACTGACCCCCAGGGTGGAGTCCGTGCTGTTGTCCAGGCACAAATCCTCTCAAGGCTGACCTGCAGCGGCTGTTACGGATCCAGCGGCAAAGCGGCCAGCAGCCTGACAGCCGTGTCCTGGTTCAGCTCCGTGGGCGCCTTGTTCACCGCCTGTGTTGTCACTGTCTCCAGATGGGACTCTCCCTGCTGCTTTGTTTTAAGCTCCATCAAGTGAGACATAAAAAGCTATAAACACGGAAGTGGCATCAGGCTGGGGATACGACACCCACTCTGCGGATAGTGTGTGTGGCTCTGCACGGGCAACTGATTTGGGACAACTTAACTATGCTGGCAGGTCTGGGATGAGGGAAGTCCCAGGATGCACCCTCGTGACCTGACCAGCTGCTCACGCAGCCATCCAAATTGTTCCCTGCATACAAAGTGTCTCTTCTCTGTGTGTATTTCACTTCTGCCATACTTTATCCTTATTATTTTTAAACAACTACATCATACACACGTTCTCATTCTAAGACATTTTAACAACACAGTGATGTACAAAGCTAAGGTGATTCCAGTTTATTCCTCTGACCTCATCGCTCCTGCTTTGGGGGCCAGCAGCAAACACTTGGTTGCACAGTGTGCATCCTGCCTAGAGCTCTTCTCAGTCACGTGACCAGGTGCATGGACAGGTGCCCAGGTCTCTCTCTATGCCTTTTGCTTTCTGACATTAATAGGATTGCACCAGAGTCCAGGGAGCAGGGCTGTCATTGCTGACAGATCCAGAAGTCAGAGAAGCACTTGGGTACCTCAACAATGTCCATGGAGGGGCCGGCATTGAGGTCAAGTGGATTAAGCCACAGTCCGTGTCACCTGCAACCCATTTCAATGCTGATTTGAGTCCCAGCTGTTTCATTTCCAATCCAGCTTCCTGCTAATGCCCCTGGGACAGCAGCTGAAGATGGCCTAAGTACTTGGACCCCTGAAAACATTTGGGAGACCCAGAAGAAGGCTGGTTCGTGAATTTGGCCTGGCCCAGCCTTGGACATTTTGGCCATTTGGGCAGTGAATCAGCTGATGGAAGATCTCTCTGTCTCTTAATTCCACCTTTCAACTAAATAATATAAATCTTTGTTAAAAAGTTCATGGAAAATGGATTTTAATGATGTCGCGTTAGTGCAAAAGTTTTATAAAAACCCATGCAAATGCAGCGTTTTCAAAAATGTCATGGAAAGTGTTTTTACGGGAAAACCATGCATTCTTTTCAAATATTTTTGCACCAAAATAAATTTCTAAGTCAATTCCATTTTCTGTGAACTTTTTGAAGCTCTGGTGTCGTTAGTTCAGTCTTCATTCCTTCAGTGTTTGCTGACTGAATATTACTTGCCGTTTTCTCTTCATATGTTTTGGTGGCCATCCAAGCTCAGCACCTGCACTTTGGTCCACCTCATTTATTCCACACATCTTCATAGCTTCTGCAGTGTGGAGGTAAAATGAATGACAGCCGTCCTAAAGCCTAGCCTGTATCAGGTTCAATGATCACATTTTCATGAACCTTTATATGTGAACGTCTTGGACTATGTCTCTCTGTTCTTTCCTAACCTGTAGGTTTCTGATGAAACATCGGCTGTCAACCTGGAGCTGAGGCCACTAAAGTTGCGTTATTGTGCCCCAGAACATTCTCGTCCCATCACTGGCCTTGGATTGCGGGTTTCTGAAGGGCAGAGAGAGTGGCTCATTTCTATGACTGAAAGGGAGCCAAAGGCCATTTACAACGGAAAATAGAGAAGTGCTGAGTTCGGGCCACAGAGAAGCTGAGACGTCCTCACAGGGTTGGTGATGTTCTGTCCGGAGGACCGATCGTGCAAACACTGTGCTGGGTGGGACTTCCTTGTTGGAACTGCATGGTCTGACTAAGCACTGCTAAGTCAACTGCAGGCCGTGAACGTGTCTACAGACGCAGAGACAAGGTTGAGAGAAGACTGGAATTGTCTCTTTTAAAGGCTATTTAAATATTAATTAGCACTCTGCATGCATGTTCTTTTTGTGAAAGTTGACAGGAAGTTGGGAACTTTTCCAGATGCTGAAAGTCAGCCTCTTGTTTGGAACTTGCTTACTGGACATTTTTAAGACACCCCAAATGGTGCTCAACCATTTCTGTTTAAATGTGCAAGAATCAGCGTTTTGTCTCAGATTGCATTCAAATTAAGTAGAGTAAGATGGCGAAACTTGGAGAAAAGTGTTAGCCTTTCCTACAATGACACAGTGTCTAAACTGAGAAACTATTTTTTTATTCCCAGATGAACTTCAGTAATGATTCAGCTACACCAAAAACAATATTTTCATCCCCAGGTAAGAGATTATTTCTGTCTACTAATCTCAAAATATTGCCTTGGCAGTAATTGATTTTGTGACATAAAAATGATTGAGAACAAGCCAGTAAAATTTGTTGCTGAAAAAGGAAAACATTAAATTAGGCCCCAACTTTCAGTAAAACAGAGCCATATGGTACATTTAATTATAAGTTGAGGAGATATTCGAAGTTTTAATTTAAGAGCTTTACTACAACATCAGCGAGACTCTTCCACCCAGATGTCCACCAGCCCAGAGCCTGCAGTACAAAACAGTGCACAACACAGAAGCAGAAAACCTGAGGAGTTCACCACAGGGGCCATCTCCCAGTGACTTCCGCGTCCCTCCCACCACGACGTATATGGATGGTGTTACATAACTGACTGTTTTGTCTGCTTTTTCAGCCACAACAGGTGCCGTGGCCTTACCAGTCTCATGAGCTCTGGAATTCCCGCTCTGGGTCTAAACACTGGTTTGGCTCCTTCATTTGCTCATTATTTATCAATGCATTAATCTTTCATCAGGTGCCTGTGGGGTGCCACACACCAGACTAGACCTTGGGGACACAATGGGGAGTGCATCGGGCAGGACACCCATGTTGGTGGAGTTCCGAGTTCGGTTACTGGGAATGGATCAGCCTTTGGCAAATTGATGATCATTTCTGATCCTTACGTTTTATCTGTACAGTGGGGGGAGAAAAGCATGCCTACTTCACAGAATTACTGCAAGGCTTAAATTAAAAGTAATAAATGTAAACACATGGCATTGTGCCTTTTCCCGGAAAACCACAGATGTTCCAGCACCATTCCCCAATCCGGCTGCCCCTGCCACGTGCCCGCCATGTGGCCAGAGGGAAGCCGGCCACCCCGGGAGGCACTGCTGTGCTCTGCAGCTCCAGGGTGTGTGCGGGGAGGCCCGGACAGGGGCTGCGTCGAGCAGTGCGGATTCCCTGATCCGCGCACCTGTCTGCTGAGTCTGAGGCGAGACGGGCATGGCCAGGAGCCGCTGAGTGAACAAAGTAATCCAGACGCGGGAGGGGGGTGGTTAGGAGGAGGTGATGTTGCGGTCTTCAAGGAACCACATCCATCACCGGAAGCCACATCTGTCTCCCAGGCAGCAGTGGGGAGGAAGAATGCCTGCTGCTCACAGCTCTGGGGGCAGTGCTTTCGACAGAGCTTCCTCGCTGCTCCCTCGCTGCCCACTCCATCTGGCCTGAAGACTCATTCTTCTTCTGCCCTCGGCGCAGCATCATGAAGCTGATGGGCCACGCCGGGCAGCGCATTCGTCTTGTGGCCCGTCCCATGAATTATACCGCTCCCCCTGCTCAGAGGGGCTTGCTGAAAACCCGCGAGGAGCCAGAGCTCCCTCACCAGGTCACAGAGTGCACCAGGTCTACTCTCCCAGCCAGAGCACCCGCCCTCAAAGAACAAACCCAGGCGGGGGGTCGCAGTGTGCGTGTTATCTCTAAGTCCCTGCTTTCTTTCTTGGCACCGAGTGACAGCCATTCTGGTACACAGGAGCGACTGCTGCCATTGCCGCCTACTGCTCTGTGCTGGTTTATCAACACGCATTCTTTATTATTCACAGCATCATTAATTAACTGGTAAGACATTTGGTGACGATATTAAGGCAGTTGGAACCAGCTCAGTGGAGCTTGACACCGTTCAAGACATTGGCACCATTGGTGTTTGCTCAGAAAGGCAGAGCCAGGCAGGACAGCAGGGAGAGAAGAAGAATGGCCAATTTGGACGCAGCTCATTAGAACAGCATCACAGCTTGGTTGAGAGCAAGCTCGTGTTTACCCTTTGCAGATAAAAAGTGCTTTGTGCTTTAGGAAGGACAAGCATGGAGCAGTGTTCCCAGCAGGCCTGGGAGCGGCCACCCAGAAACTGCTGTGCATGGAGACTGTCATGGCTGCCCCTAGTCCTGACAGCAGCCAGGAGGCAGCGCTGGACAGAACCCTTGGGGGGGGGGAGGGTTGGCAAGGGAGTGCAGAATAGAGGGGGAGGAGCTGTGTGGCAGGCACGGAGAGCAGGAACAAAAAGCCAAGTAATACTTTGGAAAGTATAAGTTACATATTTGGAAGAGTTTATAACTTATTCATGAGAACAAACTATTTCCAAGAACTTGAGCAACAAATATTGCCTGTTTTTTAGAATCCTGGTTGCCATGGGTTTTAATAGCTTGTAGAGCAAGCTCTCCCTCTCTGTTTTTCGGTACTTTTACACCTTCTTGGAGAAAGGGTGGTGGTGGCGCTGTGCATGGTGCAGGCCGCGGGGTGCCATGGGGTGCACGCCTTCCCTGACATGTTCCCCACAGTCGTCCTAGCTCTTGCTGCAATGTGCACGAGCCATGTGAGGCTTGTGTCTTGTGAGGTGCCGTGCTCACGGGTCCTGTGGGCTCTGTTTGGAGGTGCATGGCTTCCCCTCCATCTTGATGTCAGGGCTTCCCCACAGAGCGCCCCTCTGCTTCATGGTCTGGGCAAGTGGACAGACACTGTCCTGCTGGCTTTCACAGTTTCCCTTCCTACTTGACAAAGACCTCATCAAGTGCCACCCCTATGATTGGCCTGCCCTTGTGTGGGAGCTCCTAGCAGCACCCGTCACTGAGTCACCCAGCTCCTCTGTAACGTGCACCCCATTCCTGAGAAGTGTGCTAAGCTCTGTGGTGGCAGGGGCTGGGGCCTGTTGCATTCCGAGTACTTCACCCCTCACATGTGGCCCCAGGGGTCGAGCAGCTGCCTGGCAGCATCCGCGCAGCAGCCCGGGTTGTGCGGCTCCTTTACAGGGTGGGGCTGGGCCTTGCAGCTCAGCTTCCTCGCCTGGGTGGCAGCAGCTGCTCAGTCTGAACTCGCCCTTGTCATGAAAACTGAGACGAGAGTGCAGACCTCGGTCTGCATCCTAACCCTTGCTAGAGCTTTACCTTTGCAAGTTAAATTCAGGATAAAAGGGTACATTCCTCTTCTTCCTCTTCCTCTTTATCTTCTTCTTCCTCTTCTTCTTCTTCTTCTGGCAGAGTTAGTGAGAGAGACAGAGAGAAAGGTCTTCCTTTTTCCATTGGTTCACCCCCCAAATGGCCGCTCTGCCCGGTGCACCGCGCTGATCCAAAGCCAGGAGCCAGGTGCTTCCTCCTGGTCTCCCATGCGGGTGCAGGGCCCAAGGACCTGGGCCATCCTCTACTGCCCTCCCAGGCCACAGCAGAGAGCTGGACTGGAAGAGAAGCAATCGGGACAGAATCCAGTGCCCGAACCGGGACTAGAACCCGGAGTGCCAGTGCCACAGGCGGAGGATTAGCCAAGTGAGCCACAGTGCTGGCCAATTCTTCTTTTACCCCAGAAAATGTTGTGTTTGGATATAAGTTTCTTTGGATAGAGGTGGTAGTTAAAAACAGAATCCTGACTGGAATTGATAGCTACCAAAAACGTGCATAGATCTTGGGTGGATGAATGATCTGCCCCTAAACACTTGATAAAATGGGACAGTGGCACACTGCCATGAGACAATATTCATGAGCTTTTATTTCTGCCTGAATATTACTTACAGAGATAGATATACTTTTTAAAGATTTATTTTTATTTGAAGTGCAGAAAGAGAGTTAGAGAGAATAGAGAGAGAGAGAGAGAGAGAGCGAGCTCTATCAGCTGGTTCACTCCCCAAAGGGCTGCGACAGCTGCCATGGCCCAGACTGAAGCCAGGAGCCCAGAACTCCAACCTGGTGTCCTGTGTGGGTTCCAGGGTCCTAGGCACTTGGTCATCTCCCGCTGCTTTCCCGGGTGCATTAGCAGGGAGCTGCATTGGAAACGCAGCAGCCAGGACTCAAACCAGTGTCCTGGTAGTGGACGCCAGTAACCTGTGACTTAACGCATTGCACCACAAGTCTGGCCCTAGACATAGAAATTTTTTTAAAAGATTTATTTATGGCCGGCGCCGCGGCTCAATAGGCTAATCCTCCGCCTTGCGGCGCCGGCACACCGGGTTCTAGTCCCGGTCGGGGCACCGATCCTGTCCCGGTTGCCCCTCTTCCAGGCCAGCTCTCTGCTGTGGCCAGGGAGTGCAGTGGAAGATGGCCCAAGTGCTTGGGCCCTGCACCCCATGGGAGACCAGGAGAAGCACCTGGCTCCTGCCATCGGATCAGCGCGGTGCGCCGGCTGCAGCGCGCCTAGTGTGGCGGCCATTGGAGGGTGAACCAACGGCAAAAAGGAAGACCTTTCTCTCTATCTCTCTCTCTCTCACTGTCTACTCTGCCTGTCAAAAAATTTTTTAAAAAAATATTTATTTATTTTATTTGAAAGGCAAAGTCACAGAGAAACAAAGGCAGAGAGAGAGTAAGAGAGGGGTCTTCCATCTGCTAGTTTACTTCCCAGATGGCCTCAATGCCAGAGCTGTGCTGATCCAAACCCAGGAGCCAGGAGCCTCCTCTGGATCTCCCATGCAGGTGCAGGGGCCCAAGGACTTGGGCCATGTTCTACTGCTTTCCCAGACCATAGCAGAGAGCTGGAATAGAAGTGGAGCAGCCAGGACTTGAGCCGGCACTGCAGACGCGGCTTCACCCACTAGACCACAGCGCCAGCCTGGACATAGAAGTTTTAAGGCAGCATTGTGTCTAACTGGAAATGCTGAGAGTGTGACTCAGCTGCCCAACTCACACACAGACAGCAATGGCACTGTCTGAACAGCTACTTCTGATGTTCTCTGGAGTCATGTATGCTCAACAGAGCTGGCACAAGTGAAAAATACAACCCACATTTGCCTATGAAATCTGCTCACTCTCTGTCTTAAAGTCCCTATGTCTGTGTCCATGGGCCCTCTGCAAAGGGGCCCACTCTGCTTGGGCATCGTTTCTAAGAGAAGGAAGAGGAGAGCTGGCCAGGCTGCTCTGCTACAGTGAACTGAGCGCTTAGGTTCTGCAGGTTGTCCTTGGACGTGGCAATATCGAGTCTCACCTGTCACCAAGGGCCTTGGATTCCTTTTTTTTTTCTTCCTGAAATTCCCTGAGAAAAAGAAATGGAATCTACTCATTTATTTGGGAAAACAATGAAGTACAAAGTGGAGGGAAAATATATGGCCCAAGGGGCCCTTCCAGGGAGAACCCTAACTGACCGTAAATCAGCCCACTGCCTTTCATTAAACATTTCCTTATAGTATCTGTATCCCTCCAATACAATCTTCTGTGTGGGTGTTAAAATATGGAAACTTGGAAAAGTCTCTGTTCTCCACTAGTCGGTGACTTCGAGTGGGGATTCAGTGAGAGAGGGATTACGTTCTTACTGACCACCGGGGACCTGCAGCTTGCCAGTGCCTTCGTCACAGCAGGTGTGGACGTGCAGCGGATGAACAATACATATCCTTAACAAAACAACAACCTGGTTCAGTCTTACCTGTGATTCCCCTGTTTTCCATCTTTCATTTCTACATGAAAATGAAGAAGTGGAAAATCAGGTACCTCCCTTCTCACTGAAGACATCCAGGATGCTACGAGACCCCGTCCTGACGCGCGGCACCACTGCACAGACGAAGGCAGAGTGGTGGTGGCAGCGGGGTCTCCAGTGCCGAGAACAAAGAGTACATGCAGTCTTCGCTAATGTGCTAAGTGTGTAATGTGCATATTAATTTTCTTTCTTGATGCAAAAATCATCAGAGGTTTCCACCTTTTCCTGTCACAGCTCTGACTCCATTAGTGGCGGCTGCCCCACAGGTTCCTCGCTGAAACCAAATTTTGGCATGAAATTGTCTTGAATGTTTCCTCTGACCTCTTTACAAACTTGCAGTCTTGAAATCAAGGAGGAAGCCCGGTAGACCGAGTCAGACAGGGAGGCAAGGAGTGGGACGACTCAGGCGTGGAGATTTATCACAGCAGTAATTAATCGCACCACCTAGGGCACTGTTTCCAAATTTGGCAAAAGACAAGAATCACTGGAAAATCTGAGAGGAGAAAAAGAAAGATTAGCGGCTGCAGCTGAGACTCGCGGAACGCACACTGCCGGGGTGGTCTGCGACTCTTCAGCAAACCCGTCAGGACGCCTGTCTCGGGCTGTGCAGGGGGGATCAAGGGGTGCCGCCTTGGCGGTGAAGCTGGAGAGGCCGTGAGAAGCTCGGCAAGTCTCTATGACGGACCCTGGAGAGGGGGTAGCCAGGCAGGTGTGACTGTGAGACCCAGAAGCCCACAGTACACAGCAGCTGCTCAGCAGGTTACGTGACGAAGTCACACTCTGTGGGCCAAGGGCATCTTCCAAGGTCCTTCATTCTCCACATTACTGAGGCTGACGCCGCTGCTGGACAGAGGTATACACGGCTGAGTTAACACAGACTGGATGGATTTCTACACCGGGTGATCCTGTTCACACCAGATAGTAGCAGTGCCAGGACATCCCCTCCCGCCACTCCCTGGTGTTGTCACCTGCTCTTTCTCTTTTCAAAGTCAGTACAGCGATGGTGATGTGTGGTTTATGTCCTCTCTCTCTCGTCACTCTTGCGTGGGGAATGGCAATTTACAGTGTTTTCAAAGAGCTAACTTTTGACTTCATTGCTTTTATCCATCATACAAGTATTTTCTATTTCATGGAAGTATGCTCTTAAATCTGTACTATTTTCCCACTTTCTACATTCTTTGGGTTTAATTTGCTGTCCTCTCCTAGCTCTATGAGTTGGAGTCTGAGGTTCCCGAATTTTTATTTTCTTCTTTCCGAATATTTGCCTTCAAAGCTATAAACTCTCCTCTATGCCTGGCTTTAGATACATTCCACGTTTTCATGAATCAAATTTTCATTACTTTTCTTCTCTAAATACTTTCGTATTTCCGTTGTGCTTTCTGCCACGAATCATGGGTTATTTAGAAATATGTTGCTTAATTGTCAAACCTTACAGGACTCTGAGACACCTCTCTGTGACTGAGTCCAGCACCGTGCGCAGTGTTGGGACAGTACACACTGGGTGATTTCAGTGTTTGGAAAGTTCCTGGTGCTTGCCCTACACACAAGAAGGTAGTGCATGTGGCTGAGTTCCCCTGAGCTCCGGGAGAAGCAGGTGTCCTGCAGCTGCCCGAGGTGGTGTTCCACCCAGGGCTGTGGTAGGTCAGCTGCCCGGTGTGGTGTTCCACCCAGGGCTGTGGTAGCTCAGCTGCCCGGTGTGGTGTTCCACCCAGGGCTGTGGTAGCTCAGCTGCCCGGTGTGGTGTTCCACCCAGGGCTGTGGTAGCTCAGCTGCCAGAAGAGGTGTTCCACCCAGGGCTGTGGTAGCTCAGCTGCCGGAAGAGGTGTTCCACCCAGGGCTGTGGTAGGTCAGCTGCCCGGTGTGGTGTTCCACCCAGGGCTGTGGTAACTCAGCTGCCCGGTGTGGTGTTCCACTCAGGGCTGTGGTAGCTCAGCTGCCGGAGGAGGTGTTCCACTCAGGGCTGTGGTAGGTCAGCTGCCGGAGGAGGTGTTCCACCCAGGGCTGTGGTAGCTCAGCTGCCGGATGTGGTGTTCCACCCAGGGCTGTGGTAGGTCAGCTGCCCGGTGTGGTGTTCCACCCAGGGCTGTGGTAGCTCAGCTGCCGGAAGAGGTGTTCCACCCAGGGCTGTGGTAGGTCAGCTGCCCGGTGTGGTGTTCCACCCAGGGCTGTGGTAGCTCAGCTGCCGGATGTGGTGTTCCACCCAGGGCTGTGGTAGATCAGCTGGGCTAGTCCTGCTGCTCATGCGGATATTTTTGTCCTCATGTTTTTATCCGTAATTCAGAAAGGGAAGTTAAAATACCCAACCATGATTGTGGATTCTTCTCTCAGTTCTTTCAACTTTATATATTTGAATCCCATTTGTTTTCTTCCAAAGTATATCTGTTTTCAAATTGTTGACATTTACAAATCCTTCAAATTTATGACAGTAATTGAAAAAGTTTATGGTAAAATGGACTTAACATATGATGCTCATTTTCCATGAAATTTCTGAAGTACCTTTATATTGTTGGGTGCATACACATTCAGGATTTTGCTCTCTTCCTGTTAAATTGACCATTTTGCTAGTAGGAAATATTAGGGAGTGCGATGGCCAACTTTCCCTTTCCTTCACCCCGACTGTAGTGGGAATGACAGCCGTGTCCTCAGATTGAATCAGATATTTATCATGTTGTATGTATGCCTGTTATATATAACATACATGCCACACATATGGGTATCTGATAGCAAGTACATGCGTATTTGATTATCTTGTGGATATATCCAACCGTATTTTCTCAAGAGTTTTTGTTACTAGTAGGCGTTTTATTTTACCTAAGTATTTTTCAGCATATATGAAGATAAATCTACATTTCCTCAGTAGATCCACTGATTTAGTGAATTATATCAAGAAATTCCCTAGTATTGAACTATATTTGTATTTCTGATATAAAACCAATGTGGTCATTGTGTAATATTTACTTAATATGTTCTCCAAGCCAAGGTGACATTTCATTTACTACCTGGATTTATTATTCATAAGTCATTTTAACCCATGGTTTCCTGTTTTGGGTATTTATCAAGTTTTCAAGTTAATAGCATAGTGGCTTCATAAAAAGAAGTTGTTGTTTTCCTTTTTATTCATCATCCTGTGAGAATTTGTACAAGCATAGCATAGGTGCAATCTCTGGTTCTACGGGGAAGTTAAACTGTGTTTTCCTAACACGTCATACATTCCTTGTAGATTTCCCAATGTGTGTGAGCAGTGATGTGGAAAGCAATCTCTCTGAGACTCTTAAATTTCCTCCGTGTCAAAATGTTGTTTCTCTTTGCCATTTCTTATTGTATCTATTTCTGCTTCCTCTCTTCCTTTAAAGCAGTTGATATCAGTTCTATCTCATGGGTACGTGTCGTGTATCATGCATGTTGCTTGTATGTTTTGCTTTGTTTCAGTGGCTGTTACTATAGTTCAATACATTTATTTATTTGAGAGACAGAGGCAGAGAGAGACAGAGATAGAGAACTCTCAATCACAGGATCATTACCCATATACCTGCACTGTTCAGGACTGCAAATAGTAGTTTCATTATTTGAGAAGCTGGGAGCCAGGAAATTAATCCAGGTCTTCGTTATGGGTGTCAGGAAACTGACTATCTGAGTCATTACCGCTGCCTCATGGAGTCTACATTAGCAGGAACTGAATTCAGAAACTAGAGGCAGGCATGTTAACCGGCGGCGTAAGCATTAAACCAAACGCCAGTCCTTTGTGTCTTGATGTTGAAGTCCTTTTGATATTCCGGTTTGTTGGTTCTTTCACTCTGATGATCTCAGTTATTAACATTTTTGTGCCTCTTTCAGTATCCTTTTAGTCTGTTTTAGTCTTTGCTGTTTGGTGGGTCATTATTTGAATGATTTGGGTACCGCAACAGTTCTCAATTGGGTTTAAATTTTCCCATTCTCCTTCCACCTTTTCAAGGTGTAGAGTGTTTCTTATGAGCATCTTACATGACTACATACTTCTTTTAGTCGGAGCCACACAAGTAAATACATGGAATACACACGTTCAATCTGAGGCAGTTTCATGGTTGGATAATGTTCACCAGTCACATAAATACCAATGGTTTAAAACTACTACCATGATTTTTGCGTTCTTTTTGTCACATTTAAGTTCAATAATTTACATTCAAAATAATTTAAATAATTAAATTTGATTTTTGTAAGGTTATTTTTGTTTTAGTCAGTTGGAATTGTGGCACTTTTTATCCAGTGGAAACTTTGAAAGTGCCTATATGCTGGCTGCTGCCCCGGGGCTACTCCCTTACATCCTGAGGCCAGTGTGTGAAGAAGGGGACAGACTGCTTGGAACAGGAGAGGCCCCATGGGGCAGACAGCCACTCCTCTCTCTGCCCCGAGGCTTCCCATGAACCCGCTGGGCTCTGACCCACTAGGTAAGAGGAGGCCAGTCCACCCCATTCAGACCCAGACAACTCCTCAGGTGACTGTGGGTGGGGAAGGGACCTCACAGACATCTGTTTAGGCCCTCCAGACCCAATGACCAAAGAGCCATGGCTAGAGCCGTGTGATGTCAGTAAGGTTTGTGAGGTGAAAGTGGGCAGGCCCGTCTCCCCTCCTGCATTCTTCCTCCCTAGCCAACACTGTGTTATTGTGCCTCCTGATGAGCAAGCTGGTGGACATCTCTGCTTCCCGAGACGTTGCGGGCCACTGCTTCCACTCGTGGCGGTCTTGAGCGAAGCGAGTCATCGTGTCGGCTTAGCCATGTTACTGCCTCCCACCTTCTCCTCTGCTTCTTTGTCACACCTTTTATCTTTACCCATCCTCAGCCCAACCACATTGTTATCATTTCTTGAAATGAGGAGTGGGAAACTGTGGGACGCCACCTGCTCTGCTGCCGAAGTTTGGCCGGTAGCTGCTATGGCTGGCAGTGTTCCTTCTGAATCCTGGGTGTGCCCGATACAGCACCGACGGGAGGGACCTCCAGAGGGGGTTAGGCCAGGGGGGCACCTCCCTTACAGATGAGACTAAGGCTCTGTAAGAGAGGCTGCACCAGCCGCTGGCCGCTGTCCTGCCTTGCACAGTGTGAGGACACAGCATGGGTCCTCTGAGAGTGCGGCTCCTTGCGTCTCCTGGTGCCTTGATCTTGGATTTCCCAGTACCAGATGGTGATGACTGAGTCTCGGTTCTTTATAAAGCACACAGTCCCAGGTATTCCGTGCGCAGCCCAGAGGACAAAGAAAACAGTGGTGCCCTGTATGTGTGCATTCCAGGTCACTAGCACACACACCTGCTGGCACCAGAGGTTCCACGTTCACTTCTCAGCTACTGTCAGAATTTGGCCAACCTCTGCTGCCCGTGGTCTACATGCACCTGCGCCTGTCAGTCTACCTGCTGTTCTGGGGCTCTTCTGCGTGTTTTGCTTTGGTTTGGTGATGCATACTTTTTGGGTTGGCACTTTTCTTTCAATATTCTGAAATGCTCCTGCTGTAGTGCTGTGTTTCCGAGGTCTGTCCTGGAAGTGGCGCCTGCCCCTGTGGTTCCCAGGCTGGGCTCCCTCCACCTCTCGGGCTGTGCAGTGGGTCTCAGCTGTGTTGGCCAGGGTCTGTTTTAGGTGGATCCTGCTTGTGTTTCACTGAGGTTCCGCCGACTTTCATTGTGTCTGGAATAGTCTCGGCTGTTACTTGCAAAGTTTCACTTCTTCTCCCTGTGTTGAGATTGCAGCTACACAGGTGTTGGACCAACGTGCACTGTCTCTTGTCTCTCTCTTCTTCTGCCCTCCCCTGTTTTCCACCAAGACTTCTTACTGTGCTCCTGTTGGGCCATTCTTGAAGGACTTTCTCTGGGTCCAGTGACCCTGTCTTCCACTGTGTCCTGTCTGGGAGCTACTCAGGGATCCGTGCTTGACCACCCAAGCCCACCCATGCTTTCCTGCATGCTCACGTGTGGATGCTGATATTTCCAGAACCTGTGATGCACGTTTATGCTTCTGGAACCAAGTGCATCTTCACCCCATTGCCAAGTCCACCTGTGTCACTGTCTCAGGACAACACCTGCCTCATCACCCTGGCCTTGCGCCGTTTGTGTTCTCTTTCTTTTTGCTTGGTTTCAGGAAATGCCTGCAGAGGAAGGCAATGCTTCTCCTCTTCTGAATCTATAACCTTGGATTTTTTGCTGTCTAGTGTCCTTAAACCATTGTCTCTGCATGTACCCAGTTTTTAATTTTGTTCACAATGGACTGATGAGTTTGTCAAAGCCAGCCAGGACGTCTCCTGGCCAACCCTCAGCCTCTGAGACATCCGGCAGCAGGTGGCAGGGCTGGGCTAGCTGGCTGGGCTCCACCACACGGCTGCACCATAAACACCAGTCCCAGTCTCAAAGAACAGAATACGGATACTAATTTCGTGGCAGGTTGACAAAACCGTGACTCACTAATGGAAAGAACACCAAGATGGCCCCGTTGCTGGACCTCTTTCTGGGGCAGGCCTCTGGTCTGAGGAATGAACTGAAAACCCACTTACATGAATCCGATCAGAAATGCGTTTCAGGGTATTTCAGTGGATCGCAGGACAAGCATGCTTTTAGCTAGAGGCACAGGGTGATCCTGGGAGCAGTGGAATCATCTGTCCAGGGGATGTTGGTGTGAGGTCAGTGCTGAACCAAGAGGGCCCACGTGGGAAAAAGACAGGAGGTTGCTTCTCAGCTGAGGCCCCCAGAAAGTGCCGTTCCAGTAACGGAGGGCGGCTGAGTAGTGAGCTCGTGCTGTAGTAGCAGACACTCATTTTGCTGAACTGGAATTCCCAATAAAGAAGAATGAAGAAAGCGAATTCCCCTGATCTGCACAGCGAAGATTGGCTCGCACTGCAGAAGGGGAGTCTCTGAGCTGGATGTGCCCTAATTAACATAGTGCTTATTAATTATGGGCTTCAAGAGCTTTTAGTTTCAAAGTTTGGAAGCACAGAGGATGACCTCAATACGCTGCCCCTGCACACCCTTCCCTCACCTTGCCCTGGGGAAGGGCAGATTTTAACTCTGAGCTGTAGGCTGGAGGTGTTAAACACACAAGCGTTTTACATGCACAGTTCCAAGTCCACTTTTTTTCCTTTGGGTATGGGCAGGAGCGGCATGAATTTCTAAAGTCCCTTTAGGCCCTCCTAATAGCGGGGGTCTTGTACCATATCCTTTGCACTCCTGGCCTAGTGCCTACTAGTTAAGAAGGGAGGGTCGCCAGGAAGACAGGCCAGGGGTCTATGATTAGAAAAGTAGAAATTACTTGTGGCAGAAAACAGCCCCAGGGCCAGGAGAGACGAGAGGATGCACTGTTGTACACACTGCCAGTGCTGGCTCATGTGCCTTAGTCCGCCCTGGAGGTGATGTGGGGACACTATGAGTCGTCTACCCATTGTCCCATTCTCGCTAACCCACCCCAGTTTTCCTGGGACAGTGTCCCTGGGGGAATTACCCCATGGGCTTCCTTGGCAGCAGCTCTGGAGGATGACGAGGTGTACGTGGGCATCTGCTGAGACCGGGGGCGTTTTTGCAGTCATTACCAGGCCTTCCCTTCCTGTCCCCTAGAGATGGACAGAGTGCCCAAAGCGGAAGCACACACCTGTGATACTGAAAGAATGGCCCTGAAAAATTACAGCACAGAGGCCCTGACTGGAGTTCCCGAAGCACGGCCACTTGACGCTGACACTGCCCACCTGGCTGTCCCTTGAGAACCCGTCCCTAGGCTCACCCATGCAAGGGCTGCCTCCTTGCGGCTCGGTTCTTAGCTAAGCACTCCTGGGGGCCGTTCCCACCCGACAGACAGACTTCAAGCTGCAGTGTGTAGGAGAGACCTGCCAGCAATCACCCAGACGACCGAGGGAGGTCAGGTCAATGATGGAGCTGGCCTGAGCTGGCTTGGGAGATGGGTCTCAGAGCCTGGTCTGCAGGGAGAACATGTTTGGGCAGCATCTCCAGGGCTTGTGTGAGATACTGAGGGTGAGGCTGTGGGAAAAACGAGACCTCTGTGTGTTGGCTTCCTTTGTAAATATACTTTCCCTTTCACATTTTTCCAGACACACTGTGGCGAAGCTTCACATAGCTTTTTATTTGCTTCTCGGTTGTTGAACTAAGGTTCACATTTTAATTACATAAACATGAAAAGTACTTAGGATGTGCCTGGCATATTTTAAGCATTCAATAAATATTAGTTGTAACTACAATGATAATGCTAAAAGTACAAAGCAATTCAATTAATTCTGTTGAAAATATCATTGTTTCAAGTTTCCCTTACTGTTGGAAAGATGAGATAGGTATGATCCATGATCATAATGCCGTATTTGAAAATACATTTTAGTTATGGAGAAATCTTAAGCCACAGTGACTCAGGGACTATTTCTGAGAGCCTGTTTGTGCAAAGTTCTGTGGCTCACAGCTCAGGGAATGAGACAAGATTGCTTCCTCTAAGAATCTGAACCGAGTAGGAGATGCTACGTGTCACTCCATGACATCATCATGTTTGACTTTTATATGGCACCAAGTTCTATCTAATATTGGGAAGGTACACAAAAGGCATGATCTATGCATTTCAGTAATACGGGAAAACGAGGGATGAGCTATACTCATGGGTAGGGAATCATACTCATGTGGGAATCATCTCTGAGAGGAGGCTGGAATCAGTGTCAGCAGAGGACGGAGGGGAGCTGGAGGCAAGTGGGGGAACAAACGTGCAGCCATGCTGCTTGCTTGTTGTTGCTGAGCTGCGAGGCGCTAGGAGGCACAGGCTGGGTTGTGTCCAGAAAGGCAGAGGGGTGTGGTCCCACGTTGGCATCAAAGTACCGTGCTTTGGGCGGCTGGAGGAAACAGCCACATTAATCATCTTGGGAAAAACAACACTAAGCGCGATGACTTGGCAACGGTGAGATGATTCTGGAACCATGACTCCACACTCCACAGGCAGATGGTCTCCAGCAGCTGCTGAATTCTCACAGCCCAGAGAGGGCTGCAGTGGGGCCGCTTTCATGCTGGGAGCCGGGGGCACAGCCGAAGCGCGTGGCTCGACCGACACCCCACAGATACACGGTGGAAATGGGTCAGAGGGGATGTAGACATTCCTGAGATACCCAGAGCTGTGCCCTGGGCAAGGGCAGTGAGAATCAATGGACAGGAGACGGCAGGAAGAACACCCTTGACCTGGAGGCTTCTGACACTGGTGTCAGGACTCATGAGGTCACCGCACTGCAGAAGTGAGCAGCGTGCAGTGGGAAGCCAGCGAACGGCAGTGGGCTCGGGTGTGGAAGGAGGCTGTGGAACAGCAGGACCGCAGGAGACAGACAGAAGGAGGGGTGCAGGGGAGCGCCTACTGCAGAGGCAAGTGCAGCCGACGCCACGGGATGTGGTCACAGCAGCTTTATGCAAACGCTCCCAACCTTGAAGCATGGGTTTTTCTCATGGCTGTGTCATTTATGTATGCTCTAAAATGAGATGCCAAGTATCTCATTGGAAAACGATCTAATTTTCCAGTGAAACTCGGGGTCTGACTTTCCAGGCGAGGTTGGCTCCACATCGGGAAACACCTGCAGAACACAAGGAAGGTGTGTTTGGCCGTCTGACCACGGGGTCGGTGAGCCTGCCCTGAGAGGCCTGCCGCTGAGAGCCAGGTGCGTGGGCCGCACGGGTCTGCCAGCGTCACCAGGTTGCAAACCCAAGCCCAGCAGAGCCCTGCAGGGGTCCTCCCTCCCACTGGCCCCCGCAGACTGGCCCGCGCCACTCCCCCAACGTCCCCACTTTGAAAGGACACTTCGTCTTTTCTCCTGGCCTAGCCCTGAATACGTAATTCCTGGACACATCTGTTTCTCCTTTAGAGTTAACTTGGCAAAGAAACCTTCCTCAAGATGCAAGGGAGGCTGAGTGACACACTGAAACATTTTCATTTACTAGAGGAGTCTGGTCTCCCCTCTCTCGGGAGACAAGCGCACCTGGGAGCTGTCTGGTGCCTTTCAATCCAGAGCTCCTTGTTTTATTAAAAAAAAAAAAAAATCAGAGAAGGAAAACAAGGTGTAAGCAGACACGCAACCAGAGCCTGCTTTCTTTCCATCCGCGCTGACCTGCGGCGTCCCAGGTCCCTGCGCGGCCAATGCTGCAGCCCCGAGGTCCGACTGCCAGCCCGGGCTCCTTGGGAGCAAAGAGCGGAAGCGGCACCGCCAGAGCCCCTGGGCACCGAGCGCCCCGCCAGGCCCCAAGGCCGGCCCACGCGCGGCTGCCTGCGGTGTGAGGACCCTCCTCCCCGCCCGCACGCACCCGGCTGGCAACCCGCCCTCTGCGACACCCGGCGCGAGGCGTCCCGGGGACTGCGGCCAGGCGTCCAGGGCAGCGGGCAGCTCGGGCTGGGGCCTCGGTCAGCGCCGGGCGGACGCCCCCAGCCTGCCTGTGCCCTCGGCGTCGTCCCTGGCCATGCAGGGGGTGAACAACACGGGTTCCAGGGTGGCCGCCGACCGCGGGAGCCCGGGGAAGGCCTCTCCGAGAGCAGCTGGAGTGAGCACCGACCGACGCGCCAGAGTGGACAGAGGCGCCGGTCGCACTCTGGCACGCGTCCCACGCACGACGTCAGGAGCTCCCACGGGCGACTCGGCCATGGACGTCTCTTGCTGTTACAGGTGACCCCGCACACGACGTCCCACGCTCCCACCGTGCCCTGCGCCCCACGCTCCCGCACCGTCCAGCCAAGGACGTCCCGCCTAGGCCTCCTCCTGCATCAGAGCCGCAGAGCCGCAGCGCGCACCCCTGGAGGCACAGAGGCGCGGCCTCGCCCGCTCCAGGAGCATCCTTGGTCTCCAGGGTCACTCCTGCACAGGGTCTAACACTCGGGGTTCAAGGTCACCATTGGCAGCGCAGAGGGACTCGTGGCGGCTGGGGACTCACTAGCTGGGCAGAGGCCGGTGCCCAGGGTTTGGTTTGGCTGTCTGGAGTCTCCTTGTGTGTTTCTTACCAATCACAGGCTGCAGGATGTGGACATGGTGAGGAGGGGGCAGCCTGGTGGTCACGACCTGTGGAGACGTGGCCGGGGCTGGCTCCTTGCCAGGGCCCCAGCTAGGCCATCGTACGTTGATGGGTAGCTGCCAGTGGAGCCGGGATATACAGATGAGCACATGGACAAAGCCAAAACGAGTTTGTTGGGTTAAAAGTAGGGAAGTGAATTACTGTTTTCAGTACAGGTATGAGGGGGGGTCTTTAAAAAGCTGATGGAAGAGGGCCGGCTCCACAGCTCACTTGGTTAATCCTCCACCTGCGGTGCCGGCATCCCATATGGATGCCGGGTTCTAGTCCTGGTTGCTCCTCTTCTAGTCCAGCTCTCTGCTGTGGCCTGTGAAGGCAGTGGAGGATGGCCCAAGTGCTTGGGCCCTGCACCCACATGGGAGACCAGGAGGAAGCACCTGACTCCTGGCTTTGGATCGGCATAGCTCCGGCCGTTGTGGCCATTTGAGGAGTGAACCAACGGAAGGAAGTTTTCTCTCTCTCTCTCTCTCTCTCTCTCTCTCTCTCTCTCTCTCTTTCTCACTGTCTATAACTCTACCTGTCAAATAAGTTTAAAAAAAAAACAGCTCATGGAAAACATGAAATCTATGTCTGGATTTCAGAAACTTCGGTATCAGAATAAGTTTATCTGTTGGGATGGGTGTGGCTGCTGCCTGGGACACTGACATCCCATGTTGGAGTCGCCAGTTCAAGTCCAGGTTGCTCTACCTCCTGTCCAGCTTCCTGTTAATTCCCCCTAGGAGGCAGCAAGTGATGGCTCAAGTGCTTGTGTCTCTGCTACCTGAGAGCCTCGGAGGGAGTTCTGGGCCTCTGTGTAGGCACAGCCCAGCTCTGGCTGCCGTGGGCGTTTGGGCAGTGACTCATGATGGAAGATTCTCTCCCTCTCCCTCTCCCTCTCCCTCTCCCTCTCCCTCTCCCTCTCCCTCTCCCTCTCCCTCTCCCTCTCCCTCTCCTCCTGCCTTTCAAGTAGATGTAAATAAGTATTAGAAATGAGCTTCTATTTGAATTCTGTTTTCTGTGTAGTTTTGAAGCCCCCCCTCATAGATTGGTATGAGAAGTAAATATGCATGTGTGTGTGTGCGTGTGTGTCCTGGGAGGGCCTGGAGATACGCGTAGCCATGAGTCTCCCGAGAGCCTGTAGCCATATTTCCTAAAAGAAGCCAGGGGTCCCTGGAGGAGTGGCTGCCCCTAGGGCCACAGTGGGCAAGAATGGAGTGACCCATCGCTTTGTGTTGTGCTAGTTTCTCAGGGACTGTTGGGTTCTTGATAGATTTTCTGCAAAATGAAGGTAGCACAGTGCCATCATTTGACACTGTCCATTACGTACAAAAAGTGCTAAGAAATGGCCATCCATCAATGCCACCTGCCTGTCCCTGGCAGCCAAGTTCTGTGAAGAGAACCTGGAGAGACATGTACAGTTCCAGCAGGGCCCTTTGCGTGCCTGTTAAACGGACCCGAAATTAAATGTGCTGGAAAAAGATGAGTCCAAGGCACACCCCTGTGAGCCACAAGTGAACAAAAAAAGCAAAACTTTGACCTGAACCCTGGACAATGCCAACATATTCCGGTCCCAAGTACGCTTAATGGATGCAGAAAACGAACAAACAAACAAAAAGAATACACTGTGAGAGATTGGGGGCCGTGGCCAGTTAGGGCTGAGCAAAGCAAAGCTGTGAACTCATCTGGTGTGGCCTCATCTGCTGTGGATACTGTCTACTGTGGCCACCGTCCACCATAGCTGCTGGTCTGCCGTGGCCAAGCCTTGGCAACTTCATGCTGGGTGATTTCTGTGTGCAGGTCTCTCCCCTCCCCAAAGCAAAGCCCCACGCTGGATGGGCGAGGAAAATGAGAAGCTAAAATCCAAGACTTTCGGTCTCTGTTTCTTAAAATAAAACACACAAATGCGTGCTCCTCTTGCTTGTCTCCCAGTTCTTTTTATCGAGGAGCCAGCACGTTTTACCTCCTGATGAGCCAGAGGCGCTGTCTTCAGAGGGCTTCCAAGGGCTTTCAGGGTGGCTGGTTTGTGCTCTGGTGATGGCAGCTACAAGTTGATGATGTGTACACACTGCAGAAGCACCTGGTGACCCGTCTGGCGTGCACAGCGAGGGCGCCGCTCGCGCTCCGTCTGGTACCCTCCTGCCAGCATGGTTCCAGCCCCGGAGGACTGAGAAGGACGAGGGGCTGGGGTGGAGTCCGCGTCCTGCTGTTGCTGTGCAGAGTCACTGGTGCTTGGAGATGGGACTCTTGGGTTCTGCCAGATGAGTGAGTGCTTCTGGGAGTGCGTGGACTTCTGATGCCTCCCCAGACTGCAGCTCCTCTGCTGTTCACTGACAGCGCTTTCTGGGGGCCACGGAGGCCCCCACTCCGGGTGCACATCCCCTCTGTCTCAGGACACCAGAGTGCATCACCACTGAGGACAGCAACCATGTGTGCCATCTGCAAAGTAGAGGGGCAGAAGGAGAGGGAGAGAGACAGGGATCTCCCAGGTACTGGGTCACTCCCCAAATGCCCACGGTCACCAGGACTGGGCCCTCATTCCCAGTCTTCCACCTGGGACTCGGCACTTCAGCCGTCACCTGCTGCTGCTCTCCAGGTGTGACAACAGGAAGCTGGAGTGGAGAGCAGGACGGGGACTTGAATCAGGGGCTTTGAATGGGGTGCTGGTGTCCCAGTGTTGTCAGAGCTACAGCAGTTTTCCCCGGCCTGACGCAGGCCAGACACGGGCGTTCTGGGGGCTGTGTGTTCCGTCAAGGCCTCAGAGTCCGGTGGGCTGGAGTTTTGTGACCTGGTCTGCGTTGCCGAGCTCATCCACTGGACAGTGGCGTCAGAGTCGTGGACAGTGTGGGTCCTCAGACCACACGCTCGAGTCTAAATGGTCTTGATATAAAACACTGGGAGACTGACTAATTAGAGGGGTTTTATGTACACGAACGCTGCTGGTTTTACTCCGAAGGTCAAGGATTACGTCAGTCTGACTGGTTTCATTTTGCAAAGCATCAGAATGTCAACACAGCTAGAGTTGCTTCTCCGTGGACAGAGCCTGCAGACTGAAGGCGTCTCAGGGCCCTGTCGGGCAGTGAGGGGCTTCTCTTCCTGTCTGCCCATCAGGGTCTGTTTGCTCCACATTTAGGGCCTGGCTGATGAGCTGGTAGCCACAGGCCCATCTGAGTCTGGTGCTGATGCCTGGGCCCTGTGCTTGGTGGGTGGAAGGAGTTGCTGTGGACAGTCAGAGTGGTTAGAGAACCCAGGTCTAGAACGATGGCATCTCCTCACTTCCTTCCCCCAGGGAGATGATTCTGGTTTCATTGTCTGACATGGAGTCAGCAGCGCGGATTTTTGAAATTAAACCTCAGGGAGTCCCAGGACCCCCGGAGTGACTCTGAAAGCTGCTGCCGCGTTCTTCCTGACTCATGACACGAGCTGTAGCAGGGACGGTGCCACATCCACACTGCCGTTGGGAACCATGTGGCATTGTCTGCAATACTTGAAAAGGGTTTTGTGATCATCTTAGCTCATTACTTCTCATTAGCCCCAGGTGCTTCAGCGCTGAAGTCATCAGGTAGATGATATTAGAGCTATTAATACCAATAATAGCAATACGTTTAATGCTATTGTCATTTTCTCCCATGGCCTGCACCCTGAGGGGCTGACAATAACCAATGTCAGTCTCTGAGTCTGGAAACAGAGTTGAAGTCACATTCACACTGCAGTGTCGTAAGACACTGGGAGGCTTTTCTGGAAGATGTTTGTCTTTGCATCTGAAGAGCCATTGTCATTATCCTGGACAGCTCACCCCATGGCATTGCACAGCTGGGGGCATTAATACTTGCAGGAACCTCATTGTCACAGGGTCTTATTGTCTCACATCTCTACCCTGGATCCTGCTTAACACTCTTGTGCAGGGAAACGCTAGTTACAAGTAGATGCCAACACAGGACGGATTCCACTTACCAGTTAAGCCTCTCACCTGGCTTGCCTGTCACTCCATGCCCCAGACCCTTGCCCAAAGTTCATCCTTGGCTTACTTAATGCAGCCACTATGGTGTCACTTCCGGGGCCTGGGCCCTGAGAACTGCACCTGCTGTAGGACTTTTGAATCCATGTCTCTCCTTGCCCGATTGTTGTGGGCTTGTCCCCTGGTGTCCTGCACAACTCAGGCCATGTGTCAGCCTCTCAGAGCAGTGTTGGCTGGCCCTGAGACCTGGGGCAGCTCACTGGCACCATTGTATGACGTTTGATTTCCCCTTGTGGCATTTGTTGCCATCTCGCATTTTCTTATTTGTTCGGATTTATCGTTCTCTCCCCACCCACTGAACTGCATGCTGCCCCTGAGCAGGGATTTGTGTGGGTTTTGCTTGACAGGTGGGAAACTCTGAACGTGCTAGAAGGTTATGATGCTAATGCTCATACTGACAGGGGCCGTGACACACACACACACATGCACACGCGGTCACATGTGTCCCTCAGTGCCTCACATGCATCGATGCATTGATTTCTCACAGCAGCCCTTGGAGATAAGTACTGTCTTAGTCCCATTTTGTGGATGGCAAAACTGAAGAAAAGAGCGGTGACCTAATGTCACCCCAAATCCAAGATTTGGTCCCAGATGGTGTAGGCCTCAACATACCAACCTAATAAGCGCATGTTGAATGAGTTACGTGATGTAGCAGCACATGTCGACATACATGTGTATGCAGTGTGCTCACGCAGTTTGCACACGTGCACGGCATCTCTGGAAACTAAAACAGATCTGTGCTGATGCACGCCTGTGACGCATAGTGTTTCAGCCATCTGGCTAGAGGAATGTGTGCTCACTGAGCATGTGCAAGGGACTGAAAAAGCAGAGAAAATCTATCAAAATACAAATAGTAACCATACAGTCACGAAGTTCTGCTCCAGTTGAGAAATCTCCCAAATGCACCAAAGATGTTGTATTAAAGTGGAGTTTGAGAAATTTGGCCAAGATCCATCACTCACAAGTGTGACTGGGGAAAAGGTTTGGGTGAAGCAAAGATTAGAACTGTTTTTCAGTGACTGCTGGGTTTGCCTGTGCTGTTCTGTGGGGCATGGCAGTGGCCACGGTAGACGTTGCTGCTTGTCCACCATCCACGAGGTGTGGAACTAGCGTCAGAGGGAGGCGGCATGGCCACTGCCCCTCACTAGCACAGGCCAGGTGGGGATTCAGCCCGACTCCTATGACATCAGTGTGACGAGTCACTGGGAGTGTCCTCCAGTGCTTGCAAGTCAACACCATCCGTCCTCTGCTGCCACACGGGAAAAATGCCCATGTCATCGTGACGGAGTTGTGAAAGACTGCGTTTGAGAGGGTAAAAGCCGTGTTGGCAGTGGTCTGGCTCCGCGGAAGTCAGTATTTGGGAAGCCATTTGCAAATCTTTGCTGAATCTTAGCCAAAAGGCCAAGATGCAGTTGTGAATCTGAGCTATGAATATTCAGTGGGGATATTGTCACCCATCCAGTCCTTATTTGTAAAACCTGTCAGCCAAAGAAAAGACAAAGGACGGCATCGGCATCGTAAGCATCCACTGGGTAGGAATAGGGTTTTCTAGTAGCTCATTCATGTGTAAATAATTTACAAGACTGTTGAATAATTTTGGCTATTATATGTGAATGTTGGAGAAAAATTTTGCTAATTTACAAGTTGGACTCACACAGTTCAGATTTTTAATACAAAATCAAAAAGCATCATGGATAATTTGCATTAGACTCCACCCTGGAGTCTGTTATTTACTTAGATAGTGAGGCTTAGCACAGTGTGAAATCACTGAGTTTAGAGTTTAGCAATATCAGCCGTTTACATATAATCATACAATTTCCCCGTGTCTGTCTGCTACCACTTATTCACTGTGTGTTCTAATGACTGAACTGGCAATATTTTGTGCCACTTGATTGAGACACTGAAGAAAATAATACCGCAATCTTTGCGTGTTTGTCAACCGTGCTGTTTCTTCTTAGAAAGCTAATGTGGATTTTGGAGTCCAACGTGTATCTATAGACTATAAGATTAAAATCATACAGATATTATATATATATATATATATATATAAATGTATATATTCATTCTCCCTATGTGATTTATCCAATTCCATGAGGAATATACCAGTTAAAATGAAATTTGAAATTCTTCCATTAAGGGAGGAAAACAAGGGATGCAATTTCTGTCCCCACTAGTTTGTTTTGATTTGAATGTATGTATAATTCTAACTCCAGCTGTCACCTCTTTAGAAAAGTAATTGGTGAAAACACGGTGATTGGATAATTAGCTAATATCCCTGTTCTGCCTGAAATAAAGTAGTATTATGAACTATCCCCATTATCTTCCTTGAAGGTAGAATCCAAGATATAGTCATCATCCATTTGCTGTTTTATGAACACACACATCTGTGCTGCTCAGTGAGCTCTCGGACTTGTTTTACCCATGAACATGTAGAGCAGTTCTTCCGCCTCGTCAGATCGCAGAACTCAAGAAGGAGCTGCGCTGGCTGTGTGTGCATAATACTTCCCCTCGGGTTAGACCGTTCCCCCTCACTCTGCGCACCCCTCCCTGCTGTGTCATTTCACTTAGCCATGTCTCATACTCCGCCAGCAATTTTTTGAATAATGCTTGGAGTCCTTTCTTGTGATGGGCTTATTTCTGTTATCAAAAGCCAAAGAGACAATCTGTATGGCTAACAAAACAGAAAATTCACAGGTGCCAAAGGGGGATTTCCTTATGACAAGCAACGTGGAGTGCTGTGATGGGTTACTCTGGTGGAGATGCTGGAACTCTTCCCTGAAAGTGATTAGGAACTGAACAAGTGTGGTTGTGTTTTATTCTCTATCGTAAAAGGATAGGAGATTCATTATGCTTTTTGAATCAAAATATATAGAAAGAGAAACCTAGCTGCCATTTGCTGATTCACTTCCCATTGCCTGCAAAGGCTAGGACTGGTTTGGGAAAAGAAGCCTGGAACTGAATGCAGGTCTCCCCTGTGGGTGACACAAACGGACTCATTTGTGCTCTCACTGCTGCCACCCATGGTCTGCATTAGCAGGACGCTGGAATCAGAAGCCAGGCACCCACCCGTGAGATGCAGGCATCCTAAACAGCATCTTAGCCACTAGACCAAATGCCTGCCTCTCAGCCTTTTGATCAGACAAATAAAAAATGCTTATTGTAGAGGTCTAAAAGAATTGCAGAATAATCAAGTTAGCTTGGAATCCTGTATGACAGCTTCACAAATTATTTTAGTGCAAATATTTTAGTGCATTTCATCCACACCAAGAAATTCAGACACGTTACTCGGTCCACCCATCCATACATTTATTTCGTCAGCAGTTGTTGATGCTGTGGATCCTGGGTATCGATCACTCTGCTAGTCATTGAGGACAGTGCAGAGAAGGGAACGGTTCACAGACTCGAGGAAGGAAGGAGCCTGGAGGGAGAGCAGGGCAGTCGTGCAAGGCCTCCTTCCTCAGGAGAGGCCTGGGGGCCCGAGCCACCTACTGCATACACTGTCTGTGACGTGTGGCAGGAACCCAGGGCAGCTCCCGTCAGGCTCAGCTGGAAGGAGCTCAGGAGACTGCGACTTGAATCTCCGCTGTCTTTCTCTGTGAGGCTCTCTGCACCTGCCTGTGGCTTGGGTGGGTTTTGTACACAGCAGGTTTTCAGTCCGATGGCTGAGATTTTTCCTTTCTGGTCCCGATGCCAGCTTCCTGCTGCTCTGCACTCTGGGAGGCAGCAGTGATGGCTCAAGTAGTTGGGAGACCTGGATGGAGCTCCTGGCTCCTGGCTCCTGGCTATGGCCTGGCCTACCCCTGGCCGTTGTGGACATCTGGGGAGTGAACCAGCAGCTGGGAGATCTCTGTCTGTTTCTCACTCTCTGTTTCTGTCTTTCTATCTCTACTTTTTGGATTAAATAAATAAATAGAAAGTAATGCATCATCCTCCTAAATGAGGGAATCATAGCAGATGAGGTTGATCTTCGGTGCCACTGTCTCCCCTGACTGTTCACTATGCAAATGAGGAAAGTGGGAGAAAGGTGGGGTGCCGAGGCCTGGGGTCCTTCCTGTCTTCCACATGCAGTCCAGAGCAGACTGTGGGGCTGCCCTTCTGATTCCAAGGTGCCGGACAGAGCGTTGTTCAAGTTCAGACATGTGAAATTATGGGGAGGAAATCCATGGTGGATAGTGTTGACACAGGGCATTTCCAGTAATGGGAGAGCAGGGGGATCAGCCAGTGCTGGAGGGGCCAGTCTGTGAACGCGGGTGTTGGAAGCGTCCACTTCCCGTCCCCTGGGTGTCTGGCTGTGAGTGACGCCTCCTCGCCTTCCTCGCTTTGCTCCATGGTCACTGGACACCGGGTCCTCTGTGTGGCAGTCTGGCCACAGGCTGGGCTCTGCTTTCTGCACGCAGTTCTTGTTCAGACTAGCGTGGGGGCTGTGTCCCTAACCAGATAGCATCTTGTTTCCCAGCTGAAACTCCCCATTTCAGTCCCTGTGAAGCTTAGAATTTCCTAGCACTATGTGACCCTCAGTCTGCTGACACACAGTGTTTCCAACACTGCTGCTGTCCATTTCAGGCATGTCCCTGAAGAAAGGACTTCTGTACCCTAGAGACGTCTGTGGCTTTAGCAATCTGTGCTCTGATGCATCTGTACCTGCATAAGATGTCTGCTTCTTGTGGGACAGTTGTGAGCCATTATTCACTGAAAAGGTTTAATTGCCTATCATCCCCCAGCTAGGTTGTGCACAGTGAGCTGAACCCAATTATAGCATAAGCAGAAAAAACACAAGAGCAAATATATGCTGCAAAAAATCACAAATGAATCCACTAATCAAATATGAATTAATTGTGTATTAGCTCATGCTTTGGATTATCCACGTCCCATTTGCTCCTGATGTTGCCTTTTACTTTCCACATGCGTAAGATTAATGAGGGTTGTTTTTGTTAACATTTGACAAATGTCAAAACACAGCTTCTCGCATTCTACCAGTGACCTCTCTGATTTGCAGCCCGTGTGCTGGTGTCTCTGTGTGAGCTCTTCAGATCTCTTCTCTGTGGGAGTTAGATTTGTTCACCAGGGTTTTGCAAACTAATGAAACCGAACGTGGTAATGAAACTGCACACCCCTGGTGCCAAGCTTCTTTATGAATCTGCAGATCATGTGGGTTCCATGGACAAGATCCAGTGGGAATCGGCACACTTCAGGGACCCCTGCCCCTTCCTCGATGCCCTCCTTCTCAAACGTCCCTCTTGCTGGGTGTGTTCACATTGCAGATGCCAGCCTAGGCCCAGGGCTTGCCCTGTCGCAAGTTCCTGTGCTACCTGCATCTTTCCTCGTTCATCATTATTTCTACAGCTCCGGGCAAATTGGAGCAGGCCAGAAGAGACCTGCAGGAATGCTGTTTATCACAGATGCAAATGTGTGGCCAGTTTCAGGGCCAGCAAGTTGTGCCGTGTGGGGGTTTGTACACCGAGCTTTGATTAATGTGATGGAATTAATACTAGGCCTGTGTGGATTGGATGAGGGCTGAGTGTGCAACAAGTTTCCATGGATTGAAATCAGATTCCCGCTATGAAATACTCAGGGTGGTGCCTCCACCCACCTGTGGTGGGCAGGGCTGGGTCTGGGAAGAGACTTGGATTTGATGAGGTCATCTGAGAGGAGCCCCCTTTGAGGAGTTCCAGTGACTTTGTGAGCAGAAGGAGCAAGACAGGGGGTCATGCACCTGCACAGTGTGGCACAGTTCCTGTCTCCCACCGTGTGATGCCTTGTACTGCCTAAGGACCTGCGGCGAGCCTTGACCAGCAAGGCACAGAATTAAAGGCACGAAGATCCTTCTTCGATCACGGTTTATTGAGACGCCACTCGGTTGTCAATACAGATGTAGGCGGAGAGGCGCTAAACACATTCCTTCCACTGCTTATGTACCCATTCCCTGTCCCAGTACATAGTTAAACATTATCTTAAGTCTAAACATGGCGAAAGAGCAGCACAATACAAACCCATAAAAGCAGGAATCTTCAGAACAAACATGCCTTACCAGGGATGCAGAAACTGGCCTTGTTAAACATTAGTGCCTATGCATAGACACTTATCTAAGGCTGTTGGGAGAGTACACAAGCAACCTTTACTCCAGCACGTAGGCACCCTGCCTTACAGGCCTCTCGGTCACAAGGACCCTGCCAGCAGGAATGCCATCACCAAATGCGACCCCTCACCCTTGTTCCCCCAGAACCAGGAGCCAAGACACCCCTTTTCTCAGTAACTTAACCTGTCTGTGGTAGGTGTTATCAGCAGTGGAAGGCAGATCGATCGAGACAAGGTCCTCAGCCATGCAGACAACTTGGAAGCATCTCCTTGTTATGAACTCGTCATTGTGTCTGGGTCATCCGAGGGAGGAATGTGGAGATGGGGCACCTGTTGTCTCACCAGGCTCCGACCTCTCCATCTTGGGCAGATGTACCATCTTGGGAGTTTTGACAAACCAGTCTCTTACTGTGAGGGCCTGGCCAGCAGGTGCCTGGCTCAGCGTGGGGCTCTCCAGCTCTGCAGCCGAGGAGCCAGGGGCATTAGAGGGCCAATTCTGGTGGCTGCGACGGCCGTACTGGCAGTCAAGGGCAGTTGTCCATGGGTGTCCAGTGTGAGCTGGGAAGTCCAGTGTTCCGTGAAAACACTGTCCTCACTTTCAAGTGGTTTGGTGTGTTGGCCCTAACCACTGCTGACATTCTTTGTTCCTGGCCAGCTTTTCAAGCTGAGTCACTGGATGATTTTGTGAAGCACTTAATGTCAGTCCAGGGCACTCATTGTCTGCTTAGATCACCCAAAGCTGTTTCCGCGGGGAACTCAAATCCCTGACTACAGTTGCTCCACTATGCAGTACCTATTAATGGGTAATTATGCATTTGCACCTTCTTGGTAATTTAGCTTCCTGCAGGGAGCAGTTTATCAGTTCATACATCCAAAAGAATCGTGCATGAATTATTTTGAAAAATTTTATCCTTTGTCTCTCCTTAGGACGTCCCATGGTTACCCTTTCTTCTGGTTCCACTGCACGGAGCCTTCTCTGCCGATGGTGGGAGACACCGTGGGTGGAGCGTCCGTCACAGAGGCTACAGTGTGGTCCGCTGGGTGGAGCGTCCATCACAGAGGCTACAGTGTGGTCCCGTGGTGGAGTGTCCGTCACAGAGGCTACAGTGTGGTCCCATGGTAGAGTGTCCATCACAGAGGCTACAGTGTGATCCGCTGGGTGGAGCGTCCATCACAGAGGCTACAGTGTGGTCCCGCGGGTGGAGTGTCCGTCACAGAGGCTACAGTGTGGTCCCGCGGGTGGAGCGTCCATCACAGAGACTACAGTGTGGTCCCGCGGGTGGAGCGTCCCTCACAGAGACTACAGTGTGGTCCCGCGGGTGGAGCGTCCGTCACAGAGGCTACAGTGTAGTCCCGTGGTGGAGTGTCCATCACAGAGGCTACAGCGTAGTCCCGCGGGTGGAGTGTTCGTCACAGAGGCTACAGTGTGGTCCCGCGGGTGGAGCGTCCCTCACAGAGACTACAGTGTGGTCCCGCGGGTGGAGCGTCCCTCACAGAGGCTACAGTGTGGTCCCGCGGGTGGAGCGTCCGTCACAGAGGCTACAGTGTGGTCCAGTCTTCCTCACATCTTTGATGAGCGACTGAGTTGACGGTAGTATCTGCAGCTGCCTAGATCAAGTTTTCGTGTATAATGACATCCCTGCCACCACCCCGAGAAACTGCGCGTGATCCAGGGGAGGAACAGGGCCTGAGGCAGAGATTTAGCCGTCAAGGTTTTACAACTCCATTCTGTGTTTTAAAAAGCTCAAGCTGCTGGCCAAGGGTTTAGACCTGTGAGCAGGAATGAGCTGCACTTTTGAAACGAGGAGCGCTGAGGACACTGGCTGCCGCTAGTCACATCAGCAGAGACTTTGTCTTCCAGCGCTTCCTGCTGGGTCCTGCTGAGCACAGGAAGCCGTGTCCTGGTGATTAAGCAGCAACATCATTATAAGAGCCAAATGAATAATCATTGTGCTAATGAACTTTATCTCAGAAAAGATTAGTTTTTTAATGTTGAGACTCTTCCAATATGAAAGAGAAAATGTATTTCCATTCCATTTTAATCAACTAGAGATATTCATAATCCATACAATTTCATATCCTGTCTGTGCTTGTCTAGATCCGCACAGTGACCTCTATGGAAACTATATGATTATAAGGTAGATCTCATTCCGTCTCTCTCTCTCTCTCTCTCTCTCTCTCTCACACACACACACACACTTATCAGAAATATAGCCGCATGGTGTTTCATGAATTAAATCAATTAGATTTGTTGATAACAAGCAACATTTGGTTCACAAATTAGTAATAACAAATTCTTGGAAAACAAAATTTGTCACTTAAAAGAAATTTGAAGCATCTATAAAGGGAGTGAAATTCTAACTAGTTTCTGTAAAAAAAAATTTATGAACTTTGAGTTCTGAGTTGTGTTTTGCAGGACAGTATCTTTTCAAACACAAAATACTCCTTCCAAAAAAAAAAGGTAATACCTTTGCTAGATAACAGCAGAAGAAAATTTATTCTTTTATTTTGAACCCCAATATCTGTATTCTCTTCTTTTTTGAGATTTATTAATTTGAGAAAGAGAGTTCCAGACAGAGGGGGCAAGACAGAGAGAAAGATCTTTCATCTGTTGGTTCATTATCTAAATGGCTGCAATGGCCAGAGTTGAGCTGATCCAAAGCCAGGAGCCAGGAGCTTCTTCTAGGTCCCCCACGTGGGAGCAGGGGCCCAAGCATTTGGGCCATCCTCTGTTGCTTTCCCAGGTGCATTAGTAGGGAGCTCAATCAGATGTGGAGCCACCAGGACTCAAACTGGCACCCACATGGGATGCCAACACTGCAGGTGGAGGATTAAACGTCCATGCCAAGGTGCTGGCCTCCTTAACACGTTCTTAATGAATTTCCGTGGCCATCAGATGACTGCCAGGGGCTTGCTTTTGGTGCCACTTGCTGGATGTTGCGAGAGCAACCTGCCAGGTGTGGTCCTGCTGAGTAGATGCTCATAACTCAGAACGGACAGTTTCCTTCTGGACAGAATCGCTCAACAAGAAATGTAGACTTCTCTAACACCCCAAGGGAAATGTCTTGTCAAAAATGCTACAGATTTTCTCGGAACACTTCTCAGCTGTGGTGCCATGGGCTGGTGGTGGAGATAGCATGTTTGCTATTCACACCGCAGTGCAGTGGCCTCAAAGCTGGGATGCAACACCATTCTATGTAACACAAGTGTTAAAAATACAGTGCTAAATATGTGTTAGAAGAATGTCTTGCCATCATGTTGCAATGCAATTTCGTGCATAATTTGACCACGTTTCAGCTATATAAAAAAGTGAATCAATTTTAAACTGACCTAGAAAAGTTACGGAGGGAATCACAGTCGGAGGCTGATGCTGGCTTGAAAAGCTTAGGGCGTTCACATCTCAGAGTCAGTCCAGGGAGCACCATTTCAGCCATCTGAGGGGATTCAGTTAGAACAGCTGAGACCCATCACCCACGTTCAAGTTTGCCCCAAAGCTGCTCTTTCTTCTTTTAAAGATTTATTTTATTTATTTGAAAGAGTTACAGAGAGAGGTAGAGACAGAGAGAGAGGTCTTCCATCCGCTGGTTCACTCCCCAGATGCCGCAATGGCCAGGGCTGTGCCAATCTGAAACCAGGAGCCAGGAGCTTCTTCCAGGTCTCCCCCGTGGGTGCAGGGGCCCAAGGACTTGGGCCATTTTCTACTGCTTTCCCAGGCCATTGCCAAGAGCTGGATGGGAAGAGGAGTAGACGGGACTAGAACCGGCGCCCATATGGGATGCTGGCTCTTCAGGCCAAAGCGTTAACCCGCTGTGCCACAGCGCTGGCTCCCCAAAGCTGCTCTTGAGATGAGACCATGATGCTGTGGTTTCGTCGGGAGCTACTCCCAGAGGCTGCAGTGGGCGTGGGGAAGAGACAAGGCAAGGAACGGTCGTCCAGGCATGGGGAAATTCTCATCAGTCCTCCCACAGGCACCTCACAGAATTGCCCCACAGAGGCACAAGACCGCACTCATGTCCACAGTGTCCCCTGTGTCACTGGCTGGTGGTGGCCCCTGGGGACTTGGGTCCCCTGGCACTTCCATCCCTTCCCGACGAATGCAACCGAGTTTTCTGGACAGACTGTGACTTCAGAACACAGCATTAGGGAATTGACCGAGGTGAAGGCAGTGAGTCGCTCTGACAGCACCTGTTCCAAACTGCCGTCCCTACCGGGATGGAACGGTGGGTAGGCATTTGGCATGGTAAGACACAGATTGGGACGCCTGCATCCCAGCTCAGAGACCTGACTGTGCTCTGGATTCCACACCCTGAAAGGCACAGTGATGGCTCAGGTATTGGGAGATCAGGACGGAACGGCTGACTCCTGGCTTCAGCCTGGCCTAAGCTTGGCTGTTGTGGGCATTTGGGGAGTCCTTTGTGCAAAGGCTAAGTGTGGAGTTGATTTATTAAAACACCCTAGAAGACCGCAGTGCACAGGGCCACAGGACTCACGTCTCTGCACAAATGAGAGTGCACTGGGCTCCAGACACGCAGGGTCTGTGTGAGGTCACACAGGAGCCTGTGTGGAGAGAGCCTACACACAAGCAGAGATGCTAACCTTGCTCCATTATCCCCGGGGCCTTTCTTCCTAAATCTTTAAATCTGCCAACAAGGATTGGCATTCGCTGTGATTTTAATCAGTAACAATGCCATTCACTGAGTGTTTGCTCTGTGATGGAGAGGGTGTGGTTCCTGGAGAGAGGAAGATGTGGACCTTGGGTCCCTCCTTGGAGTTGCTCTGGGACTCACTGGGAGCTGTGGAGAACACACAGAGGCCCGTTTAGGCACAGATGTGGGGCTGCAGGCTCAGAAGGGCCTCATGTGCTGTGGCCTGGTGCACAGGGTGATGGGCTCCTTTGCTCTCAGCGTGGAGAGCAGAGCAGAAGAGCGGTCATGGAGGCCGCAGGAGGGGAAAAGCAAAGTCAACATGAACACCATTCTGGTGAGGATTATTTTTTGTGACGTTGACTCTTTGATTCTGCAACATTTTTTTTATGTTTCTGTTTCTTCCACTTAAATGGCAGAATAAGAGAGAGAGAAGGACAGAGAGAAAGAAAACAAAGATATTTGCCATTCACTGGTTCATTCCCCAAATGCCCATAGGAGCCAGGGCTGCGGCAAGCCAAAGCAAGGAGCTGGAAACTCCATCCTGGTCTCCCATATATGTAGCAGGGGCCCAAGTACTTTATTAGACAATTGAGAACACTTGGGATGACCGTTTCATTTAGGCCTGATATTATTATTATTATGAGTCTGTTATTTTAGAAAGTGCTGACCTTGCAGAGATGCGTTCTGAAAGGGTCTCGGGACCTCCCATGCCTGAACTCCTTTTATTCTTGCAGCTCAGTGCGGTGGCCATTTTGGCCGTGGCCCCTCCCTTGGGTCACCTGCACCACTGGAATTGTTCTGGTGTGACTGGTAAACCAGCACAGTGCAATGTTCCACTCTGCTTCCCAACAGGCTCTGTAGGAACGTGTTTGCAGTCAAGAGAATTGTCATTTAAAGCAATTTTCGTGCTCCCCAAACGGGAAAAAGGAGGTTCTAACTTTCGTGGATGCCTAAGAGAGGCGCTCTGGCTTGAACACGTGCCCTGAGAAGTTCTGTGCTGGAGCCCCAGTTCCCAGTGCACGGTGTTGCTGGATGGCAGCTTCAGAGGTGACTGGGTTGTTAGAGGGGCCTTGGGTGCCGGCCTGGGTGAATCCGTGCAATCCTGAGTGGGTTCTTGCTCTTACAGGTCTGGGTCAGGCACAGTGGGAGAGGTGGTTACCAGGTGAGGCTGCCCTGCACCTGCTCGTGTCATGAGTGGAAGCAGCAAGGGCCTTCCGAGAAGCCCAGTGCATGCTGGGCTGAGCTGCATTTCCCCGTCCCCGGAGCTCTGGGTCACAATGAACTCCTCACACATCACCCAGGCCTAGGTATTCTGCGGTGGCAGTGCCAAACGATCTAAACCAGGAGGTGCCATCTTGCACCTGTCAGAGGAATGGGTTTAAAATTCGGAGCACTCTATTCCTCCCCTCCCTCCTTCAGGGGTGCAGGAAAATGGATTCAGAGACTCAGCCTGGGCTACATGTCCTTCTGAAAAGCCTTATGCTGTCTGGGAAAACAAAGTGGTCATTGTCTTGTAGGGCGAGCATTTGTTTTCTGGGTGAGCGGAATTCATTTGCTTTCCCCATAGGGTGACCCCTCTCTGCTGGGACCACACTTTGCTTCTGTGTGATTTTGCTGTCAGATCGGAAAGCAGAATGGCAGAGAGAATAAGAGAAACACTAGATTGTGCTAGCTCTTCAGAGGATGAGGAAAACACCGAGCAGAACTAGCTCTGTAGACCAATCCCCACCCCCTGTCAGGAGAAAAACAGAGGCCCATCACCCACACCATCATGAGTCAGCCCTGTTTGGACCACAAGTGGTCTCTGTCGAAACCGTGCCAAATGGCTTAGTGTCGCTTGAGTAAATATTATGTACTTACCAGGCTGGCTTGAAAATAGTTTGGGAATTAGCTCTGGATCCATCAGCGGGCACCAGGGAGACTGCAGCGACTGGAAGGTCTGTTAACATTCTCCCCCACAAGCAGTCTCTGAAGGCAGAGTCATTTTCCACTGTAATAGTTGATTAATGGGGAAAGAACTCTCCTACTGAAATACAATGTCAGGCGTTCAGACATGGAGCAGAGAACCTAGGCCAGTTCTTAAAGGCTTGCCCTGGGTATGTTGTGAAGCCACCCATCCATCTACCCACCCATCCTTTTATTCACCCTACTCCCTGTGGGCTCCGAGGTGAGGAGAGGGAACAGAAAACGAGCCTAACGCTTTGCACCCTTGAGAAGCTCACAACGTTGACAGATGATAATAGTAGGTAAGATATGTTCAATACTAACTTTGCAAAAGGATGGATACTAGTTAAAGCACTTTGGGCAGATTATGTTATTTCACACTCACAGCACTCCTACCAAGTAGATACTGTTATTTTCTCCATTTTCAGGTGAACACACTGATTCTTAGAGTGTTGTCTTGTGCTAGGGCTCCATTTTCTCCAATTCTGCCCAGCACTTGTAATCCTTTGTCTTCTTGATAATAGCCAATTTAACTGGAGGGGGTGATAACTCATTGTGGTTTTGACTTGTATTCCCCTGATGATTAGTCATGTTGGGCATTGTTTCCTATACGTATTGGCCATTTGTATGCTTGAAAGGAGAGAGAGAGAGAGAGAGAGAGAGAGAGAGAGAGAGAGAGAGAAAGTACTCAATGGACCTAAGCTTGTACCTGTCACTCACGGCAGGGTGAGATTACACATAGCGTCAACCAGTGCCCTGCAGGGAGAAATCAATGTCAAAAAGGAAGAACGAGAAGTGGGGGCAGAGAAGTCACCTGGTGGTCAGTAATGCATGAAGCAGCTGTCGCCTGGGCACTGGCCGAAACACCAAGGGACAAGTGGGGGTGCCTCTGGGCATATCTGCTGCTCCATCCCTGAGTGAGGAGCCAGGGGTCTCTGCACTCACCCTGTGGGAATCCACGGAGACTCCGGCTGTTGACCCCTTTGTAAGACCTAGGAGCAGGAAGATATTATCTTTTCATTTGATTGCCTTTTTTTAAAGATTTTATTTAATTGAGAGGCAGAGTTACAGACAGTGAGAGGGAGAGACAGGGAGAAAGGTCTTCCATCCGCTGGTTCACTCCTCAAATGATGGTAACAGCGAGAGCCGAGTTGATCTGAAGCCAGGAGCCAGGAACTTTCTCCTGGTCTCCCATGCAGGGGCAGGGGCTCAAGGACTTGGGCCATCTTCTACTGCTTTCCCAGGCCATAGCAGAGAGCTGGATTGGGAGAGGAGCAGCCGGCACTAGAACCAGAGCGCATATGGGATGCCATTGCCAAAGGTGGAGGATTAGCCTACTGTGCCACAGTGCTGGTCCCTGATTGCCTACTGGTATCACACCCAGTGCCCTTTGTGGTGACACCAGCTGCTCCATACTCTGAGAAATGTCATCTGTCGCCTTCTTTTCCCCTGCTGCAGAAAGTGGATGAATGACTGTGGGACCAAGCACCGTGACGCTGGGAGTGAGGGCGGGGCTGGAGTTGGACTAGCTGCCCTGAGGCATGGTGTTCAACCTGCTAAGAGTGGGCTGTGTTACACTGGAGGTGGAAGAGGTGCATGCTGGGCAGGCCAACCACAGTGCACACAGCAGTGCTGACGCTTACCTGAAATTCACGGTCAGTGGCTATGCATATTGAGAGAGACTCTGTGTGTGTGTGTGTATGTCTTTTGATCATCTAAAAAGAATGCTTTTTCTCTGCTTTTATCAGAGAAGCACCTTACGTGGACTGGGAGAGAGCATTCCTGCAGGTGATTGGGTATCACTGTAACACAAAATGTGGGAGGAGTAATGAGTGCCTCAACCAAGACCGGCTGCACAGGACAGAGCATGTGGGCCAGCTGCACAGGACAGCATGCCGGCCATGCTCACACAGTGTCAGTCGGTCCATCTGGCTGCCTCGTGGCCCAGTCGAGGCTAACAAATGTCCTTCTCAAGGTGTTTGTGTCTGGGGTCCAAGCATTGTTACCGTAGGGCTGGGAATCAAAGATTTTGCCCAGCCCCGTTCCCGAGGAGCATGCTGTGCAGGGGATTCTGGGATTGTGTGTGGCTGGGGTTGCAGGCCAAAGTTCCACTGGATCTATTCTGAATTTGACAAAATATAAAAGATTTCTCCATTAACTTCCTTCCACTGTCCTTGATTTTTAGAAACTTCTAACCTTCCATGAGGCATTCCCTGAAGTATGGACCTGTGTATATTTCATGTCCACCCATGATGTCATGCCATCATCTATTTTTTTTAAAGTTTTTGATTTATTTGAAAGAGTTACACAGAGAGAGAAGGAGAGGCAGAGAGAGAGAGAGAGAGAGAGAAAGTCTTCCATCCGCTGGTTCACTCCCCAGTTGGCTGCAATGGCCGGAGCTGCACCAATCCGAAGCCAGGAGCTTCCTCTGGATCTCCCATGCGGGTGCAGGGGCCCAAGGACTTGGGTCATCCTACTCTGCTTTCCCAGGCCATAGCAGAGAGCTGGACAGGAAGTGGGTCAGCCGGGACTTGAACCAGCACTCATATAGGATGCCAGCACTGCAGGCAGCGCCGGCTCCCTGGATTTTTTTCTTTATCCTAGTTTCCTAAACCTAGAGTTTTCTTCAACAATGGGTCTGGTCATGGATGCCTTCTTTACAGTTTTTCTTAAAAACTATGCAACACTTCTCTATTTTGATGCCCACACTCTGAATACTTATCATATTTGTGATTACATATTGAAAGTATTTTAAGCTATAACGAAATGTAAGATGCTGTTTCCTGCTTTTTAACCTACTGTGTCCTTGGAGTACCATTTTCACATATGTGTGCCCATGTAATCAATGTAAGATTTAAGGTTCTTTAAAATTTACAGACATGAATTGTACTGAACACATTTTGTAACTTGCATTTCACCTCGTTAAGTTTTTGAGTTTTATACATTTTAATTTATAGGCTCTTCCTCACTTATTTCAGTTTCTGTGTGTTTTCCAATCATTTGACTAAACTGTTTACTTGCCTCTTGTTGACTTTGGGTTGTATCTGGATGCTACACAGGCGCTCAAATGCACTTTTCTTTTTTTCTGTGTTGCTTCAAGCTCTTGTGCAAGACTCGCTGTAGGGCAGATCCCTGGACACCAGCTTTCTGGCTGCTGTGTGAATGTGTCTTCCGCTCCCCTGGCAGCATCACGTGGTCCTATAAATTAGCCACATCAGTAGGCCACCTCAGCTTCCCTCTGCCCTACATTCTAACAACTGGCCAAGTCAGACATTTTAGTCTTGTCAATCTGGGGATGAAACGATCACTCACTTTAACTTCTTTGGCTTATGGGCCCATCTTTTGGTTGTAAAGGAGTGATCCGGTTAGCTTTTCATGGAGTATCCTGTACTCATGTTTCTGTTGGGTAGCTTTCATTTGTTTATTGTTTATTGCTATTCTTGCTCTAAATTATCTCATGTTTATGTGACACAGATCTTTTCTAGCACTTCTTATCTATCTTATGATACCTTTAATTTTAATAGTCAAATTCCTTGTCTTTTTCATATGTGGTTGTCATAAATTGGATTTTTATATTTTCCTTGGAAAGTTTTAAAGTTTCCAATGTAGGCTTTTTATCTCTACAGTTTATATTTGTGTATGGTATAACACCAGAATGTAGCTTTATTTTTCTTTTATCTGTAAAAACAGCTGCTTTTCCTAGCTGCACTGAGGAGTCCTTGTGTTGCATATTCTTGTGTCTTCTGTGCCATCCCCGGTTTTGCATGTTCACACATTCTTCTTGGCTCCCTATCCATTTAATCTGTTCTGTTTCTACCTTTTCCTCCCTCCACTAATGCCACTGGATGCTGATTTTTATTTATTTATTTAGAGTTAGACAGTGAGAGAGAGAGACAGAGAGAAAGGTCTTCCTTCCGTTGGTTCACCCCCCAAATGGCCGCCACAGCTGGCACGCTGCGCCGATCCGAAGGCAGGAGCCAGGTGCTTCTCCTGGTCTCCCATGTGGGTGCAGGGCCCAAGCACTTGGGCCATCTTCCACTGCCTTCACAGACCACAGCAGAGAGCTGGCCTGGAAGAGGAGCAACTGGGACAGAATCCGGCACCCCGACCGGGACTAGAACCTGGTGTGCCGGCGCCGCAGGCGGAGGATTAGCCTAGTGAGCCGTGGCGCCGGCCTGGATGCTGATTTAAGAGTTACTTTCTCGAATACACGCTCCCTGGCGTTGCTGTCAGAAAAGGTCTTTGTGTCTTGTTTCCAGCCCATCTACTCGCTGTGGTGGAACACAAGCTCGCCTACGAACTCCTGGCAGAAATCAACCTGTGGTCTCTGTGTATATCAAATACCATCTAATGGGAAAGCACTTTAGCGTTTACCCAAAGAATCTTTGGCTCATTTGCTCCTCACTCTCAAGCACTAATGTTTCCCACGTTTGCTGGCTGAGAGAAAGGGTGGCCTAGAGAAGGGAGGCGCAGGCAGTGTCTACAAACAGAATCAAAGATGCTGCGGAGCCAGGGGAGCAGGGAGCCTACGACAAGGTTCTGAAACAGCACAGCACCGTGACAAGTCCCTCCCTCCTCCACACTCTATATTCCAGAGAGGGGGGGGAGGACTCCAGGTGCAGATGCGCAGGGAAAGGCCGCTGCTCCCCAGTTCCTCCTCTTTCTCCTCCTGGTGGGAGATGAGATGACAGGAGAGTCCGAGCTCGGGCTTGTCACAAACTCTCCCGAGCCTCAGCGTCAAGGGGGAGCAGAATGATTTCCAGTTGCCGAAGAACATGAAGAAAATGCCGGAGGGCTCACAAACCCTCGCCGACGATCCTGCAGCCCGGCTGTGGCTGTGGACACGCAGCATCCGGTGAATGAGAGGAACCTGTGTGGGGGAGAAAACACAAGCGAATTCTCTGCACTTGCACCCACCCAGCGCTCCCCACTGCATTACAAACCATAGAGTGCTGTGCCCCAGCCCCCTTCCTGGGATCCCCGGGTGTCACGTGTACTGGGCTGCCTACCAGCTCCCACAGGGGCTCACAGCCATTTTTTGCTATTCAGTGCTGTGGCAAGGGAGGGATATTCCAAAATTAACTTCAGGCTGGCACTGACCTTGTATCCCCTGCTGCTTTCCTTCTCGTGAATTTAATTAAATAGTTTTAGGTGTGACTTTTTTATGACTCATTCTCTCAAATTGGGGGAAATATTAAGGCATTCTACTCTCCACTCCGTCCTTAACCACAGTGCCTCGGAACACCTCGTTGTTGGATAAATGCTTGTCAGTGAGCCTGTATACACACAGGGCAACGTCCACCCCTAGTTGTAACAAAGATTTAGCTGTTGTACATAAAACCCAGATCCACTCACTGATTACATGCGGCTTTGGCAAATCATTTCCTTTTTTTTAGAATCTGAATTTCCTATTGGCCAAATAGAAGGATTAGATTAAATCAGTGGTCTATGCAGCGTGGTTTCTTTGGAGATATTTTGAGAACTCAATTGGATTGGGGAAAAATGTGCAGCTTAAGGATCAGTGCAACCTCTGCTTCAATAAGAACAGTTTACAAATTTTACATGTTAGGCTCAACACCTCAACTGTGCCTGTGGTTCTCTCTCTTGGATAATACGCCCAAGCCCCCAACATCTTGTGGGACATACTTGCTAGTACATAACCAGAACACGCAACTCTCGTCTCAAGTTTGTGGGGATGATTGAAAGCTTGCAAGGAATGCCAAGAATCTAGATCTAGATTTCTGAGCCAAGAATTAGTAGGAAATGAATTTTACCTGGGGGACTGCAGTAGTGAAGTGATCCTCCATTGTTCAGTCCGCAGAAACTTCATGTATAAATACTGCTCAGGCAAAAAGGCGAACACACACACACACACACACAGACACAGACACACACCATATGGGGGGGAGGTGGGGGAGGGAGGGGGAGGGGGAGGAGAAGGGTGATGGGAGGAGGAGGTGGAGAGGGGGAGAGCGAGAGAGCGAGACAGAGACTCCCTAACTCTGGTTCACTCCTCAAACTCTGACGCGGTAACTCTGGTTCACTCCCCAAATGCCCGCAGCGCCGGAGGCCCCCGGGGCCAGAAACTCAATGCCGGTGTCCCCCGGGGGGGTCAGGCCTCCCTGAGTCCTCGCCTGCTGCCTCCCGGGCGCACATTAACAGGAAGCTGTTAGCAGGATCCCAGGCGCCCAGCGGACACCCTCACGGCTGTGGGCGGCCTGATGCACAGGTGAACCTCCGGGGCAAACGCCCCTAGAAAGAGGTTTCAAAGCGAGCAGCAGACAGCAATAGCAGGAAGGAGTACAATTCTTTCATATTTCTTCTGTCAAAACGGTTCTCGAGCATCTACTACCCCCGCAACAGTAATCACGGTGGGCCTGCCCGCCCCCCGGGCCAGACGCACCTGCTGCAAGCCTCGTGCATCTCAATGCGACGCAGGTGCAGAACCAGCGGCCCTCATCTCCCAGCAGCGCCCGGGCCGCTCTGCCAGGGGACGGCCGAGAGCAAGGGCGCATGCCCAGTTCCGGCCTGCGACTGTGGGTCCCGGATGTGCCTTAGAGGAGCCACGCGCGCTCTAGGCGCGAGGGGACGGGGCGCCTGTGGATGAGGTCATAGCCGGGCGCCCAGCAGGGGCGCGGGCATCGAGGACTGGCCTGGAGCAGGCCTTGGCGTGCGGATGCCAGGCCCCTCGGTGGCCCCCGGGCCATGTTGGTGCGAACGGAGAGGAAACCGCCGGATGAGAGCGAGAACCCCTGGCTCCTGTCGACGGCCGGGGCCATTAGGACCCCAGACGGGGCGGCCGGAGCGGCGGCCTCAGGCCTGCAGGTGTCTGCTCAGGAGCTAGGCCGCCGTGGGAGGACGACGCAGAGGAAGCCCAGGCCCTGGCCCTGCACAGCCGGCTCCGCGCCGCGTGGCCGTGCCTGAGCTGGGAGGCCGGCGCGGGGTCAGGGCTCCCCGTGGGAGCGGTCGCGGCTGCACCCTCGCAGATGGCGGCTTGGTGTGTGCACGGGACCGTGGGGGGAGATCAGGTGGAGCAGACACACGACGTGCCCGCTTCTGTGTGCAGGTGGCGAGGGTAAATCCACAGGAGTGTGGGAGGCACCGCTCGGAGGTTCCCAGACGGAAGACAGAAGATGGCGCGGTGCTGGTTCGTTTGCAGGCCCAGGGGCAAGGAATTTTCACCCAGGATTAACGTCCACATTGGTGACCTTTTAGAAGGGCAGACTGTCTAGACTGATGGCCTGCGGAGACCAAGCGGCCATCCTGAGCCCGGGGGACTCCGAGCAGGCCGTTCTGGCCTCGAACTTCGTCGGGACCTGTGGATTTCCTGGCCTGCAGCCGGACCGCGCTGTGCGTCTCGGACTTAGCAGCCCCAGAATTCATGTGAGTCGACTCCGTAAACCCTTTCCCCTGCCCGCTCTGTGTCGAAATCCTGCTTGTTTCCGCAGAGAGCTGTGAATGGCCCAGTGGACCAGCCAGGGGAGGTGGGGCGAGGTGTGAGGGGGTTCTTGGAGAACCCAGTCTGAAGAGGCGCCCTTGGGTGGTGACCCGACAGGAGCGGTTTCGGCGTTCGGGTAGGGTGTGCGGGGTCCGCTGCTGAGGCACAGAGAGGTTGACGGATTTCCTGAGGTCACAGAGCCAGGGAGCGGAAGTGCCCACATGTAACCCGCGTCCGCCTGATGCCGGGGTGGGCCGCTGGCTCTGTTCAGCACTGATTGGTCTGGGCACCCTTGGGAATAGACTGGGCCATGAGAGGGTCCGTGTCCACAGAAAAGGCTGGAAACCTCCTCGGGATGCATGTAGCGTTTTGGTTTTAGTGCGGAAACATGGAAGGGCTTCACAGGGGCTCTGGAGCAGTTGGGACCAACGCGACATCCAGTAGCAGTCATTCATCACTTCATATTTACATGGAGAAAAGTTGTAGAATTCTCCCTCCCTGCCACTGGCTCAGCTGCCAGGGAGATGCGGTGCCTCAAGGCAAGGAGATGGCCAGGTAATTAGCACTGCAAATTGATGGCAATTAGATCATTTGTACGTGAATAGCAACAAGCAGTAATTGTCACTGACAGTGGAGTGGGCTGTAATTGGTGGCTTCCATGCCTGAAAGGAGAGAAGAGAAGCCTGCAGGAAGGGCTCAGGCTGTGTCTGTGGGCACAGGAAAAATTAGCACAGCACACGCTCAGAAAGTAGGTTAGGAAACCGAGCTCAGACACAGACTTTGTAAGTCAAATCCTTAATGAGAGGCCCTCGTCTCTAAACCCCTGGGTAAGGGGTGAGTCACTGGATGCTCCCCGTGGTATAGCACAGATTTATCCTCGGTTTTGAGAGATTTAAAAAAAAAAAAACTAAAGGAAAGTTTTAGGAACACTGTGACTTACGACATCCTTATACTGTAGTTTTTTTTTTGTTGTTTTTTTTTTTTGTTTTTTTTTTTAAATGCAATTCTTTTCCATTTTCTACTTTGGAGGTTTTACTGGGTCCTGGGTGCATTCCTTTTTGGAAGGTGTTTGTATTGTGTGCGTCGAACTGTATGTCACCTGAACATGAAAAGCACTGCACAGGCTGGTGGCGACCCCGCTCTGTGCCAAAGCAGCAGCAGCCGGGCGTGGCTTTAGTTGGGCTCTCACTGATGATTTCTCGGAAGATGGACTGTGCCGTGTGCTGTGCCTTTGGGCTGCATCAGAGGCAACGTGGTGTAATCTCCAGGAAGTAAGTTGCACAGATAACCATTCTGTAAGTTTCCTGACACATGTTGAGTTACTGAGTTATTTTATCTTATTTCAAAATGCATGGGTATTTGGAAAGTACAGATAAATACGAAGAAAGGCAGAGGAAAATCGCTATCCAGTGAAAGCCGCTATTTCCATCTGATACTTCTTCTGTAATTGCCACCTGTTTCTGGCACTGAGCTGTTACGTTGTGGCCGCTCCTCTGTGTGGAGCAGACACCTCAGCCTGCGGGGAGAGCTTCTGTACTGAAAGCTCACTCGTGACAGGTGCATCATCTACCCCAATCCTGGCATCATTTTTTAATTCTTTTAGAAATATTTTATCAAGGAATATCTTCGTTCATCATCTTTATATTCTATTCATGTGACATTACGTTTAAATTGGGTAAGTAAATGATAATATTTAAAAAGTGATACAACCCAGAAGGCCAGAGATGTGCTTCTCACATTTAAAGTGTGTGTGAAGTATTCGGAGGTCTTTTTAAACTGGGGGTTCTGGGGTGGCGCTGAGAGTCTGCATTCATTCTGAGAACGCAGGTGGGAAGCCGGGCCTCATGTGTGCTTTGGTGGTGTGCTGGCCCCTTTCTTCCCAAATACGCAGTGCTGGGTACATTTCAGCGTCGTGTCTGTCACCGCCACGTGCAGGGGACATCATGCCCCTCCCAAAACTCTCCAGAAATTCTTAGATCTTCTTAAGACTTCTCTTAAAACAGGTCTCACATGTCTCACACATAGGATTCTAAGAACATAGAATACTTTGCTCTCTCCCTCCTTCCTCCCTTCCTTTCTTTTCTCTTACAATTTTTCTGGATGCCATACTTCTCCTTTGCTCTATCACAGGCCTGGCACTCCACTAGGCAGCTGTTTCATAGCAGGACAGCTGGAGGACGCTGAGTTTGTTGTCACTTGTGGTTAATTACCGTGCACCCCACACACCCCGTGTGGGTAGAGGATCGTAGCTCACGAGGTCGAGGTGGCAGTGAGGGCCGTGAACTGCAGACAAGGCAGCCGTGTGAGCGGACGCAGAGGGGTCCCCAGGGGGCTTGCCCCTAGGAAGCACAGGGCCAGTTTCTGGAGTTTGGGAGGTGCAGGCAGTTGCGGTTTGTGGCAGAGGAACCAGTGTTGGGAGTAATCCCTTCTTCCTCAAATCAGAAGGGGGCGCTGGAACGCAGACAGGAAGGAAGACCCCAATCTCTGCTTTGCATCTGCCTGTGCTGGGCTGGAAAGTCCTTGGGGAGTGGAGGAGCAGGCATCCTGCCCGCGGCTCAGCTGAGGTCACAGAGAGGGCATGCTGGTTTAGAGGCTACCAGTATGGGAATGCATTTGCCGAAATGTGTGTGCTGTCAGTGTCGTTACCTGCTGAAAGGAATTAAGGAGATGTAAAGAAATGTGTAGGTACACCATGACAATGGATTGGAAGACTAAGATGTTAAATGAAACTCATTTTGACTTAAATTACAAATCACTAAGTAAAGAAAGTGGATGTTGGGGGACATATTTTTTACAGAACGTGACAACAGTAAAGGTTATAGTATATTATAGTTATATTATAAACCCGCATTTGGCAGCCATCATAATAATGATTACAGACTAGGCTTGATTAGATGCTGAAAGCTTGGAAAGCATTTTAATATTAATTGAGAGATAGTTTGTGTGGTCTCACATATCTGTGTACAGATTGCTTATGACTCATATAAAGAAAATGGTAGCAAAAGTTGAGATACCTAGTAGACTGTTCCTCGGAGGCCCAGGAGACCCAAGTTCATATGTTCCTAGTATGAGAGTAACTGGTACCATTCACATCCTTATACTGCACTGAAGAGGCACCCCCGTTCTGCAGTGTTCTGTGGAAGTCGGCCACCTGACCACACTTCAGGAGGACCTGTAGACTGACAGTGGTGCACATTCTACAAAACGGTGGAGTTGTGTTCTTCAAATGTCAATGTCAGGAATTAGAAAAAGACAGTGATAAACTCTTGCAGATGAAAGGCCAGAAATCCAGGGTGGTTTAAGTGCTGAGCGTGGATCTTAGATTAGGTCACAAATGGCTGGAAATATCCTGTGAGGCAGCTGGTGAGATTGAATGAAGGTCTTAGTATTGTCGGTACATTTCTTTAGTTTGGTTATTGCTACTTAGGTTATGTGAGAGAATGAATGGCCTTGTTGGAGGAGAGAGGAGACTGGAGGGCGAGGGAGAGGGGACCACAGATGACGAATGCGAAGGTAACAGTTGCTGACAGTAGATGGAAATTGTAGTATTTTTGGCACTTTTAACATTTAATTTTTAAAAATGTGAAGTTTGAAAACAAAACCAAGACAGTTTGAAAATTCTGCTTTTATTTGTTTAGCAAGAATTTTCTTCATAAATTGATTCATGTTAATCTCTGACTTAGGGTCTTTGATCAGCACCTGTAGGTTTTCTTGAAAGATACTGTTTATTAATATTTGTTTTTCAATTGTTCTTTTCCTTTTTTTCCTGGTGGAAAAATATACTGCATTTTAATGCTGTTATCTGTCAATATTTGATACCATTCTCTTATTTTTAATGAATATTTGTGCCAAATCTTTGAATTGCCTGCATTCTGATGGTTTATTTCAAGGTGCTTCTTCAATTGCTCATTTTACTTTCCACACTATTAGTTTTATTTCATTCTGCTTCCAGTTCCAGTGCTAGTATTGCATAGCTCCTCTATCTGGAAACTTTCACGGCCATCACATTTCATCACATCCTCTTGTCTGAAAATCCTTGCTGGTATTCCTTGGTATTGGTATTCTTTGGATTTATTTCAAAGTTGAAGTTACATGGAGAAAGGGAGAGACAGAGACTGAAAGAGAGAGACCTCTTCCATCCATTGGTACACTCCTCAGATGGCAGCAATGAGTGGGGCAAGGCCAGGCTGAAGCCAGGAGCCAGGACCCTCTTCCTGGTCTCCCACTTAGGTGCAGGGACCCAAGGACTTGAGCCATCCTCCACTGCTTTCCCAGGAGCATTAGCAGGGAGCTGGATTGGAAGTGGTGCAGCTGGAACTTGAACCGGCGACCATTTGGGATGCTGGCATTTCAGGGGGTGGGCTAACCTACTACGCCAGAGCGCTAGCCCCAGGTCTGAGATTCATCTGCGCTTGTGCTCCTTTGGGAAATCACTGCCACGGGGCTGGCTTCTGTGCGTTTCCACCTGCAGCTGCTCCCCTTGTGTGCTGCCATATTCAGGAGCGCTGTGCTCGGCGTGGAGGGACCAGCAGTCTGCCGTCTGCTGAGCGGAGGCTTGGGAGTGGGCTGGGCTTTTCCCAGCTGCGGATGCACACCGAGGAGGTGGACTTGTAGACTCCGCCTTCAAGCAGCCCAGCCATTCTGGTTGTCAGGTTGCACTTCCAAGTATTCAAAACACTGCCACAGATTTCTTCTCCTTGCTGTTACTGTTAGGTCGGTGTCAGTGTTGAGTCACTCAGTGCCCCTAGGAGTGCTCTGACTATTTCACACCATTATCTTTGCACAGGGAGACCGCAGTTAAAGCTCTGTGCCTTCTTTAAGCTCAGGAAGTTAGGAAAGGAAGGCAGAAGAGCCTTCATGTCTTTGAGGCCATCGTCACATCTGTAGCTCATCCTAGACCTGTGAAAATTGTAGACTTGGAACCTATCAGTTCCTGTAATACATTGACTTCTTCGGTTAGTATTTTAATAATTGAGATTTATTTTCAGTATTTTCAAGATGCTTTAGTCAAAAAGTTGTTAGAGAAGTCATCAGAATCAGGTGGTCCTACCATTTTAGCTAGATCGTTTCTTTATTTTCATTTGTAAAGATGTCATCATTAATTGTAAAATCAACTTTTGAGAAAAGCAAAGATTCAACTTAGAGAAAGTAAGATGATTTTAATATTTATTTTATTTATTTGAAAGAGTTACACAGAGAGGTAGAGACAGAGAGAGAGGTCTTCCATCCTCTGGTTCACTCCCCAGATGGCCGCAATGGCTGGAGCTGGGCCAATCTGAAGCCAGGAGCAAGGAGCTTCCTCCCGGTCTCCCACGTGGGTGCAGAGGCCCGAGGACTTGGCCATCCTCCACTGCTTTTCCAGGCCACAGCAGAGAGCTGGGTCAGAAGAGGAACAGCCAGGACTCAAGCTGCTGCCCACACGGGATGCCGGTGCTGCAGGCCAGGGCTTTAACCAGATGATTCTAATGTTAATGATGAGTATCTGTTCTTTCTAGAATCAAATCTTGTGTTTCTGTGTTTTCTGCTTTGACCAGGGCCTGAGGAAGACTGCTTTATCGAGAAGAGAGGTTGGTTTACCTCTCAGTTGTAGAGGTTCTGGGGCTGGTGCTAGCATCAGTTGTGCCCTGGGGAGAATCGCCTCGTGGATGGCCTCCTTGGGGCAGGAGAGTGTGCAGGAGTGACAGACCACATGGGGAGACAGGCAGCCAGAGAGCCTTGCAGCAGCTCCTAGGACAGCCCGGGTGCCCTCCCACCTCCTGCGAAGTCTTGCCCCTTACAGGCCCCACTGCGTCCCTGCGTGGCCACATGAGGGTCACCTGCTGACATGTGGGCCCTGGCGTGTAAAGCCCATCCCACATGCAGAAGTCTCTGGGACACTTTTGTCGAGGTTCGTATCTTGACTTGGGTGGCAACTGCAGTGTAGAGAAGCAGGAACGTGTTCTTTATTTTGGAAATGGCTGTGAAGGCATAGCTCTTAAAATAAATCAGGTTAAGGTATAACTTTTGTTATTAGTTTGCAGTTGTATAGTAGTAAATTGCAGTGAATGTGGCTGGATTTATTTCTACTTTTAGGGATTTATTGCTGTTTTCTTTATGGCTTGATATATGAGCAATCCTTTTAAATGCTCCATTGGGTCTTGAAAAGAAGGAGCAATCCTTAATACAGGATTTAGGATTTGAAATAGAGTTATGCATAAAATAAACCCTGTTAATATATTACTCAGACCCACTTTTGTTTGGTTGCTCTATCAAAGATTGTGTTGAAATTCTTCAATTCAATTTGTGTGTCTGGCTGTCTGTTGACAAGTATGAGTTTCTTTTTCTTTTTTCTTTTTAAGATTTATTTATTTACTTGAAAGAGTTATACAGAGTAGGAGAGGCAGAGAGAGAGAGAAGTCTTCCATCCACTTCACTCCCCAGATGGCCGCAATGGCTGGAGCTGTGCCAACCAGGAGCCAGGAGCTTCCTCCAGGTCTCCCACATGGGTGCAGGGGCCCAAGGACTTGGGCCATTTTCTACTGCTTTCCCAGACCACAGCTGAGAGCCAGATCAGAAGTGGAGCAGCCGGGACTTGAACTCACGCCCATATGGGATGCTGGCACTGCAGGCGGTGACTTCACCTGCTATGCCACAGTGCCGGCCCCAAGCATGAGTTTCAAACATAGAATCCTAGGTTAAATGCTATAAGATGATTGCTGTTTCTGCTTTTTATGTAATATAGCTTATGTTTTTTTCATATCTCTGCATATGAACTATATGTATGGTCGAGTTTTATAATTTTATCCTGTTTTAATCCATGAGGCTTAAGGTGTATGCTAAAAGATCCTGTGACTATGTTTCTGTGTAAACTTCTGTGTCTAGATATTTAATTTCTGTGTGTAGATAGTAGGCTGCCTGTGACTGCAGTCACATTACATGTGTACTATGCATTGTGTGTTTCCTTTATTTTACATGTAGAGTTAGAGAGTGAGAGAGAGACAGAAGGGTCTTCCTTCCATTGGTTCACCCCCCAAATGGCTGCTAGGGCTGGAGCTACACTAATCCAAAGCCAGGAGCCAGATGCTTCTCCTGATCTTCCATGTGGGTACAGAGCCCAAGCACTTGGGCCATCCTCCACTGCACTCCTGGGCCACAGCAGAGAGCTGGACTGGAAGAGGAGCAACCGGGACTAGAACCCAGCCCCCATATGGGATGCCAGTGCCACAGGTAGAGGATTAACCAAGTGAGCCATGGCACCGGCCCTGCATTGTGTGGTTCATAAAGGCAGCATCTTCATCTGCTTAAATATTACTTTGAATTCTGCTTTAATGTTACTGTAAAGTCTATGCATTACCTTTTTTTTTGTACAGATTTGGTCATCTTTTCTAGTCTTTCTAGGCCATTTTGGCTTATCTTGTAGGCAGTATGTAGTTCATTTATGTATGTATTAAAATGTGTACATCTTGGGATGTTTTGAAAATTAAGAACTGTATTAAAGTAGGATTTACATATAGTGAAATACATTCTGTCATGCACGGTTTGGTGACTGTGTTGTGAGCCAGTGTGCCAGTCACGACGGACAGCATTTGCCTCAGAGTAGAAACTTCCCTTTGTGCTGCATGCCAGTTACTATGCCTGGCAGAACTGCTGTTCCGGTTTCACAATCGCAGGTGAATTCTGCCCCAGGCATTCAGATAGAGCCACACCCAGCATACCGATAGGCAGCCTGGCTTGCTTTATTCTACATAGAGTTTTCAAGATGCAGCTATTGTACTGCTTTTCTCAGTGTATTTTGTTGCTTGTGTTGGTTTCTGAGATCATGGTATTATATCCATACAATACTGTATTTGAGCTTATTCTATTGGTGGATGTTTTGGTGGTTTCCAGTTTGAATTAATGATGATTATCATTACACACATCTTTTTTGTGGAAAGGCACACATATTTCTTATTTCTCAGAGTGGAGTTGATATAGATCAGCAGATGTGATTTTATACCTGGTATCTTGGTTATTTCAGTGTTTCCTGTGGCGTATTACTTTTACATGAGTGAAGATTCTGTGAGCCTTTCTCTCCCAGTATATGGCGTTCAGCTTTCCTTTAGGAGTGTCCTTGTTGATACGGAAGCCAGGCCGGCAGTTTACTGATGTCAGTGTGCTGTCTTCTGGACGTCTCTGCTGATGGCAAGATAATCGCTATTCTCATCCCTGTGAGAATATGACCAAAGAAATAGGTAACATTTCTACTTTTCCTGGCTGCTTTTAACATTTCATCTTTGTTTTTCAGTATTTTCACAATTCCAGGACTTTGTTTTTCTTTTTGATTCTCCTACTTGGAGTTTGCTGCACTTCATGAATCTTTGTTTTTCATTGAAGTTGACAAATATTTTTTCTGTCTCATTCTTTCCTCTTCTGCTATTTCAGTTCAATTACTAATAAGTTGGATTGTGCGATACTGTTCCACATGTCGCTGATGTTATGTACACTTTTAATTTTTAATTTGTATGGTTTCTGATGTCCACCCAACAGGATTTAAAATATTGTTTAAATTCTAGAATACTTGTATTTATGAAGTATTTATTTGGAAGACAGTGACAGAGATACACGCACATACACACCTACACAGAGCGCGCACACATGGGAGAGAGAGGTCCTCTGTCCACTGATTGACTCCTCAAATGGCTGCAGTGACTGAGGCTGATCTGGACTGAAGCCGAGAGCCCAACTGCATCGTCCTGGTCTCCCACGTAGGTGCCATGGGCCATAGCATTTGCACCGTTACCTGCTGCTTTTCCAGGTGTAGTAGCAGGGAGTGGATCAGAAGTGGAGCAGCTGGGGCTGGAACTGGCTGGCATTCCATTGTGGGATGCCAATGTCTCAAACAGTGGTTTAACCTGCTGTGCCACAGTGTGGACCCTTCATTTTATTTTAGATAGTGTCATTTCTCTAATATTGACTTTATCAATTCTGTACTCCTCTTTTGTAATTTTTAAGCATTTATAGTAGCAGCTAGTTGTTTTTGTAGGACCCCTGTTGACCTGAATATTTCTTCTTTAGGTTCCCGATCATAAGTGTCTTAAGCTTTGTGTGTGAATTTTGTGCTGCATATTGCACACTGTGTATGATACATTGTGGAGACTCTAGATCTTCTCTGCTTCTAAGATTATGTATTTTTTGTTGCAGAAAGGTAGATAAATTCCTGTTAGATCTCCTTGAATTTACACAGGCTTGCTTGCAGGCTTCAGTCAGGCAGGGGTATCTGAGCCTGACCCTGCATTGTAGGGGGCGTATCTCTTAGTTCCCTGCTGAGGGGTCAAGGTGAAGCCTGTGGATAGTGTTAGCCAATGCTGTGCTGGCTGGACAGACCTGGCGCACTGCCCGATGCACCCAGCCACTGCTCAGCTCTGGGCCTCTAGACTACTTGTTCCAGACTTCCTGGGCCCGTCTTCTTTATACAGATTTTTAAATATTGTTCAAAGGTTTGAGGCTGTTTCACATAGTTTGAGGTTTCCTTTTGTGCTTCCTTCCTTTTCAGTTCCTCCAGTTTCCTGCCACTCTGGGGACCCCGGAATCTGCGTCTTGATCATTTCAGCCCAGTAAAGCTGTTTTCTGTTTATCTCTTGCCTGATCTCTCACAGTGAAATGGGGCTATTTTTCAGAAGGAGGCTGGTTAAGGAGGGATTTTTCTCTCAAGAGTTGTGTCTTCCACAGTCTCTGCTGCATTGTATGTCAGTAGATTTTGACAGTTCATTTTAATATTGTGTGCATAACTTATACATATTAATAATTAATGGCCACCTGATTAACAACAAAATCTTCCTGTTCCCAGTTAGAGAGCTCCCCTACTGCTCTGAATAATTTTCTTTAGTAACAGTGTTTCTCCCTTTACCAATTAAAGTAAAATAATTGGTTTTGGTATGTCATTGTGTTTCCTGCATAATAAAGTTTCTTGAAATTTTAAAAATTTTCAATATAATTTGTGTCTTTTTGATATATTGGTAGACAGGAAAATGTTTTCCCAAATTAGGAAATTTGAATTCCATGGTAGTCATTGTACAAGGAGCATGAGAATCAGTTTTCAAACTGTTCAGTTCGTCATTGGCATTTATAAGTCACCCAGTAAAACCCTATGCGACCAACATTGCTACCAGAAGCCAACCAATCAAAAACGATTCAAGGGCTGGCACTGTAGTGTAGTGGGTTATATTGCCACCTGCAGTGCCGGCATCCCATATGGGTGCCGGTTTGAGCCCCAGCTGCTCCACTTCCAACCCAGCTCTCTGCTATGGCCTGGGGAAGTGGTAGAAGATGGCCCAAGTCCTTGGGACCCTGCACCATGTGTGAGACCCGGAAGAAGCTCCTGACTCCTGGCTTCAGATTGGCGCAGCTCCAGCTGTTGCGACCACTTGGGAAGTGAACCAGTGGATGGAAGACCTCTCTCTCTCTCTCTCTGCCTCTCCTATCTCTGTTGTAACTCTGACTTTCAAATCAATAAATAAATCTTTAAAGAAGAAACAAAAAACAACCAAAAAAAAAAAAAAAAAACCTACTCAATCTCACACAAGGAGCCAGGCTCTGACAGGTTATGTCCGCACACTTACTCTTGGGAAAATCCACCAGTTGCTGAAGTTGAGGCTTCCCAAGACCCTGTGTGTGTTCAGCTCTGCTCTTCTTGGAGAGCTACTGCCTGGCTCTTAGTGGTCTTTATGATAATAAACAATCAGTTCAGATGCATCTGACTTGTTTAGTGCTGGTCTTGGTTATGAGTTGATGTTATGAAGCTTGTTTCAGATTCTGTTACTGTAATTATACACAAGAGGCTTTGACAGTTTGTGGAAAAGTACAATTAAAAGCTGTGTTTGTTGGAGGTGGCTCTTTGGCCTTTTGGTTAAGGTGTCAGTAGAATGCCTGCATCCCATATTCAGGTGCCCGAGCTTCAGCCCTGGCTCTGCTGCAGATGTCAGCACTTGGGAGGCAGTGACAAGGGCTCCGGTGGCTGGCTCCCTGTTGCGCATGTGGGAAACCTGGGCTGTTACTGGTTGTAGCTTTAGACATTCGGGAAGTGAACCTGTAGCTGGGAGCTTACTGCTCTCTCTCCCTCTCAAGAAATAAATCAACAAATCAATCAATCAATAATGCACAAACATAAGATTAATTTGGTAGGGCTAACACTGTGGCAAAGCAGGTAGAGCTGCTGCCTGCAGTGCTGGAATCCCATATGGGAGCCAGTTCAAGACCTGGCTGCTCCACTTCCGATCCAGCTCTCTGCTGTGGCCTGGGAAAGCAGTGGAAGATGGCCCCAAGTCCTTGGGCCCTTGCACCCGCGTGGGAGACCTGGAAGACACTCTTGGCTTCGGATATGCGCAATCTTGGCCATTGTGGTCATCTGGAGAATGAACTGGGATGGAAGACCTCTCTCTGCCTCTGCCTCTCTATAACTCTGCCTTTCAAATAAATACATAAATCTTTGAAAAAAAGATTAATTTGGTTACAATTTTTGTAAATCCACGTGTGGTTTTTCCTAATAATTTTCGATGAACTCTTGGACTCACCTGTCCCTCTAAGTGCCCTTTTCTCTGCTCCAGTTGGGTTGAGCTGCGAGTTTTTGGATCACTTGAAGTTTGCCATTGGAGGTCTGTCAGGAGTGCCCCTTTGTTTATTGCTGATTTTTTACATATCCATGGTTGTTCTTGTGCTGCCTTCAGATTTTAAGGTAATACTCCTGTGCTTCAGTGTATTTGTCGATGATACCCTCTTACCTGGGGCTTTTTACTGTTCTCACCTCTAGTTTGGTAGCCATACTGTTGCATAGGTTTAGAATCGTGTAATCCATTCTTTATTTTTATTTCAGTAACCTTATGTTTTTCTTTAAGATTACTTACTTATTTGAAAGAGTGACAGAGGGAGAGGGAGAGAGTGGGAGTGAGCTTCTATCTGCTGATTCTCTCCCCACATGGCTGGGACAGTCAGGGCTGTCCACATGAGTGACAGAGGCCCCAGTATTGTGCCATCATCTTCTGCTTTCCCAGGTACATTAACGGAGAGCTGGATTGGAAGCAGAGCAGCTAGGAGTGGAACTAACAGTCCTGTATGGGATGTGGTCACCACAAGTGGTGGCTTAACCCATTGCGCCACAATGCTGGCGCCAGTCTTACATGCTTTGAGTTTGCTATACGTAATTTATCTAGGATACTGTTTCAAATCCTTACCATAACATAATGTTATTTAAATTGCCTCTGTGTTTTCTCATTCTACCTTCACAGTATCCTAAATGAAAACATAATTCTTTTAGTTTGAACTCAAGTTCATTCTTCATTTTTTTAAGAAAGATTTATTTATTTGAAAGGCAGAATTAGAGAGATGCAGAGGTAGAGAGAGAAATCTTTCATCTGATGGTTCACTTCCCAGATGGCCACAACGGCTGGAGCTGTGCCTGTCCAAAGCCAGGAGCTTCCTCCAGGTCTCCCACATGGGTGCAGGGGCCCAAGCACTTGAGCCATGTTTTGCTGCTTTCCCAGGCCATAGTAGAAAGCTAGATTGGAAATAGAGCTGCCAGGACTTGAACCAGTGATGCCAGCACTACAGGCAGCAACTTCACCCACTATGCCACAGCACTGGCCCCAAGTTCATTGTTCTTTAGAAGATATTGTCTCTTCTGTCATTTCTTTGAATAATGATTTGTTCTTCATTTAATTTACTACCTTTTGATTAATTCGGAGTAAAAACAAAACGATACACTGTGAAATACAAGATCTTTTATCTTTGGTCACTCACTGCATTTTGGACTTAGCTTCTACTTAATCTGTTCCACTTATCTAATGCTATAGACATGTACCTCTGCTCTTTGCATGCCTATTTGGCATTCACAAAAAAACACACATGTTGTGTCAAGTCTTGCTAGAACTCCTAGGTGAAATTGTCCACTGTCTCGTTGTACTGCCTTCATCGTGCTGTCTTGCTGTCAGTGCACTTTTGTGTTACGTCACTGTGTCTTGCATTCACTTGTTCGCTCCAGTGGACTGTGGGCTGTGAGGAACAAGTGACTGTCTTTGCTGGTGTTCATCCACATTGAGCACACATGGGAATGCTGTGGAATGAATGGATGTACATGTAGTTGGCATCAACTCACTGCTGATGAGGCAGGCGTAACTGGGATTAAATCAGGCTCAGAAACAACAGTTGTGTGCTGTTGTACCTGTGCCCTTGTTTTCTGGGTTGCACAATGATGAGTTTCTTTAAATAAGTTTTCTTCCAGCTCTTAAAGGCCATGACTCTCTAAATTCATTTCTCTAATCACCAGTGTTTCTTCTGGATAAGGTAGCTCTGTATAGGATTTTGACAAAAATCTAATATGTTTTATGAAACAAAAGAATACAGCCTTCAGTTTATACAAGGCATGTAATTTTACCATTTCCCCATAACAACCAATCATCTAGTTAACATTATCCTTACTTTACAGATAGGAAAACTGAGCTTGTAGAGTCTAAGTAATTTGTTCAAGTTGATACATTATCTGTAAATGATGAAGCTAGTATTTGAAACTAAATGGACTGTTATTAACTAGTATAGTGTTATACTTCTCATTATTCTATATAGCTACAATCCATTTAAGTATAAACATTTTACAATTAAGGCCATTGCTTGCACGTAGTAGGTGCTCATTGTACGTAGTTGTTGAATAAGTGGATGATCCTTCATGATGTAGCTGGTCATGGTGGTGATATGGTAAGCATACTAGGGATACAAGCACTCTGTAACTGGAACAGAATACATCTAACTGGCTTTCATGCACTTTACCATATTTACGTGTAATAAATGCTGAAACAAAATGTAACTGAGATCTTTATAAAGCACAAAAAGCTGCGTTTACTTTAGTTTTTCATTTTTTCTTCTTAGTTTCCATGTTCTTAGATTTCAGCCCAGCGTTAACACAAATAACATGATTTGTGAAATACAGTGGTACTAATGCCCCTGCAGGTTAGCATGAAGAGCACTTATCAGCAATACCAGCATGAATGTGCCGGCAGGGGTGGTAGCCTAGCTGTGCTCCATGCTACTGGGGTACAGTGGCATACAGATCTGAACTGAGATTCAAGTGCTAGGATAGTCTGTACCCTGTAACCTTTGTATTTCAAAACAAAAATTCCTGTGATAGGAGATTGAACTCTTCAAATGTTTGTATGTATAGTTTAATACAGCTAATCACTAGAAGACTCCAGCAAGCAGAAGGACTGAAACTGATAATCTCACCAGTGACAGAAAACCAATGGCAATATTTGTGTGTGACTCTTTTCTGTCTTGTGTGAGTAGTGTGTATGTGTGTGTGTGAGAGAGAGAGAGAGACAGACAGACAGACAGACAGACACACATACTAGGAGAGCCAGAAACAGAGCAAATGTGGATTTGTGTCAGCAGAGACAGGGGTAGTCCAAGTGTGATGTCTCAGCTCCCTAAAGCAGTTGAAGGAAATGACACCATGGCAAGGTCCCTACTCATATCCTCCATCTCCTGGAATTGGCCTCGGTTAACCTTCTACTTCAGATTGCCATTTTAGAGTCTTCTCTTTTGCAAGCCCCTTGGTTCTGCTGCTACTACAGCCCGGGAAGAGAACCCCATGTGTCTGCTCAGAGCTTCGGCCTGTTGGTTCCATGCAGCTTAACAGAGCTGCCCGCTTCTGGTCTGCAGCCCGTGTCATCATCAGGACTGGCAGTCTAGATCCTCTCTTCTGTCATTAATAGAGTCATCCATGGGGCTGCCTCCTTCAGCTTCTGCTTCTACCTGCGTTGGTCATAGAGATCCCAAACAAAAACAAAATGAGATGACATCAGATGAGGGACAAAGTGCTGGCAGATCCTTTTGGATTTCTCTGTTGTTCTTGGTGTGTACCAGTGCGCTAGGTTCTTCCAGGAAGGCATCAGTGTTCAGCCACTCTTTCTATATGAAAGTCCATAATTTCATGTACTTTAAACGAGTGACACTCCGATTTTCCTCTGACAGAACCCCAGAGTCCTTGGAACCAATTCCTAATGTTCCTTTCTCATCTTCTGTTCCTTTTAGTTTATAAAATTAGGGACTGATGGTCAGCGATGGTCTGATCTGCCCCCGTTATCAAGGCATCTAACATACAAATCAGTTCCACTGTGCGCTGCTCGATGGCTCAGGGGGTTGTGTATTTACTGCAGATTGAGAATCAGAAGACGAATGTGCTCTGATCTTTCAGTCCCAGCCGGGTGACAGTGAATCGCCCCAAATCCTCTTGGGATTGGAATCCTCATCTTCAAGTGTGGTGACCAGACCAGTGACTATCACGTTGCCTTCGTGGGCTGTCTGCTTTCTAGTGTCTCTTCTGGCTCTACGACTCTCTGACCCTGCCGAGCATGCAGACTATGCATACGATTTTTCAGTGTTCCTTACCTGTGTTTGTAATTTCCTTTTTTTGGGAAAAACTACCCAGTTCCTATTGTGATTATAGAACTATTTTACTTTACGTGTCTGCTTGTAATGTTCCTGAAGGGCAGAAAGCCTGGCCTGTATTTCCCAGTCTTCACAAAGTCTAGAAAGCAGTGAGACTCATTAGGTACTTATCAAGCATCACTTAGGTCATGATAAGAAAACATGCCCTTGTCACTGTAGTGCAGATTAAAAGTTAGCAAGTGGAAAGCAAGCTGTAAATTTTAAAACATGTTACAAAGTTTTAAGCAACTAAAGTGCTATCTAAATATATTGTGCTTAAGGGTTCTTCTCAATACCTGCATGCCTAAACTAGGTTTAACATGGTTTCTAAGTAATTATAATACCATGGGTTTGTGTCATTTATGTAGTTCTAAGAAAAGGAAAATCTTCCAGTTGAATTATGACATACCATTAGATGTAAGAAGTCTCCTGATCTCAAGGATATAAAAATGTTAGAAACTAGGGTGTTTTTTTATGAAAACATGATAAATTCCTGAAATAAGGGGATGATAACCATAGCAACAATGTTAATGTTATTGTATACTCTCATTGTGTGTTAGCTATAACTTCTGTGCCTGACCTGATTTCATTATGCTGTTACTCTTTGTGTTTCATGAACACAAAACAAAGTTGGTAGGTTTTGGGTGTGGTGTGCATCCTCAGGTTTCTGGTGTGGAACCTTTAGGAAAATCAGGGCCGGCTGGGAGATCCTTTGATCACTGGGCTGTTGCCTTTGGAAGGGATTAAGGAGTTCTCATTGGAGCCATGGTAGTTCTGGAGAGAGGATGTCCTCAGCCAGTTCTCAGGCCTCCCACTGACAGTGCAGTTACTTGGTTCCAACAGTGCCAGGCACCCTGGCAGGAGGAAGCCAACAGGGCCCTCTCCAGAGCTGAGTGAGCCTCCAAAGTGGTGACCTAAATGACTGCTTTGATTTGTGGCCTACCTCGGGGATTTCAGTATAGTCGTGATAATATGACTAAAAGGCTTAGAGAAAAATAAGTTTTCCTAATTTGCTTGTTTAGCAAGTGAAAGATAGGTGATGAAGCCATCTCTGTCAAACCCTACAGATTAATCCTTGACTGCCACTCCGCCATCCTACAGAGTGCCCTGTGGGCTATCACCGTCTCATCCTACAGAGTGCCCTGTGGGCTAACACTGTCTTGTCCTACAGAGTGCCCTGTGGGCTAACACCGTCTGGTCCTACAGAGTGTCCTGTGGGCTAACACTGTCTCGTCTTCAGGCTGATGCTGTGGTTACTACTGTCTCATCCTGCAGAGTGTCCTGTGGGCTAACACCGTCTCATCCTACAGAGTGTCCTGTGGGCTAACACTGTCTCATCCTCAGGCTGATGATGTGGTTACTACTGTCTCATCCACAGAATGACCTGTTTGCTACGACTGCTTTATTGTACAGAATTATCTCTTGCAGCTACTTTCTCATGCTACACAATGCCTTCTTGCCTCTAATGTGACATCCTACAGAATGCCCTCTTGGCTACTGCTCTGGTAGCCAGTATTTGTGCAATTTTTTCTAAACTAAACACTTGTAATTGGAGAAATCCCTGTGTTTGGGCTCTAGTTTACCTTTATTTATTCATTCTAAACATTGGTGAATTGGTTTAAGTCTCGGGAGTGTCCCACTCTACTTGTTTTTATATCCTTCGTTTGTCATTTTTCTATGTAGCTAAATTGGCTTGTTTTCCTTCATTCTTTTTAACAAGATGCCAGGGAGTTGTAGTATTAACCGTAGGATAAAGTTCAAGTGTTATTGGGATTCCCCAAATGTAATACATCTCTGAAGTTGTTAATCAAGCAGTGTGTAAAGGATTTACATCAGGGCTTCTGTACAGATAAAGAATGAAAGTTCCCCAATTTCGCATCCTTGGAGACATAAAATATAATTGCTGTACTGTATTAAGACAGCTAACAATTAGATCTCTTGGTTGCTGATCAAGGATGTGGCTTTTGTCTATAAATCAGACTGTGGGATTTTTGCTCCAGAGGGAGTAGAAGACAAATCTGTGCTGTCAGTTCTCAATTATGTGGGTGCTCATCGTTCGGCTCCATCCTCCTCCTCTGCAGTGCAGCCTGTAGCACATCTGAGGTCCCTCCCTAGCATGCTGACAAGGATCAGCTTGGGAAAGGAAGGATGTACCTCACATCACAGCTTGTTAGCAACTCCTGAAGAGCTTGGATGGATAGAATGAGAATGGATGGTGTGACTGAGCAGGCTGAGTCATCTATGCAAGTCCTTAGTTGCTAAGAAACCAAGATGGCAGAGTCTGTCATGTTCTACCTGTGTGGCCTGCGATCAAACGTGGACCCTGTCAGCCTCACAAGGTTTTGTGAAGGTCAAAAATATTTGCATTTTATAAACTGAAAATTGTTTTAAAATTGGAAGGTACCTTCTGGGTAAGCAATTTGGATCTCAGTCACCACTCTCAATTTATATTCATCTAACCAGCTCAGTTCCTGTCACATCACCTAGACAGCCAGATCACCTTAAGGCAGTGCTTTCCAAATGGTATGTGATTAGGACTAGTTAAAGATGTATGAAGTACAGCTTATGATTTTATGGATCCCCCAGAATTGATTAGGAGAGAAAGTGCTCTGAAAAGAAAAGGTATGAAAAAGCCCGACTTCCCTGTGTTTGTCATGAGTTACAGTGGCCATGAAGCCAGCGTGTCAGTTTGCCATGCGGCTTCTTCCGTGCGTGCTCCTCATTGCTGCGCATATTGCGCTGCCTGGTGATGCCATTTCAGGGTGAGTGGGCCTGCTTCAGGGTGGTCTCATTCCTTGAAGGACTCCCCTACTCCAGCACGCCACTCCCTCTGCCTGGCTTGGTTGTCCCACTTGTCTTTGGATAATGGCATTTTGTCCTTGACATTTCAGCTTAAGCTCTAACTTACTCAGGGAAACCTCTGAAACTCTCAGATGCAGTTAGGTTCCTTGGTTGGAGTTCACATTGTACCCTGAACTTCTGCTTTGTCATATTTCTGTACTTGCTGTTGTTGTTTGTGGTAACCGGCTGCTTGTTACCACCTACATGCTGAGTTGTCCTCAAGGACAAGAATTGTGGACGTGGCTCAGTTTTGGAAGCTGCAGCTTGGGTAGGTGCTCTCCATGCAGGAGGACCCAGCAGATGTCGGCGGGTGGACTAACTTCTCGGCTAGGTAAGACTAAGAGTGGTTTATTGAAAGTGATTCCCTTTAATAACAGCTAATATTTGTCCCCTTCTCCACTGTAAAACCTTGAACACATAGGTATGTCACTGTTAGCACATCAACAACAACATAAAATCTACCCAAGGTCATACTGTCAACAATGTGTGAAAGCCATGGCTGTTTCTAATACAGTCATAACCACTATTCCTTGAAGTAAGACTTTAGAAAAATCAATTGGTAAAGGATTTTATGTCATTTTCATGCAAGCAATCAACATTTTCTTGACAGAGAAATATACTGTGGCAATGACTTTCCCTAATACTTTCTGTCTGTCTTAATCAGTATAAAGCTAATGGTAAAAATCCAGGATGCTCGATTTTCTGATAGCTTGAAATTTATATCATTTCAGGTGAACCTGAAAAGCCTTACTCCTTTTAAACATCTATTCCAGTGTGTGTGTGTGTGTACTTTTATATTTACTCTTTTTTATTATTATTATTTTTTATTTTTTGACAGGCAGAGTGGACAGAGAGAGAGAGAGAAAGGTCTTCCTTTGCCATTGGTTCACTCTCCAATGGCCGCCGCACTGATCTGATGGCAGGAGCCAGGTGCTTCTCCTGGTCTCCCATGGGGTGCAGGACCCAAGGACTTGGGCCATCTTCCACTGCACTCCCTGGCCACAGCAGAGAGCTGGCCTGGAAGAGGGGCAACCGGGACAGAATCCGGTGCCCCAACCGGGAGTAGAACCCGGTGTGCTGGTGCTGCAAGGCGGAGGATTAGCCTAGTGAGCCGCAGCGCCGGCCTGTATTTACTCTTAAGTGAGCAAAGATTTGTATTCTTGCTTTGACATTTCTGTGTAACACATAAAGTCATGTAGGCATGGTCAGCTTAGGTCATTTGGTTTTTTATCTGCTGTAATAATTTGTTTATAAACCTTCAGATTCACCTATATGATAATTTCTCCAATTTTTCTTTTCTGTTAACTTTTTTGTGTATAAGTGTTTTCATCACTTGCCCATCTACAAATCTACACTTCCATAAGCATGATAAGACCCTATCAAGATAGGCTAAGCAGTTGGCATAATTCTGCCATTTCTGAGTTTAATTTAGATGTGTATTGTTTGGTGGATAGTATTTGAGTAATAGACTTGGACCTCTTTTTACAAGCCTTGAGTAAAAGAGATGGAGTTTTGAATAAAATGTAGTTGACAGCAGCAGATGCATTGAAATGTGTGTGTGTGTCTATGTGTGTGTGTTTAAAGGTGCTAATGAGCTAAATAAGGAAGAATGAACAATACGTTAACCTTTCCTAGTTTACTGTGATGGTGTAGAGTCACCACCTCAGACTCAGTGGTTGGTAACCGTGCTGTTTATTAGAGTGGTTCTGTGACCTGGACGTCTGTGCCCAGCCTGGCCAAGTGCTTTGCCTGGATGGAGTCTTTCAAGACTGAAGTCAGGCTGTCAGTTGGGTTTGCAGTTTTTTCTTTGGCTCTGGACACTGTAGCAAACTCATTGGTTGTTGGCACAGTTAATTTTTTCATGGCTGTGCAATGCAAGTCTGAGTTCTCCTGGTGCTATGACCTGGAGACCACTCTCATCTCCTGGAGGCCCCTGGTCTGTGGGCAGGTTCACAACAGGAGAGGTCTGCCTCCTCCCAGGCCAGGGGAGTGCGTTCCTGTGGCTTCTGTTGTGCAGCTCTGTGATGTTCAAGGACTTGCGTGGTTGGGTTGGGCCCACCTGAGTGATTGCCCTTTCCCAGTCAGTGCCGTGTAACCTGAGTGGTCCTGACAGTCAAGTCTGTCACATCCAGGGACCCAGCCATGTGGAGCGCCCTGTGAGGGGTTAGAAAATCTGGAGGGAAAACACTCACAAGTAAACAATAACCAGCAGCTTTTGCTTGGTGTACGCTGGCTGGGAGACTGCATGAGAACGAATCGTTGTGTGTGAAGAGGGGCTGTACCAGGGACAAGAGCAAACAGCAGGAGGCTGCTAGCTTGGCCGAGAAGATGTGAGGGAACCTAGACATCGGGCCAGTTACCTCAGCAAGAACTTGATACGTTCTGGGAGGCCAGGCCACAGGAAGGAAGGCAGGGTAGCAGTTGCTGTGTTATCTCAGTACTTCGAGAACAAGGTTCCTGTAGAGGGCAGAGGCTTTCCACAAATGAAATGGGGTGGGACGCAAGAGTGCCACTGGACCTGTGAAGGCAGCTTTGAGTTAGAGCTCCGGAGGAGAAGATGCACCAGGCTCGCGGTCCACTGCACCGCCACACCCAGCGGAAGAACAGCACTGGACTGCGTCTCAGAGACTGCAGCCCAGCTGCAACCAGTCCCATCCTTAGGGCATTCAAGTGACCCAGAGGAAAGCTGGGTTCTCCATTGGTGGACGATAACATATGAAGCCTTTGTGATTGATTTATGCATTATGTATGACATATAATTTTTAAAACGCCACGATATGAAAAGAGATGTAACTGTCAAGAAATAGCAGAAACTTTAGAAATATATTCCAAATAAATTCAAGTGAAACTGATAGTGGTATATATAGCAAGCAAGCAATTTAAAATAGTTACGGGTATTAGGGTAAACACAAGCATAGGAGCTGGCGCTGGGGATAAGCAGGTTAAGCAGCTACTTGCAAGGTCGTCATCTCATGTTGGAGCTCCAGTTCAAGACCTTGTTGCTTCACTTCTGACCCTGCTCTCTGCTAATGTACTTGGAAAGGAAATGGAAGATGACTGAAATACTCGGGCCCCTGCTACCCACATAGGAGGCCCAGATGGAGTTTCTGACTCCTGGCTTCAGCCTGACCGAGACCCAGCTGTTGCAGCCATTTGTGGAGTAAACCAGCTGATGGAAGATCTCCTAATCCATCTCCCTCCCTCTCCCCCTCCCTCTCCCCCTCCCTCTCCCCCTCCCCCTCCCTCTCCCCCTCCCTCTCCCCCTCCCTCTCCCCCTCCCTCTCCCCCTCCCTCTCCCCCTCCCTCTACCCCTCTCTCTCCCCCTCTCTCTCCCCCTCTCCCTCCCCCTCTCCCTCTCTCCCTCCATCCCTCCATCTCTCCCTCTATCTCTCCCTCTCTCTATCTCTCCCTCTCTCTCCTTCCCTTTCTCTCTACCTGTGTAGCTCTGCTTTTCAAATAAATAAATCTTTAAAATGTGCCTGGAAGAGTTGAATAGAATTAGAGAAAATATTAATTTAAACGCTGAACTGTCATCTCTACAAATAACCAAATCATACAAGTTAAAAGTGTGATATCTGGCAGCAAAATTTGAGGGAAAATACATGAGTGAACTTGGACATGGTAGTAGACATGGTCCAAATTATATGGAGAAAAAAGGAAAGGAGATAAACAGAAGACAAGTGTAGAGCACAATAAAGAAATGAACACTGTGTTCAGAGTTATCCAGAGCGCATTGAAGACATTGCCAGCAAGTCGGAGAACCCTGAGCAGGAGCAGCACGAACCTCAGCGCTGCACACAACCACAGCTGAGGGGCAGTCAGGGGTTCTAGATGAAAGAAGTGGGAGTGCCTTCCCGTCATGAAGTGAGACTGAAGAGAGTTTTCTACTGATGGCAAATGGACAGCACAGAAGGGCAGTGAACATTCCATGTTGTCCCAGTGATTATCCCAGAAAACAAATGGGGGAGGGTGCGTGTGACCTAGCAAGTGAGCACTATACAGGTGGCAGTTTGAGTCTTAACTGCTCCACTTCCAATCCAGATCCCTCCTAGTGGCTGGAGGAAGCAGAGGAAGATGGCCCAAGTACTTGGGCCCCTGCCATCCATGTGGGGCACCTTGATGTAACTTCTGACTCCTGGCTTTGGCCTGGCTCAGCCCTGGCCATTGGGGTCATTTGGAGAGTGAACCAGCAGATGGAAGACCTCTCTCTCCTCCCCTCCCCTCCCCCCACCTCCCCCCTCCCCTCCCCTACCCCCCCTGCTCTCCTCTCTGCTCTCCTCACCTCTCCTCTCTTCTCTCCCCTCCCCTCCCCTCCCCTCCCCTCCGGAATCCTCCTCCCTGCCCCCCATCTCTGTGTAGCTCTTTCAAATAAATTTAACACAAAGGTTAGATAGCATAGTGGAGAAACTGCTTTGCCAGCTTACCATCATGACTGTTACAACAAGCTTGCTCTGCTTCTAAATCTGTATATATGAAATTTTGAAATTTGTTCACCTTATATAAATTTAAAAAATTAAAAAGAATCAGTAAGCAGATAGAAGATTTAATCAACATGTCCGACCAACTTGACTCCCCTGTCCCCCCACCCAGGGACCTTAATATATAACACATGATGTTCTTTGGCCTTGGAATTAAGTTAGAAATGAGTTACAGAGAGACTCCTGGGAGACCCAATTTTTGGAAATTAAACAGCATAATTTTAAACCTATAGATTGAAGGACTTGTAAAAGTTGTAAAAATTTACCAGAGTCTAACCTGCTGAAAAACAAGGAAGTTTCAAGGAAGGTCAGTTAGAAAGTTTCAAGAAAGGTCAGTTTCTGGGAAACTGCAACTTAGCAGATAACAGGGAATACCAGTTTGGAAACCCCCCTTGTGCAATGGTTAAGATAAGTAAAACTGATGTGTACTGAGATAAGTAAAACTGCTGTATACTAAGATAAGTGAAATTACTGTAAACAAAAACCCCATTCCCCTTTGTATTCACTTGCTTAAGATAATTTTGTGGTTTTTGCCTTTAAATACTGCCTGTAACCCTCCTCCAGTACCTCACTCTCTCAGGAGGGTGGGGTCTGTTTTGCACAAAATGTAAATAAACCGCCTTTTGTGTTTGCATCGCTGGTGTCCAGAGTCTGAATTTCTGGGTCCGCAGGGTGCTACCCAGGACCCCGCCAGCTTTGGGTCCTTCAAGATAACAGAATAAATCATGATAGAAATTACAAAATATTTTAAGGCAAATGATAATAAAATGTGGTATGTAAATATTGAGGGGTGGATATAGAGGATGGTTGACAGGTAAATTATAGCTTTAAATAGCTTTAGTTCAAAAGAAGAATGGTTGAAAAAAAATGAATCAAGCTGGGGTAATAGGATATCAAAAAAGCTGGGGTAATAGGATATCAAACCATTGAGTGAAAGAATACATACACCAATGATGAATGCAGAAATTATTAAATAGAGGGCCAGTGCTGTGGTGCAACAGGTCAATGCCCTGGCCTGAAGCGCTGGCAACCCATATGGGTGCCGGTTCTAGTCCAGGCTGCTCCTCTTCCCATCCAACTCTCTGCTATGGCCTGGGATAGCAGTAGAAGGTAGCCCAAGTCCTTGGGCCCCTGCATCCGCGTGGGAGACCCAGAAGAAGCTCTTGGCTTTGGATCCATGCAGCTCTGGCCTTTGCGGCCACCTGGGGAGTGAACCAGAGGATGGAAGACCTCTCTCTCTGTCTCTACCTCTCTGTGTAACTCTTTCACATAAATAATTCTTTAAAAAATATATTATTAAATAGAAACCATATATTGTCAATAAATTTAGCAAATCAATAGAAGGGATAAATTGCAAAACCAACACAAAAAGAGAACAGTTCAATTTCTGAATGTAAGTTAAAGAAATTTAATGGATGATTAAAATTTATCCATAAAGAAAATACCAGGATAGTTGTTTGTGCTTCATTTGAAATGCAAATAAAGACCTCCCAAGTACTGGTTCACTTCCCAAATGCTTAGGATAGCCCAGCGCAGGCTGAAGCTGGGGGCCAGGGGCTGGATTCAGGTCTCAGGATAGTGGCAGGGACCTTACAGACTCCCAGCACCTAAATTGTCGAGAGCTGGAGTTGGGAGCCAGGACTGGGCATGGAACCTGAGCACTCTGCCATGGGATGTAGTATCTCAGCTGTTAGGCGGAGTCCCTAATCCCCAGACCCTCACCCCTCACCCTGTCCATGTTTTCTCAAATCCTAGAGAAAAACTATTAATGCTAAATATATATTTTAAAAAATAAGGAAAAGGGGGTTGTTGCCAATTGTTATGAGGCCAAAGTAATTCTTACTAGAAATGTCAAAAAGTATGTTTTAGGAAGGGAACCTGAAGGCCCCAATCTCCAGTGAAGGTGGGTTGGTGAATCCTAAGCAGCCCATGATGAAGTTGTTTCAGGTTCCCTGTGACAGATACACGGAAGTTTGTCTTGGGAAAATACATCTGGATAATGCAAGACTGGCTTTAAAAACCTACTAGTTTAATTCACCATGTCAAGAGAATAAAAGAAATATTCATATAGTAATCTGAATAAATACCCTTAGGTTCCTTGTTGTAGATACAATTCAACAACTGTTCCTAACCAAAACTGTCAGCCCCAAGGTGTTGGGATCATCTTACTACTTGAATTAATGCCACACTTATTACAAGTGACAAGGAAATAGTGATTTCCTGAGGTCAGGAACAAGACAGGGGTGTCCATTTTTACCACTTCTGCATAACTCATGTGCAAACAAGTGATAACTGAGGTGAAATTGTCATTTTTCCAAGATAGCATCATCATATTTATAAAAATCCCAAACGTAGAGTAGGCTATTAAGGTCAATAAGTTAATGTTCTGCAGTTGTGTTGGCTAAGTCAGTTAAAACTATTGAAAAATGAACTGTTAGTCTGTGTGTGAACAGAAACATAAAATTAACGTTTAAAATTTTAACCACAGACTATTAAAACACCCAAGAAAAAATGTGTAACATGCCTTTCTTGGAAAACATGAAGTGTTGAGTGGCACCACCATGCACATGCCCCACTTGTCAGAAGATCCAGTGCTATCCGCATACCGCGAGGAAAGTGGCTGTTAGCTTTGATGAAATCCCAATGAAACTCAGTATTTCTTAGGGGTATCAAGACCATAGTCCCATGATTCATGACGAAATGGAAATGGTTTGTCATGACTTACACAGTTTTGACTAAGAATGCTAAATTGGAAGGGTTTGCTCTATGGGGTAGAAGACGCAGTACCTAGCTTCAGTCACCAGGCGGGATGACCAGTGGGAGGACAGACAGGGAGATGAGTGGGTCAGGGACAGAAGCTCACCTGCTGGGCTTCCTGAGTTGTCAGTTTCACTGCAGTTCCCTGAGGAATAGGTGACTTTACAGTGCTCATGGGTATATGTAAAAGTAAATTCTAATGGTATAGTAGACCCACATGGGAAACCTGAAATGAGGTCACTTCCTGAAAGGCATTGTCCATTTGTAGTACAAGTCATGGATTTGCATGTGAAAGTGAAAATTTTACAGTAGCTCCAGTAAAACATAGGTACATTAAACTATTTAATAATATATTTCATTAAACTTAATAGCCAATATATTTTTAAAAACATTGTGTTTATTTGAAAGCCATAGTTTGAGAGAGAGAATATCCATCTTACCTCTGCTGGTTCACTCCCCAAGTGATGGTATTGGCCAACGCTCAGCCAGGCAAAATCCAGGAGCCAGGAACAACATCCTGGTCTCCCATGTGGGAGGCGGGGCCCCAGGCATGTGAGCCATCCTTTGCTGCTTTCCCACATGCATCAGCAGTGGAGCAGCTGGAACTCGAACCTTGCCATATGGGATGCCAGTGTTGCAAGCGGCAGCTTAACCTGCTGTGCTGCAATACCAACCCTAATAGCCAAGATGTTACCAACACTTAGTGACTGTAGAATTCACCTGTGATGGCGTGTGTTCTGACATTGTCCTACGTCTTCACAGCTTGCAGTGTCTTGCGCTCCATGCTCAGTTCCCTTTGGGTGAGCCCATACCTGTGATCAGCAGACCCACACGGCTAGTGAACAGCACTACTGTGGACAGGGGGCAGGTGTTTCTTCAGCAGGATGCTAACAGAGTAGCCCCCAAAGGATGGATAAGTTGAACCTCATCAAATTGAAATTGTCATCCAGAGAGTGAACACAGAGATAGAGACATTGTCTGGGTACGAGACTTGTGTTTGGAATCGTCAGAGGGCTCCTGTAGATGGCTGAGAAGCACAGCAGTGGAAGAGTGGGTACTCTGTGGGATCATGGGTGGCTTTTATTTCATTATGTGTGCATCTTCTGTATTTATGTCTAATTTTACATTTTTCCCTGCCTCAAAAAATCGTACGCTATCATATCTGTAGCAATTATTTTCTTATTAACTTTTTTGGGAAATTGTTTTTCATAATTAAAAGGTATAGTATACATGTGAATACTTTTCCTTAAGTAACTGGTTTTACATTTTTTTTATATTTATAAATGATAACCATATCTCTATATTTCTAGTGTCCCATCATATATTTCTTATAAGCATTGTGAAATACTACTATATAACAAAATCATTGTAATATTTTTATTTGATTATTTTTTCAAGCTATTAATTTATTGTCAGTTTAGATTTCATAATGTAATGAAGAAAAGTTTTAATTATTTTTGTTTATTCACTTTTAAAGTGAAAGAAACCCCTTTAACCATTTTAATCCTAGGGATAAAAGTTTGGACGTGGAACACATGTAGAGTATACACTGCCAGTTGAGCCTAAAAGTTTGGATGTGAAGGAAATTCTGAAACTGAATTTTGCTATTTTTAGTCATGAAAACACATTTGCCGAAAAAGACATGTTTTCCCTTGAATAATATTCAAAATGACAAGATTCATGTGACGATAAATGTGAGGTTGATGCCTTGGTAGCATCAAATAAAATGGAGACAATTGAACTTCTCCCAGCAGTAGCCCTGTTTTATAGGAATATTGTGCCGTAGGTGATGAGGGTTTTATAAAGCTCTGTAGAACACTCAGAGGAAATGGAAGGCTGTGAGCTGCTGATTGTCAGGTGAATTCAGCAGCCAGTGTTTGAAGTTTGGAAACTTCTGAAGTGTTTGGTGTGACCAGCTTTGCTTTAATGGTGCTTTGCTGGATGAATTTACTCATTTGGTGGTTTGGTAGCTGGCGTGGTAGGGCTTGTACCTGGAGAAGGCAAGGGCAATAGCAGTTTATAAACAGTCCCTAAAACCAAATCCAAGATTCCCCAAATTTGAAATGTTTTTAATGCAACCATGATCACAAGTGGAAAATTCCACACTGTGCAACTGTTTGATCTGTAAAGTTACTGAAACATTGTATGAGATAACTGTCAGGCTTTGTGTAAAAGTGTGTATGGACATAAATGAATTCATGTCGGGCTCCAGTCCTGTCCCACAGGGGTTCATGATGGTCATGCAGGTATTTCAGAGTGGGAAGCATTTCTCCCCCAAGCATTCGCACTGACAGATACTCACCCTGTATGAATCAGGTCAGATTTTCTAGGTGGGAGTAAGAGTCAAGCCTTAGTTTTGAACACACTTGGTTGTATGAATCTGAGAAAGCTGTGGACTTTTCTTGAACAAATTCTGAAACCATATGCATACAGAAAATAAAAATTTACAATTCTCATTTGAAATTTTCACACTGAATATATCTTATTACAATAGGTCATAACTTGAAAAACTTTTGCTCAGTCAAGCCTGATGCTAGGGATGGATTTTTAACATTTTACAAACCTCTTAAATATATTATGCTTATCTGACTAGATTATCCTCCCAAGCTCGGGATTTACGAAGGCACAAGATAATTAACGGTTTATACCTGTTTATGAGCAACATGCTCCAGAGTACATGATAACCAGACAAAATCTGTGTTTGAATATAACATGTTCAAATGGAATTTTGCTGGGTGTGTTAGAAATTATTTTAGTCAAATATTACAAAACAAAGAAAACCTATATTCATACCATACAGTCTCATCTGTATTCGAAGTAGCTTTCCAGATCACAGATATCAGCAGGGATAAATATGTAAGAATAGTTACAGGAGTAATGGAATTATGCCTTGCTGTTTGACACTGTGGGAAACTCCATCAGCAGTGCAGGCTCCAGGCAAGGAGGAAGAAAGCTTTCTCGCAAGGGGAGAAGAATGATAATTGGGGTAGGAGGTTCTCATTGCTTCCTGCAGACAGTGTGTGCCAGGGTTACATTCAGTGAACAATGGACTTACTTACGTTTACGCCTTCTGAAGCCCTTGACCTAGTTGTTAGAGGGCTGGGAACATGACAGACATGTAAAGCTTGGGGTTTGGGAAGTGGTAGGCAGGCTTCTTTTTTCATATATCATTCACGCTATGTGCCACCTGTCTCCTGAGCTTGAGGTTAATTATTTATTGAATTGTCAACCTAGCACTCACTGTCTTGCGCCACTCTTGGAGTGTGATCTGATTTGGAGTCTGCTCTTATTCTGCAAAAAATTCTGCTATTCCATGCCTAGACATTCTCTGTGCTACATCCTCCAGTGGTCATCTTCTGCTCTCCTCTTGTCATCTCTCAAAACCCCATCCTTTTGTTTTTTATGACCCAGCCACAATTGGTTCTCTGAAAAGCCCAGCCAGATTCCACAAGAACTCCATGCTTCCGTTCCCTGACCACACAGCTGTGTGTTAGCACTCCTGGATCCCTCGTCCTCCACCCTGTGCGAGATGTACTCCCTCGCTCCTCTGGATGGCAAGTTCCTGAAGCCCTGGGATTACGTCTTACCCACCATCTCGCCCTGCATTTTCTTTATCAGAGCTTTATCTCTCTCTCTCTCTCTTTCTTATTTTCCTTTGTGTTTTTGGTATAAGTGAATATTTGACTTAGATCTTTCCGCATATAAGGACTGAGATTGACCTATGAAGCTTAAGAGGAGGATTAGAAATTAAAATGAATTTATTTTCTTTAAAATGAACTTTTGTACCTTCCTCCTTAAGTCCAAATGGAAAGATGGGTTTCAACTCATTTCCTAATACAGTCTCTGTTTTTGATTTAATAGACTTCATAGAATTTAGTGATGTGAGTAGGCTTTTCATTCTCTAAGCTTAAGTCTGTGGCTCAGTAAGTAGTTTTCAAAGTGTGTGTGTGTGTGTGTGTGTGTGAATTTTCCATCTCACGTAGAAGTAGATGAGAGATGGCTAAGATAAATCCGTAAATACATTTGGAGCCAAATTCCTTATGAAAGAAAGACCTTACCAGTTACACTGTAACAACGCTAGTAGCCAGAAATAAAGCTGTGCTAATAAACAGGACAGAATTGCATCCAATGGATGAGTGCTTGCGTATTTTATTTCACAGTGTGATTATCTGTGACTTAGAATCTTTTTTTCATTCAGAGAAAATTGTATATATTCTAAGAGGTTATAACCCATGATTTTTTTAGACACAGTTCAATCAGTACTATTCCCACAGATCACAATACCTGGGGTATATGGAAATTTCCCTTTGCCTTCACTGACATGATAAATGATTTACCATGCACACTGTAAGGCAGAGAAAAGAATAGGCGTACACGTTGTGTGAATTTCCATTTCTTCCCATAACAGAGCTCTGGCTTATGATCTCCCAGGTAGTTGGTACAGTTTGAGCCTTCACTAGTTCTGTGTGCAGGGGAGTCTTGCCCTGCTGGCGGTGACGTACGTGAGCTGCCGGGCACTGGCTGTGCCTTCGCTGTTCGGATTCCTCTGCCACTGCGGTTGCCTGCACTGAGCAGGTCGCCATCATCCAAGACCCCTGCTTTGGACACTGATGCCTACCAGGTCCTGCCCTGCGTAGAAACAGGAAGTAAAGTCACTTTGGCTACAAGGTGATGGGGCTACCCCAGGCCAGTATGGTCCCATGGGTAGCCATGATGCAGAGCTCCAGTGATGGTCAGGGCCTCCTTCCTGCCTTTTGGTCAGGGCGAGAGGCTAATTGTGGTTGGGCTGATTTTTTAACAAGACCTATGTATCAGGTGTCTGTTACTGTGCCAGGTTCATGAAGTTCAGTTTCTCATTTTACCAGTTCTAACAACCTTCTGTGTTGCAGAAGGTTCGTCTTGGCCCTTGAGAGCCAGTTTTGTGCATCTCTTTCCAGGATCTCATCACTGGCTTCTCCAACTTTGGGCTTGGCAATACCTGACTGACCTTGGAAGCAGACGTCACCTCCTCTTTAGCAGTGATGTTGCTAATGTGTGCGGGGGTACATTCAGTTCTGGGGCAGCTCTGCTACTCTTGGGAGCCAACATGCTTCCCAGTAGGGAAAACCATTGAGGCTGCGAGCACACCTGAGCCAGGTCAGCCTTCGTGACTGATACAGCCGTCCTTCAGGGAATTCATTTGAAACTGTACTTTCCCTAGTGCTCGGGTGATGCTGCGCTGATAGTAGTTCTTGTGTAATGAGTGGTTGTTTCAGTTTCAGTTCTTGTGGAGATGATCATGGCTGGGATGAGTGCTTGGCACCTTTCCTCTCTGGGTGATGCTGGCACAGCAGTCCGGATAATCTAGTCCTCACCTCCCACCTGGCACATCGGCCCTCACCCCAAGGGGATGGGCAGTAAGAAAGAGGATGGGTGGGAAAGGCATCTTGACGTGTCTGGAGATGCAGAGTTTGCAGAGAAGGCTGGTGGGGTTGCTGTAGGAGGCGCGGCGGTGCTTCCTCCTGCTGCTTGTCTGCAGTACAGCGAGGGATCACCGCTCTCCACACTCTGGTGCCGGTCACAGGCCTGTGGACTGCTTGTCTGTTTCTGTAGTATGTTGTTATGGAAATGAGTAAGATGTCAGAACATTGTTCAGGATGATCCCAGGGGAAAGGAGGGTTTTAGGAGGAAAATTCTAAAAGGTTTCAAGGCAAACTCAAAACAGACTTGGACTTTGCACTTAGAAATCAAAACGCATTTTTTGCTTGGCTGTGCTTTGAGTGCAAACTGCCCCTCCTGTCTGGCATTTGATTCCCAAGCCCTGGAAGGGACAAGAAGCTGTCTTTGTTGTCTGTCACGTACTTGTGCACCCAAACTAACCCATGACACTGTTACCGGCTTGCACACCAGGAATAGGTGAAGCATTTTGACTGAATTGGCCAGTCCAGTATAAATGAAGGGAATCAAACCAGTTATTTGGAATAGTGCACAGACTAAAAATGATGGTTCACAACACCTGCACTCTGTCAGGATCTTTCCAGTCCTCTGTGAACATAGATATGGATGCAAAGGCCAGCTCTTTACCAGGTACACATCTGTTGTTCTGAAATGTTTATTTGAAAACTCGAATGATTTGCTACAATTTTAATACAAGCTCCCCAGTGGAAATTGGGAGCTTCTGACACCGCAGTGAAGAAGGTGTTCCTGGTAGTGAACACCTTTGTTCTCCTTCATCTCAGGGTGAAGAGGGTGAGGTGGCGTTCTGTCACCTCGCTGTTGACTGGCTGTTGTCAACAATGGCAGAGTCAGTCCTTTGTAAATAATGCATCTACATCATGGACTAAAAGGCGTAATCTTCATTGCAAAACAGAGATATTAGAATTATAGAGGGGAAATGAACCACTCTGAAGCTTGTGAAAACCTGGCTTGTTATGTGTGTGTGTGTGTGTTAAAATTTTTTAAAGATTTTATTATTTGAGAGGTAGAGTTACAAACACTAAACGGAGAGACAGAAAGGTCTTCCATCTGCTGGTTGACTCCCCAAATGGCCACAGTGGCTGGAGCTGAACCAATCTGAAGGCGGGAGCCAGCAACTTCTTTCCAGGTCTCCCACACAGGTGGCAGGGGCCCAAGCACTTGGGACATCCTCCACTGCTTTCCCAGGCCTTAAGCAGAGAGCTGGATTGGAATAACAACAGCCTGGACATGAACCATCGCCCATATGTGAGGCCAGCGCCGCAGGCAGAGGCTTAGCCTACTGTACCATGGTGCTGGCCCCCAGTGTGTGTTTTATATGATAGAAAACAAAGAAGCAAAATCCTTTTCTCCCTTTTAACCCTGAGCCTGGGCGCTGCAAGGATTTGTGACTAGAGAGGAGAGAGACTGGGGAGCAGGTATGGGAGGTAACACTTCCTGGACGTGGCCCTGGGTTTTCCACCACGCTGCAGAGGGTAAATGCTAGTGTCTGCAATCCTTGGAGACAGAGGCCTCTCCTGGAACCTGTGTCTGAGCCGCAGCAGCGGCTGGCTGGGCAGGCAAAGGCCATTCCCTGGGCTTCCAACAATGAAGACATTCTGGAGCTGAGGTGGCTTCCAACAATGAAGACATTCTGGAGCTGAGGTGGCTTCCAACAATGAAGACATTCTGGAGCTGAGGTGGCTTCCAACAATGAAGACATTCTGGAGCTGAGGTGGCTTCCAACAATGAAGACATTCTGGAGCTGAGGTGGCTTCCAACAATGAAGACATTCTGGAGCTGAGGTGGCTTCCAACAATGAAGACATTCTGGAGCTGAGGTGGCTTCCAACAATGAAGACATTCTGGAGCTGAGGTGGCTTCCAACAATGAAGACATTCTGGAGCTGAGGTTTCCAGTGAGAACGGCGCTGGGGCATGCAGGAGGGTTGTTTAGCAAAGCATACCTTGCACCCATCACAGTGCATGGTGCTGGTAGTTTCATAGTAAATACGTGTGGAATGAGGTTCTGGAATACTGATTCTTCTCTGTGTACATTTGTGTGTCAGATGGGAACACACAAAGTATGAATCAATGAATCAGAATCTGAATGGTTGTGAGGGATGCTGGACAGATCCTGCACAGTGCACTTCACTGTGGGTTTTCCAGTATTTTCCTTGGGTTTGGTGGGTAGATGGTTCTAAAGGAATTTTGTTGGGCTAGGTAGTACCATCCACATCTCATGGTGTTATGCCTGCACCATGCACGTGAATCACCAGGAACCTGGCCAGCTGCTGTACTGTGTGAGACTTTTCCTCTGTAGGGTTCTGTTTAGTTTCCCTTGCAGGGAAGTCACCCAGCTCAGGCTACACAAGCACACAGGGCACTATACTAGCAGTACACTATACTGTACCAGGGCTCATGCCCAACTCCTGGAGGTCGTCTTATGTGTGAGAAATTTGCCTGTTCTTCACCACTTACTTGTTTATTCAGTCATTTATTTGTATCGATATGGACTTAGAGGCATTTATTTGGTATTTTTGGTTATAAAGCAATGTTAGATTTTTATTCTGTTGCTTATATTGTTCTATGGAGAACTTTGACAATGGGGAGCTCTTGGAATTGGTTCCTGTGTCCCTGTCACACATTGCTCTTGTGTGCATGTGTTTATGTGCATGTGTGTTGACACACCTTTACTTCCTAGTACTGCAAAATAGTCCAGGCTCAGGTTGTATATTGCTGCTTTGGCCCCAGAGTCAGACCTCTCCCCAGAGAGCCCTGGGGCCTCTCACTGTGTTGAACAGCAAAAGCTGAGCCAGGTAGCTAAGTTCTTCTTGCTCCTCACGTGTGGCTGTTGCTAGGTGCTTTTGGCCGATAGGGCAAGGAAGCACATGAGTGTCTGCAGATTCTGTCTCTGTATGGGAACACATGCGTGCGTGCACACACACACACACACCTTTGTAAGGACTTCTGTATTGTTTCCCTATGTGCCTTCAGGAAGTCCATGAGAGACTGCACAGCCCTGGCAAACTTGGACCCAGTTCCACGTGGGGCACTGGAGCTTCTCCTTGCTTACTGGAGCTCCCTCTCAGCAAGGGGAGGCCCCTCTCCTGCAGCCTCTGGATTTCCACCCAGACCTCGGTGCTCAGGCCCCCCTGCTTTTGCTTTCAGCCTTGCAGTTTCCATTTATCTCAGTGTGTCTTCAGTCAGCACTGTCGCTGCCTCCTCTTCACTGAGGCTGTCCTGGATATGAGGGTGCTTCGGAGTCCATGGAAAATGTGTATTACAAAACAAAACAAACTATGCCTGTGTTGTAAACGTTTTTTTACACCAAAGTAAACTTTCCTTTTAATTCCATTTCTTACAAACTTGTTGCGGGACCCTTGTTTGTTTGCTCGCACTTTACACCCATTCTGGGCTCCCTGACAAACTAAGTGCTTTTCTTGAAATTTCATGCTTTATGCTGTTAAGTTCTGCTGATTTTGAAAAATGGTGTGTGTCCTCTGTGCACCATGAGAGTGTTACGCCATGTAATAGCCTCTCCAGCCCTCCTCCTCCCAGGAACCCTGACACTGAATCTCACATGGATAGGCCACGTATTGTATAGTTTTGGGTCTGGCACTGTGGCATAGCAGGTAAGGCCAGTGTCTGCAGTGCCGGCATCCTATATGGGCACAGCTTCAAGTCCCAGCTGTTCCACTTCTGATCCAGCTCTCTGTTATGGCCTAGAAAAGCAGTAGAAGATGGCTCAAGTCCTTGGGACCCTGCACCCATGTGGGAGAGCTGGAAGACATTCCTGGCTCCTGGCTTTGAATTGGCCCATCTCCAGCTGATGTGGCCATTCAGGGAGTGAACCAGCGGATGGAAGACTGACTCACTCTGTCTCTCTCTCTCTGTCTCTGTCTCTCTCTCTCTCTCTCTGCCTATGCCTCTTTGTAACTCTGCCTTTCAAATAAATGTGTAAATCTTACAAAAAAATTGGCTTGCAGCATGAGTTTTTGACTTTCCCCTGTGTGTTCATGTTATTTTGCATGGTCTGCTGGCTCATTCTGCTGCATGGATATCCACAGTTGGCATGTCCGTTGTCCTATGGCATCTTTGTTGCTTCTGGTTTTCAGTGATTATAAACAAAGCTGCTATAAATACTGTGTATGGATTTTTGTGTATTTGCGAGTTCTCACGTCAGTTGGGTGACCATGTAGAGTAAATGGTGAGATGGTATGATAAGTGGATTTTAGTGTTCCGAGGAAGTGTGACACACCTTCTTGGTCAGCTGAACACTCTCAGAGCCACTGGCAACAGTTGGGAACCCTGCTGCTCTGCAGCCCTGCCAACTTGGTAAAGCTGGTTTATTGATTGGTTGTTTGACCGTAATTTACCCATTCTAATAGTTGTTTAGGGGTATTGCATTGTTGGTTTGATCTGAATTTCCTTAATACAAGTGATGTTAAGTTTACTTAAAAACATCCAGACCAAAAAAGAAAGAAAAACTTTTGTTTTTTGAGCAGTTTTAGGTCCCCAGCAGATGTGGTGGAGAGTACAGAGTGCTGATAACCCTGCCTGCAGTCGTGCAGAGTCCCCTCACTGTGAGCACCCCTGCTCGAGGAGCATGGCTGCTCTGATCCCCAAGGGTTTGTTGCCATTTCCAGTGGTGTTCCTGAGGGGTCTGTTCAAATATTTGCCTACTTAAAAATTGAATTTTTTTATTGCTTAGTTTAAGGGTTATTTTTTTTGGATCAAATTTCTTTTTCAAATGTATGATTTTAAAATATTTCTTTATAATTTATGACTTGACTTTCATTTTATTGACAGTGTCTTTGATAAAGTTAAAGTTATCAGTTGTTGCTTTCTAATTGTATTTACTAATCACCAAGCCAAGGTGAGGGGATTTAGTGCTTACTATTTCTGATTGTGTGTTTAAGTCTGTGATTGTGCGTTGAAGTCTGTGATTCATTTTAAGTTAATTTTTAGGAAAGTTATGTGCTGTGTCTAGGTTCATTTTCTTTTTTAAACACAAAGACACTGAGTAGATCCAGCAACACTGGTTGAGAAGACCGTCTATTCTCTGTCAGTCACATTGGGTGTTTTTCTCAAAAATCAGTTGGCTGTGATCATGTGGTCCCATGTCTGGGTTCTGTGAATTCATTTGTCTGTGTTCAGTCTTCGATCAGCACCCCTCGATCATTCCCGCTGGGACTTGCTCGTGTATTTGGAGTCAGGGAGTGCCGATCTCTCACCTGTTGTTTCTTTTCAGATGGTGCCATCCTGTCTTTATTAGGTTCTTTCCTTTGGCATAGGAATTTTATAATCACATTTTATAGATATTTTAAAATGTTTTCTACTTGGACAGTCACATCATCTGAGAGAATGTTTTATTTCTTTCTCCTTTTATGCAACTTCCATGTATTTTTGTCATCGTGTTGTCCTTGCCAGGCCTTCCAGTGTGATGCTGACCAATGAGGAAGGACATGGCCACCTTGTTTCCAGTTACTGAAAATGTGTTCATTCTCTGCTGCTGGTAGGATGCTCACCCTCCATCTCCAGTGAGTGTTTTTGTTAGTCTAGGAGAGTTTCCCTGTGCTGATGTTCTATAGAGAAACAGAAACAGTGGTGTGTGTGTGTGTGTGTGTGTGTGTGAGAGAGAGAGAGAGAGAGAGAGAGAGAGGGAGGGAGGGAGAGAGAGAGATAGACGAAGAAGAGGGGATAAAGCTGGTTTTGGAGGATTGGCTCACATGATGAGGACATTTGAAGTCAAAGTGTGGGGTGACCGAGGAGCTGGAGACCTGGGGAAGGAGAGGGTGGTGATGTTGAGTTCCAGGGCCACAGGCTGTCCTTGCAGGCTCCTGTCGTCCAGGAAGAGCCTTAGTTGAGCCCCGCCCCCCGCCCTTTACAAACTGCTCTGTCCAGAGTCTGCCTATTTTAATGTTAGCTTCACATGCAGTGAACACCCTCACAGAAACAGTCAGGATCCCTTGGATCATGTAAGTGGGTGTTGTGATCCCATCAGCATGACACACAGAATTAAACATCACACCTTCTCTTTCTAGTTTGCTGAGGGTTGTTGTCCTGCGGAGACCTGAATTCTGCCAACTTGTCTTCCTGGGAGTGTTGGCATGGCCCCATGTCTTTCCCTGCATTAACGTGGGGACTGACATGGATTGTCTTACACGTGTTGAACCAACTTAGCATTGCTCATGTGGATCCTGCTTGCTGGTTGCATCCTCTTGAAATATTGCTGCGTTTGATTTGCTGATGTTTTGTTCAGGACTTTGGGTCCTTGTTCAAGGAACATACTGTTGTTTTCTTCTGTTTCTTCTGCTTGTTTGTTTTTGAAACTAGGGCCACACTGTCCCCATAAATTGAGTAGGATGATTTTCTTTCTGCTGCTGGTAACAGAGCATCTGCATAGGCAGATGAGCGTGCACCTGGCTGTCTCACATCATGTCCAGGCAGTCTTGTCCGACTGTGGAGCTCACAGGGAAGTGTACATGGACTGCAGTGTGCCTTTCACTCCCACAACAAGATACCCATTCCTACATCCAATTAAGTGACTGCTCTGTGCTTTGTAACATGTTCTCATACCAGTGCATTCCATATCGCCCAACCCCCATGGCGAGTCAATTCTTTATCTGTAAGGAAATTATGGAAGCTCATAATGAGCTAAGTTTCCCAGGGTCATGTGGTTTCAAGTGGTGGTATCAAGATTCAAACTTGAAACCTTTGGGCCAGCTTGCCAAACATGTAACTCTAGAAAGTTGATAGGATGTAGGGATTCTCTTTTAGTGGCCGGCGCCGCGGCTCAATAGGCTAATCCTCTGCCTGTGGTGCCGGCACACCGGGTTCTAGTCCCGGTCGGGGCGCCGGATTCTGTCCCAGTTGCCCCTCTTCCAGGCCAGCTCTCTGCTGTGGCCCAGGAAGGCAGTGGAGGATGGCCCAAGTGCTTGGGCCCTGCACCCCATGGGAGACCAGGAGAAGCACCTGGCTCCTGCCTTCGGTTCAGCGCGGTGCACCAGCTGTGGCGGCCATTTGGGGGGTGAACCAACAGAAAAGGAAGACCTTTCTCTCTCTCTCTCTCTGTCTCTCTCTCACTGTCTACTCTGCCTGTCAAAAAAAAAAAGTACCCTTGTGTTTTCATTTTTGCAAGATTTTTGGTTTATTGAATAAATAACTTTATTCTCTAGGCACCTTGTTCCAAAGGCCATCCCTACACCTGCTTATAAATTCGCCCCCTGTTAGACACCACAGTGGAAGGAAAGTTCCCAGCAGCTCTGATTTATAGAAAAGCGGAGCTTGCTCACAGCCTGCCTGTTTCCTTATATCTGTCTCTATCGTGTGTGTGTGTGTGTGTGTGTGTGTTCTGATTATCAAACTCTGCTTTCTTCCGTAGTACTTAATCAGATCATAATATTAAAAAATACTAAATACAGCCTGCCCTAACTAGCAAAGGTATTGTTGTTCTGTAGCTGGAATTTCAAGAGTGGTCTGAGGTGGATACAGTGGAAGAACAGGGGATAGGAGCTTCTGGGCCCCACCACAAGGCCAAAGAGAATGAGCCCCTAACTTGGTGTTTTGCCATCTCACTAATGTGTTTATCTGCTGTTAGCTGCAAAGACTTGGCAGCCATTGTACTCCACAGTGAGAACATGTGTGGATCAAATCCCAAGGTTGCCTATCAGAGGAGTCTGTTGGTTTGATTTCACTCCTCATAGCACCAGTGTTTGACTTTCCATTATGAAATGTCCAAATATTCGGGGCGGATGTTTGTCCTAGTGGTTAAAACACCACTTGGGTCACCCCCGCCCCCTACTGGGATGCATGACTCAGGTTCTGGCTCGGCTCCCAATTCCAGCTTCCTGCTGGAACCCTAGGAGGCAACAGGCAGAGGTTCAAGTGGCCATGTCCCTGTCACCCAAGAGGGGACCTGGATTAAGTTTCTGGCTCCTGGCTTGAGCCTGACCCAACCTGATCATCCCTCTTTCTCTTTCTCTCCCTCTCTCCTTGTCCCTTTCTCATCCGTCTCTCTCTCTTCCTCTCTACCCCTTCCTTTCTATCCTTTTCTTTATCTTCTCCGTATCCCTCTTCTTTTTTTTTTTTCTTTTTGACAGGCAGAGTGGACAGTGAAAGAGAGAGAGAGAGAGAGAAAGGTCTTCCTTTTCTGTTGGTTCACCCTCCAATGGCCGCTGCAGCCGGCGCGCCACAGCCGGTGCACCGGGCTGAACCGAAGGCAGGAGCCAGGTGCTTCTCCTGGTCTCCCATGGGGTGCAGGGCCCAAGCACTTGGGCCATCCTCCACTGCACTCCCTGGCCACAGCAGAGAGCTGGCCTGGAAGAGGGGCAACCGGGACAGAATTCAGTGCCCTGACCGGGACTAGAACCTGGTGTGCTGGCACCGCTAGGTGGAGGATTAGCCTATTGAGCCGCAGTGCTGGCCTGGTGTAACATATCTTGACATCTGTTCATATGAGGCTTCTTCCAAAAGTTCATGGAAAGTGCATGTGATGAAAAAAAAATCTATGTGTGAATTTCAAAATTCTTTTGCATCAAAATATACTTTTTATTCCATTTTTCATGAATTTTTTGAAGTCCCTCATGCATGCCTGGTTTTGTATTGCAAGTCAGACTCAGTGTGGTGAAACAGGGAGAGCAAAACAGAATCTCCAGGCATAGGCTTTGGACACCTGGCAAACTGGAATCTGACTGCCAAAAGGTGACAACTAATCAAAATAGGTAGCCCAAAGGACCCTGTTTTCAAGTGAGAATAATTGCTGCTCTCTTTTTTTTTTTTTAATGTTTTTAAAATTTTTGACAGGCAGAGTGGACAGTAGAGGGAGATAGAGAGAAAGGTCTTCCTTTTTGCCGTTGGTTCACCCTCCAATGGCCGCCGCGGCCGGCGCGCTGCAGCCGGCGGACAGCGGCTGTTCTGATGGCAGGAGCCAGGTGCTTCTCCTGGTCTCCCATGGGGTGCAGGGCCCAAGGACTTGGGCCATCCTCCACTGCACTCCCTGGCCACAGCAGAGAGCTGGCCTGGAAGAGGGGCAGCCGGGACAGGATTGGTGCCCCGACCGGGACTAGAACCCGGTGTGCCGGCGCCGCAAGGTGGAGGATTAGCCTGTTAAGCCACGGCGCCAGCCTTAATTGCTGCTCTTAACTGTTGGCCAGAGTTTGGCAAATGCGTTGGTTTTCTATCGCTGACAAAACCAACTACCACATGCTTAGTGTCTGTGAACAGCCCAGCCCTGCTGTTTCAGAGCTCTGTGTGTGAGAGTTAGGCAGGGTTCTCACTGGCCTAAAATGACAGCAGAGGCCAGCTTCCTTCTGAACCTGGAGACCGCCCGTGTTGCTTGTCTCATAGCCACCCTCTCCCCTCCTCAGGGCAACAGCGTTGCATTTTCAGTAGTCACACCTCTTCTGACCACAGCCAGGAGAGCTTCTGCGGGTTTAGGGACCTGTGTGGTCAGACGGGGTTCACGTGTCCTGGGCGATCTCCTGTGGCATGCTCCTTTATCTGAGGCCATCTGCTGCATGGTTTTGTTTTGTAGCTTGACATATTTGCAGGTTTTGGCACAGGGACATGGGACTCCTTGGGGGCCCATTATTCTGCCTATCACAGAGAGTAAATCTAGGGTCCTCGTAAGTGCAGACTAAGACCAGCTGTGGGACAGAATGCTCAGTACTGGACGTGCTGTAGGGCCAGACTCAGAGGAGGACGATTTTCTGGCTGTTAAAGGGATGTGTTCTCAGGTGTGTCCACCTCTGTCATCTTATGCCTGTAACATTTTCTGCCTGCAAAGGGTACGATCAGTCTTCTTTTCTGTTCTTTGCTTTGAGCTCCAGCAATGTGTGAGGCTGGAACAGAGGATACAAAGGCGCCGCGGGACTGCTCTGCCCAGGTTCTCAGCAGCTCTCCTGTAGGCTGTGAAATCAACTCGTCCTGGAGGGATAAAGGCCTGAGCTGTTGCTCTTTCTTGGGAATCAATGGTCTTGCTGTATTTGGAGGGAGCAAGACTCTGTGGGCGATTTTTCCTCTTTGCGATCAACAGTCGTTAGGCTATTCTTCAAAAGCACCTTTGCAGCTGCTGTGTTCACCCCCAGCATACCCATAACTCCGCTCCCAATCATAAGCATCAATTTAGCCATGGACAAAGGACAAGGAAGCTTCTCACTGGACATTGTTGATAGCATCTACTTGATTCCCACTTCTTTTAGGTTATGGTTTAGAAACAAAGCGCACCCCAGAGTCACAGGTAAACAGTGACCTCATCTCAGAGTGTCCTGTGAGAGACAAAGACCCTGGGTGCCCTCCAGGACACACAGAGGGATTCTCGCCATCCCCCTGCTTCTCAGGGAACGTATTGCTAACTTTACACTAGGGGCTGTGAGGGAGACATGAGTGTTCCCAGAACCAGCCTGCCATGCTGCCACAGCCCAGCGAGCCCCTGACTGCTGGGACAGAGGCTGCACAAGGACTGCCGAGGTTGCTCGGGGTGACCCTTCTTGCGGTAGAGCACATGGCTGCAGCACAGACTCTGCCACAACATCTGTGAGTTCCTGAACCCAGAGTGCTTACTTGGACAAAGAAAAACTCATGGCATTTGCTAATTGGAATACCCTGAAGTATTGCCTTGCCCAGGATTCTTCTAAGTTGAGCAGACTAACACAATGACAGAGTCTAGACAGAAGCCAAAGGGACAGTCATTTGCCTGAAATAACGGGAAAATTGTGTTCCGTTAGGATGGACTTCCAGAAATCCTGGCCATTACTTTGTAGAGGACTGTAGTCCTGAGGCACTCAATAGACCATGCTGTGGCATCGTGTGGCACACGGACATGTGTGTGCACATGTGTGTGCATCTGTGTATATAAAATGTGCTAGCATGGGTGGCTGTTGCATGAGTAAGGTACAAAAATGAACATAGGATTAACCAGCTTTCGTAGCAAACGTGTTGTCTCTCCACGTGCAAGGGAAGCACATCCCTCTCTGTAACTCCACCTCTCAAAAACCAAGTAAATCTTAAAGAAGAAGATCAGTCCTGGATAAAGGATGTTAGGTGTGTCGGTATGCATAGGGTGAGAGTCTCCCCTTCATTCGTACCTTTTCTACTCCCGTCACTAACTGCACTTTAGCTTGTTGGTTACTTTACTTGCTATTGACAAGTTCGTTTAGCGTTACCACATTTGGACTGTCACCTTCCATGGCTAGGGTTAGATAAGAGCTGTATGTTTTTTTCCTGGTTATGTTAACTATATCTTTATTTCTGTATTTTTGAAGTTGTCACTGTCATCCTGGGTATGAGGGTACGGAGGAATATCGTAGTATCTCTGCTAAATACTGAGGAAATGAGAGAACCCAGATATCTCGGGTACTTTGCAGCCTTGATAGGAAGGTTCTGGGTGAAATTACATGTCAAGAACACATGGGAAGAAGATGAGGCTTCAGACAAAGTTGCTCGACTCAGAGCCAAGTTCACGTCTGTACCCTGGTCCTCTCCATGCTGTGAGCATGCCTAGCTAATGGGCAGGAAGAAGGGGCCCTGTGGGAACTGAAGTGCACTGTGGAGATCACCTGTTCTCATGCAGTTCTGTGTAAATTTTGCAAATTTTGTCGAGATCTGATTTTCTTTTTTTTTAAATATATATATATATATATATATATATATTTGAAAGTCAGAGTTACAGAGAGGGAAAGGCAGAGTCAGAGAGAGAGAGAGAGAGAGAGGTCTTCCATCTGCTGGTTCACTCCTCAGATGTTCACAATGGCCAGAGCTGGGCCAAGTTGAAGCCAGATGCCCAAGCACTTGGGCCATCTTCTGCTGCTTTCCCAGGTACGTTAGCAGGGAGCTCAGTCAGAAGTGGAGCAGCCAGGACTTGAACCTGTGCTGATACGGGCTGCTGGCAGCACAGCTGGCGGCTTTACCCTGTACATCACAGTGCTGGCCTCTTGTTTGCAAATTTTGAGTCTTGGAATGCATTTGATCTATTTCACATTTCTGAGCCTCATGATCTCTATACGTTTTCCTGTGATTCTCTGTATTGTCAGTAATAACTGAAGAGAGATTCTTTGCATGTGCAACAAAGAGCAGTCTCGGAAATTGAAGTGACGTTCTCACTTCACAAAGAGCACTCAAATGCTTCAGAAAGAGTGTGTTAACTGCTTCCTTCCACATCGCTTTGTCTCCACTTGCTACAACCAGTGGTTTCACATTACAATGTACAAGTCACTGGGCTGAGTAGAGGGGGATACTGAGCTTGGGTTAGGTGTGGTCGCTGATGTGGACAAACTCAGGAGTGATCTGATTTCCACAGGGACACACCCTGAAGCCCTGCTCTGACTTCGTAGATGCCCTTGGGTGTGAACCTGTCCGCAGAGACAGCATGCTAAGGGCAGGTATTTGTGCAGCTGTTAAGGTGCCACCTGGGATGCCTTCCCCTGTGTCCAAGTGGCTGGGCCATGTCTGGGATGCCTTCCCCTATGTCCAGGTGGCTGGGCCATGTCTGGGATGCCTTCCCCTGTGTCCAGGTGGCTGGGCCATGTCTGGGATGCCTGTCCCCTGTGTGTGACTGGCTGGGCCATGTCTGGGATGCTTGTCCCCTGTGTGTGAGTGGCTGGGCCGTGTCTTGGATGCTTGTCCCCTGTGTGTGAGTGGCTGGGCTGTGTCTTGGATGCCTTCCCTTGTGTCAGAGTGTCTAGGCCATGTCTGGGATGTCTTCCCCTATGTCCAGGTGGCTGGGCCGTGTCTGGGATGCCTTCCCCTATGTCCAGGTGGCTGGGCCCTATATATGAGTGGCTGGGCTGTGTCTGGGATGCCTTCTCTTATGTCAGAGTAGCTGGGCCGTGCCTGGGATGGCTGTGTCCTGGTCCCTTCAGAATTCCAGATTCCTGCTGATGCATGCCCTCAGAGGCAGCAGGGGACGGCTCAAGTGCTCGGGTCCCGACTGGTCACATGCGGGACCTGGATTGAGTTGACTGCCCATGGCTTTGATCTGTCCCAGTCCTGGCTGTCGGAGGCTTTTGGGGAGTAGACCAAAGGATGGAACATCTTTCTCTTTCTGTCCCTATTCCTGTTCCTTTCTCTATCTCTGTCTTTCAAATAAAATAAAAACATTTCAGAAGTCCGTGTGTTGGGAAATGGAGCGGTGTTGAGAGATGGCCTAGTACAGGAATTAGGTCAGGAGGGCGACTCTGCTTTTGTGGGGTGTTAATGTTTCTGTCACAGGAGTGGATTAGTTGCTATGAAGTGAGTTGTTGGGAGAGTGGCTTTTATAAAAATGAGTTGAATCCCTCTAGCTTTCCCCCCTCACTTTCTGACATAGTATGAGGTCCCTCACAGGCCAGGTGCCCCCCATGCTCTTGCATTTCCTGGCCTATGGGAGCCAAGAGCATTCTGCCCACTGCGGATTGCCCACCGTGGGGTGTTCTGTTGCAGCAGCAGGAAACATCCCAAGACACCCAGATTTCTCTTGAGCACTGGGTCCACTTGCAGTCATGAGAGCACAAGGGGTTTGCTTTGGTAGTTCTAAGTATGGGTTTGTAAAAGCCTCTTAGTGGCCGGCGCCGCAGCTCAACAGGCTAATCCTCTGCCTGTGGCGCCGGCACACCGGGTTCTAGTCCCGGTCGGGGCACCGGATTCTGTCCTGGTTGCCCCTCTTCCAGGCCAGCTCTCTGCTGTGGCCCGGGAAGGCAGTGGAGGATGGCCCAAGTGCTTGGGCCCTGCACCCCATGGGAGACCAGGAGAAGCACCTGGCTCCTGGTTTCGGATTGGCGTGGTGCGCTGGCCGCGGCGGCCATTGGAGGGTGAGCCAACGGTAAAGGAAGACCTTTCTCTCTGTCTCTCTCTCTCACTGTCCACTCTGCCTGTCAAAAAAAAAAAAAGCCTCTCAGTAGTAGGACTATATTTTTGCAAAAATGTCCACAATGCCTGTATTTCCAGAACATTTTGAAATAATGCACTTTACTTGGCGAAGCTAGAAATAGCTTCACTACAGACCCCCTCTAGGCAATTGCTCTTGTCCCCCCACGCTCCCTGGCAAATACTTCTAAGTAGCTTTGGCTTTCAGCTCATACACCTCAGAGGAGCTTCCTGAAATGAGGGATGAGTGAGGCGAGTGCTCAGTAGACGCCCCACCGTCTTCCCAGGGCAGAGGTCCCATTCAGCCCACTCTCCCGGCCGACAGGCTGTGAGAGCCTGGTCCTTTGGTAGTGTTTCTGAAAGCCAACCAAGGAGTTAGAGATACAAAGAATTCCCTGGCAGAGGTTCGAAGTCCCTGATCCGCTCAATAACACGGAGTTTACTGTAGCATGGCCTTGTTGAGGAATCACGATTTGCTTCCTTGGAAGACTTGCTTTCTTCAGCCGTTCTCTTCTTTTACTAAGAATTAAGAATTTTCTCAGCCGAGGCAGTGTTGTCACACTTGTTGGATTAGGCACACGGAGCTGAGGAACCCTGCATGGTGAGGCCAGACGCGAAATGCAGAATGAGGGTGCTCCGAAACTGCTTTCCCTGACGATAGGAAACAGTTAGTGCACATGGAACCGCGGTGCGTTGGTCACTTCCTTGAGTTTTGCTGTGTATACCATAGCCTCAGAGGGTATCTGTTAGGGGCCCATGGCCATTTTCTGAGCAGATGCATGTTTGCATTTTGACGTTTGATAAGAGGCATTGCCGTTGGTGATTTGTGGATCACCTCTGTAATGCAGTGTTGTTATAACATGAAGGTGCTGCTACAGGTCTGTTGCCAGGCCTCCTGATTGTTGTTTGGATGTCAGACTGTAAGATGGGCATATGGTGGACTCGTCCGTGTTCCTCAGACTTCCATGTATCAGTGAATTACCTGCACACTGGGGTTTGGATTCCGTGGGACTGGGTGGGGCCCAAAAGCTCCTGTTTGTAACAAGCTCTGGTCTGTAGATCATGTTGAGTGCGCTGGGCTTCATCTTGCGGGAATAAAGCCCAACAAAGAAGACAGGCCCTGGAACAGCAAGACCAGGCTGTCTGAGGAGTGAGCCCCCTAGAACCAGGTAAGCCAGCATAGATGCAGAAGACCCGTGTCCTGCAGCTGCTGTCACCAGTGCCACCCAAGCAGTGAGCAGTATCCATGTCCAGGGGACAGCAGGCCATGCTCCAAGAGCTCCGGCCCCATGGCCAGGACTTCCTGGGCTGTGTAATGGACATATCATTGTAACTCTGATACAGTTAACTACTTCATGAAATTATATCATGAGCTTCTAATTCACTAGGAAATTTTCCAATTATAATTTACTTTCTCAAGTAGGACTGTTTAAAAAAGAGTGAGATTTAGGTAATTAAAATAAGAATTTCTTATTGTATATAAATAATGGACTTAAGAGAATATACTGATCAAATAATGTTGGATATTCTAATATCCCTGCCTGTATGTTTTTATTGGACATTACTAAAATGGCATTTTGGTTAAGAAAATGGCTCTGGTGGATGTGGGGTTATGAGAAACAAATCTACTCATAGGTGGTAAATAATCAGCTCTTAGTCTGAAAAGCTGAGGATATATCTGGAAAAAAATAGGATACAGTAGGATGCTTGTCGAAAGAAGATGAGCTGAGATTTGCCAGGCCGCATGTTTAAGTGCTTGACAAGTAAAACAAGGAAGCATTTCAGTATTCTTGTCACTATAAACTAGCCAGCATATAGTCAGGGTGTGTGACTCAATTGTTTTCTATGGAGAAAATTGATAAATACTAATACTTAAAATTTTAAAAGCTTTTTTAACCAAAAGGATAAATATTAGATTAGTAGACCATGTAGGGCAATTGGCTGACCATCTGAACAGAAATATAAGTCAATTCATTTTATTCCAAAGTGACTCTGGTGTGCTCCCAGGGAAGACACAGGTGACTGCGTCCATGCAGTTGGTGACTGGGACAGTAACTCCAAGCAGGGCCACAAGAGCAGTCCCTGGGGTGAGACCCAGAGGCTGCATCTGACAGCACCCGCATCCTTCCTCAGTGGTGGACACAGCACATGGAGACGAACTGTGTCTCTAAATGACTCTAAAGAGATCTTTTAGAAATCAGGGCACAGAAGAGGACTCCCCAGTCAGGACATGACCACTCACTGGGAAATGCAAGTATACGGGGGTGGGGTGGGGTAGAAGAGGACTCCCCCGTCAGGACATGACCACTCACTGGGAAATGCAAGTATACGGGGGGGGGGGGGTAGAAGAGGACTCCCCCGTCAGGACATGACCACTCACTGGGAAATGCAGGTATACAGGGGGTAGAAGAGGACTCCCCAGTAAGGACATGACCACTCACTGGGAAATGCAATTATACAGGGGTCAGTGAGCACGTTAGCGTGTCTGTTGGCAGACCACAGAATTATTGCCAGGTGATTTGTAGTGTAAACATTGTGAAATCTCTTTGAAATGTGCAAGGTGTACACACGGTCAGATTCCTGTGTGAGCAGTGGTGATCACAGACGTGTCCATGATGGCCAGCTTTCTTTTTCTTTTTTTTTTTTTATTAAACTTTTATTTAATGAATATAAATTTCCAAAGTATAGCTTATGGGTTACAATGGCTTCCCCCCTCCCATAACTTCCCTCCCGCCCGCAACCCTCCCCCCTCCCGCTCCCTTTCCCCTTCCATTCATGTAAAGATTCATTTTCAATTCTCTTTGTATACAGAAGATCAGTTTAGTATATATTAGGTAAAGATTTCAACATTTTGCCCATATAGCAACATCAAGTGAAAAAACTACCATTGGATTACTAATTATAGCATTAGATAGCAATGTACAGCACATTAAAGACAGAGATCCTACATAATTTTTTTTTCAAAATAATTAATTTTCTATGCCATTTCCATTTTAACACCAGGTTTTTTTTTTTTCATTTCCAATTCTCTTTATATACAGAAGATCACTTCAGTATATAATTAGCAAAGACCTCATCAGTCTGCGCCCACACAGAAACGCAAAGTATAAAAATACTGTTTCAGTACCAGTCATAGCATCACTTGGCTTTAGACGACACATTAGGGACAGATCCCGCATGGGGTGTAAGTACACAGTGACTCCTGTTGCTGACTTAACAATTTGACACTCCTGTTCATGGCGTCAGTAATCTCCCTAGGCTCTAGTCATGAGTTGCCAGGGCTATGGAAGCCTTTAGAGTTCGCTGACTTTGATCTTATTCCGATAGGGTCATAGTCAAAGTGGAGGTTCTCTCCTCCCTTCGGAGAAGGGTACCTCCTTCTTTGATGGCCCCGTTCTTTCCACTGGGATCTCACTCACAGAGATCATTCATTTAGGTCTTTTTTTTTTTTTTCCATGATATCTTGGCTTTCCATGCCTGCTATACTCTCATGGGCTCTTCAGCCAGATCTGAATGCCTTGAGGGCTGATTCTGAGGCCGGAGTGTTGTTTAGGACATCTGCCATCCTATGAATCTGCTGTGTATCCCACTTCCCATGTTGGATCTTTCTCTCCCTTTTTGATTCTATCAGTTAGTATTAGCAGATACTTGTCTTGTTTGTGTGATCTCTTTGATTCTTAGACCTATCAGAGCTATCAATTGTGAGCTGAAATTGATCACTTGGACTAGTGCGATGGCATTGGTACATGCCATCTTGATGGAATTGTGTTGGAATCCCCTGCACATTTCTAACTCCACCATTTGGGGCCAGTCCGATTGAGCATGTTCCAAATTGTTCATCTCCTCCCTCTCTTTTTCCACTCTTAGATTTAACAGGGATCACTTTTCAGTTAAAATTTAAACACCTGAGAATAATTGTGTGTTAATTACTGAGTTCAACCAATAGTACTAGAACAACAACAACAACAACAAATACTAAAAAGGATGAAGTATTACATTGTACATCTAAAGTCAGGACAGGAGCTGATCAGTTCATTGTTGCTTATAGTGTCCATTTCACTTAACAGGTTTCCTTTTTGGCGCTCAGTTGTCACCGATCAGGGAAAACAAATGATATTTTTCTCTTTGGGACTGGCTTAATTCACTCAGCATGATGTTTTCCAGATTGCTCCATCTTGTTGCAAATGACTGGGTTTCATTGTTTCTTACTGCTGTATAGTATTCTATGGAGTACATGTCCCATAATTTCTTTATCCAGTCTACTGTTGATGGGCATTTGGGTTGGTTCCAGGTCTTAGCTATTGTGAATTGAGCTGCAATAAACATTAATGTGCAGATGGATTTTTTATTTGCCAAATTAAATTCCTTTGGGTAAATTCCAAGGAGTGGGATGGCTGGGTTGTATGGTAGGGTTATGTTCAGGTTTCTGAGGAATCTCCAGACAGACTTCCATAGTGGCTTAACCAGTTTGCATTCCCACCAACAGTGGGTTAGTGTCCCTTTTTCCCCACATCCTCTCCAGCATCTGTTGTTGGTAGATTTCTGAATGTGAGCTATTCTCACCGGGGTGAGATGGAACCTCATTGTGGTTTTGATTTGCATTTCTTTGATTGCTAGTGATCTTGAACATTTTTTCATGTGTCTGTTGGCCATTTGGATTTCCTCTTTCGAAAAATGTCTATTGAGGTCCTTGATGGCCAGCTTTCAAAAAATAATGTTTTAAAGGAAAATGAAAGCCTTCTAAATGTCCATTAATAATTGACTCTGCTATAGATTTTCATGCACTGGAAATATCAAATGAGATGCAGATACCATTATATATATATTTTTTTTAATAGAGCAAGGTACTTTTATTTAGTAAATATAAATTTCCAAAGTATAGTTTATGGATTACAATGGCTTCCCCCCCCCCCATAACTTCCCTCCCACCTGCACCCCTCCCATCTCCCACTCTCTCTCCCATTCCATTCACATCAAGATTCATTTTCAATTATCTTTATATACAGAAGATCAATTTATTATATATTAAGAGTTCATCAGTTTGCACCCACACAGAACATAAAGTGTAAAATACTGTTTCAGTACTAGTTATAGCATTAATTGACATTGAACAACACATTAAGGACAGAGATCCTACATGAGGAGTAAGTGCGATGTGACTCCTGTTGTTGACTTACCAAATTGACACTCTTGTTTATGGCGTCAGTAATATCCCTAGGCTCTTGTCATGAGTTGCCAAGGCTGTGGAAGCCTTTTGAGTTCGCCAACTTTGATCTTATTTAGACAAGGTCATGTCAAAGTAGAAGTTCTCTCCTCCCTTGAGAGAAAGGTACTTGGCTTTCCATGCCTAAAATACTCTCATGGGCTCTTCAGCCAGATCCGAATGCCTTAAGGGCTGATTCTGAGGCCAGAGTGCTGTTTAGGACATCTGCCATTCTATGAGTCTGCTGCGTATCCCACTTCCCATGCTGGGTCGTTCTCTCCCTTTTTGATTCTATCAGTTAGTATTAGCAGACAGTAGTCTTGTTTGTGTGATCCCTTTGACTCTTAGACCTATCCTTATGGTCAGTTGTGACCTGAAATTGATCACTTGGACTAGTGAGATGGCATTGGTACATGCCACCTTGATGGGGTTGTATTGGAATCCCCTGGCACATTTCTAACTCCACCATTTGGGGCAAGTCCGATTGAGCATGTCCCAAATTGTACATCTCTTCCCTCTCTTATTCCCACTCTTATATTTAACAGAGATCACTTTTCAGTTAAATTTAAACACCTAAGAATAATTGTGTGTTAATTACAGGGTTCAACCAGTAGTATTAAGTAGAACAAAAAATACTAAAAGGGATAAAATATTAAATTGTACATCAACAGTCGGGACAAGGGCTGATCAAGTCATTGTTTCTCATAGTGTCCATTTTACTTCAACAGGTTTCCTTTTTGGTGCTAGTTTAGTTGTCACCAATCAGGGAGAACATATGATATTTGTCCCTTTGGGACTGGTTTAATTCACTCAGCATGATGTTTTCCATATTCCTCCATTTTGTTGCAAATGACTGGATTTCATTGTTTTTTACTGCTGTATAGTATTCTATAGAGAGGATGTGGGGAAAAAGGGACACTAACCTACTGTTGGTGGGAATGCAAACTGGTAAAGCCACTATGGAAGTCAGCCTGGAGATTCCTCAGAAACCTGAATATAACCCTACCATACAACCCAGCCATCTCACTCCTTGGAATTTACCCAAAGGAAATTAAATTGGCAAACAAAAAAGCTGTCTGTACTTTAATGTTTATTGCAGCTCAATTCACAATAGCTAAGACCTGCAGTCAACCCAAATGCCCATCAACAGTAGACTGGATAAAGAAATTATGGGACAGATATCATTATATTTTGATAGGAGAATATGTCAGGGTCTCTGTTAGCCGGTATTGTTGGAACATATTTTTAGAAATATTTACATGTATATTTAGAATTACCTAACTATGGACATATGTATAGTGTGTATATATATATATATATATATATACATATATATATATATGAGTGTGTGTGTATATATATCTGTAAGTAACAGCAGTAGAGTATAGTGCTTCCTCTCCATGGATTTTGAGAAGGACTTTTTCTTGGAATCATACCTTGGCACTGTCACTCTGTTGCTGCAACTGTGCATTTAGAACTGTGAGCAGTGTCATGAGTTCTGATTCCATCTGTGCAAGAAGCTTAACTAGAAATTTGTTCTCAGATGTATTAGGCCATCTTGCCACTATTTCAAGTCTTGACACATGAGCGTAGTAGCATCAGGCCCAGACAAGAAGGAGAAAAAAATGAGGGATTTTTGGTGTAATCTTAATGAGGTCCTGACTTCTGGTACTCACATTTTCATTCTTTCCATTCATGGCACATTTTTTTCTTTACTCTCCAAATCCATTGATAGATCCCCTTTCAAGTGGTGGTGTGTGCTGTAGCCCAGTTAGAGACATGGTTTACTCTAAAACATATGTAGGTTCCTTAGGCATTGTGGGCCTAAGAGAGTATGACTTGTGACTGGGGGAGATGATGGAAGTGGCTATGGGAAGAATCAGGGATGATTTCAGTGACTGCCTGCACAGTGTGGTGCTCCAGGTCGGGGACCAAAGTGAGGAATGGAGCAGGCACCCCTGGATGGATTGCAAGGCAGCGTTTGTGTGCAATCAGCTGCAGGATGTGGAAGTGAGGAAAACTAGAAGGAAAGTGTGGCAGAAAGTTTAGATTACTCAGGGTGACCGGCCGATGATGTGACTGGTGAGGAGAAGCAGTTGGAGGCTGGTGAGAAAGCCTGAAATTTGGTGGGTAAAGAGCATAGGTTGTACTGGAAGAATGAGCAGTTTTAGACAGGAAAGCTACTTGGAGGGTTATTGCATTAATAAAGGTAAAATTGGGGCTAGAAGATGAGAATGGATCTTCTCTGAGAAGAGAACTTGGAGACCGAGCGAGCAGATGGACGCCACTGCCCTGGGTAGGAGCTTGGGGCCACAGAGAAGAGCTGAGGGTGACCTTGGGGAGGGCAAGGACAAGGGGACTTCTGAGCGTTCCTATGAAAGAGTGTTGTTTTGGTGCAGGGATTTTTGAGATACACGCATAGTTCTGTCATAGCATGCACTTTCCATGCACTTTGTGGGGACCCTTCCTCCAGGCCAGGGGGCCTGGGAGCACAGGGCAGGGGAAGGAGGCCTCCACCTGCCTGGCTCACTGCTCTGCAACTGTGCCCAGCACCTTGGATGTCTCAGAACATAGTGTTGAGTAAGTCAGCGTGGCAAAGAGTGCGTGCCCAGCCTGCGGCGCTGAGTCTCTGCGGGAGAGAGCGAGGTCTGTGGCCAAGTGTGTGCTCTGTGTTCCCAGCGACCACAGGAAGGAGGAGGAGGGCAGAAGCTTCCCTTCCTGCAGCCCACTGTTTGCAGTCTCATGTCCTGCGTCTCCATGCTGTTGTGAGTTCCAGTCTATCCTGCCTGTTTATTCTGTCATCTCAAGCCAGATGTGTTTTTCCAGTCTCTGGTATCTAGAATCTGAAGTAGACCGAGACTGTTAGATTTTCTGTTTTCAGCAGTGACTGTTGGAGCTTTATGCGTTATTGAGGAAAAAGGGTAATTAATGTGTGAAACACAGCATTTCCACAAACAACAGAACGTATGGGTGCAGTACTTGGATAAAGTGGGCTTTGTCTCAGATGCTTAAGCACTGGTTTCATAAGGAATAGAAAACAGCAACTGTGAGAATGACATATAGAGTAAATTGTTCTTAGTTTCCCGAGTGTTCAGTTGTGTGCATGTGTGTGTGCACCTGTGTGTGTGTCCTTTGTGAGGATGGTGTTTAACTCAGAGCACCTTATCTGTGCCATATGAGGGATAAATTCCATCTATCAGTGCAACTCATTTCTTTGCATAGAAGAGAGACTTGTGGGGAAATTCCAGCACTTTGGGGGAAGGCTGCTGGACCTTGAGGCAGGAAACTGTATGCATGCCACTTGGGCTGTGCTTTGTGTTTGTTATTTACATTTATATTTTGGTTAGCATCTTGTATTAAAGTACAACCTTTGAATTCCCCAGAGAAAGTAACAAAAGCGCAGCATTAAGAAAAACATCAATTTACTCTGCAGGTACCAGCAGTATGTTTACTTCATACCCTAAAATGAATGGTTATGTGGTACTCATTTTACACATATTTTATTACAAGGCCATGGGATAGATTTTGTTAGATTGGACTCTCTGTCAATGCAAAAGAGGAAAAATATGTATAAATCTCAGAGACGTTTTCCTACAGTTTGAGATGTCTTTGCTAGATTACCTGTTGCAATTAGGCAGCTCTGAAAATGACAAGAAACTGGCACAGCTATGGGAGAACAGCATGACTGAGACCTGTGTTCAGCTCTTTTGTCTCCTCATCTCTGTAAAACTAAACCTGGCACATAAGGGAGAGTTCTGTCCACACAGGCATTTGAGAGACAGTGAAAATATAAATGTAGGAAGAGTTTACCCGTGTCGTCTGTTGAATTTGGGTTTATTGATTCACACAGGTATTGACATTTCATTTGCTTATTTAGAAAATATTTCTTTGAGAGTTGGAGAGACAAAGAGTCAGAAAAAGGAGAGAGACAGATCCAGATAGACAGTATTTCATTTTCTGTTTTAGCAACTACTCTTGGAGTTTTATGCCTTTTAGAGAAAAAATGGTAATTAAATCGGAGAAACACCAGACCATTTCATGGGGGTGGGGAAGGAGAAAGAGAAGCAAGCAAGAGCATGCCCATCTGCAAGTTCACTTCCCGAACGGCTGCACCGCCGGGCCTGGGCCAGTCTAGCCAGGAACCAGGAGCTCCAACTGGGTCTCCTGCGTGAAGGACAGACACTCAGCTACTTGAGCAGTCGCCTGCTGCCTCCCAGCTGTGTATTAGGCAGGACTTGAACCCAGGAACTCTGATGGGGGATGTGGCATGCTAATCCAGCATACTTTCTGCTTGATCAGAGGCCTGCCCACTCCAGTCATCTGACAGGTACCGTCTTCGAAGGTAACTGTTCCAACCCCAGTTTTAGTTAGAAGACTGAGGTTCAGAGAGGTGGAATGACTTACCCAAGGTCATGCAGATAAGTTGAGCCAGGGTTCACAGCAGTGTGTGTAGTGCCGGGCTGCTGACTGTCAGCCTCCATGCCTCCAGGACACCGCAGAGAGAGTGAGAAGACACTTGGAACAGAGGTCCCACGGGTGTGTCTGATGGTGACTGTGAATACTGTGGTGACATTGTGTGCTTGCTCTCTGCCAGGCCTGCTCCACCTGCTTTCACTCACTCACCTTAGCAGCAGCCCCACCTGCGTTTGCTCACAGAATTATAGTTGTTCCGCTGGTGCCTTCAACCCCTTCCCTCAGTCCTGGGCGCACCTGTCCTGGAGACCCTGTCACCAAGAAGGAGTCGTCAGGCTCAAGGTGAACTGTGCTGAAGATCTGTGAGCTCTGTGAGGTAGAAGAGGAAGTGGGAAGGTTGTAGTTGGGAAGAGCTTGTTTGCTTGTCTCTTCTGGCTTGGTCTTACTTTGATTTACTGACTGATCATCAACTGCTATGGGATTTGTGGAGGAAGCCGTCACACCTTCCAGCAGCAGTGAGCAGAAGACACCTTGCGTAGTGTCTTCCTCCTTCCTGGGCACCTGGAGTCCGCAGTGGCAATGTCTGATGCCCAGGTGGGCTTGACGGCCAGCCCTGTCCTCACACCCACTAGCCGTTCCCTGTGACCTTGCGTCCTTACCACCAGATCTCCCTCCCCTTCTTATTTAATGAACAAAAAATACAAACTCTGTGCTGCAAATACTAACAATCCCTGGTTGGTTTGTTCTGGACACGGCTTGGAAAAGCAGTAGCACATACACAGTTTTGAAAAGGAGAGTTTTTTATCTTAAGACATGGCATTTATCCGAGTGAATAGTCTCTGTAGATTGTAAGCACTAGTTCATTCACTCATGTGTTCATTGAATCCTGATTAATGCCCCACAGCGATCTGACCTTGGGGACGTTAATTCATCTTATCCCTTAAAGTGTTATCTAGCAATTTATTTCAAAATGGTAAGCTTTGCTTCTATTTTCATGTTCTTTGTTTGAGCTCTGTCATTTTCTGGTGACTGGCATCTGTGCATGTGGCCATCTGTTTGTCTTTTCCTCCTATACATCTACAGGCCATTATTCCTCTAACTGGGGACTCCTATTGGGTTGTCTTGTGTTTTTCCAGGGAAGTTTGGGTATTGCTTCTCTCAGTACCACATGTTCTTATTTTTTTTAAGATTTATTTGAAAGTCAGAGTTATACAGAGGGAAGGAGAAACAAAGAGAGCGAGGTCTTCTATCCATGGGTCCACTGCCTAACTGGCCTGAATGGCTAGAGCTGTGCCCATCTGAAGCCAGGCGCTTCCTCCAGGTCTCCCATGTGGCTGCAGGGGCCCAAAGACATGGGCCATTCTCTGTGGTTTCCCAGGCCACAGCAGAAAGCAGGCTTAGAAGTGGAGCAACCAGGTCTTGAACTGGCGCCCATATGGGATACTGGCACTGAGGCCTTACCTGCTATGCTGGCCCCCCAGCTGTTCTTAAACTTCCTTTGCTTTACCTTGACAAGATTCCTTCCTAGTTGTCTTGGTGATAAATTAACATGCATTCATCTTTACACTGGCCACTCCTTCGCCTGTGGAGGTAATGAAGGTGGGGCTTCCCTCCACACCTAGGCTCCCATGATGGCAGAGGAGACTCCCAGAACTTACTAGGCAGAAACCACATCACACTCAGAGTGCTTTGCATATGCCAAGGCCTGGAACGTAACCCAAACTGGTGGAAGATATTTCTGTGCAGTCTGTGGTCAGCAGTGCCTCAGTGATGGGGCTGAGAGGCCCATGCGTTCCTTTCCTGGGCTCTCAGGAAACACGTGCTGGCTCCAGAGGCGGCGTTCTGAGCCTAGGGGATTGTTTGCACTCTGATGCCCTGGCCTGGTAAAATCCATAGCCTTCATGCTGATGTTCAGGTAGCAGAACCAAGGTGCATCTGCACCATCTCCCTGGTGCTCCCCAGGCCACTCCCTCCAGAGGGCCACATTGGCTTTCCTTTCTCAGATGCAGGCTAATCACAGAGCCTCCTGCATTTCTAGTGCCTCTGGCTGGCTTCCCCCTGTTCAGGATGCACTAAGATAACAAGTGACCTGGTGCTGTTCCTCAAGCAGAAATATTGGTGCTTCTTTTAAATGTCCTATAGATACAACGTTTGCCAAACTAACTTAGAAGTCGGCTTGACCTTTGGGATGCTGTCTCTGATAGCACTGGGGACAGTGAAGCAGCAGCCATGGCTCCTGTAGCATTGGTCTACGTGCACCATTCGAAGGCAGGTGGGTGACGAGTGGAGACAGAGGGCACCAAGTGCTTTCTAAAAGGAGGTAGAATTAGAGAATATGACAGCACAGCCTGGGTGATGCAGAAATGCCTGTAGAACTTAAATTATAGAACCACACAGATATTTTAAGCCACTGTTTCACAGATGGAGTGAGGAGTAAGGGAAGGAGCAGTGGTCAGGTGCTGCTGAGGACAAGCACAGATCAGGGGAGGTGTCCTGGCGGCCTGAGCCCAGTTCTGCATCCCAGGGGCCCGGGGGAGGGAGGGTGGAGCCTCCAGATGATCAGATGTCTGGATGCGCCAGCACACCGAACTTAGGAATTGCTGGATGACTCTTGGCACAGATGAAAATCAACCATTTGCATAGTTTATGGAATGATGATGGTAGCCCCTACTACTTGAGAGCATATGTGCCTCTAGAGTGAGAAACAGCAAACAGTCTCGGCTTAAGACTGGGAATAAGGGGCATGATGTGTGCCCTGGAAGAACACAGTGCTCAGGTGAACTGGAAACAAAGGGTCCAGCTGAACAGTCACTGCCTGCAGTGCGGACCCCTCCCTGGTCATGGCTGCTTCCTATCTGTGGCTCGTCTGGGACTTAGCTGGAGTCACCCAGTGGGTGGTCCCCTGACTGCATTGAGGTGTCGTCCGTGTTGCTGTCGACCGTGGGCCAGTTGAAAGCTGCAGTGAACTTCAGTTAATGCACGTGAGCACAAGGTGCGTCTGTTCCGTGAACCCTCTGACTGGAATTACTGACTCCAGTAGTTGAGTTCCACATTCAGAAGAAAATGCAGCACTGGAGCTGGGTAGCAGAGACAGACATGCGTGATGCAGTCCTGTGTGCACGCTGTGGCTGAGTGGTGTACATGCAGACACCTGGTAATGGTCATATGGGCACACTGTGGCTGAGTGGTGTGCATGGATACGCCTCATACAGCCATATGTGTGTGCACACTGTGGCTGAGTGGTGTGCATGGATACGCCTCATACAGCCATATGTGTGTGCACACCGTGGCTGAGTGGTGTGCATGGATACGCCTCCTACAGCCATATGTGTGTGCACACCGTGGCTGAGTGGTGTGCATGGATACACCTCCTACAGCCATATGTGTGTGCACACCGTGGCTGAGTGGTGTGGATGGATACGCCTCATACAGCCATATGTGTGTGCACACCGTGGCTGAGTGGTGTGGATGGATACGCCTCATACAGCCATATGTGTGTGCACACCGTGGCTGAGTGGTGTGCATGGATACACCTCCTACAGCCATATGTGTGTGCACACCGTGGCTGAGTGGTGTGCATGGATATGCCTCCTACAGCCATATGTGTGTGCACACCGTGGCTGAGTGGTGTGCATGGATACACCTCCTACAGCCATATGTGTGTGCACACCGTGGCTGAGTGGTGTGCATGGATACGCCTCATACAGCCATATGTGCGTGCACACCGTGGCTGAGTGGTGTGCATGGATACACCTCATACAGCCATATGTGTGTGCACACCGTGGCTGAGTGGTGTGCATGGATATGCCTCCTACAGCCATATGTGTGTGCACACCGTGGCTGAGTGGTGTGCATGGATACACCTCCTACAGCCATAGGTGTGTGCACACCGTGGCTGAGTGGTGTGTATGGATATGCCTCATACAGCCATATGTGTGTGCACACCGTGGCTGAGTGGCGTGCATGGATACGCCTCCTACAGCCATATGTGTGTGCACACCGTGGCTGAGTGGTGTGCATGGATACGCCTCATATAGTGATATGTTTGTGCACACTGGCTGAGTGGTGTGCATGGATATGCCTCCTACAGCCGTGTGAACACTGTGGCTGAGTGGTGTGCATGGATACGCCTCATACAGCCGTGTGACCACCGTGGCTGCGGAAGGTGAGGTGATAGAGAAGCATTCGTCTGCATACAGATTTCCCTCAGGAGAGGATCGCTGAATGGAGGCAGAATCTAAGGGGCATGTGGGTTCGGAGAAGGGACTCTCAGTAGTATTTTCACAGCAGGAATCAAATGGGTTATGGTGCAGGACAGAAGGAAGTGAGATTAACCAAAGCCTTAGGAAAACCCAGGTGGCTGTGATGCAGAGAGGGAGGCTTGTGTGAAGGATTTCCCCATTTTTCCAAAGAGCAGTGGGGATCCTTGGCAAAGTTCTCTTGGGGTGAAGAGGCCAGGCTGGTGTTATAATCTGCTTTTATTCAGGTAATACTTTTAGGTGGAAACGGGAGAAGTAAGGAGACAAGTTGGTTGCTACTGCAGCAGTCCAGGTAATTGGCAGTGAAAATAGAAAGCAGGCAGATTGCTGGCTAGAATGGACGTAGGGCTGGGCAGCAGGTGTCACAGATGGCTATAGGTTCTAGTTTTCTAATAAGGTCCACCCAGGGGAACCCATATTGATCAAGGCTTCATCACACAAGTGTGTTGTTCAAAATGCAGATAATCTCTTCTCATGAACCGTTAAAGAAAAGCCTCCTCCTGTGTAGTGTGACATAACCCACAGTGGGCACCACACAGGACAGCCATCTCTCATTCTGAATTGGTGGAGCTGTGTTTCCTTTGCTGGGAGCTCCTTGAGACGGTCCTAAGGTGTGGAGCTAAGGTGTGGAAGCTCTGCGTGCTCAGGACTGGCTCCCTGCTGCTCTCGGGGCTAGGGTCCCACTCTCTACAGTGCAAGGAAAAGTTTGTGCAGCAGTAGCCTCCATGACCAGCATCGCCAGCGGCTGGGCCTGCAGGACGGTCGTCTGATTGACAGGTTTTGAATCCGCTGCGGCGGCACACCCAGACGCCTGCAGTGAAGTAGTGTTCCTCCGTGGCAGCTGGTGTTTCTGCTTGGACTGCTGTGTCTCTTTGCCTTGGATCTGTCACACAAATGGAACTTGGACTGCTGAGCTACAGTGCAGGGACTCAGCTCTGTGATTTCCAGAGTACTCTGCCGTCCTCAGGCCTGCGACATCACCAAGGCAGTGTGGTCTTCTGGCGTTGTTGGCTTGGAATCTGCCTCCTCAGGCAGCACAGGTGCGAAGGTGTTTTTCTGTTGCCGGTGCTTTTGTTTTGCTTGTAGAGGAAGAGTCTGCAAAGCCACACACAGGTGCATAAAACCTGGTGTGTTCCGTGCAGGCAGACGTGCACATCAGCTGGAACGTGTGCTGCAGCACCAGGAAGAGTGCAGGCAGGCCAGGGATCCCCCACAAAGGATGAGCTCCTGTGGCTACAGCTTCTGCTCTTCTGAGTTCACGGAAGCTTTGTAAACTTCATATTGTGAAAAGCCAAGTGTGGCTTTTGATTTTTTTTGCACCAAAATAAACTTACCTTTAATTGTATTTTTGGCTGTGGTTCCTGAGGATGCGCACCTCTGCTTCTGTGTTCTCGGGCGGGACGTGATCTGGGAACATGTGGCCTGCTGCAGGTCTGACTTGCAGAGTGCTAGATGAAGGCATGATTGGTGTGTGTGTGTGTCCCTCGCTGGTCTCCTCGGTGAGTCTGCTCAGGACAGACGGGACACTACCCTGGGTTGTAGATGGCCGCTTTCTCTGTGCGCCCCTTGGTCTCTTCTCTGCCCGGGGTCATCCCTGCAGTCCCCTCCTCTTCTGAGGAAGAGCTGGGGTCCATTCCTGTGATCTCACTTAGCATCAGTTACCTCTGAGTGGCCGTATCTCCACACACAAGGCCACTTCCAGGGTGGTGGAAAATGAAATTAGATGGTAAGTTTATTTTGGTGCAAAAAACTTTGCCAAAACCTCTGCATGTGTTTTCATACATACATTTTTCTCCAACTTCTAGGATACCCGTTATAGATTAAACCTTGTGAAGGTTTCAAATTAGGAATTTTGTGGGAACACAATGCCGCACATGATAACATTTTGCTCTTTGTGTTGGTGAAGTTTACACTGAGATGAGCAGAAGGTAGGAACACCTCAGAACCAGTGTGGTGTTGCTGAGAAGAAAGAGCTGTAGCAGACTTCATTTCTCATCCATGGTCTACCTGGAGTAGGAAAAAGGGGGTATCTAGAGATGCACATGCAGGGACAGCTGTTCCTTTAGTTCTTGTGCAGAACCAAACCCACCGGGATGCACTGTTTCCACGTGTCCTTGAGGAATGAAAGGGCTTGTTCCCCCAAGTGTCTGAACACTGCACCGAGTATCACACAGCAAGACCCGCTGAGTTCCTGCGCGTGGACTGCCCTCGTCTCACCAGCTGTACATTTGGAGTAGAAATGTGAACTCCCGTATTTAGTAATGGTACATACCGTACACTGTAATCAACCTGGAATTATTCTTTTTGGTCTAGGCTAATTTCAGTAAAGTGGCACATTATAATTACAGACAACCTATAGTGTTGCTGCGGTTTAGAAAATGTTCTGTGATTACTTTTTTGAAATCATGCAATTATACTTTTCCTTCATTTCCACTCCAGAATCTGGGACTCCCAGGCTGATAGGGGCCCTCCAGGTGGTTGTCTGTTCTTGCACTCCCCCTGCCCCAGAAGCTCGCCCGGCTTCACACAGGCTCGGTGACCCGCGTGCCGTAAGCTGACCAGCACTGGGGAGGACTGGGACTGGCACTGAGGCGCGGAGCAGAGTGTGACGGTGCCCACAGAGGGGCCATCTTGCCCTTGGTTGACACATGTAACTGACCTTCTTCCAGAAGATGGATACCTAAGACACAGCATACACAAACAAAGCCAAAGATAGACAGGGAAAGAAAACAGAAAAGGGTTGAGATCCAGAGCGTGCCCTGTGGCACCTTGGGCCACGCATCCCCTCCGCAGGGGAAACAAAGTCAGACGCAGGTTCTGTTCTCTTCGCAGGAAGACCTGCCCCTCGCTGCTGGGAATTAGAATTCTTGTTGGTGCCGAGATCAAGCTTCCCTGTGAGTGCTCAGGAGGAGGCGGTGCGATTCGGCCAGGTCGTGGTTTCACTGGTGTGGTTCAGGGAGGGCCCGCTGAGCAGAGGGCTTCCTTTTCAGGGAGCCTCACTGATTCTTGTTGGATATGTGAGCTGGTGCACGCCTCTTGTCCCTCTGTAATTGTTAGTATTGCCACATACACTCTGAAAACTGCCCATCAGGACAATAGATGATGTGCTCACTTGACTGCACAATGAAGTGATTCCACCTGTCTGATAGGATTTATGTGGCATGGACCGAGTTCCGTAGCATGTCGACCTCTGCATGTGTGCTCAGGGTCAAGCAGAGGGAGACTTTGTCTAAACGGTCACCCAGTGAGTTAGCTCGCTAGGGTTGTCCTGAGAAAGCACCGCAGACAGTGAGCTTAAACCACAGAAATGAGTTTTCTCCCAGTGGTGGAGGCTGGAAATCCGAGGTCAAGGAGTATGCAGGTTCTGTCCTGAAGCCCCACTCCTGGGCTGGTATTCCTGTGTCCTGATTTTCCCCATGTGCGTCTGTGTCCCAGCACCCGGCACATCTCCTCTAGGGACGCTCGTCCTACTGAGTTGGGGCCCACACTGTTCACATTGCTTTGTCTTAGTCTCCTCTCTCAGCCCTGATTCTGAATCGAGCCATGTGATCAGCTACTAAGGGGTAGGACTTCACCGTAAGAGTCTGGGGGACACAGCTGAGCTCACAACTCTTGATACGGGACATGGCTGGAAGGAAAGACTCGAGACGTTGTACAGAAACTTAGAGGGGCAAACGCAGCATTGCACTCCCAACCTCTAGCTGGAGTCCAGGTGTCTAACAGGGGCAGGTGTCCTGGTGTCTTCTGCAGGAGATTTAGGGACCCACCAGCTGGCTCTGACTGCTGGCAGTTCTGCCCTTGATGCTGGGTGCCCCAGACCCAGTTGGTTTTATTCTCAGGTTCTTGCTACCTGGCCCACCACCAGCATGGCTGTTTGACTCCACAGGCCAGCAGCAGCATAGCTGTGTCTTCTCTGTGGCCCATAGTGGGGGTCGGGGACCACAGTGCACTCACAGTAGCATCTGTACCATTGCTGTGCCATGCTCTGTGACATGATCTAGGGAGAGCATCATGGCACAGTCACGGGTTCCATGCCTGTTCATGTCAAGGGCATGCCACATGCGCACACTTGGGGTGAGTGGGGGCCTTGAGTGTGTGCGAACCCTGCCTTCACACATTCAGACTTACCTGGGCTCAGGCTGATGGTACAATTACAATCCTGGTGGACAGGAGCATGCACTCTAAACTTGAGACTTGGGGTCACTAGAGGTCATTTGGAAACAGTGGCTCTTTGTGGCCGTAAGGTTCATGGCACTGAAAGGCTCACTGGCCCTCAGCTCGTCTCGGTGGATGACCTTCTGAGAAGGTTGTCAGGTAAATCTCAGCTTCAGAACTGGATTCTGTGTGGGTACAGGGAATACTCGAGCTCTGCCTCTCTCTCAGTTGAAAAGCCTGACAACCTGTAGGTGCCAGATTCCATCCGTTGTCTGTTTGGCCCCGGGGAGTCCTGACTCCCTTGAGCTGCAGTGCACCCCTGCCTGGGTTCCATCCGTTGTCTGTTTGGCCCCGGGGAGTCCTGACTCCCTTGAGCTGCAGTGCACCCCTGCCTGGGTTCCATCCGTTGTCTGTTTGGCCCCGGGGAGCCTGCCTCCCTTGAGCTGCAGTGCACCCCTGCCTGGGTTCCATCCGTTGTCTGTTTGGCCCCGGGGAGCCTGACTCCCTTGAGCTGCAGTGCACCCCTGCCTGGGTTCCATCCGTTGTCTATTTGGCCCCGGGGAGTCCTGACTCCCTTGAGCTGCAGTGCACCCCTGCCTGGGTTCCATCCATTGTCTGTTTGGCCCCGGGGAGTCCTGCCTCCCTTGACCTGCAGTGCACCGCTGCCTGGGTTCCATCCGTTGTCTGTTTAGCCCTGGGGAGTCCTCACTACCTTGACCTGCAGTGCACCGCTGCCTGGGTTCCATCCGTTGTCTGTTTAGCCCCGGGGAGTCCTCACTACCTTGACCTGCAGTGCACCACTGCCTGGGTTCCATCCGTTGTCTGTTTGGCCCCGGGGAGTCCTGACTCCCTTGAGCTGCAGTGCACCGCTGCCTGGGTTCCATCCGTTGTCTATTTGGCCCCGGGGAGCCTGCCTCCCTTTGAGCTGCAGTGCACCGCTGTGCATATGGGCCTTGCTCCCTCTCTCTCTGGGCCTTTGCTTCTCTGTGTTTATGGATACTTAATGCAAGACGAGGAAACTTCCCTGCTCAGCCCCCATACCCAGTGGACCTTTCCTCCACCTTTAGCGTGATTTCCTGGGTTTTTAGAGAATCCTTGCAAGACCACAATTCTGTAGAGATGAAGGCAGCATCATTTTTATGTTTACAGCTCTCAGAACCACTCCCCATCCCAGTTTTCTTCTTCATCCTAGGGGAGTGTCATTGTTTAATGCCCGGCCTCACGCCCAGTCTACGTCTGTTGGAGAACTCCAGTGACCAGCCTCAGGCAGGTGCTTCCTTGTATCATGTCTACATTCTCCATGACCCAGAGTGGCCCTTCTTCCACGACTGGAAAACCCAGTATCTGTGTCCCTGTGAGAAGCTTTACATTTCTGATTCCCTCAGGCTGGGATGCTGGCTTCCTTCCCCCCTGCTCCCTCGTTGTAAGTCACATCTCACTTCCTTGGTCCTGTCTTTTGTAGCCCTTGCCTGGTCACCTTAGACAACAGTTTGCCTGCATTTCCTCACGGCCCTTCCTTTACCTGCAGGCAAGCTCAGTGAGGGAGGGCCCCATGGTCTAGAATGTGTATTATAGCACTCAGAGTATTTTATGAACAAATGGAAGAATGTTACATTTCATATTCTACCTTAAGAAAGATGATATAAGGCCGGCGCCGTGGCTCACTAGGCTAATCCTCCTCCTTGCGGTGCCGGCACACCGGGTTCTAGTCCCAGTCAGGGCACCGATCCTGTCCCGGTTGCCCCTCTTCAAGGCCAGCTCTCTGCTGTGGCCAGGGAGTGCAGTGGAGGATGGCCCAAGTCCTTGGGCCCTGCACCCCATGGGAGACCAGGAGAAGCACCTGGCTCCTGCCATTGGATCAGCGCGGTGCGCCGGCCGCAGCGCGCCTGCCGCGGCGGCCATTGGAGGGTGAACCAACGGCAAAAGGAAGACCTTTCTCTCTGTCTCTCTCTCACTGTCCACTCTGCCTGTCAAAAAAAAAAAAAAAAAGAAAGAAAGAAAGAAAGAGAAAGATGATATATATTCTTCTCACTTCATTTTTATGGAAAAGTAAAATAGCAGTAATATGCCTTATTTAGTTAATGAAGAGTGTCCATTCAAGCAAAAAGCAAATCTAGTTTTACTTCCATCCTGATATTGTGAAAACTTTTCCCCTGGATATGGAGTAACAGTCTTCTTTCCACTTGCGTATTTGGCATGTGTGTTGTTAAAAAATACTTGTACACCAAAAGTATAAACAACAAAAGGAAAAACAAATTGGGCTTCATCTAAATATAAAACTTGGTTGCATCAAAGGACATTTGAAAAGCAACTGAAAAGGTAACTTGGAGAATGGGAAAAATATTTGTAAATCATGTAACCTAGAAAAGAAGTCTAGTACCCTGAATATATAAATAACCCTTACAACTTAGCAACAAAACATAAACAACCCAATTAGAGAAACAGGCGAAACACTTGAGTCAACATTTCTCCACAGAGATACACAGATGGCTAGCAAGCACATGAAAAGATGTTCAACATCATTAATCCTTATGAATATGCAAATCCAAACAGGAGGTACCACCTCTCACCTACTGGGACAGCTATAATAACAATGATGTGATAGTAATGAGATCAGACAATACAAGTGTTGGCAAGGGCGTGGACAAACTGGGACCCTGTGCACTGCTTGTGGCAATGTAGGAGGCCCCAGCCACTGTTAACCACATTTGGCATTTCTCGGAAAGTTAAACAGTATTACCATATGGCCTTAGAGTCTGTTTACTAGTTGTATACCCAGAAGATTGGAAAACGGGTGCTCAAAGAAGTACATGTGCACACTTGTTAGAAGCAGCACTTCTGCCATGCTGGTTGAGTAGCCCTAGTCCAGTGTCTGAACTGCTCAAAGTCTGAAACTTCTTGAGCACTGACATTGACAACATAAATAGAAAATTTCACCCCAACCTTGTTTCATGAGTTAGTCAAACTGGAGGTGCACTGAAGATAGTGTTACCTTCAGGCTGTGTTTTTAAAGTATGTATGAAACATAAATGAATTTCATGTTTAGACTTGGGTCCTGACCCCTTCTCAGGACATTCCATCATATACATGCAGATACTCCAAAATGCTAAAACTCTGTATTTTGAAATGATTTTGGCCCATACATCTGCAGTCAGGCTATAATAGAAAAGAGACAGACCAAGTGCCATTCACAGATGACCTTCAAAGCGTTGTGCTGTGGCAAGGAAACCAGATACTGAAGTCATGTATGGTATGATTTCACTTATGTGAAGCACACAAACTATGTGGATAGACAGAAAGTGCCCTCAGTGCCTGCAAGGTCTGCTGGGTGACGGGCGTGGAGAGAAACTACTTGAGAAGAGCAGGGTAGCTTTGAAATGGAAAAGGTCATTTGGAGCTCAATGGAGGCAGTTGCCCAACACTTTGGCTAAGTGAGTGTGCTGAGCCTTCACTTGGACATACTTGGTCATGTCAGTTGTGCCTCAAATTAGTTTTAAAGGAGTTTCTTTCTGAATTCTCTAGATAGCAACATTTACTTCATATGTTAAATAAGAGATAGCAATATTTAGCACATACGTTAAATATCCTTTCTTTTTTATTTTATTTATTTTGTTGACAGGCAGAATGGATAGTGAGAGACAGAGAGAAAGGTCTTCCTTTTGCCGTTGGTTCATCCTCCAATGGCTGCCATGGCCGGCGCGCTGCAGCCTGTGCATCGCGCTGATCCGAAGCCAGGAGCCAGGTGCTTTTCCTGGTCTCCAATGCAGGTGCAGGGCCCAAGGACTTGGGCCATCCTCCACTGCCTTCCCGGGCCACAGCGGAGAGCTGACCTGGAAGAGGGGCAACCGGGACAGAATCTGGCGCCCCGACCGGGACTAGAACACGGTGTACCGGCACCGCAGGCAAGGATTAGCCTAGTGAGCCGTGGTGCCGGTGAAATAATATCCTAAAAATCAGTGAAATGTAGAACGTGAATTTGATAACTTAGGCTAATGATTTTTTAAAAAGTGTATTTCCCAGTCCGCTGCCACAGAGTACCCTGCCACTGCATGTCTGTCTGTAGAGAATACGGTTGCTCATCGTCTGTAAAGACGGGGACGGTTTTCTGTGGTACAGTTTAACTTCTTACTTAACCTCTACAAACTTAGCATTCCTTTTGGATAATATTTAACACCTGTAACAGGCACATTAGGCTATTCATCATGATTTTGTTGATCAGGCAGGATTCAGACAAGGCATTTATGATTAATTACTGAGTTCTCTTCAGTAGCTAGTCTTTGGGTTATGAAAGAAGCAATCCCAAATGGCTGGGAAGTCTCTTCCTTAGCTGTTAGCTCATAATGGCACGTTTTCTTCATTATGCAGTCATATTTTCCAAATTTATCATAGGCTACATATTCATTCTCCCTTTAAAGTAAGAAGCCATGCCCTCCCCACCCCGCTTGTGTATGTATATATATGTATTTATAAATCTACAGCAGTGGTTGCGGGAACAGAGGAACCTGATAGCCCATGCCATCAGCGATGTTAGTGTGTTGGTTTTATTACAGCAGATATGGATGCTTTTTAAAATACCATTCATCAGTAAAAAATTTCCCATCACATTATGAGTTTATATTCAGTTAAATATTTTATTTTCCCCATTCACATTCAGATGTTATTTTAGATGAGTATCCAGTTGCCATAGCAATAAATGACATAGGAATGTGTGGAACAAATTGAAATGGAATCGAACACAAAATAAACTCAGAATATGGAACACCTTCGTTGCAGACAACTACTACTTCTGTCCGTGCCATCTTCAAAACTGTCAGTCATTTCAAACGCCAGTGTGTTCCAGAGAGAGGCAGAGAAGGAAGGCAGACAAGGCGGGCAGTGTTGGGATCCAACAGAGTAGGTATGATGAGTTACGGTTGGATTTTGTGTAAATTTCTTCATCATTTTTCGACAAGGAAATAAGTATCAGAATTCTGTGACCAAGCAGATTTCCTGTATTTTATAGGGTTGGGGTTTGATGGAATATTGAGCACATGCAAAGGAGCTTACGAATTCAGAGTTTGTTTACCCAAAATGACCAGAACACCTTAAGAAAATCTTTAAGATACGGTAGTTCAACAAAACCTATAGAATTCCTTTCATTTCGTTGATAAAAACTATAATTCTTAATGTGAAGACAGTAAAGAGTTTGTGGAAGGTATTGAACTTAAGAATTTCCTTAAATAATTCACTGAGAATTGATGGCTACTTTCGTCAATTGTGGTTATTCTGTTGTAGTTACACATTTTTCATTTATCAGCAGCTGTTGAAAAATTTTTCCAAGTGATTTAAGACTTAATGGTTGACTAGAAGATAGGTACTCTTTTCTCCCCTCTCCAAACAAAAGTCTACAAAGCGCTGTCAAAAATCCACATTCTCGGGTGGTTTCCCCTCTCCCTAAGTAAAGGGTGCTTCCCAGGAATGTCGAAAGTTCCACTGGTTTGACTGGATCATCTCTCTGTCATCCTTTGGCCACAAGTCACGGGAATATTGGCAAACATTGTTAATGCAAAAGAAGCAACACTTCTTGTAAGAACGTCTGTGCACAGCTAACGCTGTAGGCGTTAAGAAGCTCCGAGTGATGGTGAGCTGCAGGTAGGTCTGCTGGGTTAATGGCTGGGAATCAAGTGCATTAGCAAGTCCAGCAGGAGGGGGCTGATAAGAAAAATTCTTTGTTCTCTTGGCTATGACAATACTTGAGATAAAACTAGAGTACACTTTACAGTGTGTCCAGGCCTAAAGGATGATAAAACATGGGGTAGATATTGAAAGGCACAGCAGGAGATAATTTTAAAACGTTTTTCTCACTAAGCTAAATATTTGTAGTTCAGAAATATTTTCTAGTCGTTTTAGGGACTTAGATTTGAACTCTAATTCACCTAAGAGAGAAATTGTTAGTTTGCTCTTAAAATAGTTGTGCCCAGTATTCAATATAGGGAGTATCTTCATAAATCTCTATCATGTTAAGTCAGATATCTAAAATTACCATGTGAAATAAACTGTATATATGAGTAGGTCAATTAATGTATTATGGTGTCTTTTATTTTAGTCATTTGAATTATAAAACAAATACATACATCTGCTATTCCTTAACAATCACATGTGTAGCCTTCGTTTCTGTTGTTTTAACTAAATTGTATGTATCCTGTTGATAAACAATTTTGTGCCTAGAAGTCAATAAGTATCCAAATTAGAACGAGTAAAGGCTATTCAGCACTTTGTCCTGGCAGAGACTGAATGGCAGACAGAGGAGAGAAGCAGTTTCCGTTGTCTGTGATGGAGTCTGGTGGTGTGGGAAAACTCAAGGTGTGCTAGCTACACTCAGGGCACGTCATGTGATTGGTTACCAGGGAACAGTTGGCTTTTTCTGGGTGAACTTACTTTGCAAGTAGGGGCAAAATGAGGGAAGTTGTCAATTACTGATCAGGGTATTTGGGGATGATTGTTACCGAGATTGTTGCTGGCTGTTGGACCGATAGCCAGAGATACACTCTGACTTCCTTCCAGTCTGGTCTATGGACAGCAGGCTGCCTGTATGTAGCCGTATTGCAGGTTGGTTTTCTGGGCCCATGGCTGTAGGTGGAGAGTCAGATTTCTTGCTTGCACACACACATGTATCCTGGCCATCGTCTGTTCTCATACTGAGCCTCTCACTGACTACTTGACATTTCCATTTGTAGATAAATCAGTGATAAACATGAAAAATCGGTGCACATTCTTTCTCATTGTAGGAGCTGCATAATATTCCATAATAAAAATGGACCAAAATGTGTTCAGCTGTTTTGAAGAATTTCCAAATAGCTTCCATTATTTTGCTATTTCAAAGAATAATTGAGATGAATGTCCTTAAGTAAGCATCTCAACTTAATGGTATCATTAACAATATTGGTTAGATTCCTGGAAAGGAAATTGCTGAGTCAGAAGTTAGGTCTGTTTGAAATTTTAGTGCATACAAAGGCATTGTTTTAAGTGCTTTCACATGGCCCTTAGAGGAGCCAATACTGTGAAAAACTGAGCGCCTTCTCCCCACTGGCCTCCCTAGCTCCTCCACAACAGAGAGTAGAGGACAGGTTTTCATTACAAGGTGGCAAAATACTCCACCTGGTGGCAGCACAGAACCCCATCCTAAACCAAAGCAGTTATGAGCCATCAATGGTCAGTAGAAACTGAGCAATCACCGGCAAATATAAACTGGACAGGGAAATTGCAGCGCGGCAGATTGTAGGGATAGTGCTACTGCACAAAGGATATTGATGCCCTTGCATAGGAGCAGGAGGCCCAGGAGCAATGTCCAGGGTCAACAGAGCAGCCCAGTAGTTGGAGCTGGCTGTGTGCCTCCCAGGGCAGGCAGCAAAGCTCCACTTACCTGCTTCCAGGAGAGTTTGCACCACAGACTCAGGGCTGCTGCTCAGAGGCTGTGCCTGCATCTTAGCCATTCTCACTGAAAATGCAGAAATTTAAAGCATGGTTGGAGCTGGAGAGTCGTGCACAGAATAGAAGTCCAATAGGGAGTCTCCGATGAGCTTGTTGCCCAACTCCTTAATACTTGCTGGGTGGTGACACCATGCAGGAGGGAGATGCAACAAGTGTTACAGGTGTGCATGAAGATGAGAGAACAAGATTGTGAAATAATTAGAAACAATATTTTTAGTGTGATAGGATATTTTGTTCAGTGACAAGACTGTGTGGATATAAAGAAGAATCATGTGGACCATAAAAACAGAAAATAATATTGCTGAGATGTGCATGTCAGCATGGAAATGTGGCATGGCAGTAGAGTGACTTAGAGAACTGGAGAATAAAGTGGGAGAGAAGTTTGAGAGTGAAGACTAGAACATGGATTCAGCACTTCCAGAACATGATCTAAATGGACTTTCAGAAGAATAACAGGTAATGAGGAGTAGCCAGTATTTGAAGAGACAGCAGAGGAGATTCTGTGAGCAGAGAGATATGGGATGAACGGGATTTACAAAAGCAAAAAAATTAAAAGTTGAAGTCGATTGGTTTGAAACATCGCTGTCTATGCAATTTCTGAGTGTTAAGGTTAGAATGAGAAGCCTAAGAATTTGCAGAGGAAGTAAATGATGAAGCCAGGAACAAAGACTTCAGTTAACTCACTCTGCCCACCAGCTGGGTGCATGGCACGCGTCCGTGAGGGAACCGCAGCTCCGCGTGCTTCTGGCGTCGCTCCTGTCTGCTCCTTGCCCAGGCACTCCCTCTCTGTCCCTTGGAGTCTGTTCCTGGGCTTCCTGTGCCTGACTCCTGACTTGAGACTCAAAGCCTTTTTTAAATTGTATTCTTTCAAACTAATCGTTTACACAAGGGCCAGCTGTTACTGCTTTTCTGGGTTGGCCTCACCCCCCCTACCCTTGTTGACCCCTGAAGCTGTGACGGAGACGTGCTGGACGCGTCCGGGTCCTGCCTGCAGCCTCCAGGCAGTCTGCTCTCAGATGACAGAAACTGGAAACAGAGGGCTTTAGAGTACTCAGAGCCGGCCTTACATGGCAGTTCAGGTTGCAGCTCTTTAGAATTTGTAATGTATCTGTAATACATTTAGAAGTCACCTGTGTTGTATCTGCACACATTCTTTTTTTTCTTTTTTTTTTTTTTTATTTTTGACAGGCAGAGTGGGCAGTGAGAGAGAGAGAGACAGAGAGAACGGTCTTCCTTTTGCCGTTGGTTCACCCTCCAATGGCCGCCGCGGTAGCGCGCTGCGGCCGGCGCACCGCGCTGTTCCGATGGCAGGAGCCAGGTGCTTCTCCTGGTCTCCCATGGGGTGCAGAGCCCAAACACTTGGGCTATCCTCCACTGCACTCCCTGGCCACAGCAGAGAGCTGGCCTGGAAGAGGGGCAACCAGGACAGTATCGGTGCCCCGACCGGGACTAGAACCCGGTGTGCCGGCGCCGCCAGGCGGAGGATTAGCCTGTTGAGCCACGGCGCCAGCTTGCACACATTCTTAAAAATGCACAAGTTATATACAGAAACATTCTCCTTGAATGAGATGACACACGGGAGTCCCCCATCTGTGGAAGATGCAGTCCAAGGCCCCCAGGGGACGCCTGGCACTGGATGCTGCCGGGCCCTGTGTACAGGGTTTTTCCTGTCTGGTTGTGTGTGTGACGGCATTGCAGTCAAGGCTGCACCACTGTTTGTCGTGCTGTTGTGGCTGTCCAGCTTGTGAAGTGCCCCTGTGATGCCAGCCCCACAGGAAAATCACCTAACAGGTGACTGTCCGTACGCACTTCTGTGACGAAGGTCAGTGTAGGAATCCGGCACAGTAAGAGATGAACAGTAACTGGTAGATCCACTGTAATAAGTGATGTGGGTGTGGCGCCGGTCTCACTGCACTGCACTCCAGCTCTCCTCAGGATGATGTGAGAGGGTCCAGTGCCGACGTTGTGAGGGGAAGTGAGGGACACAGATGCTGTGAGGTGGCGTTGGCATGACATGAGGGCGCCTTGAGCACTCTGACTGCAATTCCATCAGTGTCCATCTAGACGGCGACTAAGTGACCTGTGGGTGGGGAGCAGTTAGAGAGTGTGTACCTGACAGAGGAGGGGGCTGTGTCATGGAGAGGTTGGGAGCACTCATGGTACTATTCCAAACACCACACAATTTAAACTTTCAAATTGTTAATTTCTAGAACTTTCCATGTACTATTTTGGATTGCACTTGACTGTAGGTCACAGGAATCACGGGAAGTGACAGTGGACAGGGGCCAGTGTGTTAGCAATGAGGCAGGGACTGTTTTTGGCTCCCTCCTATGTTTCTACCCCTTCAGTCACTGGCTGTTTGAGCTTGGCCTCTCTCATTCCTGACTGTTCAAGATGAGATTATCTACTTACAGTTTAAAAGAAATACATTACTTTTGATGTATTTTAAAAATATAAGTTGTAACCCGTTGTCCATTTTCCCTGCATTTTGCTTTATACACTCCACTGTCATTGCATTTCCGTGAGTGGAGATGTTCACCAGTGATATTATGCTTGGAGTGTACATATGTTCCTTTAAACAAAATGACATAGTGGCCACCACTGCAGTCAGACATTCTGGTTGTTTCAAAATGCTTGTTTGTAAATAGTTTTGCAGTGTGTGTGTGAGTGCTGTGGATGCTTACAATTCTGGGATGTATGAGCAGTGGGGAAGTTGGCTCACAGGACCTGCAAGTTTGGTATTTTGATGGGTAGTGGACCTCCTGACTAGCCGTGGGAGAGAGTCTCTGTACCCCCAAACCCTTGCAGCCATTGCTATTATCAGGCTTTTAAATGTGTACCTGTTTATTGCAGGTATTTTGTCTTATTTTCTTTTAAAATTACCTCTCTTTACAGGATTGAGCCTAAAATCATGTAAATATTACCATCATATTGTCGTCCTGTGCATCCAGGAGAGACTGGGACCAACACCTGACATGGATCCCAGAATCCACGATGCTGATGTCTCCTGTAGAAAATGACACTACATGGCGTACAGCGTGTACATCCTGCCAACACTATACACAGTTTCTAGATTGAGTATCTTGCCTGATACAAATGACAAGTAAATAGTAGCTACAATACATTGTACAGGAATAATGGCAAGGACAGTAGTATGTGATTGTTCAAAACATGCAGATATTTTATGTAAAAATTGTTAGGTGTTTATTTGATGAGAGAGAGAAAGCGAGCGAGGGAGCGCTCTCATTCACTGGTTTATTTTCCAAATACTGTGCTAAAGCTAAGAGCTGGGAACTGAGTCCAGGTCATCCCTGTGGGCAGCAGGAATCCAATCACTGGAGCCATCATCTCTGTCTGCTGGGGCTGCAGCAGGTGTGGACCTCGAGCATCCCACAGGGAGTGCAGGCATTCCAGTCAGTAGACCAAACACCCACTTCCAGAGCAGTGAAAAAGCAGTTGTACACACACACACACACACTTTCAGTTAATGTTGGTTTTAATCTGCTGGTGTGGGACACAAGAATATGGAGGCTGACTGTATATGTGCCGGAAACCTAAAAACTGTCTACTGTGTCCTTCTATGTAAATGTTAATTAAGTTTTGTTAGATAATGTTCCACCAATAATTTTCAATTGTGGCTAAATGAGTGAATATTCTTACCAAAAGGAGTATACTTTGTAAATGACCAAAAATCATTTAAATTGTAGAGCCAAGCTGAAGCCAAAGAAGATTCGCATTGCTGTGAGCTGCAGAGGGGCTGGCCCATCTGGGTGCTGTCCGTGGCCACCTGCTCTCCCCACGCTTCCCCTCACTTTGCTGTCTTTCCTCCCTGCCCCCTGCATTCGCATGTGTTGTTTGAATGTGATTTAGGCTTTCCCTTGAATTTTTCTGTAGTACATTTGGATGTATTGCTTTATCTAGTTGCTTACTTTTCTGGGTGCTGAATTCACAAACATGAGTTGTCAGTAAGAGCTGGTGTTGTCGTTTACCCTTCATGTGGGTAAAAAACTTAGCAGCATCAAGTCTCCTCAGTTTGCCGCTCTGAAAACTGCGGTGGATCCACGGAGCCCCTCTGCACGCACTGTGGAGCGGCGGACTGAGGCGTTTGCTACTTGAGTCGTCACAGTCATTTCAGAGACCCAGCAAGAGAAGAGTCCGTTGCACTCACTGCTGCCCTTACCACTCCAGTGGTCTGCTCTGCTGTCCAAAGGACCCTGCCTTCTGTCACCATTTCCTTTCTGTTGGGAGAACTTCCTCTGTGCATTCTTCTGGGTCTGTCTGTTTGCAGCAGATCCTCATAGTCCCCCTTCCTGCCTAACCCGGTTTTCCCAGGGACAGCGTCGGCGTTAGCACTTCTTCTCTGTCTGCCCGTGACACCCGTCACCCCACCCCTTACAGCCTCCACACTTTGAGAAGAGGAATGCACTCGTTTCAAAAGGAAAAGGAGTCGATTCTGTTTTGTTCTTCATATTTGTGTTTGCTCAGCTTTGAGTCTCTAGACTTATGTGTTCAGTCAAATCTGGGAAGTTCTTGGGCCGTTGTTGTGGTGTAGGGGGTAAAGCCACTGCCTGCAGCTGTGCTGTGGCCTAGGAAAGCAGTGCAAGATGGCCTGAGTGCTTGGGCCCTGCACCCGCTCCTGTCTGTCTCCCACCTCTTCCTCTCCCTCCCTCTCCTTCTGTGATTCTGCCTTTCAAATAAGTAAATAAATCTTTAAAAGCATTTGGAAAATTTTAGAAATTATTTCTTTAAATTCCTGTTTATCCTCCATCTGCAGTAATGTGCATATTGGCTCTTTTTTTTTCTTTTTATATATATATATTTTTTTCTTTTGACAGGCAGAGTGGATAGTGAGAGAGAGACAGAGAGAAAGGTCTTCCTTTTTGCCGTTGGTTCACCCTCCAATGGCCACTGCAGCCGGCGCATCGCTCTTATCTGAAGCCAGGAGCCAGGTGCTTCTCCTGGTCTCCCATGTGAGTGCAGGGCCCAAGCACTTGGGCCATCCTCCACTGCCTTCCCAGGCCATAGCAGAGAGCTGGCCTGGAAGAGGGGCAACCGGGATAGAATCCGGCACCCCAACCGGGACTAGAACCTGGTGTGCCGGCGCCGCCAGGCGGAGGATTAGCCTGTTAAGCCACGGCGCCGGCCAGGCTCTTTTCTTATTACACCATTTTTATGAAGTTCTGTTCAATTTGCTGGTGGTGCTGGTGGTGGTGGGAGGGTGTGCATTTTTATTTTCTCCTGGTTGTTCAGACTGAGTAAATTACATTGTTCTGTCCTCATGTGTCTTTGATTCTTCTTCTTCTTCTTCTTTTTTTTTTTTTTTTTGACAGGCAGAGTTAAATGGTAAGAGGGAGAGAGACAGAGAGAAAGGGCTTCATTCTGTTGGTTCACCCCCCAAAAATGGCCGCTTACGGCCAGTGCGCTGTGCCAATGCGAAGCCAGGAGCCAGGAGCGTCCTCCTGGTCTCCTATGCGGGTGCAAGGCCCAAGCACCTGGGCCATCCTCCACTGCCTTCCCAGGCCACAGCAGAGAGCTGGACTGGAAGAGGGGCAACCGGGACAGAACCAGTGCCCCAACCGGGACTAGAACCCGGGGTGCCAGCGCTGCAGGCAGAGGATTAGCCTAGTGAGCCGTGATGCTGGCTCTTTGATTCTTTTATTCATTTAATTTCACTTTGCCATTAAGCCTATATTGTGAGTTTCATATTTTGCTGATATAATTGTTTTTTAAATCCTGCTTGGTTCATCTTTGCCATTTCCAGTCTTGTTTCTATTTTCTGTGTTTTCATTTCTCTCAGGGATGCGTATTTACTGGTAGAAGCGTTTTACTGATGGATGCTTTAAAATTTATGTCATATACTTTATCCACTTGGTTCCTCTCAGTGTTGCCTTTACCTGATAACTTTGTTCTCATTCAAGCTAGTCTTTTCTTGATTCTGGGTATAATGAATGAGTTTTCATTGTATTTTGGACACTTTAAATATTAGATCAGAGGACTCTTAATGCCATTTCGATCTTTTATTTCAGAAGAGAATTTCTTTTTAGGATTCGTCTGTAGGTTATGGCCTTTTCAGGGCTGTGTCCTGGTGAGAGTGTGGCTTTGCTGAGCCCTGCACTGCTTACCTGGTCTGTTTCTTGTTCTGCTCAGCTTGAGCTCCTGGGGTCACAGGTGTCTCCTGGGAGTGGAAGGTGCTGCCTTGAGCTATGGCGTGGGGATGCTGTGCTCATGGCTGGAGAGCGTGAGTGTCCTGTTCTGTCTCATGCTCTCATCAGGGTATCCAGGCTTCCCCTTCGAGTGTCTTGGTCGAAGAGAACAAGGTTTTTGGTAGTTCCAGATGGCAGCCATCTCTGGTGCCCAGTGTAACACATGAAAGTCCAGGAAAATATCTTGAGATCCCTGTGCAGTACAGTTTATTTTTCTACTTTTTAGGCGCCTTCTTGTGATTATTATTCCAGAGACTTGGGTTGTATTTTGATGGGAAGGAGCAGGGGCAGCCGCATCGAAGGCACATGGCCTGCAGGTTTGCCTTTGCAACTTGGCACACACTCCTGTCACCCTGCTGATTGCTCACCAAGTGCCATGGAGTTGGCTTTTCAGAAGATAGAATTCTTCTCCACAAGTTTTTATTTTTTAAAAGATTTATTTATTTACTTGACAGGAAAAGTTAGAGATAGAAAGGGAAAGAGATCTTCCATCTACTGGTTTACTCCCCAGATGGCTGCAATGGCCAGTGTTGGGCCAGGCTGAAGCCAGGAACCAGGAGCTTCATCCAGGTCTCCCACATGAGTACAAGGGCCCAAGCACTTGGCCATCTTTTACTGCTTTCCCAGGCCATTAGCAGGGAGCTGGATCGGGAGTGGAGTAGCTGGGTCTCAAACTAGCACCCGTGTGGGTTACCAGTGCCACAGGCTGATTCTTCACCTGATACGCCACAGTGCCAGACCCTCTGAACAAGTTAAAATTCAAAAGGCTTCTACCTTTTGTATGCAGCTACCTCACTCTAGGTAGGAAACTGTTAGAAGAAGCCAAAAGCGCGGTGGAGACTCTTGGTGCGTATGGGCCACTTGTGAGGTCTGGGAGTCTCCTGTGTCTTGCAGTCGGTTGCTGTGGGATGCAGGTGGCCAGGCTGTGTTGTCTCAGCAGGCTAGCCCCAGCCTCTTCTCATGCTGGCAGAAGGATTCCAAGCAGAGCCTAGGAAGATAAGCATTCTGTATCATGTTGCTCTTGTCCACCGGGCAAGGAAAGTCGCTGGCGCACACTCACCCCTGTGGTGGAGAACCCCTAAACGGGTGTCTTGGTGAAGGCCCGTCAGGCAGGACAGGCAGGACCTGGGCCCTGAGTGCAGGCAGGCCGCCTCTCTCATGTTTGTTCTATGTCAAAGCAGAATGATTCTCCTTAATAAATTCAGTGTTCATGGATACTCCAAATCTAACTGGCCAGTATGAGCAGCACAACAAGTAAGAATTAGATGAGGTGGGTCTTGCAGGCTTCTTCAGACTCTGCAGTGTGTTAGGGGTCATGTGAGATGGGGTGCACTTTCCCTGGATGACGCCCTCGGGTGGCAGGGGATCATGCTCCCCTTTATCCTGGGCTTTGCTGGAAACCCCACGCCGGATCTGACTGCATGTGCAGCAGCGTCTCACCAGGGCACCTCAGGCACACATTGACTAGGGCTGTTTTAACTGCAAGTTTGTGTTGATGTAGAAAAAGAACTGAAATCTCAGAGTAGCTTTTCCATGCTGTGTATTTTCTAAGAACTTTTTGGAGATTTCTGAAATACATGATTTCAGTTATCACCAAAATAAGCTTTTGTAAATTTTTATTTTTAATTAGTTTTTAACAGATTCATTGTGATTAGTAGATAGAATTCTAAGTACAAAATGATACTCCCTTCTTTCCTCCCCCTCTCCCACCCTTCTTCCTTCCTTTCTTTTTTTAGTTTTTGAGATAACACATTTTAAATTTACATTATAGTAAAAAAAATTAATAACTCACAAATAAGTTTAGAAAGTAAAAAATAAAAAGACCCTAGTTTAGTGGGACAGTGGCTACAAACAATAATTGAATGCAAAAAAGTGACCATTTCACCCATGTGTAGTAAATTTCAAAGTAATCACAGATCATTAATCTATAGTAGTATAGCATTCTTAACCACAGGTTTAACAAAGACACAAGTTTTACGAAACTATATTTGAAGATCCCAGAATTTTGAGCTCCCACATATAAGGGAGAAGATGCAGTGTTTGTTTTTCTGGTCTAGGTTATTTCACAACACATCATGTCCTCCAGTTGCATCCATTTTGCTTTTTACTGCAAATGCTAGAATTTCTTTCTTTTTTTCAAAAAAAGTATTTAAGAGAGAGAGTTACAGACAGAGGGAGAGACAGAAAGGTCTTCCATCTACTGGTTTGCTCCCCAAATGGCCGCAACAGCCAGAGCTATGCGCATCTGAAGGCAAGACCCAGGAACTTCGTCTGGGGCTACCAAGTGGGTGCAGGAGCCTAAGCACTTTGGCCATCCTCCACTGCTCTGCCAGGCCATAAGCAGAGAGGTGGATCACAAGAGGAGCAACTGGGATGTGATCCGGCGTCCTCGTGGGATGCCAGTGCAGCAGGCAGAGGCCTAGCCCGCTACGCCACAGCCTCTAGCTCTTCATTCTTTTTTATTGCTCATTAATATTCCATTTGCATGTATACCACATTTTTTTATCTGTTCATCTGGTGATGGGCAACTTGGTTCAAAATAAATATAATTTAAGTTTTTTTTCCATTTTTTTTAAGTTCTCTTATAAATGACAAGCATCTCTTTCTGTGCCAGATGGGTAGAATATGAATATGTGTGTGTGTGTGTGTGTATACATATATACATATATAACTTTAATTTCTTGATCACATTTACTGCTTGATACAAAAAAACATTGCAGCTTATCTCTTTTCTGAGGGACCTTGTAGGATTAGATTTACCTTAACTCAGGAGGAGAATAGGAGATTGTTGTTTTTAATTGTTCTTTTGTTATTGTCTTATTTTATTTCACTTTAAAATATCTGTTGATGTCTCCTGCCTTTGAAAATGATTGGCCCAATAATTTCAAATTCCAACAATCACTTCAGTTCTTCTCTGGAGTTAAAAATGGGTAATCCAGCATTATTTTAGTATTTCATGAGTTGGTAGGTTTCCTCTTCCGTATACCCCTGGGCAGCTGTAGTCACCGCGGCTCATTGGCGTTTCCAAGCCCCTCATTGCTCTTGTGTATTCCTTCCACTTCTGCCCTCATCCGCTTTTCACTACCAGGAAGAACTTAGTATCATCGGCACACTTGGGTCTTTCACTCTACACACCCTCATTAGATCCAGAATTGTGTAAGCTGAATTACTTCATCATGTGAAGCCAGGGTAGACGTGGCACTTACTCCAGGGTGCCCTAGTGCAAACACGTTTTCATCCATAAAACTGATGGCCCCTCCCTCTGTTTTCTGTCTGATGTGTGAGTATATGCTTGGAAATCCATGCCCCATTCCATATAGTTCTGGAGTACATGGGGTAGTGTTTGGTAAATTGCCAAGGGTTTACAGAGGTTCATGAGAGTTCGCACTGCCAAAGGTTCACACAGCTCAGGAATTGGCAGCTCGCCCTTTCTTTCTTGTCTGTATGTTTGTCCTGTTGGAACTGTGGTGAGGAAGGATTTATACTGTTGATCCTGAGAGTCCTGGTGCGGCATGCTGTGCCCCTCCTCTCTGGGCTATGCCTCCTTGACTGTGCAGTGAGCTGCTCCACATTATATATTGCCCCAATCTGTTAGACATGCAAGTGAGCGCCACTGGGCTGAAATTCTAAGGCTCTCCCCAGTAGTTTTTTTTATGGATGATGTCAAAACAAAGGCAAATTCAAAATAAATAAAGCCACCACTCTCATTTGTAATGCTAGGGCTTGGAACAAGCAATAGCAGGCACAAGTGCACCAGACATTCGATTGCTGTCTTAGTCATTACTGTTAGTGACCCCTCCTTTCACCATGCTTCTTTGTCTAATTGAAACGTTACCAGCAAGAAGCTGTCTCTTAGGGCAGATGTTCACGACGCCAAGTGGTTCTCCTCTGGAGGTGATTTTGCTCGGTTTCAGTGCATTTGGCCACGTCTGGAGACATTTTTGGTTTTGCAGACCTAAGTGGCTAGAAGTGGTAGCACTGCTGTTGTCTCGTGGATGGGGTCAGGGGCACTGCAGAGCCTCCTGCACTGCACATTCACCCCCAGCCCGCGGTGAATTACCTGGCCCTCGGGTGTCAGCTGGGCCCGCACGGAGAACAGCTGGCGAGTGCGCTTATTTTTCGTGTGTTCACTTACTCGACCACCTGGATCTGTGTAGGGTTGCACGTATCCACCAAACTCACCGACGCTGAGGGTTGCCAGGTGCCCTGTGGAATGTGGTCAATGTATCATCAGGATGTAACTGCTGATACATGCATCCTTTCACGTAATTAGAACCAGATTATTATGCAGGCATTGGCTTGTGGTGTATTGTCTTTAAACAAGTTCCTTGAGTTTACCAGTGGCCTCCCTTGTCACCAAACCCTTCTTGCCATACCTAAAATAATTGAAATTCTAGTTAGGAGTGTCATGGATTAAAGATACTCTGATTTCAGAATCATTCCTGTTATCTTAATCTAACTCGTAAGTTGAATTGTGAGCTTTGTGAGTACAATCCAGGGACAGACCCAACCAGAGTGTCGGTTTCAAAGCAAGCATTGATTTCCAAGAAAACTTGACCAAAGGTAAAGTGACTGAGAGGTAGAAATGATCAGATGTCTCTTAGGTCCATTGCTTTATTTCATTTAGACCAAATTTAGTTCAAGCTGTGGCACAGGGGAAATGCTAATTTGCATGGCTACTTCAGCAGTAGTACTCATTAAGACTCCTATAGCTTATTGCAACATCAAAAGAAACTGCATTGTCAAAGCTGATGTGAATTAATGAGAAACTCACTGACCCCTCCCTTTTTTCTGTGTGTGACCCTTAGAACAAGAATCACTAGATAAAATCAGCAATTTCACAGTCCATGTTCTCTGTCACACAGCTGCGCGCTGATGGGTCCTGCAGGCTTGATTCATTAGGTGAGCTTCTCATCTGTGAGGCGAGTGCGCGGTGACTTTCGGCTCTCAGTAAAGTTAATCATTGTGCCATTTCCCTGTGATTATTCCCTTTATTTCACTTCATAGGAGGCATATGTCCTTTAAAATATTGTGCCAGATGTACGTAGAATCAGGATTTTTGAGCTGGAAGGAAATTTCAAGATCATTTAGTTCCAACCTTGTCATTTTATAGAGCAGAAATGGAGGCGTCTGATGAATGCCAGACTGGAGATGAATGAATCAGACCGAGAATTCGTGAGCTGCTAGCTCACCGCTAAATACTCTGTGTTACCATTGTGCTTCCAGTGTATGACTTCAAAATAAATTCAGAAAAAATTAAGTTCAGGCCTTATTTCACAGCAGTTACTCCGTTCTTAGCAAGAACATCCACGTACTCACTTGACGTTAGTGTATAGTTGGTAGCTCAGTGGCCTCACTAGTAAATGTGAGTATCTTAGGTTTTTGGATTTAAGGGTTCGAAGAAGGCGAGGAGACAGCCAACTAAAGCAGAAACGTATTGAAGAAGGACAGGACAGCGGAGTACAAGGTGGGATGTAGCCCACCCAGAGAGTTGGCTGGGAGGCAGAAGTGAGGGTTCCGCCCTCGGGTGGCGGGCAGTGTCCTGTTAGGCTCTTTGCTTGGGAGAGGGCTGTGTCTTCTCTGAGACCACACCCGTGGTGCTGAAGTGGACCTGGGCAGGTGTGTATCGGGGTCAGCAGTGCACACTGGTGGTCTTGTCAGCCCAGATACCCTTGGCCAGACACGGTGAGCATCAGAGTCGACCTGGCAGAATCTCTGGAAAACCATGGTGCTGCCCTCAGGATCTTTTTGCTGTTGCCCAAATTGACCAGGAGTCCTACAGCCTAGCAAGTCCTAAGTGAGTATAACTAAAATAATTTTAAAGTGATGGGTTCTTTTACAGAAGGCGTATTGTAATGAACAATTACAATTTTTAACATACACATGAAAATTATACGTATTAATGAGATAGTATGTGAAGTTTGCATACATGTATACATTGTGTAATGTCGAATCAGGGTAAATATATCCATCTCCTCAAGTATTTAACAGTAGTTATGGAAAAACATAAAAATCTATATTGTAGGACTTTAAGTAGAAAAATAAACACGTATAAAATTATCTGTAGTCACACTTCTGTGTAAAAGAACCACAGAACTCCCTCCTTCTATTTCACTGTAATTAATAGCCATTATTCAACACTCAACCCCACCCCCACCCCCACCACACAGACTTCCCTCCCTCGTCCCTTGCCTTCTCTGCCTCTGGTAACTATATCTTGCTTTTAATTTCTAGGGTATCACCTGCTTTTACATTCTGCACATGAGTGAGACCATATGACACTTGGCTTACTTCACTTAGCATAAAGACCTTCAGTTCTGTCTGTGTTGTTGCAAATGACATTTTCTCTTTTTAATGGATGAATAATACTCCATTGAGTATGCACAATCCATTCATCAGTGGACATTGGGCTAACTGTGTTTCCTGGGTTACGGATGGATTCATCAGTGGACATTGGGCTAACTGTGTTTCCTGGGTTACGGATGGATTCATCAGTGGACATTGGGCTAACTGTAGTTCCTGGGTTACGGATGGATTCATCAGTGGACACTTGGGCTAACTGTGTTTCCTGGGTTACGGATGGATTCATCAGTGGACATTGGGCTAACTGTGTTTCCTGGGTTACGGATGGATTCATCAGTGGACATTGGGCTAACTGTAGTTCCTGGGTTACGGATGGATTCATCAGTGGACATTGGGCTAACTGTGTTTCCTGGGTTACGGATGGATTCATCAGTGGACATTGGGCTAACTGTAGTTCCTGGGTTACGGATGGATTCATCAGTGGACACTTGGGCTAACTGTAGTTCCTGGGTTACGGGTGGATTCATCAGTGGACATTGGGCTAACTGTGTTTCCTGGGTTACGGATGGATTCATCAGTGGACATTGGGCTAACTGTGTTTCCTGGGTTACGGATGGATTCATCAGTGGACATTGGGCTAACTGTAGTTCCTGGGTTACGGATGGATTCATCAGTGGACATTGGGCTAACTGTAGTTCCTGGGTTACGGATGGATTCATCAGTGGACATTGGGCTAACTGTGTTTCCTGGGTTACGGATGGATTCATCAGTGGACATTGGGCTAACTGTAGTTCCTGGGTTACGGATGGATTCATCAGTGGACACTTGGGCTAACTGTAGTTCCTGGGTTACGGATGGATTCATCAGTGGACATTGGGCTAACTGTAGTTCCTGGGTTACGGGTGGATTCATCAGTGGACATTGGGCTAACTGTGTTTCCTGGGTTACGGATGGATTCATCAGTGGACATTGGGCTAACTGTGTTTCCTGGGTTACGGGTGGATTCATCAGTGGACATTGGGCTAACTGTGTTTCCTGGGTTACGGATGGATTCATCAGTGGACATTGGGCTAACTGTGTTTCCTGGGTTACGGATGGATTCATCAGTGGACATTGGGCTAACTGTAGTTCCTGGGTTACGGATGGATTCATCAGTGGACATTGGGCTAACTGTAGTTCCTGGGTTACGGATGGATTCATCAGTGGACATTGGGCTAACTGTAGTTCCTGGGTTACGGATGGATTCATCAGTGGACATTGGGCTAACTGTGTTTCCTGGGTTACGGATGGATTCATCAGTGGACATTGGGCTAACTGTGTTTCCTGGGTTACGGGTGGATTCATCAGTGGACATTGGGCTAACTGTAGTTCCTGGGTTACGGATGGATTCATCAGTGGACATTGGGCTAACTGTAGTTCCTGGGTTACGGATGGATTCATCAGTGGACATTGGGCTAACTGTAGTTCCTGGGTTACGGATGGATTCATCAGTGGACATTGGGCTAACTGTGTTTCCTGGGTTACGGGTGGATTCATCAGTGGACATTGGGCTAACTGTAGTTCCTGGGTTACGGATGGATTCATCAGTGGACATTGGGCTAACTGTGTTTCCTGGGTTACGGATGGTGCTCCATTCATCAGTGGACATTGGGCTAACTGTGTTTCCTGGGTTACGGATGGATTCATCAGTGGACATTGGGCTAACTGTGTTTCCTGGGTTACGGGTGGATTCATCAGTGGACATTGGGCTAACTGTGTTTCCTGGGTTACGGATGGATTCATCAGTGGACATTGGGCTAACTGTGTTTCCTGGGTTACGGGTGGATTCATCAGTGGACATTGGGCTAACTGTGTTTCCTGGGTTACGGATGGATTCATCAGTGGACATTGGGCTAACTGTAGTTCCTGGGTTACGGATGGATTCATCAGTGGACATTGGGCTAACTGTAGTTCCTGGGTTACGGATGGATTCATCAGTGGACATTGGGCTAACTGTAGTTCCTGGGTTACGGGTGGATTCATCAGTGGACATTGGGCTAACTGTGTTTCCTGGGTTACGGATGGATTCATCAGTGGACATTGGGCTAACTGTGTTTCCTGGGTTACGGGTGGATTCATCAGTGGACATTGGGCTAACTGTGTTTCCTGGGTTACGGATGGATTCATCAGTGGACATTGGGCTAACTGTGTTTCCTGGGTTACGGATGGTGCTGCAGTCAATGTGCGAATGCAGATGTCTTCAACAGGCGGATATCATTGTCCTTGCACATTTCCCCAGCGGTGATTTTCCTGGATCATGCAGTCTGGTTTTAGTTTTTCATGGACCCTCCATGCTGTTCTCCTCAGGGACACACAGATTGCATTCCTGCCAGCAGTGTGCAAGTGTCCCCTTTGCCTCACATCCGCTTCTTGTCTTTTGGCTTTCTGGCAATAGCTGTTCCACCTGGGGCTAGGGCTATCTCCTGTGGTTTTCTTTGTGTTTCCTTGATGATGTCTGATGTGGGGCATTCTTTCTTGTGATGGTTGACTGACAAATGTCTTCCTTTGGTAATGATATAAATGTACATATAAATGATATAAATGATATAATGATATAAATGTATTCCTTTGATAACTGTCTGCTGACCCTTTTACAGTTGGATTGTTTTTGTTTTGTTTTCCTACTGGGTTGTTTGAGTTCCTTGTGTATTCTGGTTATTAACCCTCTGTCAGTTTTGTAACTTGTAAATATTTTCGCCTGTTCTGTAGATTGTCTCTTCCCTCTGTTGACTGGTGTGTTGTGAAAAAGCACTTTAGTTTGCTGTGATCTCATTTATCTATTTTTGCTTTTGTTTCCTATCCTTTTGGGGGATGGATCTGGAAAACCCCCATTCCAGTGTTGTGAAACATTTCTTCTAATTGTTTCTCTAGAAATCCCAAAGTTCTGGTTTTTATTTTGAGGACTTTAATCCACTTCGAGTTTATTTTTGTATATGCTGGGAGACATGGGTCTAGTTACATTCCTCTGCATGTGGATAACCAGTTTTACTGGCACCATTTTGGCAAAGAATGTTATTTAAAAAAATACTTATCTGTTTATTTATGTGAAAGGCTGCGTGAAGGGAGGGGGGTCTTCCATTCACTGGTTTGCTCCCTGACGGCCACAATGGCGAGGGCTGACCAGGCTGAAGCCAGGGGTAAGTAACTCCATCCAGGTCTCCCATGTGGATGTCAGGGGCTCGAGCCCTTGGGCCATCTTCCACTGCCTTCCCAGGAGCATGAGCAGGGACCTGGATCAGAAGCGGGACAGTCTGGACTCGAATGGTGTTCTGATATGGGATGCTGGCATCCGCTGTATCTCAGGGCCAGCCTGGATAAATTGGTTATTTATCCAAAGCATGTTTTGATGCCTTTATGAAATATTAGTTGGCTGTAAATAATTGAGCTTGCTTCCAGAGTCTGCTTTCTGTTCCGTGAGTCACCCAGTCTGTTCTGTGCTGTACTGGACTGTTGTAATTACTACTGCGTTCTAATGTGTTTTAAGTCAAGTCGTGTAATGCCTGCTGCTTTGTTCTTTGCAGTCTTTTGTGGTTCCATAAACATTTCAGTAGTGTTTTATTTCTCCAGTTCTGTGAAGAGTGTCGTTGGGATTTTGATAGGAGTTACAGTGACTCTAAGTGACTTTGTTAGCATGGACATGATAATGACATTCACACTGGACACTTAACCATTTCTTTGTGTCCTCATCAATTTCCTTCTTAAATGATTGGTATTTTTTACTATAGAGACTTTTCACCTCTTTGGTTAACTTTATTCCCAGGTATATTTTTTGTAGCTTTTGGAAACTAAATGCTTTCCTGATTTCTTACTCGGATAATTTTCTTTTGGTGTAGAACAGTGGTCCTGAACTTGGCTCATTGTATTGTATCCTGCAGCTTTGGTGGATTTCTTCAATCCGTTTGCTTTTTGGTGGAGTCTTTGGTGTTCGCTGTATTACAAGATCATACCATGTACAGACAATGCAATTCGACTTCCACCTTTCTAAGCATATTTTCCTCCCTTCCTCCCTCCCTCAAGCCCCTCCATCCATCCTGCCTTTTGTTTTCTTTTAATTTTCCTAATAACACACTTATTCAATTTACTTTATAATCACAGGCTTAATGCACCACTGACAGTAATGTTCAACAAGCAGGGCTCTGTCCTTGGGAGAAGGACATTTGGGATCCCGTCAATGCTGAATTTTATCGGTCTGGCCCCGAGTCCTAGTATAGTCCTGTGGTTTCTCGCTGTCTGCCCAAGACTGGAAGAAGGTGGAGAGAGGCAGACCCTTAGCTTCCTAGGAAGAAGGTGCTGGGTGAGTCACATGCAAGCCCCAGGGTCGCCATACTCTGTGCAGTCTTGTGGTTGCAGGCCAGGTCCTCAGGACTGGCAGTAACATACCCTGAAGCAGGTCTGTTGCACCAGGGTGCAGGTCTCCTCTGATACTGGAGCAAGTCTCAGGCTCTGTCTCAGGCCCCGGCACAGGGATAGGGACTGTTGGGAGATTCCCATGCTGCATGTTACCAGCCTGACAGAGTCCAGCCCACGGTCCTGTGATTCCTTGCTGTCTGCCCAAGGTTGAGGAAGGGGTGATGGAGGCATCACCCAGGCAGCCACCCAGGCTGTTACTAAGCTGGTTTACAGTATCACTGTCATTGGGCCCTGCAACGTCGCAGAGTTGCACCTCAGGCCCACTGCAGGCTGGCCGTGATACCCACTGAAGTGAGTCCTTCTGCCAGGGCGAGTCTGGAGTCTCTTCTGCAAGCGTTGGGCCGGGGGTAGCAGCCTTTGGGTTTTGTCTCTGCTGGGTCTTGTGGCAGTGGGCTGGCTCTGAGTGCATCCAAAATCCCCGATTCCTCCTGCCCTTCGTCCCGGTGACAGGAACCTTGCTCTGCTTTCTGCGGAAAATTGGGAGAAGGGTGCCAGAGGCCGCCCCTTGGCTCCCTAGCTGATGAGGGTCCAAGCACTTAGTCTGCAGGTCCAGGCCTAGGATCAGGAGCTGGGCGTCCATGTCGTAGAAGCTCTGGCTCTAGCAGTTAAGTCTAAGGACCACACATAAATCCTGTGTCTTCCACATGGGAGCCTCTCTGTCCATAAGGCGCCTCTACTTGAAGCTGTGGGCGAGGAGGCACAGGCAGCTCTTCCTGCCTTCCTCAGTACATCTCTTGTTGTTGTCATGGTAACCCAGGTGCAGTTGTCCCTCAGCTGGCTTCTGTAGCTCCGTCAAGGTGACTTGTTGCTGTTCACACGGCTGTCTCTGTGGGGAGATGGTCCCTGGAGCATCTGAGCTGCCATCTGGCTCCACCTTGGAGATGCTAAAACAATTTAGTATGTGTGCACTTGGGGCGGCCCCTAAGCCTCCGTTTCTTTGCCTTGATTTAACTGAATGGCATTTAATTACTTGTGTATCTCATAGATAGAGTTAATGAAATATGGTAAAGAGAATGAGGTCACCTGTAAGAGCTTCGAATAGGAGATGTACAAGTTAGCATTATCCTTGATTGTAAAGTTTTCTTTACAATCTAGCATTCTATTTTTTTTTCTATTTCCTAGTTTCTTTATTTGAACAATGAGCATAGTTGCCATTTCGTCTACTGATAACACATTTTTAAAAGATAGAAGTTGATTGTGTTTACACAAAATGTCTTAATAGACTCTTTCTTGGAAGACTTTTAAGTTCACCAGAAAATTGATGTGGAGTGTTGAGTATTTTCCTATAAACACTTTCCTCCCATATATCCAGCTGCCTCTTGTCAGCCCTCCTAACCCCTGGTAAGCAATGTTTTTCCTTGTCTGTATAATTTCCCATTTCCAGAATGTCCCACAAGTGAGGTCATACAGTATGACCTTTTTCATATTGGCTTCTATGACTCGACAATATGTGTCCAAGGTACTTTGCTGTCATTTTGTGTTTGATAGCTTGTGTCATTCTTAGCTGAGTAATGGTCCATTATCTGGGTACACCCAGTTATTTTTCTTTCTCTAGGATGCTATGTTGTTTCTGTATTTTGGCCTGTACACATACAGCTGCATAGAACCCATTATGCAGCTCTCTGTGTGGATGTAAGTTTTCACCGGTTTGGGTAAATGAAGCATGGTCATTCTCAGTGGCTGTTTTGCATCCCCCACCAGCAGCGAATGTGAATTGCTGCTGATCCACCCGTGACAGTATTGGGTATTGTCAGTATTTTGGGGTTTCACCATTGCAGCCAGTGTGTAGTATTATCTCATTGTTGTTCTAGTTTGCATTTCTCTGATGACATGATTTTGAGCTTTACATGTGCTCTTTGTCATCTGAGTATCTTCCTTTGGTGAGGTGTCTGTTTAGGTCTTT